>NC_137612.1:30722639-30725139 GCF_963280865.1 Gymnoscopelus braueri | reverse complement strand
TAGACCATGGAAATATAAAATCATACTCTGTTTGTTGAAAAGGTAAAGATATCATTGGAGCCTAATATGCTCAAATAACAATCCGGCATTATGACTACTACTTTTTTTAACAAACCTGCAACAATATACATTCTTGGTGACTAGTGTTTGGAATTTTGTCTTCCATGCCCGTACTTCTCCATACATACAAATATAAAGTGCTCACACTAAAGCCACAGATGTTACCCGACTGTACGGGCCCTTTGTGTAAGTGTTTTAATCCCATCTGTGCCATTGAGGTATATCATATCGGTCTGTGCCGTAAATTGTTGAGTAGCAAGTGAAAGAAAGTATTACACTTGAAGGAAATACAATGGCATTCAGAAACAAGAATTCCAAACACTATTTGGGGGAGTCTCCAAGACTGTTAGAGATACATCAATGTCAGAATCGATAAAATAAATATCTGACAGCCTCTGTCCAAGGCCGAGAGGTTTACAGCTGGTTGTGTTGCTGAAAAGGAAGGCAGAACAGTCAGCAATGGTACTGTAGCTGCCATAAGTGGAGACGACACAGATACAGTAGCCTACCTCTCTCCTTAATTTACTGATATGTTGACACGTTGCTATTTGACCTGTTTTCCTTGTTCTTTCTCAGCATCTATCTCTATTCTTCTTCCCTTTCCGGCAGATGATAAGCCTGATTATCAGACTGAAGCTAGAAGCAGTCCACTCAGAAGGAGTCTATGGTCTGGACCCAGGCTAATATATGATGGGAGCTTGTACGAAAAAGTTAAATAAGTTAAATAAGTTCATAAAATATGTCATTGTATCTTTGTTTTGTACCCTTAGCATTTACGTCCTTTGTCGTATAGTTAGTTGTGCGGCATAAATAATATTAATAAATAATTGTGTGTTTGTGTATTGTGTATGTGCGTGCGTCCATGCTTGCCCACCTTTGCGAGTGCATTGTGTGTTTGCATGTGTGTTTGTTTGCCTGTTACACTATACATTCCAATTGAGATTCATATAATCAGGAGGTTGAGACAGGTGGATCCGATAACAGGACAGCTAATGAGAGGACATGACCCAGGAAATAGAGCTTTAGCCCGGCTAATCGTCCAGATGTCCGGGGAGTGAAGGCACAGGCTGTGTCCAGCTGCAGTTTCTATATCCTTCTTAAATTACTAGAATAAACAGCAATATAGCACTAAAACATTTTCATGTCAAGGACCCCCAAATTGATATGTATTTTGCTGCGAGAAATTTTGGGCCAGAGACCCGGACCCCATAAAAGAACACGTGTGTTATTATTATTATATAAAAACCTTTTCAAAATTATTCCAAATTTTGATTAAAAAAAAGCTGATCTAAAAGCATTCGTACACAACGCATTGTGAACTTGTAGATCGGCCATTTCTGAATAGCTAAAAGCTATTTTGAAGATTTTGATGCTATATTAACTAACTTTTTCTGGGGACCTCCTGGAACTCCCTCAAGGACCCCTAGGGGTCCCCAGACCCCACTCTGAGAACCACTGCACTAAAAGCTCCAAAGTCACCCTGTAAGATTTGCAAGACCCGCACCGCACTATATTGTCTATATTGTACCTTTACTGCACTACGGCAGCAGCCTGCACTGCAGCCTGTTCTTTCTCAAACATTGTAGAGTAAAACCGAATAGGCATTATAAGATCGATATGCATTCGACATGTGCCTTTCAACAAATTCTGGAGGTAACTTTTTCCACAACACCTTCTGACCACAAATCTGAACGCAAATCTGGAGTTTTCTTAACAGTTTCTCGGAGGATACAGCAACAGCACAGGGTAATCCAATGTTGTTCCAATGTTCCAATGCATGTGTATAATGATTGACCCCTCCCAGAACCTCAATGTACGGTTACTGCACGTAATAAAAGAAGTCCAAACAGACGTTAATTACTCTGGCCGTAATAACTTACTGAGAGTGTAAGGATGGAGACGTACGCATCTATTCACACTGGAGTTAAATGAACTCTTAGGATTTTACTGTGTAGACGCTCTGAAGAAGGCTAAAATGTGTCAGCTTTGTTTTAGTGATTTAATAAATCAGTATGTAAATTGGTTCTTGGCTTAGTCTTTTGGATGTCTCTTTAGTCTCTTTTGTTCTATTGGAAGTTATGTTTGCATTCCACCTTGAGATCTCTTTTGGTGAGGCACACTCGTCTAACCCTTTCATAATACAACCTCATTATAAGAGTCAGTTACTCTTCTCTTGTGGGTCTGCAATGTATACAACATATTGCTGTCAGGCAGAAACCTTGTATCTCCATATTTCAACTATTTTTTATTAATGCCCATACAAGAGTGTCACACAAAAGTAGTGAAAACAGGAGATCTACAAGCTCATAATGCGTTGCAATGCGTTCCGCAATGTGTTGCAAAGCGGAACGGTTTTGGACATACAAGGTTTCCACCTGACAGCAACGCTATACTAGTATGACAGTGTGACCTTGACGTAAATCAGTAGTTCTCAAACCTT
>NC_137612.1:30705139-30720139 GCF_963280865.1 Gymnoscopelus braueri | reverse complement strand
CACCATGAGGCCGATTTGATATTTGGGAAATTTGTGCTCGCAAAGTTGCAAAGGTCCAACTTTGCCAGAGATTAGTGTATTTAAGATCAATAGTCAAAGAGACAGTGCCCTCAATACCCTCATACATGTCGAACTACTTCTCCAAAGTGAGTGACACCCACAGCCACAACACCAGAGGGAGCGACCATGATCTGGTACCACCCAAATTTAGAACAAACATGGGAAAATTCTCTTTCTACTACTCTGCCACCAAAATGTGGAATGCCGTGACACCATCAATAAAAGGACAACTTTGTTTTTTTTAGAACAAGGTTGTATTAGTTTGTAATGATAGTGATTAAAAGATGAGTGTTAAAATGTATTCATTTATTGCTTTCTATCGTTTCCGCGATTTTTAACTGGCATTTGGGTAATTGGTAAAAAAAAAATGGAGGCCAGGGCAGAACCTCCGCCCCAAATCTTTCACATCGGCCTGTTATAGCACCACCAGGAGGCAGATTTGTTTTTGATATAACAAATTTTGTCCAAACATCACGCAAATATAGTCATGTAATCAAGACAGATCTGTCGGATTTTTTATATTTCATCCTGATTGGCTAAGATTGGCTTCCAAAGTTAGGAGTGGCCCGTTTTGAACAAAATGCCTCAAATCATGAACGCAGCGTCCGGATTATGTGGCATTTCTTCCTTGGCCTAGTGAGGATGTACTTGCAAAGTTTCACGGCAGTCGGACACTGCATTCATGATTTGAGGCATTTTGTACAAAACGGGCCATTCCTGCGAACTTTGGATAATAAGGATGGGATATGAAAAATCCGACAGATCTGTCTTGATCACATGACTATAGATATAATGTGTACCAATTTGCGTGATGTTTGGACAAAATCTGTAGGAGTTATATTTTTAAATATTCGTTTGTTTTGCAAAAATCTTCCTCCTGGTGACGCTATAACAGGCCGAATGTGAACAATTTGGGGCAGAGGTTCTGCCCTGACCTCCATGCCTTTGTCCTTGCGGAAACAAAAATAGCCAGCTTATTGTGTAAAAAAAAACACTTTTTCGCCAATTACCCGAATGCCCCCACCCCCCAGTTAAAAATCGCAGAAACGATAGAAAGCAATAAATGAATACATTTTAACACTCATCTTTTAATCATTATCATTACAAACTAATAAAAGATCCCTTGTTGTAAAAGAAAAAAAGGATGTGTAGTATTAGGTTCCTTTCAAAATTGGCTTGAAAAAACATCCATCAGGAGACCACTAGGGGAGGTAAATGTATGTTTCCCGTCTCTTTTTGTACATAGTGTTTGTATTTGTTGATGACATGTATTATTGTGTAAATTTTTTATGCTGTGTTGATGAATTGAATACATAGGACCACAATGGAAACAAGTCCCGAGGACCTTTTTGTGTTATCATTTTAGCCTTAATGTCTTACTTGTTGTTTACATTTCTGACTAATAAAGTATTCAATCAATCAATTAATCAAAAAGATTAGCTGTTCGCAGACACACACATACTGTATGTACTGTATGTACGGACAGTCTTGTAAACAAGGAAAACAGTAGGCCTACTCAGAATGCTTAATTTGCAAATCTGCAATTTTTGGTGCACAACACCATTGTACGACAAAAACAGGCTTTACATCTCTTATGTCCACTTGTCCAATTGTACTCCAGGGACCTATCTGAACAAAAAATTACTCCTGCCACACATCACCATCTGGGTACTAGCAGGATCTCCTCTTTGTAATCTACATTAGCCTATAATGTTTTTTAAAATAAAATTATATTTAAAAGAAAATTCAGCCACACCTCTAAATATTTAAAACATGATCTATGAGCTATCAGTTCCCATCTACTATATGTTCTTATACCCTCTAAAATAATGATGCAATAGCAATTGCCACTTAACCACATTAACTCTGGGGTCCCTATTTTGTGGATGTCATTATAGGTGGAAAACAAGAAAAATACATTCAAAACCGTTTAAAAAAAATAAAAAAAATAACTGCTTTGTTTGTTTGTTGTGTGCTAACAAAGTGAGACAATTTTGGATTATCAATTTCTAATCAATGGCGAAACTCCTGGAGATATCTTGCCAACATCATACACAACCCAAACCTCTACCAAAGTGTCGTTTTGCTTTAAGATGTTAACCATGTTTTTGCCACAGGGCTCACCAATAAAGACCCTTAATTTTCTCACCTATGAAGTCCCTTTGCATATTATGACATGGACTGTGTTTCTCCCAACATCAACACCTGTATGTAAGAACAAATTCATTGCTGTTGCTACACCACCACCAACACAGCTCTCATCTCTACCTCTGCATGTGATTAAAACACACAGAGCATTTAGAGTCCCAGGGACCCTTCGCTTTTAATTAAAGCAAAATGCTTAATGCAATGTGAACAGAGCTTCGTAGAATGCATTAAGAGTCTTTGTAATGGGCCCCTGGCTCATAAATAATGTCTACGCTGTCAGGAGGGAACCTGGGAAAGCCATTAAGAGATAGTGAGAGGTTCTGCGCATGCGTGACATCAGACAGGGGCATAGACAGGCAGAAGGGAAGGGTGTGGAAGGCCTTGACAGTCCTCGTGGAGTAATGTTGTCGAAGCCAAGTCTCACACAAATCAAAATGTTGGCCTGAACCACCACATCCCCCATACTTCTCCTCTATCATCTCTACTTTCCCCTCCTCCCATCCAGTCAGTGGGATTCCCTCTGACCTTTAGTTGATATGTAAGGTCATTTCTGCCATGGAACACCCACCTCCAGCAACCGTACTGATGACAGGGGGAGGGGGCTTTTATCGATCCCATTCAGATCCTCATTCGAAGCAGCAAAGTACAATGGAGGAGTATTTATTCTATTTTTGCCCGGCATCAATTCATAATGAAGTCTGTTGCACTGTAACCATTGAGAAAGGAGGAACAACCCCGGCTCACTAAACACACGCACGCATGCACACACATACACACACACACACACACGCACGCACGCACGCACGCACGCACGCACGCACGCACGCACGCACGCACGCACGCACGCACGCACGCACGCACGCACGCACGCACGCACGCACGCACGCACGCACGCACGCACGCACGCACGCACGCACGCACGCACGCACGCACGCACGCACGCACTCACTCACTCACTCCATACACTCCATACACTCACTCCATACACTCACTCCATACACTCACTCACTCAATACACCCCCACCCACACTCTGTTAGGTTCAACCCTAACCCCATTCCAAAAGCAAAGAATTATTGCAAATTTCCACAGAGACAATTAAATCAATAAGCTGATGTATTACAATATTGGCCAGAATACAAGACAACACTGATTATAAGTGTGTTTAAAATGTATAACTGTAATACCATATCATAGTGAAACAACAACAACCAAACAGGATTCAACTGGGGGTTTTGGCACAATTTCACCAAGTAGCAAGGTGCATGAAAAACTAACTGATGAAGGTCATAGGCTGTCGCTTCATAAACAATGTTGCTGAAATGATTTTCAGTTTCAGTTTTTAATTTAATGCAAAACCGACTACCAACATTATCAGACATTACACACCATTCACACAGTCAGATTTTCAGCACGCTGGTTTTTATGTAATTGTTTACCAACAAAAACTTGGCACAAACTTGTGCCTGATGATACATGCTGCACTAGTCAGAAAAATTCAAAGCACCAAAAAGGTGTGTGTGTGTGTGTGTGTGTTTGTGTGTGTGTGTGTGTGTGTGTGTGTGTGTGTGTGTGTGTGTGTGTGTGTGTGTGTGTGTGTGTGTGTGTGTGTGTGTGTGTGTGTGTGTGTGTGTGTGTGTGTGTGTGTGTGTGTGTGTGTGTGTGTGTGTGAGTGCGCAAGAAGGAAGGAATGAAGGAGAAAGTGCAGAGAAATGAAAAGTGTAATCAACAATGGAAGGACAACCTCTGATTGACTAGAATTCAAGGAGAGGAGTGACATAGGGAGTTGGGCACTTTGTAAGCAATTAAAAAACAGCACGCGGTGAAAGCCTGACACTTTGGACAGCCTAGTGTCAAAGAAAACAAGTAGCCTGGAGACAGATCTTAGCTCACGCTGGCTCCGGCAAAAATGTATCCCTAATAATGACATGTCAAATCTCAAATATTAAGTGACCTCAGTTTTTCAGATGACATTTTCAGAAAAAACAAAACACAAAAAACACTTTCAAGCAAAGTACAATTCATGTGTCTTCTGTTATAGGAAAAACATATTCACTGTCAACACTTCAGCTCAAAACTCAAACTGACTGTAGAGTCTCACCAGGCCCCCGTCACCTGGACACTGTCAGTGTCCAGGATGATGGCTTATTCGGGTCATTGCAATCAATGTCCCGCACGAACCGTATAAAATAGGATGCCAAGTCATCTGGCAGCAACTTTGGTTGGGTCTGTTGTGACCCCCTCCCTGCTCACAATGTGACCCAGAAAGAACGCTGTCTTCCTCCACAGGAGGTTGAATTTCCTCGGGTGGAAACAAGCCTGCCTGCTGATTAACCTCAAACACTTCTCACAGACTGGCCAGGGACCCTCCTACATTTGCTGCATGAGGTCATCAAGGTAGACCAGACAACAGTTCAATGGGACCTTCTCAGGACCCTCTCCATGAGCCGTTCGAACGTGGTGCATGCATTGGATAATCCAAACAGCATGAAGCGGAACAGCCATAACCCTTGTCCAATAGAGAAGGCGGTCTTGGGCCGAGACTCAAGGTATAGCTTGACATGCCAGTATCCACTGCGCAAATCCAGTGAGCTGAGCCAGCCGGAGTCTGATATGTGGTCATGGGCATCGTTGATACTAAGCAGTGAGTCTTTATGGATTATGGCATTTAGCTGTCTGCAATCCACACATAACTTTCAGTTGTTGTCCTTTTTGCACAACAGGACAATGGAGATGGCCCAGGGACAGTTGGAGAGTTTGATTATCCCTGCTGCTGACTTCTTCTGCACTTTCTGCTCCGCGGCTGCCCTTTTTGCTAATGGCAATCAGTGTGGGCAGAGACGGATGGGGTGAGCAGCTCCTGTGTCCAATATCATGCTGGACCAGCTTGGTCTGGGTACAGTCCTCATCACAGGCAGCGAAGATGTTGAAAAACTCTTACAGCAGGTCCCGTAACTGGTAGCTCTGTGTGGAAAATATGCCTTCCTGGCTTCCTTGAGAGGCTCGGGTAAGGCCATTATCCATCAGTATTATGGAGGAATACTCTTTTACAATTTGCCTAGAGCCAAGGCTTGGACAGTGGTGGTCGTAGTACTCAGCGGTCCACAATGTGATTCCCAACGCAGAGTGTTGCTGCCTGTAGGCTGGTATTTCTGTTACTGTCACTCACCCGCCAGCAAGTGTCTGCTCACTGGCATCCAACTCGCTATCTCGCTGCCTCTTCCTTGAGACACTGGCCAAGATGCTGGAGCCTGGAGGGCAGCTGTGTTTTCCTCGATCGATATTATCCCACTTCTGACACAAATGTAAAGACCAATGGAATGGAATGGAATGGAATTGTACTGTTTTGTTTTGTGGCAGTCACGCACACAAACACCAAATCAACTCAATTTGACATAGGAAAAAGAACGGGGGGGGGACCCAATGTAACGCTTGAAACCCACCAGGCACGCAAGCATAAGCGCATGGGTGCTGATTTTCTTCCGCTCCAGTATTTGACTGCTCCGGGTAATGCATTGACCAGACGTCCCGCTGAGGCCAGATTTGGCGTGAACAGTCGCACGCAAACCTCCGCGCACAATAAAGCGCATGAGTACACATTAACTACATGAACCCTAATGTCCCTATTCTGGGTTGAACATTCTGCAAAAATAGCAGATCTGCAAACGCATTGTGTTGTAGATCGAACTTGTAGATCATCTATTTTCGGCGAAGAGATTTGGTGTAAAGGGATATACAAAGTAAGTAATTAAGTAAGTAAGTAGGTGGGCTTATTGTCTGCATCTGACGGGAACGAGGGTGTCTATCTCCTTTCCAGGGGAAAAGGGGAAAGGGTAGGAAATACTAGCTGACCTAGTGGGACCCCAGTCAACTAAGTAGGCTGTATAGAGTTTAAGTGGTTAATTCCCCACCAACACATTCCCCATACAAACAACATAATAACACAACAAGAGGACAAAAAAATGTGTGTGCATGCCTATGCAGCTGGGAAGACCCTCTCCTGTGAAATTGGATATAATGATGAGATTTATTATTTATTTCATCATCAGATAAGGATCATCATTTAATATAATAATAATAATAATAATAATACAGCCTAATGGAGTGGTAGTGCAGATGGAGAGAGCGGTTTTCTCACCTCTATTGCTTTCTCCACCCCAGCACCAGTCACTTTGTATGCGTAGCAATGCCCGACTGCAGGTTTGACCAATGGCCACTTGTTTAGAGAGCGAGAGCAAAATGTTACAACACCATGCATAGGCCAGGCCTTCCTCCAATGAACTGATGGCTACTGTGGAAGGCCCCTTGTTCTGCAAGACTGCCACTGTGAAATTGTGGGCTATAATCCTCTCTCATATCGTTTAAAAAAGATGTTGCTCTCTTCTCAAATTAGACTGCAGGACTCACAGAGCTCAGTGTATGGTGTGTAGGCCTACCTAGCCTATAAGATGGGGCGCACTTGATCGGCAATAAGGGGGAATTGTCCTCTAGATCAGTAGTTCTCAATTTTTTTCATGTCAAGGACCCCCAAATGAAAATATTCTGTGCCAGGGACCCCCAGAAGAGAAGATTTATGTTTAAAAGAATTGTAAAATTTTCGAAATGTTCAATATTTTTTTCAAATATTTCTTAAAATAGCATGAAGAGACAGGCTGTGAGCTTGTAGATCTGCTATTTTTGAATAGCCAACGTATAAATGGATAGAGCGGTTAAAATGATTGTGATGCTATGTTAACTACTTTTGCTGGGAACGCCCTGGAACCTCCCCAAGGACCCCTGGGGGTCCGCGGTCCCCACTTTGAGAATCAATGCTCTAATGGGTGTTGGTTGATTCATGCAATTATAAAAAAAAATATATATATATATAATAAGTTGAAACCAAGGAAAAAGTAGCCTATTATCAATACTGATGTTCCCTTCGATTAGCCTGTTCATCTGTCATTTAGTCTGCCAAGACATAGGCTACTGCTTTTAAAGATAAACAGTAGGCCTATTCTCCACTTTCCCCTCCATTCTGCTTTTTGCACGTGTTGCCTGTGCTCTTCAACAGGACGGTTACCTTTGCAGCTGTCTGTCTGCAACCTCGCTAAATAGAATATAGTGGGGGCAGCCCATTCTGCTGATCCCAGCATCTTTGGCTATAAAGGGAACCACCAGTCCCCAGTGGTGGGGAAAGTATTCACATTTGTTACTTAGCCTAAGTAAAAGTATCAATACTGCAATGTAGAATGTTTTGTAATAATAATCGACATCTACAAGTCACCAGTAACTAATGTTTTCCAAATAATTGTAGTGGAGTAAAATTATAATATTTGCCTCTGAGATGTAGTGGAGTAGAAATAAAAGTACTGACAAGAATTACGCCAGTAAAGTAATACCTCAAAATTGTACTTAGGTACAGTACTTGAGTAAATGTACTTAGTTACTTGTCTTTACACCACCGCCAGTCCCCCTTGTTCGTGTCGATCCTAGACCCCCCTCCCCTTTACTTTAGTCCATCTCTCCCACGGCAACAACCTGGCAAGGAGTCGGGGAGGGGAAAGCGAGGACACACCCGCAGACTGAGTAGCGTGTCCGCTCTACGGAAGATGCTGCAGACAACATGAGCTCAATAGAGATTGATTGATCGACTGTCGTCCTGAATTGGAAATTGTTTTCTTTTCTATTAACGGAATCAAAGAGTCTGGAAGACGGGCTGATTGTGACTGGCTGTTCGTCGCCAGGAACGTCAACTAACATCCAAAGATAGTAAGAAGATGTCTGCAGGTAGGCGTGATCATAATCAATATGAAATACTAGCCTAACCTATCATCTTTGATTTCACGGACATGGATATCCCACTGACGAGCACGCACATTTTGTATCAAACGTATCGATGACTGAATGCTCTCAATAAGCCTGCATGTGTTGTTTCAAAGGGTTTAGCCTATTTTTCGATGAATTGAATTCACAGGACCTCAATGGAAACAAGCCATAGTGCTTTCTTGGGTTTATCCTTTTAGCATCCTTTTGCATTGAACTGTACCTTTGTGCTTTTTTTTGCAAACTGTTAACAAAGTATTCAATCAATCAATCAATGTTATAAAACGGTGTTTCGTTCTCTGGTAGCCTAGTGGAGATGCAGACCAGATGTATTTTTGTCTTTCTTTCTTGAAACCTGTTTCCTTCTATGGATCAATAATTTATAGATGTTTTTGAATATTTCAGAGACACAGGCACCATTTGACTAGCCTACCCAGACTGACATTCTAACAAAACTATTTGGAAGTGAATTAACATTTGTGTATGTTTTGAACATGTTTGAGATTGAAGAAATCTTTAAAGACAATCTTACTTCATGGTCTGTGTTATTAACTGCAGTGGCTTTCTTTGATATTGTATTGTAGATAGGATGCTGTGTCTGTGTATGAAATGCATGGGTGCCTGCTGCATTACATATTCACGCATGGCTTCACTGCAGAAGGTGGACCGGTTCATCTCAATGAATATTGTCCATTGCAGCATCTCAGTGGTAGCACATGTCCCAATTCCTGAGCCACTTGTGTCTTTCTGCTGGTTAACTCCCAAATGTACCTGCATTGAGGCAATTTATATGCAAGGCAGCTCACTTATTTTCCTTATTAATCTACCCCAGTCAGCTGCAATACAGCAGCCTCAGGTTTCTCCAGAAATGATTTAATCTGTACTGGACTGTCTCACTCTCAATATAACTATATGCCATCTCATACATTCAGTTATTTTAGAAGCATGATAAATATTAGTCTCCAGTTCTATGCCATTGTTATTAGCGTATTCCCAATTTGTTTCTCTTCAGGCACATTTCTGAGATTTTGTTTTATAAACTAATGCAGTACCAGAGTTTTGAATGTGTCTCAGATGTACCTGACCTTGTTGTCTGCGTTTTGTCTGTCTGTCTTACATACAGCCAGATCCTAGGTTGCATCCTGTGGCCGTCGGGTCTTTACGGCGTTGAGCCCCCTCCCCTCTCCTGGACCCACCCTGCAGCTTTCCAGGCTGCAGGACCCTGACCCACTGAAAAGTGCAGGCCCCCTCTCCCTGCAGAATGACTGTTGCCACTGGCGACCCCTCAGACGAGGCGGCCGCACAACCGGGGCAAATCCAGGACTACGACCCGGAGGCTGACCATGAGTGCTGTGAGAGGGTGGTTATCAACATTTCGGGGTTACTCTTCGAGACGCAGCTCAAGACCCTCTCCCAGTTCCCAGAGACCTTGTTGGGGGACCCCAAAAAGAGGATGCGGTACTTCGACCCACTGAGGAATGAGTACTTCTTTGACAGGAACAGGCCAAGCTTTGACGCCATATTGTACTACTACCAATCAGGGGGCCGGCTAAGGAGGCCGGCTAGCGTTACACTCGATATTTTCTCGGAGGAGATCCGTTTCTACGATCTTGGGGCGGAGGCCATCGAAATTTTTAGAGAGGATGAGGGTTTCGTCAAGGAGGAAGAGAGGCCCCTCCCTGACAACGAGTTTCAAAGACAGGTGTGGCTGCTTTTTGAGTACCCAGAGAGCTCAGGTCCTGCTAGGATTATTGCCATCATTTCTGTCATGGTCATTCTCATATCCATTGTCAGTTTCTGTTTGGAGACACTTCCCATTTTCCGCAATGACGAAGACGACATGCACAAGTCTCACACAGCTGTATTTAATCCTGAAACCAACACCACTATTATCACCTACACTTCCACCTACTTCACAGACCCCTTCTTTATCCTAGAGACTCTTTGCATTATATGGTTCTCCTTTGAGTTCCTGGTGCGCTTATTTGCCTGCCCTAGCAAATCAGGCTTTTTTGGCAACATGATGAACAATATTGACATCGTCGCTATCATCCCATACTTCATAACTCTTGGCACAGAGCTCGCTGAGAAGCCAGAGGATGGCCAAGCAGGCCAACAAGCCATGTCCTTAGCCATTCTCAGGGTCATCCGTTTGGTCAGAGTGTTTAGGATCTTCAAGCTCTCACGTCACTCCAAGGGGCTTCAGATCCTGGGCCAGACCCTTAAAGCCAGTATGAGGGAGCTTGGCCTGCTCATATTCTTCCTCTTCATCGGGGTTATCTTGTTCTCTAGTGCGGTCTACTTCGCTGAGGCAGATGAACCTGAATCACAATTTGAAAGCATCCCAGATGCCTTCTGGTGGGCTGTGGTGTCCATGACGACGGTGGGCTACGGTGACATGGTGCCGACCACCATTGGCGGCAAGATTGTGGGCTCCCTCTGCGCCATCGCGGGTGTGCTGACCATCGCCTTGCCTGTACCTGTCATCGTCTCCAACTTCAACTACTTCTATCACCGTGAGACGGAGGGCGAAGAGCAAGCTCAGTATCTGCAGGTCCCCAAGGCTGACTCTGCAGAGGAGCTCAAGAAGAGCCGGAGCGGCTCCACCATCAGCAAATCAGACTATATGGAGATCCAGGAGGCTGTGAACAACAGCAACGAGGACTTACAGGAAGAGACCCTTAAGACAGCCAACTGCACGCTGGCCAACACAAACTATGTGAACATCACCAAAATGCTGACAGATGTGTAGTCATCTGCTCTGGTTGCTGTTTTGCTCCCCATCACGTGAGCAACTGGGCGTTATATATCTATATCTGCTGGAATATCAAGGCAATAGAATCCAGAACGTTTTTTTTAGAGACCTATGCTCACACCCCCTACCATCCCACCACCCGCTTCCCAAGTTACCCTTTAAAACCCCTGGCAACTCACTAATTCTATTAAGTCTAAATGTCCTTTTTTTTGCATGGAGTTGGCTTTTCTGTGTGGTTGTTTAAAACCAATATTGTAAGCCAACAGTAGTCCACATTAAGTTTAATGAAAAGAAAATGGGAGAAACATACTAGCTGATTATTTTTTCTGCTTCTAGAGAAAAACTAAAAACAAAAACAAACTGCTTATTCCATATCCCACTACTCTCCCCTGCACTTCTGAAGAGCCCTATTGCGTGCTACATGTACATATGCTGCTTCTTGGAGCCAATGATTCTGTTTTGTGCTAATCAACTTAAAGATGAACGGACGTGTGTGCCTATGAAGCAAGACCACACCCCTGCTTTGGCCTGTGGTCAACTAGCCTGCTAGAGACGAGATGGATGAAGAATTACAGCCATCAGCGCTAAGCGTATGGTTTGATACCTTTTACTCCCAGTAGACATCAGTATCTGATGAATGACTGAGAATGGCCCAAGACTTATCTGTGCTTTGATCTTACATGGATTATGTACTGCAATGCAAGCTTGTCCCCCTTCATTTACACTAAACCGTTCTTCTTTCAGAGCTTTGAGGACAACGTGAATGTTTCTTCCTGTTTATTTAATTCTTTCACTCATGGTTTTCACACATACTTACTAACATAGATAGGTAGGTATAAATGTGAGTGAACAGATAACTGTAGTTTCATAGCTATTAGATACTGTAAGTGGTAAATGTAGATTATTGCATGAAGTTCTTAACTGAATGAGAATTTACACTTGTCCCATGACTGCCATTTGCTTCAGCACACCACTGTAGAGTGTCTGTCGGTACACTGCCCTTAAAATCTTGAATCCATCACAGTCTAAAAGGATGCCTAGGGTCTTACAAGGACCGTAAGATATGTTGATTGTTTGTTACTGGATTTCCTAGGGGATAATTGTATTCCCCATTCATCCACTTAATTGTAGGATGTGGTGTTATCACAACATTCCATGTAGAGGTCATTGCTGTTAACGTCATTTGCCAGGTTGCTGACATGTAGAACTATTGCAGCTGAGCTGTGATTACAGGTAAATGCTTAACTCATACTGTAGTTATTTAACATTGATCTCAGTTACAGACCGAAATAGACTTGCACTGCTGTCTTCTGCGGCTGTTATACGATAATGTGCTCGCAATCGAAAAAGAGTACTTTTAAAGACTTGTATAGAATAACACTTCCCCTCTACTGCCTTTATCAAGATGGGTTTACGCTGCTCTCCTAGTGTTGCATGACCTCAGAACATTCCTAGACGCATGCATTTAAGGTCAAATAAGAAAAAGCCTCTGAAACAAAAAAAGGAAATCTACAGTTAATAATGTAGATAATATTTATTTCAATATTATATACAGTATACACATACTTTAACCTGATATAAAAAAACAATGTTTAACCAATAAGAGGAAGGGAAATTCTTAACACAATATACGCAGATCATTGCCATGTTTTTTTTCTTGTTGTTTTTTAATGAAAATTATAAATCTTGTTTGTTCAGAGCACTATTCCTGTAGAGACTATTCCAGACAGAGTGCCAAAAGCACAGTCTTACTAGCCAGAATTTCACTCTTGTTTTAAATTAGGAGCCAGTGCCTGATTTGGAAAGAGAGTTGTAAAAGTTGGCATGAAATGTAATTCAGGGTCTAGTTCCAGGCTAGCATCCAGCAGAGAATCAAACATTCTCTCAGCCCTGTCAAAGTAATAGTCAAAGGCATTTGGGTCGATATGGAGGTGACTTTTTAGCCATTGCATAGCCAATATTAGCTAGACTCTTACTTGATGCCAATGAAGCTCCTGCCTTTCTTTATCGTTTCATTGATGTCTTAAGTAATCAGAAAGGTGGTTGTTCAGGGGAGGATCTGTAGCAACTGTCGAAGTGAACACTATGTACTGGCTTGATTTTACTTGACTTCATTATGAGAAATTCACCCCGTAGATTATAGTTTGGGGTTCTTTAACTGCTGCCATTATGTACTCAGGATGCCTCATTTAAATGACTACAATGAGGCTTCTCGAGTAGTCTCTGTCCAAGCCATCTGCCCCATCAAATGTTTTTGAAAGAATTCTAGAGAATTTCAGTAAATAAGCTCAAGCAACATATCACTTATAACTCAAGAGAAACTGAAGAAGTTGGAATGGAGAAAAACCTTGGCAGTTATAAGGGGCTGGAACCCTGCATATGTAGAGTCTGGATAATCTTTCAAGAGCATTTTTAGCAATATTCAACATTTTTGTAGAGCTGGTGATATTATGACAGAGGGTATTGTGTGTTTATGGGTGAGGAGATGTTCTAAATTATCTCTCACCTCACAGCACCACCAGTAGACCTCCACACTGTCCGACACAGATCTTTATTACCATAAAATGCAGGTGCACAACTGTGTAGTAGTTTACATTTTCTGTGCATGCATGTGTGTGTGTGTGTGTGTGTGTGTGTGTGTGTGTGTGTGTGTGTGCGCGCGAGCGTGTATGTATGTGAGAGAGTGAACCCACCACTGAATGTCAGTGTCTTAGCCTGGTTGTACAGCTGCATCTATGCAACAATGTGCAACCACCTGCATGCCAGTGTATTTAGGTTAAACCAAAAATATTTAATTGTCTATGCATGCAAATGCATTTTAATTCACTCGACTTACTTTTCCCCCCATTTAATTGTATTTATTCTTTTATTGTTTTCATTTATTGATTTATTTATTGATTTATGTATGTATTTTTTACAATGGACAGAAATTCATGACACACATTGGCAGAGAGCATGTTGAATCTGTTATGTTTGGAATTGGGCACATCAACACAGAACATTTTACTGTAGCAGCTCATTTTGGAACACACCTTATTTGAAATAGTTGAAAGTCAACAATTGTTCCTCCTATAATAAGCACAAGCGGTGTAATTTCTTATTGTTGTGCTTGCAGATTTACATCACTAAACTTTTATATTCAATGCATAATACAGAGACAACTTAAATTGCTTTTTAAGGAGCACCACAGCTTCTAAAAAGAAAAGAAAGAAAGAACAACTCTCATGGTTTCAGGGACCCACCAGCAGATTCTCACCATAAAAAGGGTCCCCAACAGTGAATACGCTGAGAAATCTATGCAGAGAAAATTAGTCGACTGAAAGAGCAGAAAACGGAGGAATCAAATCATAATCATTTTATGTTTCACTTGGCACCAATTACTTGTTGACCCCGAGAATTGCCTAGAGTAGCCTAGTTCAGCAAAACAAGTCAATACATTGAACATTGACAAATAGAGTTGCTGTTCTGGTTGATTTGCTGTAAGATGTGCTGACACATACTGTATGTGCATCGAATATCTCTACGATCTCTCCAAATTTCATGGTTACAGTATGTTGGAATTGTACTGTGAGAAAAAAAGGGCCAACCACACCGTGATGATAACTATAAAGATAACCATAACGGTAATGTTGTGAGCATCCACACTTGTGAACAATACAATTCTGTAAACGTGAGATGTGTTGAACATCACACCCTGTAAATTCTGTTCGATTTTGATTGGCTGTCAGTGTTTCTATCGCTCTGAAAGTGATCCTAACTATATTGTTCACCACTGCCGTTGCTGTTATAGTTCTCTCTTTACTCTGCCATCCACTTCAGTTAGAACTGTTTTTAAAACCATGCATTTATGGTTATAGTTATCATTCTTGATGTGGGCAGCTCTTAATAGTCATGTCCCACTTGCTATCACTAAGACACATCTAACATGTGATAGTCATACACATGTACGTATATTTTCTATTTTCAAATGAAAGATAGACTCATGTAAGGTGATGAGTTGATCAATATGCAATTTGTATGCATGTGTGTGTTTGGTGAAGAGATGTTACTCATTATTTGATTTAAGGGCCTGGTAGTCTGGCTTCCACTGAAATAATATGTACAGTTACAAAATCCTCCTCCATATCAAGGAGGCCTGAAAACTTCTATCAACTTAACTTGGTACAGTGGATAATGGATTTTCTTTCTATGAAATGAAATGAAATGAGAGGGAAATAATGTGTATATAAAGACATTT
>NC_137612.1:30555139-30700139 GCF_963280865.1 Gymnoscopelus braueri | reverse complement strand
TAAATTTACCTCGTTACTGTCCACCACTGCATCTGTGTGAGCTGTCTTGGCTATGTGAAATGGACCTATACGAAATGACGGTATATTGATGACATCTTTGTGATTATGGATTGCAGTGTGGAGGAATTGACAGAGTTTCACAATTATTTAAATTCCTGTAATGGCCATCTTAAGTTTACATTGGAATTTAATAGGGAGCGTTTAAGCTTCCTCGATGTACAAGTTTACAAAAGGGACAATATTATTCAAACTGACTTGTTTCGCAAGCCCACAGACCGTAATTCCCTCCTAAGAGGTGATAGTTTTCACCCACAGCCTTTGGTTAAAAGTTTGCCAGTCAGCCAATTCCACCGGGTTCGCAGAATTTGTAGTGAGGATGCTTCATACAAAAAACAGGCCACAGACCTTTCTAACAGGTTCCTCAGTAGAGGTTATAAAAAAGAGTGGGTGGATGCTGCTAGTGAGCGGTTCGACCAGGTAACACAAAGTGATTGCCTGCGCCCCAAAAATAAGAATACCTGTAACAACCCTCCTATGTGTTGTATCAAGTACTCTACACTGGGCTCACAGTTTAGAGGTGCCATTCAAAAACACTGGCACATTATCCAGTCTGATCCAAGGTTGAAAAAAGCTTTTCCAGAAAAACCAAGACTTGTGTTTAAACGCTCTCCCAACTTGAGGGACAGCCTGGTGAAATCAGATCTGGGTACTCAGAGTGTTTCCAATTTCCCAGTAGTACCAGATGGTAACTATAGGTGTGGTAACTGTATGCAATGTACATACACAAAAAAATGCAAGGTTTTTAGTCATCCTCACACCGGCCGGGATATATCCATACGTGGTGCAATTACATGTAGCACAACGCATGTGGCATATCTTATCCGGTGCCCCTGTGGGTTGGCATATGTAGGCAAGACATCCCGGGCTCTGCGCACCAGGATTACTGAACACAGGAGTAGTATAAGAACAGGTGATGAACGTAATCCTGTTGCTGCTCATTTTAAAAAGGCTGGTCATAATCTTAATAATTTGCGATATGTTGGTGTTGAGAAGGTTGAAAAGCCACCCAGAGCTGGAGATCTCGAAAGGTTACTTCTCCAACGTGAGACCTATTGGATCTATCTCCTCAATACCATGTCTCCTGATGGTCTAAATGAGGAATTTGATATTAAACCTTTCCTCTAGTTTGTTGTTTAGCTTATACACTATATCACCATTTATGACTTTTAACTGTTCTTATTGTTGGTTTTTCAGAAATGTATTGACTGGCTATTAGTGTCTAATATGTTTAATTAAATGTGAAAAGTCTATTTTCTGCCCATGCATTGAACACTCCCCAGAGGGGTGTAGACACGTTTTTTTTTGTCCCTGGGATTGGAGTAGGGTGTGTTTTTTTTTGCTCCTCCTTACTCCCAGGTGTTGTACATCATCATTAGTCAATGTTTGTGTATATATATGATGCTTTTGTCTGTCATTATAATATTTGCCTGATGAAGACCTAGAAGGTCGAAACGTTGCATAAATAAAAAAAAGTGAGTTTCTTGGAGCTTGAGAACAGTGTGCGGACTTCCTCCTTATTTTTCCTATACGAAATGAGCCAGTTAGAACATTGTTCTGAAAGGCAGCGGAATAGAACACGTACAACTCACGCTACAACAGCTAATGCCTTTATTATCATGTTTGAAATGTGAGCCGGTGCCTTGTTGACATGATTGCGTTTCTGGGTGGAGCGGTCCTGTCAGGTGGAGGCGATGAGGACAAGAGATAGTGACGGAGGTTCAACTACTTGGCATCATTAATTATTCATGTTTGATCAAAGAGAGCTATCCACTTGAATAGGTGTGGGAAAGGGGGCTGAATCCAAAGAAATAAATACTGTTTAAATACTGGCTTTCATCCTATTTCTACAGCTTGCAATTTGGCATTGTGTATTTATCTCCGCTAAAATATTATGTTATGCTGCTTGTGTGTATCTTTGATTATTTGACCTGTGTTCTTTTTCCTTTTTCTTCTTACCTCTCCTGCTCTACCCTACGTCTATCCTCTCTTCTCACAAAACCACAAATAATGGAGCGTTGTAGAAAAGAAATATTTCACCCACTACTTTCCACCTGTAAGCCTGTGAAGTGGCAATAAAGATGATTAAATCTGATTAAAAGATGATAAATCTGATTCTGATGTGTGTCAGAATGTGTGTGTGTGTGTGTGTGTGCGTGTGTTGCAACTATGTCATTTTTGTGAATTAGTAATCGCAGAGCAGTCATCCCTCCAAGCTATGCGGATATGCGTCCCACAAGGCTATGGACCGGAACTAGCCAAGTGAGTACCTATCTGTCTGGCTCAAGGGATCTATACTACTAACTATCCAATTACAACGCTCCTGTCCCTCCAGCTTATGGGATGTACTAGGCAATGGCAGATATGCACATAAACCGGCACCAGCCGATGTTAAAGTAACCTAAAAAATGTATTCATACGTTCATCAATGCGACAAATACCCCCAAACTCCCTAATCACGATATTTCTGTGCACTTTCAACTCTGTCCGTGCTGTCAGTCAGTCTGTAGTCCCTTTGACAGACCGTGTGCCGACATTCATCAACACATGCACCAAAACTAATATAGCTTAATACAGTGCTGTCTTGAAATCACAGTCATATACAGTTGCCGAATGAGCATGCTGGATTTGATGTTTTGGGTGATTTGATTGGGACATCCCTACTGAATGCAAAGTTGTGTCATGCATGTGAATTGGTTGAGAGAGTAATCTGTGTCTTTTCTCTCTCAAAAAAAATATGTTTTCTGGCAAATTAAACAAAACAAAGCAAAACTGCTCCCAGTGTGTAAGGACCTTTCCAGGCCAAAACATAAAGCCAGCTGGTGTAGCGCCACTACGAGGCCCATTTGAAAAATGTGGGGTCTAGTGTCTTCCTTGGACTGCTGGCAGCTTGCATGAAAAGGTTGACTGACTGCGATAGGCCCAGTCGTTTCTGATATTAGCTGATCACACGTTAGTGCACACACACGCACGCACGCACGCACGCACGCACGCACGCACGCACACACGCACGCACGCACGCACACACGCACGCACACCCCCGCGCGCGCACACGCGCACACACACACGCAGGGGCAAAAACATATAATCTCCATCCCCTGCCTTCAGCCTGGCGGAGATAAAAGTAATTATGGAAAAAGCATGGCAGGAACAATAGGTTTACTAACGATTCAAATACACACACGCCAGCAGAAACTGTCCTGTTAAACCCTTTATTATGTCAGTGTTCACTGATAAATCCACATTTCATTGCAGCCCGTTTAGAAGCGAGGTTATAATAAAGTGTAGAAAACTTTGCAGGGCACTGCTTAATTTACTGACCAAATTAAGGTGAAAATAGATTTGTTTTTGTAATTAAAATATTTTATTTTATCTTATTCAAACGAAATGTGATACAAATATATTATATAAAAAATACAAGGACTTGCTCTATTCTCCCAAAACAGTCATGCCCTACATGCCAGGGCAACAAAAGAGTTGTTCCATTAAAGAAATGGATACCCACTGCTTAATGTATACTTGGCTGGTGTCATAAGTCAAAAATAGCAGATCTGCCAGCTCATAACATGTCACTGAGATGTGTAGTAGTAGAGTATGGGCAGGGAGCACAGGAATTACGCTGTATGTTACGGTATACACAGTGGCCTTATGATAAGGCCCAAAGCTTTGAGGACAGCTGAATCCTCAATCTAAATTATCTCTCCGCCCTCTGTACGTGTTGTAACGGAAAGAAAGTCATGATGATCCACTAAAACAAAAGAGGACCAGGGACAAGTGTAGCATGTGTCAACTTGATTGATGATCGCGACACGTGCCCCACAAAAAAACAGAAACGAGAAAAGCAATGGCTTCCCCTGCTTTTGTCCTCTTCTCTTTTAGCATATCATTCCTTTATCCTTTGACTTTCAAACAAAGTGTGAATGAGTGTCAAAGAGTGAGGGCAGACAGAGAGCAGCTGAAATAAAGAAAATGGCATAGGACCAGCAAATCCTACTCCCGAGTGTGAAATCTGAGAGAGAGCCATGCAAGAGCACCTGGCAGACAGACAGGTAGGTCACTTACAGGACTCTACCAGCAATGGGAAAATTGAGCCCCATGCTGCACAAACATAAGTGAACTTAAGTTTTTGGCTTGTTACACCAATGGCTGACAAAGCGCTGACACATAGACAGACAGACGGACAGACAGATAGGAAGACAGACACTGTTCCCTGGTGCCTCAATGTCCGAACAAATAATGACAACATCCTGGGTTTGATTTCTGCCTCGGTACCTGTGTGTTACACGACTTCACTACTCTCCGTGCTTAACGTCCTGTCTCTCCTGTCTCAATAAAACAGAAGTAGCGTACCTACAAAATAATCTCAGAGATGACAATGAAATGAAACTATCCTCATGAGAACAGCCAGAACCAGGAGGCTTTTTAAAATTGATCGTCCTACTGTGTAAGTGGGCCTGAAGACAACCAAGTTTGACTATTGTCTTTCTGTCTTTTGTTTTTGCTCTTCATTATCACCTTATGTATTTCACAAATCCCTAATATTTGTGAACACATCAAATGTCTATACAGTACTATACAGTCTTAAATTACTGTCTGATGGCAAAATAGCTTACTGCTATTAGTGATGGGAGACTGCATACATAAGAGTTTTGCACTTGAATGTAAATGTAACAGTGAAATGTCAATAAAGGTTTTTGGGTTCTATTATTATTATTATTATTATTATTATTATTATTATTATTATTATTATCATTTTGTATGACGCAAAGGGCCATAGGACTGGGTTCAATTCACTCTGCAGGTTGTTGATCCGGTCTGGACCCCCCCCCCCCCCCCCCCCAAAAAAAAAGGAGGGAAAAATGAGCAGAAGGCAATGATGACTGTGAGGAATGCTGATTAGGAGGTGGGTGGTATTATTGCTGGCTGAATGCTTTTTCCCTCCGCATGAGTGGCTTCATCAGAACAGAAAGGGAATCTGTTTTGTGACTTGAATGCTTTAAGGAGAAGTTTCTATCAGTAATAGAAGGCAGGAGTATTCTCTCAGAGCTGTTTATGGTTATGAAGCTGTCATGGAATATCATCAGGTCATTCCTTTTACCTGAATTAGAATATGATATGCCTGCTTTGGTGTTATTGTCACTATACTGGCATCATGTTTGCCAACAATTATCTCTTGCACTGGTCCATGGCATTTAATGAGGGAGTTTACCACAGTGGCACTGAGGACTGCGGTGTGCAATTTAAACCACATGATAGGCTTGTTTGTTCTCTTGACCACAAAGTCAAAATGTAATTTAGATGGCATGTTAATTAGACAGATGCTAGGTTCATTGTTTACCTGGTATCCTATAGTTTTAATGTACAGATTAATATTTTGCTAGTATTTTGTTTAGACTGGTCCTTGGTTCTTGGTTTACCTGTGATACTATAGTTTATTGAGGCACTACACTGTCTCTCTGCATTTGATGTACGTGTTTACCTCGCTTATTGAAAGTTGCTCTGGATAAGAGTAAATTGTAACAACATTTTGGCCCATGTAATAATGGGCAAACATTTGGCAAAAATAGGCGAGCTTTCGTGAAAATAGCAGTTCTTCAAGTTTGCGTGTCCCAGCATGATATCGTGTTGTGAGCTTAACTTTCTTTAGGGCCTTAGGGCGGTAGTTCCTGTTCCTTCTTAGTCTATTTCAGTAGCAGTTCTTGTCCAGCCTATATAGCCAACTTTCTTGAGCACACTGCCAGTAGGCCAAGCAAGTAAACCACTGAATATGACATTGTGAACAGTTTTGTGTGTGAATATTCTTCACATTCTGTGATTTATTATCCTACCATGTACGTGGTGTGTGCATGCATGCCTGACTTCAAACTCAGTGCACGCATCAGCGAGGGCCTGGGGGAGTGCGATCCCCGGCATCAAGTCAGTCAGATAAGTAGTTGTCCAGAACTGCCGTCCAACCGATATGCCCATATATATAGGCATATCATAATAATACAAATAATATTTCACCTATAATAACATGCCCAAAATAGTTGAAAGTGGTTAAAATATATGTTTTAGGGTATAGAATTTGCCTCTGTATTGGGAAATGAGGGCACACAAAGTACTGCTATTGTAAAAAAAAAAAAAAAGACAATTCCTAACTTTTTAGTTGTATATATTGCAATAATGACGTGTGGTTGTTCCAAAATTCCAAGCCCCACCTGGACTTGCCTCGTCACGGCAAACCAATGTGCCTCTGCACACCATTTGGGAATCACTGGTAGACAGCCTTACACTAACACTAAGTCAGCAGTCCGCCTCCCACATGGGCCTCCCAATAAATCCACTCATGCTTTAGGGGGGGAAAGGCATTCCCTGTATGATACATGTTACGTATTGCAACCTCAGCTAACACTGTAATAACACTATTTATGTCTCCCATATGCCCTTGTACCCTTCTGACCCAACCTTGCATAGTGCTCACGAGTCGCGGACATGCAGAGGGGCCTCCTCCACAATATATGATTACTAGACTGGAACAACCGGGTGCTTCTACAGTGGCTAATGCTATAAGATTACGAGTCTGGAATGTCTGGGCCTTGCTACCTGACATGCACTTTGAAATCCCGCCATCCCTAATGGATGAGCATAGGGCTTTTTTAGATAGAATTACTAGATCATGTGTGCCAAATGGAGGCGCTCACGGTTTCTGTTACCTGTCATTTTCAACCTTGCCGTTGCATCTTGAGTGGTATCTAAATGATTATTCAACATGCATTTGCATATTTGTAACAAAACTCTTGGCATTTTGTTTCCCATACTGTTTAATATCTCATTTAATATCCAGCATGACGGATTTCCATTGGCATGGCATGGCATGGCATGGCACCACACCACACCACACCACACCACACCACACCACACCACACCACACCACACCACACCACACCACACCACACCACACCACACGGGGCCAAACACTTCATAATGACTGATCACTAACTTTTTATTTAGACCAGGATTATAGTTGTAATACATTATAATAGATTATTGTATTATAATCACTGTTATGATCTATTGTAGCTAGTGTATTATAATTATCATGGTTGTAATACATTATAATACTTTATATTGTATTATAATCACAGTTATAATCTAGTGTATTGGATTTATCATGGTTGTAATACA
This sequence comes from Gymnoscopelus braueri, assembly GCF_963280865.1. Taxonomy (NCBI): domain Eukaryota; kingdom Metazoa; phylum Chordata; class Actinopteri; order Myctophiformes; family Myctophidae; genus Gymnoscopelus; species Gymnoscopelus braueri. The sequence continues at coordinate 30,692,915 of NC_137612.1, read as the reverse complement.
TTATAATACTTTATATTGTATTATAAAGCTTTTATCTATTAAAATCACGGTTATGGTCTATTTGTAGTGTATTGTAATTATCATAGTTGTAATACATTATAATAATTTATATTGTATTATAATCACAGTTATAAGGGTCCATTTGGTTCTTAGGCCTACCGATAGCTGGAGAACTCCTACACAGGTGATTTGCATTTGTATAAAGGACAGTTGGCCACTTGTCAACATTACATTGTTAGGGCTACTACACAGTACACACTGCGATATTTGGTCTGATAATGCTGTCAGGGACCTTTTTTGGCTCTCGCCGACAAATCCCCGATCTGACGCAAGATCAGGCTTTGCTCGCTGAGGCTTTGCTCGATGTGTGTGAAATGCACTGTGAGAGGGTCGGGCAGTGATAATAATATTGCTCGGCGATGCCTTCTAGATATGTAACACGTTTAATATTTGGCTTTGTCGCCGATTGGACATCATACACTATGAATGGGGTTGCAACTTTACAGAAAAACAAGCCCAAAGTCACTTATAATAAGCGGACATGGCAACACTGCTTCTGAATTGCATTGCGCATGTAAGCTGGTTGACTTGTTTGTTTCATTGAGAGAGAGAGACATACAGAGAAATAGATAATTATTTAATGTCATTCAATAGCGTCCTGTCTCGGTCTCGCGCATATATCACAGGAGCCTTGCACGTTTTCGTGATACGTCAGTTAAAATGAATTGGAACTAGAAAAAGTGCTCCTCGGAGCACAGGTCTCCGCCAGGTCAGGTACGTTATTGTGGCCTCCTGGTGGCACTATAATAGGCCAATGTGAAAAGGGTGTCATTTCTTCGGCCTTTCACGGCAATCGGACACTGCATTCATGATTTGAGGCATTTGTTCCAAAAATGTGTTTTGCTAAATGAGACCTGCTGGTGGCGCTATAACAGGCCAATGTGGCCAAAATACCCGGACCCTATAAATTGAACACTTCCGGTGCCCACAGCACACAACGCTGATGAAGGCTTAACGCCGAAACGCGTCCGTTGTTAACTGTTCTGCAGCTTACTACCGTGCTTAAAATGCTTAAAATATATAAATAAATGTACCTTAAAAGGACTGTTCCGTGAGTGCTGGTCTGCTCTTATTGCTAAGTTATTGTTCCTGACCGTGCACCCGGTGAAAAAGTTGAGTGTTGTTGAAAAGAGTTGGAGTCGTGCTCGCACCCTCTATTTTGACAATGTGAAAAGGGCGCCATTTCTTCCTCGGCCTAGTGGGAATGTGCGTGTGAAATTTCACGAAAGTTGCAAACTGCGTTTTGTTCAAAACGGACCAATCCTGCAAACTTTGGAAGCCAACCTCAGCCAATGAGGATGGAATATGGAAAATGATCTGTGTTGATCACATGACTATAGAGATACTGTGTACCGATTTGCATGACGTTTGGATAAAATCTGTAGGAGTAAATGGGTTTTGCACAAATCCTGGTGGCGCTATAATAGGCCCATGTGAAAAAGGGAGGTTCTGAATTGGCATCCAGGGAGTGTGTGTGCACAGTTTCGGAGCGACCGGGCCAAAGGTGCCGGAGATTAGCCACTCGCAGCCAGACGGACGGACGGACACACACACGGACACACACACGGACATACACACGGACGGACGGACAGACAGGGGGTAAAACATACTCGGCCTGGCGGAGACAATAAAAACAAATGAATGTAATGGTTCTGGATCGCATCCTGGTTAAATATCCTGCAATGTGTGATCCCTTGTCGGTGATCAATCGTATAGTGTGAAAACCACAACAATATACGACAGCGGATTTCAAGAAAGAGACTCCCCGACCACTTTAAAAGTCCTACAGTGTGTAGCTGCCTTAGGCAAGAAGCAATGACCTCCACCTATGTCCTTACATTACAAAGGAGTGTCAATGACCGGAGTTTCCTACGCATACTGTACCTGTGTATTTGAGAGGGGGTAGCCTACTGGTACTTCAGTGTAATGGAAACGGTGGATATTTTGATGCGGTGTGGTGTAGTGTGTGATGTGGTGTGGTGTGGTGTGGTGTGGTGTGGTAGTGTATTGTGGTGTGGTGCTAAAGCTGCAGCTTAATTAAGAGAATTAACGAAGGCCTGTGAAATATAAGTGCTACTACTTATAGAAATATGAATGACCACACCCATGCTGAAAGCAGTGTTCAACTTGGACAAATAGGAATTGGGACTTTATTTTCCATTGCTTCCATTCCATTGAAGGATTGTGTTCTTTGGTCTATATTTTGCTGCAGCTCAAGAGCAAGTATACCTAAGTTAAGCTCCAGGACCTATTGTGGTGGTGCAAGAAAGTAGTACTGCAGATCAAGGAACAAACACAGCACTTGTGTAAATCGTCACCTCGTGTTTACAGTGCATAGTGTTGCATATCTAGATGACAGCATCAGCAGCAGAAACACTGTCACCTGATGTTTTTACGTCATCCTCGTAAGAGGTCTAGAATATGGTCTGTCTGTCTGTCTATCTGTCTGTCTGTCTAATAATATTATGCTGCTACATGCTGATGTCACAAAGCAGAACCACCTTTGGCAATGACAGCCTGAAATGCCTGCAAAGTCAAGGTCAAAGTGAAAGTTAACCACATAAAATGTGCAGTAAGTGATGAAAAGAAAAGTGTTAAATAAAAAAAAAGTTCCATATAATACCTGGCTGACATGCCATCCATGCCTGCAGAAGTACGGTTGAGTGAGTGAGTGAGATAGAGCGAGGAGAGAGAGAGAGAGTTTGTGTGCGTGCGTGCGCGCGTGCGTGCGTGCGTGCGTGCGTGCGTGCGTGCGTGCGTGCGTGCGTGCGTGCGTGCGTGCGTGCGTGCGTGCGTGCGTGCGTGCGTGCGTGCGTGCGTGCGTGCGTGCGTGCGTGCGTGCGTGCGTGCGTGCGTGAGAGAGAGAGAGAGCGAGACAGAAAGAAAGAAAGAGAAAGAGAAAGAGAAAGAGAAAGAGAAAGAGAAAGAGAAAGAGAAAGAGAGAGAGAGCATATGTGCAACGTACATGCATGCTGATCGGGAAATTGCTTTGTCAACAGAGAGTGTTGAGGTATTGTAAGTTGACAGTGACCCTTCGGGAGGAAATGATAAGAGGAAAGGAGAGATGGGGAGATATTAGCGGCTATGATACCCTGACACGAGTCCCTGGGCACTGCAGCAGCTGCCTTCACGTGCCTGATGTACTGTAGTAGCCCTTATCTCCATCGTTTGCCTTCTCTTTTTTCACTTTTACTGACGCAAATCACTGTGTGCACATCACTCTCTGGCCCCATCCCCTCCATGTGTCTCCTCTTGTGTTTTATATTCTGTTGCTGGCTGTTTGTGTGACAGGACGTGCTTCAGCTGCCTGCGTTCTCAATGACATGTCCAGGACATTGCAGGATCATGCAAAAAGAGATCCCCACGGAGGAGGACGATGACTCAGCACAGCGGTGTTTGTGTCTTTGAATCAGTGTGTGTGTTTGTTTGTGTTTTGGCCTTGCAGGTGCGTATGTGTATACTCTATACATTATATACTGTAGTATATATACTATACAGTATACATGTGTGTGTGTGTTTCATTGTGGAGAAGGGTGATGATGACTCAGCACAGAATTGTTTGCCACAGCAGTGTGTGTGAGTGTGAGTGTGTGTGTGTGTGTGTGTGTGTGTGTGTGTGTGTGTGTGTGTGTGTGTGTGTGTGTGTGTGTGTGTGTGTGTGTGTGTGTGTGTGTGTGTGTGTGTGTGTGTGTGTGTGTGTGTGTGTGTGTGTGTGTGTGTGTGTGTGTGTGTGTGTGTGTGTGTGTGTGTGTGTGTGTCGTGCATGTGTATACTGTATGAGTCTATGTGCTTACTATGTATATGTTTATCTATGCTTGTGCCTCGTGCATATAACTCCATTCGGACACGTAATGACATCCCCAGCTGTGGTGGGAGGGGCACTGGGTGAGCACATCAAAGAGGGTGGGATTGTAAAGATTTAGAACTGCTGCTATGACCTTGAAGCCATGCGCTCTGAGCCTGCAGTGGTGCTGCTCACGCCGCAATGTTACAGGGGACTAGGAGACAGCCAGTTCCTGGCTGCAGCCAAATGAGAGTAGAGGGAATGAATACTGACTTTAAAGGCAATCAGTTCTATATCATGTAACACAATATTCCTCTGATGTTGCCAGTTTGGCTGCCCTTCCCAATGAGTACAAGATGTAACCTTGATTAGAAGTTTCACATCTTATCTGCAATGTTGCAGTCATATTTGTTGTATTTTCTTACGTTCATATTCAAATGAAATTAGCACATGTGAATGACAGGAATGGACTAAACTGTGCAGCCTCGGTAAATTAAAAGCTCTTTCTTTCTTTGGCTTACTGCTTTGCATTGTGTTACAGAGCCATTTGGTTAATTTGATAAAACTCTAATTTTAACACAGAGGTACTTAAGCTGGCAGGGTCAATGTGAAGGAAAACCACTCAGACTCACCACCTTTGAATGACTGTCTTGGAAAAGAATAGATTTGTCTATCTATTTGAAATCCATACCAACTCCTCTAGGGGAAACATGTGCCCAGACTAAATAACCTCAGTGGAAATAGTCAAGGATTTATCAACTTAATGGATTCCTGTATGCTGCCTCACTCATGTATCTCCCAAGATGAGCAAGAATATGGGACAATAGCTCTGTATGTGCCACGCTATACCATAAGTAGAGCATGTAAAACAAAATGTTTTATGTTTTTTTAATTAATTTATCCTGATCCGTGTCAAGGTCAGAATGGTCAACACAATAAAAATATTTACAACCCACTTGACATTTGAGACGGTAACATTTCAGCACAAAATGTTATTTTCATCATCCTCAAGTAATATTATCTGTATCCATTCTCCCTTGATATTCAGCATGTTTGGTATGCAAACAGGCATAAGCAGTATGCAGCCACCTTGGCAGATGTGCTTTGCTGTTGTGACAGGTACAGTAACATGGGCAGTATACAGTAGAATCCCCAAGGCGTTGTTGGATTGGATAAGCTTGCATGTTGATGCTTACTCTGCAGGAAAGTGGGGAAAGAGAGGGTCTCACTCTCCCCTTGCCGCGTCAAAAAGCGATTGGCTCCCACAGAGTGGGGATCTCCTGCAATAGGGCTACCTCCACTATCTTACCTCCACTCACACTATTCTACCTCAACCCGCATCGTCCCACAGAAAGAGCAGGGAGCAAAGAGGAAGGAGAACAGGTGACCCCTGCCATCTTAACACAGTGTGCGTGTGCGTGTGCGTGTGCGTGTGCGTGTGCGTGTGCGTGTGCGTGTGCGTGAGCGTGTACGTGCGTGCGTGTGTGTGGGTGCGCACGCGGTCTGTGCATGTGTGCAAATGTGTGTGTGTGTGTGTGTGGGTGCATACTGTAGGTGCACGTTTGTGTTTTTGAATGCGTGCATGTGCATGTGTGGTGTTGTGCGGGCAGTACCGGGCACCACTGTAATGCCATCTCTGGTTTCGTGCAGGGTATTGGATTACTCAGTGGCAGCTTTAATAGTGCTGGAGACACTCAGATCTCTTGATTGTGAGTCTGGATGAGGGAGAGGGCGAAGGGAGAGAAGGAAGCAGAGTGCGTCTACCAGGGGAAGGCAGAAAGGGCACACCAACTTCTGCAGACACAGAGGTTGGGGACACGGGTAAGTGAGAGACTTAAACTTTGCAAAATACGCTGACATCTATGCTATATTTCTGTTTGTCCTGTGTGCTTTATCTCTCCGGATCTGATAAGGGATCGAGTGATGTCACTGGATCTGTTGCGTTTGTCAATGTCAGCTCACTGTGAGAAAAGGCTAAACTACAGCATTGCACTTTTAAGTGTTCTTTAGATAAGGGGAACTCGTGTTTTAAAATTCAAGAAAGATTCAAGATTCTTACTGTAACGTCTAATGTGTACTGTACACAGGTTCTTTCTATAAATAATAACTGGCATTAAGCAAGGGTTGTTTTAGGAATGTTTTAAACCATTTTGATGTATCCTTTAACATCACAAAGGGGATTTTATTGGCAAGGCTGTGGACCTAAATAGATTAATCTATACACTCACACAGTTCCTCTCTCCTGTCTTCGAGTATTCTTTTTCCTGTATTCAATATCCCCTATTGCTGAGAAGGCATAATCAATAAACTTATTTTTTGCCTAATCCAACCACTTTATCCTTGCAGTGGAGGATAAAGTGATCGCACAAAACTAGTGAAATCGATTGTATACCCTGTATCTATTTTGTTACCTGCTAATGCCTGCAATGCAAGTTGAAATAGAGCCATGAGATTCTCCCTAACCATGCTTGGTGTCAAGTGTAGACAGAGTTTGAAGCTTAAATGCTTGTGTCAGGATATAGTTACCGATCCAAACCAGACAAATGGAAAGATAAACAGCTACTTAGAAGTAAACGTTTGGTTAACACGATGAAAAAAGACGTATGTGATCTGTCACAAGTTCGGTGCACCGCTGAACAGATGCAGGATGACATGGAAAATATAAAAATAATGAAACTAACATATGTGATAAACAAGCTGTGTAAAGGTGTTCTGTTTTCATTCATAGACAAAACAGTTTAACATACAAAAACATATCTCATAAAGAACATCATTTCTATACTTTAAGCAAAGTTTCAGTACACAATTTTCAATAATGCAATCCACACCTTACATTATAGTGTAAGCATTTTCAGAGTTGAAAATGTTGGTCCGTTGGGCTGGTTGAGTTTGAGTTGTTTCGTTCAGATCACAGGTGAGAATTGAAAGTAAAATATATAATGATAATAATAATAATAATAAATAATAATAATGATCCTGAAAAACACAGTAACAGATGATGTTATCTGCTGATGCTATCAGGCATGACACGATGCCTGACACAATTCTTATCCACAGAAAAAAAGGATGCACCATTTTGTGAAAAATACTAGTATATTATAACAAACAATTCCCCTTTTTTTGTTTTTCAGATGAAAGAAATCCAACTGAAATCACCCATTAGTTACAGTACAATTGTCTGAATGATAGCCAGGAGGAAGGAGGCCCTCTGGGGATCTTCAACGTGGCGCTGTTTGCAGTGCCCCCGCTGTCTCCCACCCCTGAGCCAGACTGACCAGCACCAGGGCAGGTGATGGAGGTGCCGCTTGTTAATTTTGAAAACATGGATGATATTGGCATCAACATAGTCGACCCCAACGACTCTGGGTACCCGACCTCCCCCACCTCAGAGACCCCTGACCAGAATCCTGCGGCCAACCGACTGACGTCACCACACCCGTCACCACTCAGGGGCCAACACGGACGGCCGTCAGACCAGGAGGGGTTATCACCCTCCTCTCCCCCAACAGTGACACCAAAAGGGAAGTCCAGCAGCAGCAGTTTGATCTCCAACCTGAAACTTCTGATCACCGGCCAGCCATCGCCCACTGACAGCGTCTTCAGTAAGATGGCGAAAGATTGTGGCGAGAATGATGATGTGTTTGAAAAGCCAAGAATGGAAGAGAGAGATGAGAAAGTTGTCATCAACATTTCAGGCCTGTATTTTGAGACTCTGATGAGCACTCTTCTTCAGTTTCCGTATACGATGCTCGGTGACCCCATGAAAAGGATAACTTACTTTGACCCCATGAAGAACGAGTACTTTTTCGACCGAAACCGTCCCTCTTTTGATGGTATTCTGTACTACTATCAGTCGGGAGGGAAACTCCGCAGGCCAGCCAATGTACCATTAGATGTATTTGCAAATGAAATCGTTTTCTATGAGTTAGGACATGAAGCGATGGAGCAGTTCCGTGAGGATGAGGGGTTTGTCAAAGAGCCAGAGGTCCTCTTGCCCACTAATGAGCTCCATCGGCAATTCTGGCTTTTGTTTGAATACCCAGAAAGCTCCAGTGCAGCCAAGTCAGTGGCGTTGGTTTCTGTGTTTGTCATTGTTATTTCCATCTTCATCTTTTGCCTGGAAACTCTACCAGAGTTCAGGGGGGACAATGACTTTATCCAAGTAACTCGAATCATCAATGGAACGGCAGAAACTTTCTCTCAGCCAGCTGTCAAGGACTTGGTGGCATATTTCACTGACCCATTTTTCATTGTGGAAACAATTTGCATCATTTGGTTCTGTTTTGAGCTTGGAGTCCGTTTCATAGTCTGCCCCAGCAAGGGTGATTTCTTCCAAAACATGATGAATTGTATTGACATTGTCTCCATAATCCCATATTTTGTAACCCTGGGAACAGAGCTGGGTACTACCCCCGATGAAGATGTGAACTCTAGTCAGAATATGTCCCTGGCAATTTTGCGAATCATACGTCTAGTACGAGTGTTCAGAATTTTCAAGCTCTCCCGACACTCAAAGGGGCTTCAGATCTTGGGACAAACCCTGCATGCCAGCATGAGGGAGCTTGGACTGCTCATATTCTTCCTTTTTATAGGAGTCATCCTATTCTCCAGTGCCATCTACTTCGCAGAGGTGGACGAGCCCCATACCCAGTTTGTCAGTATCCCTGATGGTTTCTGGTGGGCTGTGGTGACAATGACCACTGTGGGATACGGCGACATGTGCCCTATCACCATCGGGGGCAAAATGGTAGGCACTCTCTGTGCCATTGCTGGCGTTCTGACCATTGCCCTGCCCGTCCCTGTTATTGTTTCAAACTTTAACTATTTCTACCACCGGTCGACGGGAGGAGAGGAGGAGAAGCAGATACTGGATGCAGCAGCAGAGGCAGCCATGAAGACAACAGAAGCTCTAAATCTTAAGTATGGAAGCACACCCTCTCTAAACAAAAGTAACGGCACCTGGCAGAATGAGAAAAATAGCATGCCTTGATTTAACCGACGTTTATATCAAGGGCACGAAAAACAATGGACAAGTCAATCATATACAAGGTTCACTGAGCCATATCGCTTAATCTCTCATTATTTTGTACTTCAACCATTGTGCATATAATTGCAGTATTAGTAAGCAAGTATTTAATGAGACAACAAGGCAGAAGTTGTCCATCTGAAAGATTTGCATGTGGATGTGTCAAAGTGCAATTAATACAACTCAGAAAATAGCGTAATGTCAGTTAAAGCAAGCCTCCTTGCCATGGGATTGTAAAAAGTGGCTAAATTATATGACCCTTTATGTAGTGCGAAGACAATTTAAGCGAAGGGTGGAACATACACAGTCCCTGCCTGGATGGGTGCTACGCCAGAATGGTGCATGCAGTAAAGGCTAACCAAGGGTGAATGAGAAGATAGCATCCAGGAGAAAGAGGCACTGACACAGACACTGAAACTTTTGCTGTGGAAACTAACGCACAGGCATTGATTACGAGGGTGTCCCACAGCAGAATATGTGGACATACTGAAGCGTGATAAAGGGATGGAAAGTACTGTTGCGCTATAGCCAGATGCATGGAGGATCAAGGTGACTGAAAATACTGCTGGACGGCTCGTCTGAGGACGACCTAGAGAGATAAGTGTGAAGGCTTATTAGGCAAGGCATGTTTATTTGTATAGCACATTTCAACAACAAGGCAATTCAAAGTGCTTTACACAAAGTTTTCTAAAGCATTACGACAATGCAAAAGAAACTCATAAAAAGACGTATATAATAAAAAATAGTTATTAAAGAGATAAGATAATGTAAAATAAAGTTAAATATGAAAACAAAGTCAAACTGCGATTAAAGACATGAATCAAAAGCCTCAATAAAAGGCAGTCTTAAGCTAATGTTTAAAATAACTGAGAGCTGTCGAGGATCTGCAGCTTTCTGGGAGTTTGTTCCAGATGTGGTGCTGAACGCTGCTTCTCCACGTTTAGTATTGACTCTGAGGACAGAAAGCAGATCTGTCCCAGATGGCCTGAGAGGTCTGAGATTAATACACTTATATAATGTAGGCAGTACAATAGACAGTTATTAGGCATTGCTTATGTAGATTATTAGAGCCAATATAGATATGAAATCTGGGAAGATACAGACTTTACAAGATTGTCCCTGTAACCTACAGTATGTAGCAATGTCTTTAGTCCAGAGAAGAAAACAGAAAACTATATCGTATACTGGCTTCATTAAAACAGGATGCATATTCTGAGCTCATGTTACAATACCACATTAGTCTATACTTGGTCCTATTCAGCAGAATCTAATTTGAACTTGGCATGGATTTCAAGGACAGGAGAATGTGCCTTTAGGGGAAGACAAGAGGACATGACTGGACATATTGTTTTGTCAGCAAATCATTATGTTCCAACACAAAGCATTTCCCCATGTTATACAGCATGAAAATATCTGTGTGCTAAACAGCCAGCCCATTAATAAGTCTGCAATTAATCTAGCATATAGTCAACAAATAAATCACAAAACCACATATTGCACAACGCAATACAAAACAATGCATATTGTACACCTTGCTATAGAGTACATGCAGTAGTTGTATGCTGTAGATTTGATTGGTAAGCTAAGCTCACTAAAACTAACACATTTAACCTGTGTTTTCAGCCACATGTTTTTTTCTAAGGCAATCAAATTCAAGTACACTGTACGCACAGTACCACATCCTTTATAATAGGTAGTTGTTTAATTAGACTCACTAACTTGTTAAAAAGAATCATCAATCCTTCCTCAGATAACTGATTGAATTTCTACATTTAAAAAATCCTTCACAAAACACATCACTTTATTGCAATATAAGTCTGTCTCACAATCACCCAAATCATTTTTGGGCTCTACTGTACATCAGTTATTTTAGTTATGTATCGAGGAATACATGTGTTTTAGATTGTACAAGCATGAGACATGCTATACAACAAGTGCAACAGAAGGCAAGGTGAAGGTAAAATCCTAATTAGCAAATTAAGTATTGAAATGTCCATTATTTTGGTTTTCTCGTGTCTGTTGCATGGCATAGTATGCCAAAACAAGGTATAATCTCATTATCAGTAATTGAAAGTATTACATATTATGTACCATCGCTAAATGTGATACAAAGTTTTTATCCTAGTAGGCCTAATTGTCATTCCATAACACTTAAAAGAATGTGATGATTGACAGGCAATATTTCAGATTTGCTAAATATTGCAGTCGGTGTCCTGTCATGAAAATATGAATCGGTACCTGTATATGCATGTCAAGCTTGCTCGAAGTATGAGTGTATTTCATATAAGAAGAAAATTGATATATGAACAACAATGGATATAACTGTAACTCAATCAATACCTTTCTATTAATCCTACTGTATGCAATGATATTGTGTGAGTACACATACCAAAAAAACTAACAAATGTAATTTCCAGTCATGGAAAACAGCAATACCTGAATTCTGATGCAATAGGTTGTACAGGTGACATTGTGTAGTCGCCAGGGTATTCAGCACTTTATTGTTATCCAAGCACTTAATTATATACATATATATATATATATATATATATATATATATATATATATATATATATATATATATATATATATATATATATATATATGTATATAAGCACTGTTAATGTAATGTATGTATCAATATTTTGCACTGTACAGAAGCATAATTTGCTGTTTTAGTCATCCTGTAATGAGTGCCTTTCATTAAACATGTATCCTAATTGTGTGACATTTTCCACCATTTGTATATACAGTACGTATATAACATGTCATAAGCTTCCACTTCTGAGGTAACTTACACACGACACACAACACCAAGGAAAGATTTTCATATATCCGTTGGATACAACAGAAATGAAGAAGGGAGGCATGATTGTTGTGTGTGAACGTATGCTTCCAAAACTGAATACCCATTTACACCCTCTGTTAGCTGTTATAAACACCTTCTCACTTCTTACACACTTCCTCTTCTCTCCTTCATTCCATCTCTCGATGTTCCTCTTTCTGTCTTTATCTGTCTCACACCTTATCCCCCCTGCCTCTCTCAAAGATTATCCCCCCACTAAAAAAACCCAGCTGAGATTGTGTCATTTCACAGGAGGAGACAGGATTCTTTTTATATCTGGTGTGGTTGTGTTACATGGCGGACTGGCACTAAAACCATCGCTGTGTGTTTCCTAACATAACAAGCCTGATACATCCAATGAAGAATTGAGTATAGCAAGCAACGGGATTGGCTATAAATATGTGTGAGAGATTATCATAAAAATAATTAGAAATGAAGATATGGAAAACAGACATAGAATAGAATAGAATAGATAACTTTATTGATCCCCGGAGTGAAATTAAGAATAGTAGTGTTGACACATAGTAGAAACAGCGTTGACTCTTACTATCCACGATAACACACACTAGAGAAATAATTGAACAGCTGACTGAGAACCATTAACAAATTAACATTTAATTTAGCATTTATTAATATTACCAAAAGGTATTCTGATGCGTAAACGTGCTTGACAATGCTTTTGACTAGGATAGCTTGAAATGCAAAAGCAACAAATTAAATATGTAGAGCAAGTTAATCATTTATAATATATCTTTCTTGGCCTCCAAAGCTATAGTAAGAGCTGGGTGTTGCACTTGCCCCATACAGCATATGAATACATTCCCAATAATGACTTTGTCTTGGTCTGAACACAGGCCAGGTTAAATGTCTATATGTATTTCATATGCTTTCCGTTACACTCCCTTGTTGATAAGTAAGACATTCTAAAATGTTTTGACCATTCCTTTCTCTAGAGCTGGTTGACAGGAGTCTTTTTGCAGTGTGTTCAGAGGTTCGATACTCTTGTCACTGGCAGTCAGGTAAATAGTCTGCCCTTGTGCCCCACTGATCACTGATCACTGATTGTGTACTGATATCCCAAACACGTCCTGCAGCATTTTGCCAGTTAAACTGACTGGCAGCTCCTTCAAGGTCAAACCTAATTTGAGTCTGTCATTTATAATTCATGGTGTCCCTCAGAGATCAAATCCTGCCTTTGATAGGGATTCAAACAGAGAACAACAGTGGCCTGCGTGACCACTATGACGCAGCAAACTGTGCCGCAATCCTTAACCACACAAACCTTAGCATCCCTATATTCTCTGCATTTCATAATAGGCGAACATTCAGCTAAAAAAGGCAAACATTCTGTAAAAATAGACGATCTATGAGCTCGCAAAGTGCCAAAGCGTGCTGCGTTAAGAGCTTAGTAGATGGGCTAGATTCACTATTTGACTTACAATAAAGTATAGAGTTTAAGTGGTTAATCTGAATAAACACAAGTTGTATGACTCCATTCTTCCAGTTGCTTTCCAAATTAGTGAAAAATCTGTCTTAAGGGCGACAGTTGGGTCTTGCACTGAAGCACAGACAGTGAACTCTCATATTAGTAGATTGGGTTACTGTTTTGTCAGCAGACAGTTTCAGTTTTCTTGTGTACTGAAATGCTGGAAGGCAATGTGTGCCTTCCAGAGGGCAAAGGCTCATGGAGTTTAACTGCCTCTGTTCATATACTGAAACCCTTGAAAGGTGTCTTGTTTCTTCGCAGCTACTGTACCTGCACTTAGGAATCTAAAGCAGAGTGTGGACAGTGGGGTATCAGACCGTATCACAATTACCCAGGCCTTATCTTTACACGTTTGGCCACTGAGCGAATGAGGCATACTTTACGTACTGTACGTATAAAGCCCACCAGCTCCAAGTGACACAGTACCAAGCGTGACACAGCAATTTCTATGTGTTCGATTTTGATTCAAATGCAGCTATTACACCAAACTATGGTGTTACTCGGGCCATTGATCACAATGCCTTGACTTTGCTGACCAAGAACATTGTGTCAGGGTTTTGTATTACTCTTATGGCTTCCTTAGCTGCATGTAAAAATATTATAAAATATCACAAAAGAAATGTTTTCAAAAAACAAAAACAAAAAAACATATCACTACTGGGCCTGCACTGGGCTACGTATTACACCAAACGTGGCTAATATTCCATCCGCTCTCTGCAGTGGAGAAAATGAATGACAGGTGGATACATCCTATTTCTTTGGTGGAGACTCTGCTTTCCGGACATGGCATATTATCATCACGTTGTAAATTGTATTGCTGTTGTTACACAGTCTTGCGGACCATGTCACACCAACATTTCGCCACTTATACCTGCACGAGTGAGTGACAAATACACCCCTCTTGATTCTTGATGGCAGGAAACAGTGTGACACATTACGGCACACATTCCAGCTCTGGATAAACCAGTTCAGGAAGTCACTCTTACAGTATGCAGTATGACTCAGATTCACTTGCGTAACATTTAATGACAGTCGTGGGATAGAAATTCCTTCCATCAATCAGATCCCTCATTTTCACTTAACAAATTGACTCGAATGTCTAGGAAATGCATTGTGCTCACTCAAGTTTGTCGAGTTCCAACAATCCCATTTTATATACCACTACTGGAGCGACTAGAAAACCAAATTCTCAGCACAATTGAGTAAAAGTAGCTACAAACTAAACATAGGTAATAGTTTATAACCAAACTCATAAAGTAATTTCCTATGTTATCCTATCTCCAAGTGTGAAGATAATATAGATCATATTCTGTATTTGAGGTGTATACTACGTAAATAGACATTAGATTTATGGATGTGTGAGATAAAATGCAACTGAGTTATTCACTTTTAATATTTTTCCTTCCCTTCACCGTTGGTGATGTCACGGGGAAACTCCTGTGATCCTCACAGAGAATGTGCAACCACCACCACACTTTGTGACTGCAAACCCTTCAATTATTCAGCTGACATTTTGGTCTACCTCAATAATTCAGAGCGGCTTAAGAGGCCTTTGTGATGACCAGTCTTCTTTATAACAAATTAACCGTTTTGATTAACAACAAACAAGGTAATGGCAGGTATTTCCCTTGCCACAATTGGATGAAATGTTATATTGGTAAGGTGCCCTGTGAATATTCTTCCTTTATCATGCCTCTACAGTATATTTCCAGAATTACAGAACATTCTCAGTCAGCATTTCCCATACAACTTTCAGATGCAATCACATGGCTGAAGGGTCACACTCACACATCAGAGACTCGAGCTAATGATTCAAGGAAATTTATGAGAGGTTTTGCGCAGTGACCGCTCCGCTGCAGCATCTGCAGGCTGGACGAAACATGAAGGCTACAATTGCCCTGTTTAATGCCCATGAAAAATGAAAAAGGTGACCTGAAGTATCACCCGGGATCAGATTTTAAACTTGTGGTTTTCATCTCCAGGGCTGTAGGCCTTGTTTCCCCGGCCGGCACAGGATATCTTTGCTGAGCCGGGGGAAAAAAGCCTGGGTACCGAGGCTATCTTTGCCTAGACCTGATACAACCTTTACACTTGTGGCAATTAGGTACTTTGTCCAGCACTCTGCTTGATATACTGTAGGCTACATTTTCCCTGCTCTAAAAAATAGGTTTAATATGAAACATGACATGAAAAAAAATACGGATATCACTGACCTGTCAGCCAGTTGATATATTGTATCTTCTTTTAAGATTTTTTTTAGAGAGAGTATATAAACAGAGACAGGAAAACAAGGGCAGAGACAGAGGAGAGACAAACAATAACATTAATCACATTAGACATTACTCCCTCAACACATTCCCATAGGCAAAAAATGACACAATGAACAATAATATACTGTAGGTACGCCCTGAGGCATGCTGGGACTTCTGTACTCAGGTAACTGTCCGGGACGCTACAGTAGCCTACTATGAAAAATTAATTCAGAGTAATTATACTACCTCTGCCACCTAAGTAATTAGTATGGTACTACTCCTCCCACTGTTTTAAGACCATAATACACAAACGACCAACCCTTATTTCAGATATTTTACATTTTCAGCCATTTGTGCCTAAATATATATATGTAGTTTACAGGTATCTGGATTTCAGAAACCATAATAGTTACAGTTATCAAACATGGCCGGTAGGTGGTTCAAAGGGCGCAAAGCGGCATAGTTTCCAACTGATGCAGTATTAATTTTCATGCCCAGCAACCTGTGTGTGTGTGTGTGTGTGTGTGTGTGTGTGTGTGTGTGTGTGTGTGTGTGTGTGTGTGTGTGTGTGTGTGTGTGTGTGTGTGTGTGTGTGTGTGTGTGTGTGTGTTGAGCTTTGATCAGAGCTTTGATTTGTGCATGTCTTTTCCCCCCAAAGATCTTCAAAAATATTAAAAAAATTCAAATATTCAGATCTACACGCTCAAAACATGTCATGATTTGTGAGGTTGTATATAGGCTTTTCTTTTCTTCCCTCTTCTTCAAGCCAGGCTGCAGCCAGAGCCTATGGCTATTTGGGTTTCCTTAATTGGCATGTAAAAGTTTCAAAACCACTGGCTACTGGAATATTTTATTCCAGTAGCCAGTGGTGGTGCAATATTGTACAGCAGTCGTTCTCAACCTGTGGGTCGGGATCTCCAGGGGGTACCCACATGATTTTAGGGGGGTCCCCAGATGACAGTGAAGTGACAATTGAAGGACTTTTAAGACCTTTTTAATACCAAAAAAGAAAAGAAAGAAAGAAAGAAAAGAAAAAAGACCATTACTGCATCAAAAGTAATTAAAAAACTATACTATGAAAACTGCATGGTCAAACATTAGCCAAATTGTCAAATGATATAAGAAAAAGTTAAATGTTGAAAATTGCTGATCTACAAGCTCACAACTCCTTGCAACAAGCTTGTAGATCAGCTATTTTCACAATATTTATCTGTGGAAACAAAATTGTTGTACAGCACTTTATTGACTGAAATAAATTGTGTGATCACATCGAGGGAAGCATTTGTATGACACCTTGTGGCATTAATGTGTTACTACCTTATTTTTTAACTCTATGGTTACTACACTTCCCTATCAATGGCCAGTCTGATATCAGTGATATCTAAGTAAGTAACTAACTAGGTATACTTTAAGCCTTTAAGGGGTTTGGTGTCACTTTAAGGCTTAAAAGTGACACCAAAATCCTTAAACTCTAAGGGTTTTTGTGTCACTTAAAGGCTTAAAGTGACACCAAAATAAAACTACTGCCAACGTAAAAGTAATGAAGTAAATTCAATACTTTTCCCTGCAATATTTCTGAGGATGGAGACATATTTCTTTTGAAGATTTTAACCTATTGTTACCCCACAAAATGGATAGAATTCTGAATGATCCCGACATTCTGTTCCTTCAGCGTCAATCAGTTTAAATTTCCATTTTCACTATGAGGCTCATCCTACGTGGACCTAGCCATGGTTCACATGACGCTCGTCATGATATGACAGTCATGTTTCAGGGCTACGTGGACCCTAACCTTATAGGCTCATATAAAGCTAATTTAGGCCTACTTAAGGTAATATAAAAATGTGGACTCATAAAGAAATGACATCACTTATGTTCTTGCCCTGTTGTTTTTGCAAAGAGGAAATACACTTGTTTTTGTAGGGTCCAGCTTCTTGTATGACAGCTACGGTAATTGGTAGGGTTTCCTGGAACAGCCAGGTTGTTTGTGGGGTTATTATCTAGTTTCAGTCACCTGACAATTAAAACATGGGGAAATACCCTTTCTCTTTCTCTCTCTGAAAAGGGCGCACCTGACATTGAAATGGCTTATGATTACACTTCAGAACATTTCAAATCTCTCAGATTATAAAAAATATATATTTGAGCTAAATCAGTTTCAGTTTCAGTTATTCCTCCAGAATAAACAGATCAATTAATATATTATATTATATTATGTTATGTTATGTTATAATGATAGCAGTAACGTGCATATAGGCAACAACTACGTCATGCTTTCTAAAGAATCACATGCGTCATGCTGTGTTATAGTGTTGTTTGTCAAAGTCCTCTGACTGCCACCCACTCAGCTGTAGGCGCTATGGCAGTGTTGCCATGTCGGCTTATTATAAGCGACTTTGGGCTTGTTGCCAGACCCAAGGGGTCGGGCTTACATGAGGCTTTGTACCTGTTTCGTCCATACATGGGCATGGTGACTTTGTCCTCCGGCCCCAGCCAAAAAAAAATCTGTCCCCCAAAAAAGTCTGTCCATACATGGGCATAGAACATGGTCCATACATGGGCATGGTCACTTAATTAATTAAGCTTTACAGCCCCAGCCAAAAAAGTCTGTCCCCCTTTCGTCACGAACTATTCATGACATCATTATTATGTCACAAGTATGTAATTAAGTAAAGCACATCAACCACTGCATGTACTCTCCATTCTGGGTATAGACACTGGCTGACACGTCATGTGAAGTCTGGGTCTGGCAGAACCAGGTCTCCTGGTCTTGTTTTTCTGTAAAGTAGCTTGTAAATTGGTAGTTGCGGGTTGTGTTTTTTTTGGGGCTTGTTTCTAAAGTGTAGTTGCTTATTAATAGGGCTTGTTTCCTAATGTTGTTTTAACCAGTGTTTCTCAAACATTTTCAAGTCAAGGACCCCCAAAAGGTTATGCCAGGGACCCCCATACAAGATTTGTGTTGTTAAAAAGATTTTTTTAAAATTGACTTTTTACAAGGGCCAGTTCCGAATTGCAGCCACCTGTAAGTGCTCTTTTAGAGCGGTTTGAAGGGGAGTAAGATTTATACTTTTTTATGACTGACGTAGGGCATTCCACATTTTAGTGGCATAGCAATAGAACAAATGTAACCCCTTGTTTGAGCCAAATCTGGTTTGAACGTGATTTGTGGAGCTCCCTCTGGTGTTGTGATTGTGGACGACATTTTTGAAGTAGTTTGACAGGTACATGGGTGTCTTTGTGGTGTAGGGTATCTTGTGGACCAGGCCCATTGCAAGTTGCTGTACTCGGTCCTCTACTCTGTGCCATCCCACCCTAGCATAATGAGCAGGAGTTAGATGAGTTGTATGCGTGAGGCCAAGCAGTAGCCTGACCAGTTTGTTTTGGGATGTCTGAAGCCTTGTTTTTAAGGCCTTTAGTGGTGCTATGGTACCAAGAGGTGCAAGCATAGTCGAAGTGACATTGGATGAGTGCTCCTTCTAGAGTCCTCAATGTATTCCTACTGACCAGTGAGGAGATACTGTACAAAAGTCTTGTCCTTTGGTTTACTTTTTTGATTACTTTAGTTGCCATTTTTTCACTGGAAAGATTTGCCTCTAAAATGCCACCCAGGTAGGTAATTTCCTCTTTTCTTGTGATCACATTTTACTGTGAAGCCTTCAGCCTTGCAGAGGTTTATTTTGGACCCAAAGAGAATGGATTCAGTTTTACCCAGGTGTAATGATAGTTTGTTATCAGCGAGCCAGGTGCAGATTTTACTGAGTTCAGAGCTGAGGGTTTTTTCGACCTGTAATTTGTCCGAGACCAGGAGAGCAGAGTCATCCGTGAACAAGAACAAATTGCAGTCACAAGCTGATGACGTTTACATATTAGGAACAGTAAAGGCCCTATATATGTTTCCTTGCAGAACGCCACAGCTCACCTCCACCACCTGTTCTCTCCCCTCCAGATAGGATTGCATCCAGTTCACTAATGTGCAATCAAAGCCGATTGCTATTAGCTTATCAATCAATAATTTAGGGTGTCAAATACCTTTTGGAGGTCCAAGTTTGATGTGGTCGTTCAAATAGAGTAGGCAGGTGTCAGTGGAATAAGATGTTCTGACACCACTGGAATTCGTACATTGTTTTTTTTTCCAGCAAGATACATTTCAACCTGTTCATAAGCTATTTTTTCCATAACTTTCGGGATAGAACTGAGAATAGAAATAGGGCGGTAGTTGCCGGGTCTAATTTGTTTCCTTTTTTGTACAGAGGGGTTACTCTTGCTAGTTTGAAATCTTGGGGAACGTGTCCCTGTTTGATGTAGAGGTTTATTATGTGGGCAATGATTGTAGCAATGGAGGTGGCTGAGAAATTTGGAGGGGATATTGTCATGGCCAGTGGCCTTGTTTAGTTGTAGGGTGCTCAATTTTTTAAACACATCATCAGTTGTCACCATGGCAAATTTAAAATCATCTTTGCGTACGCCTAGATCTTTGTAGAATGCTTGGATGTGCTCTACACCATAAAGCCAAGAGTAAACTATGTAACAGTAAACTATGCCTAAACCTAACTAATAGAGTTGATAAAGGGTCGTAAATCCTGCTCTATGTTAATTAAAACTATTTGTAGTTAAACAGCTGAAAACCCAGTGTAAAAAGGATGAGACGAAATCAAAGGCAGGCACAGGCCGGTTCTCAAACGAGGCACCGTACAGCAAAAATATCTCTCTGATATTACAAATACAGGCAATAGTATTTATACACAAGTTGGAGTCCGGACATCAGATATAAGGTGGATCCTAACGATTGGTTAAGACCCTTAGACGTCAGATCATATCTGATGAGCTGTCAGGCATCAGGGTGTCATCATAATAAGTTGTTGTTCATCTTATAGTGTCCTTGTGTACAACTTTTGGTTCCATAAACAAGTTATTCCTTCGATATCATAGGACATGTGGCAGGTTTATCTGTGACAGGGTGACAGCTGACAGAGTAAATTAGTGACAATATCCCGGTCATACAGAGATATAGGTAATCGTACAGAGATACAGGTCATTAGGACATTAAATCACAAAGCGTTGATCAAGACATGTTTTTACTGATTGGAAACATATGGAGCCGGTACCAGATAGCAAATATGGAGTCAGCTACATGGCCTTGGTAGAGAAAGTATAGTAGAGTTACAAAAAGCATGTTTACAAGACTGAAGTACAGGCCCAAAAAGACATCACTATATTAATTTGACTGGTTAGATCGATATTTCTATCAATCTGGTCCACATAACCAGTTTTAACTCCATCACTAACCTTATTCCTAAACGTAACCTCAGTAAACTATGCCTAAACCTAACCTTATTACTAATCTTAACCTCAGTAAAACTAACCCTAAACTTATATCTGGTGTGTTTCTTTTGGGCTTGTTTTCATAGACATGGTTGCTTATTTCTCGCTCTAAATCTGGCAACACTGGCTGCAGGTAAGGGAAGAAGGCGGAGGCTTCAGCGATGTGTCCCAACATGGGTGGGAATGTGAACATTGCAGAATTAATACAGCCTGCTGCTACCATATGCACTATACACCTTTAACCAGGTAGACCTACTGCGCGCCAGTTGCATCCAATTGTTTACAAGAAGAAACATTGTTGGTGAAACAAGTTTGGGTGAGTTCAGTTCACTTCTGTTCCTTCCACTGCTTCTTGTAATGTAGCCTAGAGTCTATAGGCAGTATCCTGTAGTCTATCTGTATATTGACTAGGACTAGTGTACCATATGCTGTTTAGATGCAACAAGGAAATACAGGCTAAGTGGCCAGGACTGTAAACTTGGATAGATGGTATAGGAGGTATTTTTTAATTTACTGGAGTATTTCCAATTTTCAGTACTTTTACTTCTACTCCACTAAATCTCAGAGCCAATTCTTGTACTTTTACTCCACTACAATTCTTTGAAAGCGTTAGTTACTTGTTACTTTGTAGATTTTGATTATTATTCCAAAACATACAGTAACCACTTCAGCCCTATATTCAGCTATTTGAAAATAGCAGATCTACAAGCTCACAATGTGTTACGATGCGACACATTGTGAGCTTGTAGATCTGCTATTTTCATAATTTTTATACATTTGAAAACTTGAAATGGGATCTTCTGCACAATGAGTACCTTCTACTTTTGGTACTTTAAGTACATTTTGATACCAATACTGTTGTACTTTTACTCAAGTAAATTTTGAATTCCGAACTTTTACTTGTAACAGAGTATTTTATACATTGCAGTATTGATACTTTTACTTGTGAATACTTTTTCCACCACTGATAGAGATAGATAGACTGTTAAGGTCCTTGCACACTGGTGCGTCTTTTCGTTGCGTTTTATTTTTTTTCATTGTTTTTTCAATTTTTTTCATTGTTGTAAAAAAAACGCAACGAAAAGACGCACCAGTGTGCAAGGACCTTTAGTGTTAGTGTGTAAACTGAGTGCCACCTGTTGGGGGGGTGGGGGAAGCAGAGAGAATTATTACAGAATAATTGAAAATAAAACAATACAATCATAAAATATTCATACTAGACACATTTTCCTATCAAACATAGCCTATATGTGTTGATATGTACGGTGGATATAGGATAGGTGGGCACTAGGAAAATCTGGGCACCTCAATGTAAAATTGGCTATTTTGTCCGAAATGTTAAAGGTAGGGTAAGTGATTTGCGTTGGTTAAAATAATTGTTAAATAGCTCTATATTCTGATAGTACTCATTGCTATAGAGTGTTTGTTCAGTATTAGGAGTCTCCTTGTCTCTCCACCTCTTTATTAAACAGAAAATGCATTTTCGTTTCAGTTTCAGTTTCATTTCCAATTTTATCCAACCAGGACAGAGAACTCAATCAGGATACAGATTAAACAAGTGAAATTGGAAGTGATGACACTAAGAAATGAGCATGCAAAATTGGAACTGGAACACTATACAAATTAAGCTTAAAAATGGGTACTTTCTCCTGATTGGCTGAGATTTTGACACCTACCGAAAAATGTATTTTCTGTTTATTAAAGAGCTGGAGAGACAGGGAGACATCTGTTACTGAAAAAACACAGAATCAGAATATAGTATTTTAACCTTTTAACTAAATACTTTTTGTTTTAACCAAAAAATATCACTTACCCTACCTTTAAATACAATATTTTACTTAATAAGTAATGTAAAGTATACATGATGTGAACATGCACGGTACATCATTATCAGACTTACATTTATCCTTCAACTTCTTGTTTATGCCCCAAAATGACTTTTGTAGCCATTTGCTGCAATTGTAGAAATATTAGACCTTAATCGTCGAATGTTTTAGCATGTTCGTCTAATCATGTATACTTTAATTAAAACATTTCCAAATATTTTATTAACATTTTGGAAAATATAGCCAATTTAACACAGAGGTGCCCACTCTTCCTTGGTGCCCACCAAGGAAGAGTGGGCCTGTTACCTGTACGATTTGGCCAATCATTGTTTTTCTTCTGTTCTACTTCATGTAGTTTTGCCACCATGGAAACACAAGCAGAAGACAGTCCTCATCATGGACAGCTTATTTTTGTGAGCCGCAGGGACAGTACCCGTCTGATGGAGGTGTATGTCAAGCGAAGCCTCAGCCTCAATGACGGGTCGCCAATTGGCGAGAGGCGTGAGAGGAGGAGGAAGAAGTGGGTGACGATGACTGAAAGGCACAAACGAGTACGCAGGTCTTCCAGTGACCCTTCCATTCACTTGGCATCAACTCCAACCGAGGACTTAGAGACATTTGCTGCTGTTGAAACACCCCCAACTAACCAGTCTGAGACAGTCCCAGAAGAAACTGTGAAAAAATCCAAGAAAAAGAAAAAGAAAAGGCAGAAGTCGTCGCTGTGGAAACGCTTTTTGGGTTTATTCTCTGAGAAAGAAGAGGAGCCTCTGAGTGGACCTGAGATCCTTGATGTCACAGCGATGTCCTCCTCTGACACCGCAGCCACCTGCCTTCCTCAGCCTGCGACCCCAGACACTTCACGAAGGAAGAAGTCCATGAAGAAGTCCATGAGGCGCAGGTTCTCAAAAAGGAGACTATCTCTAAGAAAGTCAGTCAAGCAGACGCCCATCACTGAAGTTGGACGTAAGTTTGAAAGGGAGACAGAGGCAACACTGCATGCCGTACTGCAGGGTAGTGTTCCATGATGCAAATAGTGTTATCTCTTTAAAAAACAAATGAGCCATGGCTTATAGTGTTGCTGCTAAGGATTTCTTAAAGAGTGTTAGAGTGAGTCTCTTAGCCCAATGGTCCTCAAACCTTTTCAATACAAGGACCCCCAAATTATTAACATGTATTAAAAAAAAACAAGATTTCTTTAAATAGCAGATCTACAAGCTCACAACATGTTGCAATGTGACGTGTTGTGAGCTTGTACATCGCCTATTTTCACATAGGTTTAAAGTGGTTAGACTGCTTTTGATGCTATATTATCTAATCTTGCTGGGGACCCCCTCAATGACCCCTGGGGGTCCCCAGATACAATTTGAGAACCACTGTCTTAACCTATTCATAACCTTTTTTTGTTTTTCACTTGTTTGTTTGTTTGTTTGTTTGTTTCTTGATTCTTCATCTCAACCATTACATTCAAGGTCATCAGAATTATTGGCCATCATAACAAAATGTAATGGGATCATAATATTTTATGGTATTTCTGATAAGATATTAATGTGAGATGGCCCTGACCCATACATCAGATACAGGATGTTGTAGCTTTGTTGTAGTTATATTTACTGGTTGAACTACAAGGGTACCCTGTTTGCTGGTCTAAAATACTGTATTGATATAAAAGAATGTACAGTACTACATACTGTTTGCACATACAAAAAAGTAAGTCTTTTTTTTTTTTTTTTTTTTTTTACAGCTGTGAGCGTGGAGCCTACTTACTCCTATTATGAGAAGGTGTCAGAGGAAATGCAGAAGATTGTCCATGAGGTTAAAGAGAAAGAAGAAGTTCTTACTAATGGTAAGATTACTAATTACTTCTTACAATTGCGGATTTACCATTTCCTTCATATTAATGTATTACTTTAATAATGATAATAATAATAATAATAATTTTTATTATTATTATTATTATTATTATTATTATAACTTTGTCCCCTTTAGTTGTTTTTGGGGTATTTGCACATTTGTACATTTGCACATATGTGAAATTTGTCCTCGGCATTTACCTATCTTAACTATTAGGAGCAATGGGGAAGTGCCATTAATACGCCGCTCGATGAGTAGTTAGGGGTTAAGTGTTTAGCTCAAGGACACTTCGACACATAGACTGGGAAAGCCAGGGGTGCTCGGGTGGCGCAGTGGTAATGTACCTGCCCACCCCAGCGGAGTCTAGGGGTTCGAATCCACCGCGGTGCATCTGGCTTTGTCGCGTGTCTATACGAACACAATTGGCCCATGTTTGGGGGAGGGAAGCCAGGCGGGGAGGATGATAATTGTCACTGCACGTACTCCTGTCAGCAGGGAGTGTTGGGCGCTAGGAATAAAATGAAGGAGCCACCACCTCTTGGTGGGGGCTCCTCACTGGTACAGTAGGTGAGCCAGGCAGTAGGATACAAAAGCAGTGACAACACACAGAAATGTGTGAGGGAAGGAATGAATTGGTATAATGACTAAATTGGGGAGAAAAGGCGTAAAAAGCAAAGAAAAATACATTCAGGGGGGTTGAACCGGCTACCAAACAGCCTCTCTCACTCAAGAGAGGCTGGCTTTGTGTGGGACGGGATTTGACGTGTGCAATTTTTTTACGCACCAAAAGACAGACAGAACGTTGAACAGAATGTCAAATGTTGCCCCACCAAGGAATTCTTGGCTCTGTATGTTACTCCAACAACAACCACCCATATTTAACCCTTACAGCTACTCTAATAGTGAGTCAACACTATTTGTGAGTCAAATGTTTAGTAGCCACACGCACACCAGTCATTTGTGTGAGTGTTAACTGATACTGTCAGGGAAGCAAGCTGTGCCTTTATGACACGGATTAGTGTTTACCGTGTTAACCCTGGCATCCCTATTTTGGGCAGGTCTTCCAAAAGAAATAGCAAAAGCTTACAGACCATCTATTTTTTGTTGTCGTACAACAAAATATACAGTGTGTAGGGCTTCTTAAGCCCTACACACTGTGTAGGGCTTAAGTGGTTAAAGGCTCATTGTCGTGCAAACCCCTTGGAAAAGGTGTATTTAAAAATGTATACATGTCATTTTGTTGCGTGACTTGGTAGAAAGGGTCATGTGATAAAGTCTAAATCAACCCTAAACCTTTGCTTTCATTATACCACAGAGGAAGTAATCAAAAGGATAATTTCCCTGACAAAGGAAGAGGGGGATGCCATAGATCACAAGGTGGGTATTAAATAAGATCTATTCAAAGATTAGAAATCTAATCATTGATTTGTCATTCTTATGCGAATTGCTGCTTCAATTTAGATTTTGAATTGAGTGCACTGTGTCCTATATGTTTTTGATCTGGCTATTCAATTTCACGGCATCAGCTCTTCTTGACACATAAGGAAAAACATGCATATTATATAGTATCAGGGTTCCTACTTCATTCTCAGTTAGAGTTTTTTTTAGAGTTAAAGTTTTTTTCTGTGGTTTCCAAGTTCAGCTTCTGACAGCAGTCTATTTCCTTTTCCCATCTAGCTGAAAGACAATCCTACACTGAGTAGCTTCTTCCAGGGGATGTCCTACACCTCTTTCCAGAAGTTGGCAGACACCTATATAGATATGTCACCGGTCCAAAACAAACATCTCACTGTCCTCCCAACTGCACCAGAACTCGTCAAGCTGGCCTTTACCCTTGACTTCACTGCCAGGGTAGCTTCCCTGTCAAGACAGAATATAGGTCACATTACTGGCTTGGGCACCCGCTACTTAGAGGACCGGTTTGAATATAAACAGGTGAGTACTAGCATCAGCTTTCGCTGGACTTCCCCAAAAGACTGTAGAAAAGCATGATTTATGCATCATCCTTGATGCGTTGTGAGCTTGAACTGTAGTCCGGCTATTTTCAGCATGCGACACCATCATACGAAGGAGCTTAAATAGAGCAGAAGACTCCAGCTCATTTAAAATGCAACAGCCCGAGTGCTCACTGGGACAAGAATCTCTGAAAACATTACTCCCATAGTATACTTAGATCACTTCATTGGCTCACAGAATTGTCCTAAGTGCTAGTACTTACAGTCTACAAAGGTTTTGCTCCTGAATACATCTATGACATGATCACTGCCTCAAACCAATCAGACCTCTCAGATCATCAGACTCTGGTCTCTCAACGGTACCTAGAATAAAATCTAAATCTGGTGATGGTGCATTTAGTGACTATTGTCCTACTCTCTGGCACAAACTAACTGTCTGATAACTTGAGATTTGCAACATTATCATCTTTTAAAAGGAATCGTCAGACCTTCCTATTCTCTCAGGGCTGTTGTGTGTGTGTGTGTGTGTGTGTGTGTGTGTGTGTGTGTGTGTGTGTGTGTGTGTGTGTGTGTGTGTGTGTGTGTGTGTGTGTGTGTGTGTGTGTGTGTGTGTGTGTGTGT
The DNA here is from genome assembly GCF_963280865.1 of Gymnoscopelus braueri. Lineage (NCBI taxonomy): Eukaryota > Metazoa > Chordata > Actinopteri > Myctophiformes > Myctophidae > Gymnoscopelus > Gymnoscopelus braueri. The sequence goes on along the minus strand of NC_137612.1, from coordinate 30,665,887 downwards.
GTGCGCGCGGTAGGGATAACTGAAGTGTGTATGTGTGTACACATTTTGTGAAGCACTTGAGTTTACATTGTATGAAATGTGCTATAAACATAGTATTAATACAGCACAGCATCATTCAAGAAGAAGCATAATTAGATGAATTAACGGTTTTATATACAGTATATAAAGTATATTTCTTTAAAAGCATATGTTTTATATTTTTCTTTACAGGCTTGTACAGAAAATCCATGGTCCGATTGTGATGATGCTAATGACTGAATCAAGACAACACATCACCATGGGGCCATGCAATACCAACCTCTCCTACAAGTGAAAGTAAAGCGGTCATCTCAGGCTTGCAGTTGTAGTTTGTTATGTTGCAATTATTAGTTCCTTTTTTAGTAAGGAAAGCATATACCATACAGGAACTGTCAACACATTGCCAATTGAGAGCATGAACAAGAACAGAATATGGTCATTCACCCTTTACTGTGAAACACTGTTTGAAAGATTGTGTGTAGGCTAATGATACCCCCCCCCCCAAAAAAAAAAAACCAGTTGAATTGCATTAGTAAAGACAAGAGGGTGTCTTTGCACTGATCTGCATTGCTTTCAGGGTTTTTGACAGTCAAATATGTGGCCAGTATTTGACACTTTGCACTGGGGAATGTTGACCGCTAACAATAGCCCCCACCACCTCTGGCTTCGGGCCCCCTGAGCTCTTAGGCCCCTGGGCCTGGTAGTCCTGTGCAGTAATCTTCCCCTGACTAGGAAGCCACAACAATCTGATGTTAATATTTTTTCAGATTTTTTTTATGATTTAGAGGGCATTTTTACAATCGGCCTCAGGTCTAAATGGGTTAATTGTCAATGACATAATTCATATATTTATTGTACATTTATTTAAACATTTAACAAATAAGATAACTACAACATATTTTGTTAAATGTAAACTACTGTATACACATTAGTGCAAAAAGCTTTGTTTACGTTTTTTTAGATTTAAAGTTGGATAACTTTTGCTATTATGAAATGTGATCATTATGAATGCAGGCATTCAAACATAATCAAAATAAAGGATAACTGATTTTGTAGCATTGCTATGATCATTAAACCTTATAGCATGAGTCTGCTTCATTCTATGGTACCCTTGTTTGAACTAATCTTATTTCAATTACTTTGACTGTTTAAGAATTGCACTCTGAATGGGAACAATAACTATATTTACTACTACCCGTTTCCTCCCCCTTGTTGAAAAATACTTCCTCCTACATCGTTATCTCCACCAATGGAGATGGGGTTCTGCTTTCAACCAATTCTGTTTGTTAGTCTGTTAGCAGAATATCTCCTAAAGGATTTTAGCATGAAACCTTATGGAAAGTTTGGCGTTCAGGCTAGGAATAACTTAAGAAGTAACTTCATCTCAATTGGCCAAAGGGGTTAAAACACATTTTATAAGAGCAATACAATACACTTGAGTTGAGATTCACGTGACACCATGAAATGACGGTCATGTGGCAAGGAACAAATTAATAACTGTAAAATGTAATACTGACTGATGGGTGTGGCTTCTCATGAAGACACATAGAACACTCGCACAGACTCGTTACCATGAAACTTTGTGTGTATATCAGCAGACATAAGAGGGAACATTACAGGCCCAATCTAACAAAATGGGATTGCTGGAAGGCCACTGACCATGGAAGTTATACACAATAATACATGTGCAATGTATACAGCTGGAGCTGCTACGATGGACCATGATTAGCTGATTTTTGAACCGACACTTTTATAGTATTATGAAATAATGGTGTCTATGTGTGTGTAGTCATTCCTAAAACAAGCTATGGCGAGAAATAAGATTTAGAAAGATAAGAGAACCTATGGGTGAAGACTTGCAGCATCCACAGTATTTGCACTTACCTTCAGGTGAAGGGTTGTGAAAGAACATGCCTCGACAAAAAAGAATGCAACGAACCAAGTATGCCAAATGTCTCATTCATTGGTGCAAAGAGGCAATGCAAATTGAGGATGAACAACGTGCTAACAGTAGCCTACAGGCATGCAAACAGCCCCGAGGTGAAAAAGGTGACATGTTGTTTTCTTTCGGGTCAGGTGTCACACAATTGCCCTATTTGGGTTCAAAAAGGTGACTGTAGCTGAAAAGTGACACTTGCATGTCTGAGCCTTCAAAAACCATGGGAGTGGGCAATATAATATAGAAATAGGTTGATTTAGTGCAGTGTAAATTGGAAGTTATAAGAAAAATTATCCATTGACTTAATTGTTTCAACTTTGTTTTGCTAACAACCCCACTGAATGCTCAGCATTTTAGATGTTAGAGCAAAAAAATGGATTGTGACAGCAGTCACATTCCGTTCCCCTGCATGAGGTAGACCTTGAGCCCAATCCGTCATGACGAATAGCAAAAATAGACGATCTACAAGCTCACAACACATTTAGCTATTTTAAAATCAAATTCTTGTCAAATGTAATCTTATTTATTTATTTAAGTTTGCCCAAAACAGGGATGCCAGGTTGAAAGTGGTTAATTGGATTGGATTAGGACAATATCTTAATGACCAGTGGGCATTGCAGTACTCTCCTGAGTCCAGCAGAGGACCAAAGACCAACAGTGCTGGGCTGGAGGGAGAAGCAGATGCAAACATACAGAAAACAGAACAGGATTTTACTCATGTGGCAATTATGGTGGGACTTAGGAACAGGTTAAAACCATTACAAATAGTTATTTTGCTATTCATGTTATGAATGTTGTCAATAATTGTAATAATTGACAGCTAGTGAATATATGTTCGTTAATTAAAAGGTCATGTTTTTTTGGTCCTTCAGTATCCCAAAGTAAAATTGCAAACAGGGTAAAATATTTAACAGTAAATGCAGGTACTGTCAAATGTATGACATTTTCATTGTCATACAATTCTGCAGAACTGGGTGACACATTTCCATGTAATATTATCTGATAAATCTGATGAGTAATGACATCGCTGACGCTGAGTAATATCTGTAGCTGTCACATGTATCAACTCAAATTAGCCCATACCTGTCTGGAGACAGACTGACTCAGAAGAACATGCATTTAAGTACAGTAAGAAAAATAACATCACACCCAGATAAGTTGTGGTTGGTTGGCATCATGGAATATGACACGTTTCACAGAAACAAGAACCTTACTGAATATGAAAACTCGCAAACAGAATTCTTTGTTCCTTTGTCCTTCGTTATTAAAGTTAATCAACACAGGATTTTGTTGTGCAGGTTCTTTTGACGCTTAAGACAATTTGGGGGATCTTTTAAGGTATTTTTAACAGTTCAGACGGACTGAAAACTAAAGGGCAGTCATGCAACACCTGCCCCAATCAAACTAAGGACATGATGATGTGGTTGATACAATAACACCCCAGAACAATTCAAGCAAGAACCATGCATTTCTGACACCATCATCCATTGATCTCCATCAAGATGTATCTTTTCTCCCTTTTCTGCAAGTTGTTTAATAATGTAATACAATTTACTTTAACCTGTTCTTAGACCACCACTTTTTGTTTTACTGGTGTAATCTGCAGGCTGAGGTCAGCAGTACTCACTACAGGCCAGTGTCTGGATTGCCCAATAATAACAGGTTGCAATGCTTGAGCTATATTTAGTTAGCAACACAAACAAGTTTCAACATCCTATTGGGGATCGTGTTAATTCCCGGCATTACTTGATAGTGCTGATTCATTTGTACACTACACTTAGTTTCAAAAATCCAGCTCTGTTTACCCATTCCCGATACCCGTTCTTCCACTTCAAGCTGCACGCACCCCACGGAGCACGTGTATTGTAATCACCCATCTGTCACATTGATAACTCCGGTTTAATGTACGGTAATTGGTATCAAACTTGACAGATGAGTTGGGGGTAGGGACAACAGTAAAATTGTGACCCCCTCCTTAAGTGTAGCATCTCAGAGCTTTTCCAATTGCTTGTTTTGTGTGTTGTTGCACTATTCTACCCATTGTTTGAGTAGATACTCAAGCTTATTTTAGCCACAGTGTGACAATGAACACGTTTAAGGATACAGAAACGATTAAATCAACTACAGTCAGCTGTCGGTCATTCAATTCAGGAAAGTTTACAAAATGACAGGAGTGTGTGTTACGTAAACCTTTTTCACATTTTTATTCAATTTTCAAAATTGAAAAGACAGATTAATCAAAGAGTCCGAAGCCCATGTCTTCATCAGACTCTTCGGATTCATCTTTCTTCTCTTCCTTTTTCTCTTCCACTGAAGGGGGAAGAAATAACAGTTGTGATCCATGTGGTAAAAATGTCATGTTGCAAAATATTAATACAATACAATTCCCTTCCATTAATTTCAGAATATTAGGACTGGTTAAATATATCCTTTTCCAATTAATTGCTATTAGCATTTAGCAATTTTGATTCACCAAATAATCCTAAATCTCAATCTTTAGTTTGTATCATGTATGTTCCATTTTGCTCAAAGGAAGTGTATTTTTGTCATAGACCAACAGTAGGTTTCACCTATAGTGACAGATTAACCATGGGAACTATTTGACCAAATATTTACTACTATACAGGAAGTACCGTTGTCCGAGAGAAAATTCCCAAATACCACATACTTTGAACAGAATTAAAAGACATTTATTCACACAATTTGGCAGATCTAATTGTTTTGCTTTTATTTTTGGTCAACTTACTGTATTTGACATTGACAAAACTATGAGAAGCTAAATGGAAATGGGGCTTGACATAATTTGCATATTTCTATAGGCCAGGGCAGACAACCTTAGGCACAGGTGTGAGAGGATTTTTGGTTTAAGATAAAATATATATATTTAAATGTAGTCAATTAAATTAAGTCCCCTCGCATCTGTATGCAAATTACAACCTGCACATAATTCTAAATTCATTCAACCTCTGAACTCTGACTGGGGAGGGAGTCTGGGAGATAGGTGGGTAATCATTACAATGTCCTGATGTGAAAGAAAATATTTCAAAAGAAGAAGAAAAACAAATAAGGTTGTTATGTATATGGACAAAATTTTTCATTTTGATGTGGTGCCATGACTAAACTTTGATATGGCACACTGACTATCAAGAAAATAAAAACACCTGCATCATTAGTAGTGGTGATAATAATTAATGTTATAATACCAAAAGAATACTTAAAGTATACTTAAAAGATTAGTAGTTTCGTTCCCTACCTATGTTGAATGCACTTATCGTAAGTCGCTTTGGAAAAAAGCGTCTGCTAAATGACTATAATGTTGTATTTCTGTATTTCGTCTCCCTGCTCTTCTATTGAGACATTTAAATCGTGTCAAAGGTCGTGTCTCACCTAGACAGAATCTGACACAAATTTTGACCAGATGGTCAAGATTAGATTTATCCTCTGAGCAAGCAGGCAGGCTTTATTAGCTCAATGGTAAAAATGTCAGCACTTGCACAGGAAACCGGGTTCAAATTCGGGGTAGAAGAGGATTGGTACGTAGTGCAGCTTTAATATGAAACAATAAATTGGTAATTGCTTCTCTACCCGCCCGACCAACCCCATGCCTTTTTCTCTCATGCCGACTGCTGTGAAGGTATGGCCCACCAACAGGTTCACCTTTTCACCCCATCTCTCTCTCTGCAACAGGACCCTACTTATCAGCCCCAAGATGAAGCTGGTGCACTGCTCCCCTTATATTGAGAGGTTGGGGAATTATTATAGTATCATCCTATAATTCTACAAAGCTCTGCGGCTCTGTGTGTGCGTCTGTCTGTGTGTGCCCCCAAAATCTCTTCTGCCCGGTTCTCCTCAGTGGCTGGAGCAATTGATCTGCATTTGCACACAACCATTGACCATTACCATGTGCACGGAACACTGAAGCCTGTTTTTCGCTTTCCCCAAATGTCAGCTGTTTATTAGCGTTTTTGTGTTTGCTGGCTCCCGGGTTGCCAGATCATGTGCGTGAAACAAGCGCCGGTGTTGCCACATCCGTGAAACAAGCGGTCCATCCGTGAAACAAGCAGACCATGACACGCGCGTGGGTGCTCATATCCCCCGACGGGTATGGTCTAGTTATGCCAATTAAGAATTGTGGGCACACAACAATAGATTTATCCCTTGAAAGTCGGCCATACCAGCCCTGACAAAAAAGGATAGTCGTTTTGTATTTTAAAACAAAACGCCAGGTGACAGAGTTAGAATGGTCCGATGTCAGACGTCGGTCCAGGTTCATAGTGTCACATTTCTTTACATTTTGCATGCCCATTTTATCTGCGCACAAAGAAATTGCTTTACAGTAAATAGGGTCCACTAAGTCTTACCAGCAGCAGGTGCAGCCCCAGCTCCACCGGCCCCCGCAACAGAAGCAGATGCAGCAGCAGCAGCAGCGGGAGCCGCTACAGCACCACCACCTGCTGGTACGGAGGCTAACTTGGAGAGGCCTGTGGAAGAAAAGAAAAAAAAGTTCAAATACTTGATTCCTTTACCCTTATAATATTGTGTTTGATCTTTTCTAAGCAGGTTTAAGGCCTTTTTTATTTTTCCTCATGCTTTGTTTTAAGTGTGTGCGAGTTTGCTGTATCATATGAGGGTGTATGTTTGACTTGTTACGGGATTCTAAATGCTGTATCTTGCGATTGTGTGGATGGGGTTTTATAAATGCTGCATTGTATAATTGTGTGGATCTAATGGTAGCATTTATCAAAATTGTATATTAACAAATTAGGAGACTTTTTAGAACCAGTTAGTGTACATTTTGAATCCCATAACATCTTCATGGGTGGTGTTAAACACTCAATTAAATAAAAAATATGCCTGTTTAATTTGTAATGGGCCTTCTGAAACCAAATTTAGCCTTACAAAAAAAGAAAAAAAGAATTATGCTTACCGGAGTTCATCACTTCATTGATGTCTTTTCCATTCAATTCACTGATGACCTGTGAAGAGTCAAATCTCTTAAACAAATCATACAGCATTAACAGTGGACAAATCTAGCATTGTAGAGGCATTATCAGCATGTTTCCATCATTCCCAATTTCCCATACCTTGTTCAAGCGTTCATCCTCGGCCTCAATTCCTACACTGCCCAGGATGGACTTTATGTCCTTAGCAGAGGGGCTGGTATTGCCACCCAGGACAGCCAGGAGGTAAGCGGCCACGTAACGCATTCTGTGTGAATCAAAGGGGCAAAAAAAAGGATGTAATGAGCCCCTAATTTCATTCAGTCCAACAGTTATACTGCATGTTGTATAAAACAACGACCTATACAACAAGTTGACACATCAACAACCTATCTAAGAGATACCTATTATCTCTTTTAAAGCTAATTTGTTTTACTCATATCTTTGTTTCTGAGGGTTCCTGAAACAAAATATTTTTGAGATGTGGATCCTTGACATGAAAAGGTTTTGATACAACATCAAGTTTTTTCAGAAAACTGTTAGATTTTGGAGACATTTGTAGAATTGGCCTCAGGTCTTAATGGGTAAGCATGCATACTTCAATTATTAAAACTGGAATCCATAGTTTTTGTACTACAAGGGGATTCAAACCTGCATTGCCAGTTTGCCAGACCAAATTTCAACTGCTCAGCCAAGAAGAGGCAATCCCCACTTGGTATGGGAACATGGGAGGATAATGTTCTTATGAGCTTTAGCAGGGATTGACACCAACACCTGCCCCCCTGCCCGGGGCAGGTAAATAAAATGGTAGGGCAGGTGAAGTTTGCTATCTGGTTGCCCCACGAGCAGGTGCACATGTTGTTTCTCCAGCTCTTTTTATTAAACAGAAAATGCCTTTTCGAGTCAGGATACCAATTTTATCGAATCAGGACAGAGAACTCAGACAGGATACAGATTAAACAAGTGAATTGGAAGTGATGACACAAAGAAATTAGCATGTAAAATTGGAACTGGAACATTATAAAAATGAAGCTGATAAATGGGTACTCTCTCCTGATTGGCTGAAATGGTGTCACCTAACTGGAAATGTATTTTCTGTCTATCAAAGAGCTGGAGAGACAGAGAGACCCCTGTTACTGAACAAACACTATAGCAAGAATCAGAATATAAAGCTTTAACCCATAACAAAACCCTTTTTGTTTTAACCAAAAAATATCACTTACCCTACCTTCAACCCATAGTCATATTCATATTTAGATATTTGGCATACATATTGAGGTATGACATCTTTTATCGTGCAGCCCCATAATTCGCAAGTAGAAAGTAAAAAAATAAGTGTTTAATTGAATGGTAATTCAAATTTAACCTATAATTTTAATTTTATAAAGGACGATTTACTTTTCAGGCAAGTGGGCAAGACCTGTGGGCAAGTAGAAAATGACCTGTACTTGCCCGACGGGCAGACCTTAGTGTCAACCCCTGTTTAGGCAGTATTTACTTTTTAAACAGTGTGTCGGGTGTCCTACCCGACAGTAGGCCAGGGTCTACTTTTCTCAACGTAAGAGTAGGGTGAACACACATCACGTGGTTGTGCAAGTTGTATCGTATGTACTTAAGTACAGTTTTGCCATATATTTTACTTTACTGGAGTATTTCCAGTTTTCAGTACTTTTACTTCTACTAACGTTTCGGATTGCAGTTTTAACATGTTATAACATAGAAAACAAGGCCCTGCTGTAGTAGTCAATGCAGCAGATATAGGCCTGCGTGCGTACAGTTCACTTTCCCAACGAGTTTAGTAATTAAATATTGACTAGACCTATCCAAGTGAGGGATTTTTAATATGATACGTTTTGTGTAATATTACTGATGGTTGCAATATAGACAATGTAATGGTGTTTCGTTATGCATTACTCTGGCGTTCAGCGTGTACACAACAACACAGGCTACATGACAGTCAGTAGGCAGGAGGAGCTCATCAGTGTTGCCAGATTCTGAGAGAGAAACATAAGCAACCAGGTCTATGAAAACAAGCCCAAAAGAAGCGACTAGCCGGCTACGGTATTTGAAAATAGCCGACCTACCAAGCTGTAGATCTATTTTCAAAAAAATAAACTTTAAAAAAACTATCTTCAAAAAAAATACGCTAATTTTGGAACATTTTTGGAAAATCTTGTATGGGGGCTCCCTGGCTGGCACTAAATATTTTCAGATGGGTGGGGGGTTCTGCAAACACATCTGGGGGTCCTTGAAATGAAAATGTTTGAGATTGAGAACCAACCACTGGTTTAAATATCAGGAAACAAGCCCAAATAAGCAACTACATTTCAGAAACAAGCCCAAAAAGCCGCAACCCTCAACTACCAATATTCAAGTGACTTGACAGAAAATCAAGCCCAAAGACGCCTATAATAAGCGGACATGGCAACTCTGGAGCTCATGACGCTCGTATCCACCCCTATGATCCACCCTCTGTCGGAAATTCTTCATTATCATAATATGCCGTGTTTTCACTGTGTGGACATTATGACCACAAATAAATACGAACATAACTTTCAAGTTCGACTCAAACGGTAAAATAAAGTTTTAAACACGATAATCATGGACTTACTTTAAGTCTGTACAGACACGAAACGTAGGTCACGCTGTGGAAAATCCGGAAGGAGGTTGTAGGGTGGTAGCACCATATATGGTAGTGTTCAGTCCGTCGACGTCACCAGTGTTGCCAGGTTTTGCGACAGAAACAAGTAACCATTCTATAAAAATCCCAAAAGAAGCGAGCTGTTCGCCCTTTAAACAGGCCGCGATGCGACGCGTGGTCGCTGTGAGCTTGTAGACCTGCTATTTTCATACATTTTACACACCATTTTAACAACACAAATCTTGTGTAGGCTGTCGGGGCCCCTGGCATAACATGTTTTCAGACAAATACATATTAATTTGGGGTTTCCTTGACATGAAATTGAACCACTTGTTTTGACAACATTGGGAAACAAGTCCAAAATAAGCAACCAAACTTTAGAAACAAGCCCAAAAAAACGCAACCCGCAGCTAACCAATATTTACAAGCAGAAAAATAATCCCAAAGTCGCTTATAATAAGCGGACATGGCAATACTGGTAGTGTCAATCAAAGTGACTACTGCAGAGTAATTTAGAAAGAGAGTAATGACAGTAGCGTCGACTCCCATTGTAAGAATGGAATGCTGGAATGCGGAAGTGCTACGTCAATGAGATAGTTCCAATGTTTGGAACTATAGCCCATAGAGGCCCGCTTTGCGGCGAGATCAAAGCGTGACGTTACTCTCTCTTCTACACTCTGGACTACTGGCCATGCTACTGGCCAATCACAGCGCGTCTTTTCCGGGACTCCAAGACACGTGATCATCTCCATCTTTGAAATGTGAGACACAGCGCCCCCTGTGGTTATTAATGGCCATCTCCCCCAAGCTTTTATGAAAATGGAGCTAACTGCTAAATACTGTAATAATTACTTACAAGCAGTGGTGCAAAGTAACTAAGTACATTTACTCAAGTACTGTACTCAAGTACAATTTTGATGTGTTTTAATTTACTGGAGTATTTCCAATTTTCAGTACTTTTACTTCTACTCCATTACATCTCAGAGGCAAATGTTGTACTTTTTACTCCACTACAATTATTTTAAAACTTTAGTTACTAGTTACTTTGTAGATTTGAATTATTGTTACAAAACATACATTAACCACTTCAGCCCTATTTAAACTTTGTCTATTTGAAAATAGCCGATCTACAAGCTCACAACGCTTTAGAAAAAAGATTGTAATACATTTTATTTTATACATATTTTTATGCCAATACTTTTGTGCTTTTATTTTACTCAAGTACATTTTGAATTCCGGACATTTACTTGTAACAGAGTATTTCTACATTGCGGTACCTATTGATACTTTTATTGAAGTAAGACATAATGGTCAGCTGTGCAAATGGATAACCATTCAGTTTAGAACATGTTATGTTCAAACATTCAATGTTTTTCAGGCCAATAGTGCAGCGGCTAAAAGCAATATTTTGGGAGAATCGTTCACTTGGTGATACAAGCGTGAAACTTGGTACAGATCATCTTTAGAGGTCATTTATCGATTTTTTTAATCGAGCCACTTGAAAATCAAAGATGGCGGCCATTTTTCAAGATGGCCGACATCTTAGTGGGCAGTTAAGTGATATGATGGTTTATTTGGTGATACAAGCATGAAAATTGGCATGAGCAGTATCTGTGGGTCACTTGACAATAGGCCACCCACAGCTACTTGAAATTTCAAGATGGCGGCCATTTTTCAAGATGGCCAACACTTTAGTGGAGCAATTAAGTTATATAATGGTTTATTTGGTGATACAAGCATGAACATTGGCATGAGCAGTCTCTGTGGGTCACTTGACAATAGGCCACCCACAGCTACTTGAAATTTCAAGATGGCGGCCATTTTTCAAGATGGCCAACACTTTAGTGGAGCAATTAAGTTATATAATGGTTTATTTGGTGGTACAAGCATGAACATTGGCATGAGCAGTCTCTGTGGGTCACTTGACAATAGGCCACCCACAGCTACTTGAAATTTCAAGATGGCGGCCATTTTTCAAGATGGCCAACTCTTTAGTGGAGCAATTAAGTTATATAATGGTTTATTTGGTGATACAAGCATTAAATTTGGCATGAGCAGTCTCTAAGGGTTGCTTGACAAGAAAACACTCCCAGCCACTTTACATTTCTATTTTCAAGATGGCCGCCCCCTGGATCCTCAAAAGATAAATTTTCTCATAGAAATGTATGTTTTTTTTTCATTAAGGACGATTATACGATTATTATTATTATGCTAAAGAACAACTTTTAACACATCACAATATAGTTGTGTTGATTTGTTGATCATAGATAGATTAGATAAGAGTGAATATCTGCACCAGGGCACACTGGTGATATATCACTGCTGTTAAACTCAGAGTGGGGTTCAATGTCAGCTAATTGAAAGTTGGTATCCCAAATGCTGTCTAATTTACCAAAACAGTTAGATAGCCGCACCTGAATTGACAGGTTGTGCCAGCACGGGAGAGCCGAGCCAAGGTTAATGGGGTTTTAGTTAACCGGATGGTGTACAGATCGCTCAGGATTTAAATGGCATTGGATGAATGATCGAACTAAGTGTAGGGTTAAGGCACGAACTTAGTTGTATCCCATACATCAAAGTGCTTGGTAAAAGGTGGTAAAAGGATAAACCCTCGGCCTCTGCCTATGCTGCAGACATGGCAGAAGCCATCATAACAGTTATGAAAACTAACTGGGACAGATGTTTAATTTGTCAGCAGGTCACCAAGGAAAAACTCATTCAGCCGAGTTTATTCAACAGAGAGCACGATCGTACTGGTTATGATACCATTGCAAGAAATGTTCCATTATTTCATAAGATCAATGCTCTGCCTATCTTACTTAGTCCAACCCGACTAGATGAAGGTGATGGCATAGAAAGCACATCGACAAGAAACAGAGCTAAATATAATTCAAGCTGTAAACTTAGGTTCAACAACACAGAGCTGGAAAGGGCCCAAAAGAGAGCATCTACATCTGCTGAAGACACTGAAGATACCAAAGATATCCATGTCAAGAGGCCAAGAAGATCTAATGTATGACCGGTCCAGCGATGTCACAACTGTGAACGAGGCCAGGCTTGATCTCTTTGCCAGAAAGCAAAGACAATATGACTTGATCCCACCAACTCAAGCAGCACTCAAAGAGCATGCCAAACATGCTTCTTATGAGGCTGGATACGTGTGGGGACAGGCATTGAAGCGACATCCACAAATGCCGAGCCCATCTGACTGGGGATGGGTGGAACAGGACGAGAAGTGGAAAGTCTTCTGGACTCCACTTCCACCTATTGCGGAGAGTTGTTGGGAGTTGACCAAATGTGGGTGCTCCAAGGCATGTACTGGAAGGTGTAACTGCTTCAGATATGGACTCAGTTTCACATGCCTATGTAGTTGCCCCTGCTAGAACCTATTTGCATGTTTATTTTGCCAGAGTTATTCCCTGTTGTCCTCTGTGTTTTCAAGTGGAGGCCTATGGCTCGGCTTCCCCTCGTCACATCGACGCATCATGTTTTACTTTTTATCTAGTCTATTACTGTGTAATTTTCAGTTGTTACTTTGTAACATTGCTTCCACTGCCTTCCACTGCCATATCTAACAGTGAAGCACATTTTCAGTTTAGTTCCTTAGTATCGTTTGTCATGGTTCCGTGGCTATTGCCATTCAGTATTAGCCATTACTCATAATTTTGGAGCACTGTCCGTTCAGCACCACAACTGTGCTAATTTATTCATCTTATTTTTTGTTTCCCCACCTTAGTATTTATTTGACACATGTAATGGCTGTTAGTTTAAAAAAAACAATATATATATACATATATATATATATATATATATATATATATATATATATATATATATATATATATATATATATATATATATATATATATATATATATATATATATATATATATATATATATATATATCCTCCCTTGTGACTGTTACCTTGTCGTGGTAAGGGAGCTTGTTTAGGCCTACCTCAGTGAACCCTGAGAGCTATGCCGGTGGGAGGCAACTCCTGACAGGTCTTACCAAACTGGACAGGTCGTGGGCGAGGAGTCAGACAAAACACAGTCAAACAACCTCTCTTGACAGAGCTTTTTGAGGAACCCAATACATTTCTATGAGAAAAGGTATCATTTAAAGATTGACATCTTGAAATTTCAAGTGGCTGTGGGCGGTTTCTTGTCAAATGACCTTTTGAGACGGCTCATGGCAATTTTCATGCTTGTATCACCAACTAAATGATTTCTTAAGCTTAACTAGTCCACTAAGGTGGTGGCCATCTTGAAAAATGGCCGCCATCTTGACATTTCAAGTAGCTGTGGGTGGCTTATTGTCAAGTGACCCACAGAGACTGCTCATGCCAATTTTCATGCTTGTATCACCAAATGAACCATTATATAACTTAAATGCTCCACTAAAGTGTTGGCCATCTTGAAAAATGGCCGCCATCTTTAAATTTCAAGTAGCTGTGGGTGGCCTATTGTCAAGTGACCCACAGAGACTGCTCATGCCAATTTTCATGCTTGTATCACCAAATAAACCATCATATCACTTAACTGCCCACTAAGGTATCGGCCATCTTGAAAAATGGCCGCCATCTTGGATTTTTGAGTGGCTCGATTAAAAAAGTCAAAGAGTTGACCTAAAGGAATGTTCATGCCAATTTTCACGCTTGTATCACAAAGTGAACGATTGTTCCTACTATCCGCTCTACTACAAGGACCCCTTAGCTAAGAGAGAGACAAAGCAGGGACCCTCACTAGATATTGTATAACATTGTGTTAATATTTCATAGATAGCTTAGCTTCATAGACTTGTTTGACAGCATATGACCAGTGTTGTGTAAATCTGTGTTTATTGTTTGTACACATTATCTTTTGTATCAATGGATGGGATGTTGGATTCATATTAATGTGTATTTCCAGACATTTAACCACTTAAACCCTCAATACATGGCTCTGTCTGCTTTTTTCCCCCTTACACCAATCTCTTCACCGGAAATAGCTAATTAGATGTTCTTTTCTGGGAATGTTCCCCCAGAATAGGGATGCTAGGGTTCAAGTGGTTAATGCAAACAACAAAAAAAAATGTAGTAACTCTGAGGACCCCTTAGGGGTCCCGGACCCCCTGTTGAAAAGCCATGCTTTAGAATAATGATTAGCTAGCTGATAATCTAAACATAATAGCCTATACATTTTTACAATATCAATAATTAATTGTGTTTCATAAACATAAAAGGGGAATGACGAGCGATACATGTACATGAATGTACAACTTGTAGTCATTGTTATACATATTATAAAGACTACATACAAAGTGCTATCTACATTATGTTACTTTTGCAAAGGCCCTGATACACATATTTTTTTTTGTTTCCATATCAACAGGCAATTTTCATTGTTGACATTCTAAAATTTCGTTCTAAAATTACATTATGAAAAGGTTGATACGCGTATGAGGGCCTATAGGCTATACTGTTGAGTTGACCATTCTCCATAGCATACTGCCATTTGTTAACCTATATATTATGGAATAAACTCCAGCTGATATTTCTGTCGCTGCAACAAATCATGGATCTTTTCTCCTATTTTGACTTTTCAAATCAATCCTCACTTATAACTGTCACAAAGACGATGTAATTTTGACAAAAGATACAGAACCAAGTTATTCTCTATTTTCACCCATGATTTTTGAGTTCTGTGAAAATTATACGCTTGACACAGACACCCAGAATACGTCTTATAATCTAAGTGGGAGCAGACTTGCACAATTCCTTGTACATAAGTGACAATGTGGTTACAGGATGGCAACATATATGCATGTAAAAGCCCATTATACTCCATGAGGCCCATTGACAATTTAATTGAATGCAAATGTATAATTAAATTAAATTAAATATAGGTTAACATTCAGATATGTGGGCCCCCTACAGTATAAAGTCCAATCTGCAGGACAAATGTCTGACTAAACAGAGCTGACAAGTACTTTTAAGGTTATTTTTTTTACATGGAAATTAATATCATGTAAATACTACGGCTTTAGACTGTAAATCCTGTATGATAAAATGGCTACAGGTGCTTTCTTGACTCACACATTCCTTACAACTCGAGTATTGTGTTTGCATGTCCATCTGACTGGGTAGTTGGGGGGAGGGGGGGACTAAAAGATAATTGGCCAGGGGCCTCCTTAAATCTTAATCCATCCCTGGCTTTACCTGCTACATTGGACACAAAAAGGATGAATTTTACAATTGCTGCTCGACACTAAACACACCACTCCTTTCCCGACATACAGTACAAGTCACACAGAAAAGCCTTCAATGGAGGTTGTTAACCCAGAGTCCACTCCATGACCAGATCTTCTTTGGCATGTCTGAACATGCACATTATTGTGCCAGTATGGTCCTTTGATGATTTGATAAATATTCATTACAAATCATATGCATCATTTGTAGAGGTTTCTGCAGCCCCTATTTAACGTGAAAACTATTCACTAATATGTAGGCTACAAACAGTACTTTAGAAGTATTTTGTGGTCTGCCTTTGTTAGGGTGTCTCTCACCTCTTATAACTCATCTGTAAATATATTAGTTACATTCACTAAGCTTTTTGCAGCCCCTATGCAAGGGCGAATAACAATCTATAAAAAATAAGGTGAAGTAGCCATTTTCCATGCTTACAGCATGGATCTATTCCTTCTTTGTGCTAAACAGGACCATATCATTATCTTTGGTTTTAATGCATTTCATGACTTGATTAGACTAAGAGATTACCAAAGTATGCTAAATAAACCATCATCTTTCAAGCAGGCCATATGGAAAGGCTGTCCTGTTCCCAAATCAAGCTTTTATCAATCTTTAATTTATAGAACAGAGCTTTGAAATTCCCCACATATTGAGTGGTCTTCCATGACAACATTGAACTGCACAGTACAATGTATTCTGTACTGATGTGTTAAAAATTGACAAAGCAGAGAGAGACCAATCGCTCATCAGCAGCAGCAAACCATCGATATATAGTTAAAGATATGGAGTATTGCATAATGACCTCTCGTAGGCAAGCCTGGTCCAGTTCATCACATGGTTTATTTAATAACTTATCTTTGTTAGTCAAGCTTAAAAATCACCAATGCAGCATGGATTGGTGCCAAATACATTGATATTCTTTCCAGTGGACATCAATAAAAATCATCACATCTAAAGCAATGTAAAACATAATAGATATGAATGCCTAAAAAAATAACCAAATTGTTGAGCTCATAAAAGTGCCTTGCATTTGGCCTACAATTCCATTCTTTTTTCCTGTCCTTCTTGAGTAAAGAGCCATCCAAACAGCATGGTCCAGACATCTGAAACAAAGGCTGCAATCGCCTTCACAAGCATGGTCGAGACATCTGAAACAAAGGCTGCAATCGCCTTCCCATTTGTGACCCACCACACTTTGTAGATACAATCACCAAGGAATACAAGCAAAAAGATTGCCAAAAACCCAAGGAACATTCGGTCCAGGTAATGATTAGCTTTCTCCATTCTGGTCCACTGGTTCCAAGGCAGTTTACGCCGTGCTTCTCTGAACTTGCCAAATCTTTCACAAGCCTCGTCCATATCAACGTCGTCTGGAAACTCCACATCTTGGTGGCTTTCGTCTTCGCTGGCCATAGCTTGGTTGCTTTCGTTTTCGTTGGCCATTACAAAAAAGTTTGTGTCTGCAAAACAAATTTGTGTTCAGTCAAGTTTCCATAAGCTTCCTGCAATTAATAGTTTATATTAAAATGCTTGCATATGAGTCAGTGAGAAGTGTGTCATTATTAGGCCTAATCTTTACCACGTGTTGCTGCTGTGTCCGTTCTGTGATACAATGGGCTTAAAGATATTGTCCCTCGGGTGTCCTCTTCTTTCTTCAAAATTCCTTTAAACAATTGTATCCATTTACAAATGTAACTCTCATAGTTAGTCCTCTCATCTACACAATGCTTAAGACAGGTCCACTGGTCGAGACACCACCTTGTAAAGGCAGCAAGTCGGTTGCCAGGTTAATTACAACGCAAACACCTCACTAAGAAGATGGTTGGGGATTAGGGCACACTCAGCAGTTTCAAATCCCTCAGTGAGGATGAAGGTGGTGGCAGATGGACAGTAAACATGAATTTATCTGAGTGTGCAGGGGGAGGGAAAGAAAGAGAAAAAAGAGCGACAGACAGACAGACAGACAGACAGACAGACAGACAGACAGACAGACAGACAGACAGACAGACAGACAGACAGACAGACAGACAGACAGACAGACAGACAGACAGACAGACAGACAGACAGACAGACAGACAGACAGACAGACAGACAGACAGACACACACACACACACACACACACACACACACACACACACACACACACACACACACACACACACACACACACACACACACACGCACGCGCGGTGGGGGCAGGGTGTTCTAATGAAGCTTTCAGGTCAGTTCGTCAGTACACCACAAGAGTGCATAACACACACAAATCAAATATATCTGGACCTAAAAAGGTATGTTACACTGCCAAATTGTTAAAATGCATGCTAGAATTGCATCCATAAATGGCATATTAAGTACAGAAATGCAAAATTCCACAATTGTAGAATTAGTAGAGACTATTGTGGACTGACATGAGACAGGGGTAAAACTGAGGAGAAAGCAAAATGAACGTATATAGCCTTTAAGCTTTAGCAGAAGCTGAGCTAGGTAGATAGATATAAAGCACTTCAACATACGTTGAAGCTCAGCGTGTAATTCACATACAGGCTTGGCAGCCTTTTCAACCCCCTGTCACATCCATCGATATACAGCCCAAACCAGTTCAGCTTGATGAAGAGGTGCCCTACAACCTCTGATAAAGCTTACCCACTGTGATGTAGGAGATGCCAGATGTTTCTTTTATTTGGATGTAGTGATTTGATTTGCTTCCAAGATATGAGTTTTTAAATTCCCAGTAGGCTCCAGTAAACCCTCCCTTTCTCAATCAAAATCTGCTTTATTTTAAAAGTGTGATTTCTCTTAACCACTTAAACCACTTAAATAGCAGGTCGACAAGCTCACAACGTGCGTTGCCGATCATCACGTCGTGAGCTTGTCCATCGGCTATTTTCAGCGAAAGCTTTCCCCACAATACGGATGCTGGGGTTAAAGTGGTTAAACTAATGTAATAGTAATTATGACGAAAGGACATACTAAATTGCACATATAAATAATAAATTGACAAAACACAGAGACCAAAAAGAGTTGAATAGTCATATTACGTAAGAATGTAATGCAAGTTTATTCTTCTGCACTTACCAAGCAAGCTTTGTTCGTGAAATGTTTGTTATACCAATTATGTTCTTGTGCAAGCCACAAATAATTCAATATGAATTGGAACATAGCATAATGTTGCCTTAGTGGTATTCTGTTTCTGAACTGCAAGTCTTTTTCTTTTCTTTTTTTTAAAGATGGACAGGAAACTTGGACTGTTTGAGTCCATTAGTGGATCCATGGTATTAGATTGTCCAATAAGTCTCATCAGTCCACCATCAGACCAACTGGCAGCCATGTGTACATGGACTCCCATTGACAGCTGTTTTCTCTGTCAGGCCCAGTGTGCTGATGGGATAGGTACTCGGCTCAGCAGGTTTACATAACATGCAACGGCGTGCGATCTGAATTAACGTAACCCGGAACCGTTTTATCCTAAAGGCGTAGACCAGCGGGTTGAGAGCAGAGTTCACATGGGACATGAAGATGCCCACGTACACGGCGATCTTTGGCACGTGACATTCCGGGCAGAAGAACATGACGCAGTTCATGATGTGCAGTGGCAGCCAACACAGAGCAAAGAGGAAGACTACCAAGGCTAGTGACTTGGCCAGCTTCAGCTCCTTCTGATAGTAACGGTCTGCGTCACATGTAGCCTCTGCCCGCATGTTGAGTTGCCTCCGGATGACCCTGAAGATCTCCACATACAGGATGATCATTATTGTCAAAGGCAGCACTACCCAGCCAAAGAAATTGAAGTAGACCATGTAGTCCATGCTCATGACAGAGGTGAATTTACAGACAATGTCGCTGGACTTGCTGCTGTTTCCCATCCTGTCGTCGTGGTTGTGCCATCCAAGCAGAGGAACCAGCCCTGTCAGAAAGGCGAGCATCCAGCAAAGGCAAACAGCCACCCATGCCCTGGTTTGGGTCACTATGATGCTATACCTGAATAGTGGAAGAAGAAAAGAGGATCAATGAAACATGATGATATAAGCCTAAAGTGAAGTGAAAACACTGAAAGCAAAGTAGCTAAATCATACACAAGCACAAAGTCAGCTGCAAGTGGAGAGCAACTGAATGACACTCTGTTGCAGCAGTTTAAACATGTGTTTTTTATCAGGCTGTCAGGCGGTAGTCATCAACCATCGTCATTGCAGTAGTGTAGAACACGGTATACTCACTTTAATCTAATTTTACCAAAGAATGTCAAGCTGGCCTATGCCGTAAACTCGTAAAGGAACATCACCCTGTGAAAAAAGTCTCAGAAACAATGATCATAACAGCCTATCATAACAGGAGATAATGTACAAAAAATGACAAATTGTCAACTAGTTTCATATACTGTAAGTACTGTATGGGCCAGAAGTGACTGCAAAGTCACTTGACTACTGCTGTGGCTAATGTTTGCTTCATAAATCCCTGCGCCCTGTATTTCAAGAAAGTATATCATCATCATCATCATCATCATCATCATCATCATCATCATCATCATCATCATCATCATCATTATCATTGTCATAGTTGTTGTCGTCATCATACTCGTGGTTAGTACAGCAGTGCAACAGTGCAGTGTTAACAGCCTTTCTTCTTCATTTATTCGCCTCAAATGGGATGTATTTTTCTGGCTGTTCAGCACTAAACTAGAAAAATTTGCTCCTCGGAGCACAGGTCTCCGCCAGGCCAGGTAGTAGAAGTCAATCTTAGGCAATCAGGATGAAATATGAAAAATCGGACAGGTCCGTCTTAATTTAATGACATGACTAAATAATGTGTACCGATTTGCGTGATGTTTGGACAAAATTTTAGGAGTAATAGCAAAAAATGTCTTTTAGCAAGAATCAGCCTCCTGGTGACTCTATAACAGAAAAGGGTGGCATTTGTTCCTCTGCCTTGTGGGAATGTGCGTGCAAAGTTTCACGGCAGTCGGACGCTGTGTTCATGTTTTGAGGTATTCTTTTCAAAACGGGCCACTCCTGCAAAATTTGGAAGCCAATCTTAGTCAATCAGGTTGGAATATGAAAAATGTGACAGATCCGTCTTGATCTATACAGATAATGTGTACCGGTTTGCATGATGTTTGAGAATCTGCCTCCTGGTGGCGCTATAACAGGCCAATGTGAATATTTTGGGGCAGAGGTTCTGCTCTGGCCTCCAGGGAGTGAGTATGTACAGTTTCACACTGATCGGGCCAACAGTGCCGTTGTGTGCGTGTGTGTCTGGGTCTATTTTCTTTAGATGTATGAGAATGTAGAGAAACAGGAAGCTGAGTGTAGAGAGGGGAAAGAATGAAACTAGAAATGTTATAACCACACACACTAACCATTCACCCACTGGTCCATCTCATATCATATACATGCAGAATGTCATTTGTACATAATTTCCACAACATTAAATTAATGGAAAAGAAGTGGGTACATACATGGCATGTACAGTATATGTATACCCTCCACTGCACCACTGGTAATTTTCCTGAAAAGATCAGTGCCTAATTGGTGAGATATCCAGTTTTGTTGTTGTTACGGTAGGATGTGCTTTCTCTGAAGGGTTGCACATCATTGACTCATCAATGTCCCAATGTTCAGGAGAATGAATCAGTAGTTTTGTTTCACTGAAGAGTGAATCACTTCCTACTCAACTGATTTGAGACTCTAATTTCAGTTTTAGTATTAGGTGGAGCAAATTTATTTGAATAGCACAATTGATTAATTGATTTGATTGATTGATTGATTAATTGATTGATGGACAAAATGCAAATGCATAAACATATTTGTATATATTTATCAAAAGGATAAAACACTTTCCAATGTGGTTGGAAAGTGGTTTGGATGGTGGATATGTGCATGTAACACACTGTTTCTGTCAGTTGGCTTGCGGTAAATTGTGGTATTGAGGTGCCCATCATCACCTACTGATATGCGTAAATCTAAGAAGTCAATCTGTCTTTTGCTGAACTCTATGGAGAATGTCAGGGTGGGATGTGTGTTGTTGATGTAGTGCCTGAATTCAACCAATTCACCTTCTGAACCAACAAATACCATCAGTATGTCATCAATGTATCTCTTCCAAAAAATCACCTTGTCTAAGAGAGGGGAGGCAGTCTTGTCCCGAATAAACTGGGACTCCCAGTAGTCCATAAATAGGTTTGCATAGTTGGGTGCAAAGGTCGAACCCATAGCCGTGCTCTGAGTCTGGATGTAGAACTTATTATCAAACATAAAATAATTCGACTTCATCCATCTGTGGTGCCTCTGGCTGTGTTGTGCTCTATCTGGTGTCCATATGAGCACAACTGGCCATGGGAAGGGAAACCAGGCAGGGAGCAAAGTACTTAAGTAAAGTATTCAAAAGTACAAACTATGCATCTTCTTTTTAATACCAATGCATTGCTGTATTGATAAGGAGAACATTTCTGAAAAATTCCGATATTTTCATACATTTTCAAAAATAGAGAAAATAGCAGATCTACTCGCTTTAAGAAAAAAAAAAATAGCCTATCAATCATAGTGAACATAACAGATCTACAGGCTCACAACACATCACGTGGCGTGTAAGCTTGCAGATTGCTATTTCCACTGTTTGAAATATCAGGGCTTGGTGGTGGTTAAATCATAATATATTTGTGTAAGTTTGGGTCCCAAGAGTCCCTATCTAGAAATGTAGCAGAGAGAAAGTCATGTGCTTGCAAAAAAACAAATACTCCAACGCGAAGTACAGTACTCAAGTGAGTACTCCAGTCTGTGCACCACCGGCAGAGAGGGCAATGTTTGTCGCTGCACCAGTGCACCAGGTACTACTACAGGGTGGGGCGGTGCCTGTCAATAGGGGTATTGAACGGTGAGGAATAGGATGTTTCTCCACACACACAATGTCATGCCAGGAGCTCCTGTTCACTCCGGTGAGCCAGTAGTGGCAGTTACAAGACACACAAAAATGTGGGGGAATTCAGGAATTGGCATAATGACTAAAGGGGGACAATAATTGGCAGCTCAAAATTTTAAAAATAAGTTAAAAAAAGAACAAAAAGTGGTGTTCATCCATTCCAATTGAACATGTTAATCACAGACATACAGTAGGCCTTACTTTAGGTTGGAGTAGAACATGTTCCGTATGTTTCACATCACTACTAAATATAAAAGAAGGATTTTGGAGGACTGCCACAATCCCCTAACAAACTATAGTCTCAAAGTCTGGGAGACATTTTAATCTTCTTAAAAGCTTTCGATGTCCAATCCATCGATTTACATTAAACCTGGCAGAGATATATAGCGAGATGTCAGATATACAATTCAGGAACAGTTGGTTTTGCTCTACTCAGAGCCCTTGCATTGTGATAAAAGAAGGCATTTTAAAACACCACAGTGAAAAGATGTTAGCCATAAATATTTAATTGTTATCATTGTTACACTGGCAGTAAGTGTATTGGTCATGATTTGTTTCCAGAACAGGGATTTTGTGATTTCTGATTCTGAGTAAACCAAATCACACCTGTTAAGAGAAATGGGAATATAAAGGCCTGACCAACTCACCTTGTTGGAATCTTCACCCGCAGGTATCGGTCGATGGCAATGGCCAGCAGGGACAGGATAGAGCTCTGGGTGATGATGAGGAGCAGGCAGGAGAGGAAGAGGCACGTGTAGAACTGAGTGTGCAATCCCAGGCTAATGACAATAGCCAGAGGGATAACCAGAACTCCCACGGCGATGTCGGCCACCGCCAAAGACACGATGAAGCAGAAAGTGGTGTCCCGAAGAGCCCGGTTCACACCCACCACCAGCACCACCAGCACGTTCCCCAACACAGAGGCCAGGGCGATGGCGGTCTCTATGGAGATGTACATCATGTCCACATGCTGCCACGGCACGATACCAGGAGACAAAGACATTCTCATGTTTCACTGATGTCCCTTTCTCTTTTACTCTGGCAGTGAATATCTTTTTAAAAGCTTGTTTTTCTACCTTCTTCCATGATGAATGTTCTTGCCTGAATTGTGCAGAGAGCTGTGGGTTTCCTTCCTTGATGCATTTAAATAGTGAGTGACCCGTGCTGCTGATGAAGAGAGGAGCTGCTGGAGAGAAGAATGAGCAGCATGTTTTAGTGCTGGACTGAGTTCATACAGTACCTCATGGATCTCTCCTCCTCCTTCCACCCCCCCCCCCCCTCTCTCTCTCTCTCTCTCTCTCTCTTTTTACTCTCTCTCTTTCCGTCTATTTATCTCTGTCATTAAATCAAGGGGCGGGACTGTGGTTTCTGCAGCACCCAAAAGTACTCAGTAAGCAAAGTGTGTGTGTGTGTGTGTGTGTGTGTGTGTGTGTGTGTGTGTGTGTGTGTGTGTGTGTGTGTGTGTGTGTGTGTGTGTGTGTGTGTGTGTGTGTGTGTGTGCGCTCTTGTGCTTTCTTATTAGTCTTGCAGACTCTGGTAATAAACACAGAATAAGTAGTATTGCAGGATTTGCAATTAAAAAAAAGCATTGCATTGGGAATGTGATACACTTCTATAGAATTCAGCTAATAAGCTGTCAATTGAAAATGGGAATGCACAAGTGTGTGTGAAGGTTTATTGGCCAGCAAGTCACTTAAGACTTATTGCGTTTGGAAACCGACCCAAGAAGACTACAAAGAAACCAAATCAGCATTTGGCCTCCTGCAGCTTTGCAT
Source organism: Gymnoscopelus braueri (assembly GCF_963280865.1). Classification (NCBI taxonomy): domain Eukaryota; kingdom Metazoa; phylum Chordata; class Actinopteri; order Myctophiformes; family Myctophidae; genus Gymnoscopelus; species Gymnoscopelus braueri. The sequence continues at coordinate 30,641,430 of NC_137612.1, read as the reverse complement.
TTCACAAGATATAACTGTCAATTACACTCTACAAATCAAGGTTTGGCGCATGCACGTACAGTAGGGATTATGAAAAGTACCTGAGCACAATCTCAGGATATTCAAGAGTTAGGGGTTCAATGCATTATCTGTGGAGAGGAGCGACCAACGCTTTCCCCACCGTGGCAGGTTCAATTTAGCTGCTGCCGAGGTGTGGTGAGACAGAGCGGCAGCCAACCAGAAGTGCACTACGGTCTGAAGTAGGTGTGGACTAGGCGTACATACTCCACACCACTTGCGATGGACAGAAACAGACTACTGTATGGAAGTACCGAATATTGATAACAAGGTTTTAAACTAGCAGTTGTAGATATGAAATGAATAGAGAGTCCATTTCCTGCCTAAAATGTATATGTAATTTACAAAAAAGCTGCCAGAGATGAGCATCGAGTGGCTGCACTTTTCCTGCCTGCCTGTGCCTGGGAGCTCTCCTGACAGGCACAGCCGTTGGCTTCGAGCCACCCAGAGCAGCAGAGCCATGCTGGCCCACAACTCACTTATCTACGGGAGTGTATGTCATTCATACCTCAGACACGCCCATTTAGCGGAATGAATCCTACAATGCAGAAATTCGGTGTGAATTCAGCGTCAAGGCTCACCTACACTGTCCTTATTGATTTATCTTCTAATTATGCAGCATCAATACCTAAAGTAGGAAACATGGTGCCTAATTTTGTTTGTTCAATTTTGTGGGAGATTTATATTGTCCCATGTCGATATGGCGTCCATCTTGGACCGTTGGTACCTAAGATTATGTATTGTTTACTTACTTTGCTGTTGATTTGAAGTAGATCACAAGAGATGATGAAGACAGTGTGGCGAAACGTTGGTAATTAAAATAAGCTAAATGTAGCTACATTATTCTTTATTTGAAAGTAGAACACAAGCACAAAAAGGTAGATTTTTGTTGAACATGTCTGGAAAATCTTTAAATGTTGGGGGAAACTGTCCCAGCATGCATGTGTGTGTGTGCTTGCGCGTCTACTTGTTGTATTTGTCATGTTTTTATGTCAGGACCACAATGGAAATGCGTGTGTGTGTGTGTGTGTGTGTGTGTGTGTGTGTGTGTGTGTGTGTGTGTGTGTGTGTGTGTTTGTTTTGATACGTCCCTCGTTTTTTTCGGGTCAGTGCGATACGATTCAAATTGTTAATAACCAAATATACAGTAGATACAATTTGATGCTTCCAATTTGGACAAGTGGCCTATCTTTCAGTGTACAGTAGTTTATTATGCCACGTATTACAGCTAATTTATTTTATCATTATTTCTCTGCATCTCCCACCAATGTAGGCCTATGTCTTATAAGGTGGTCTGTTGCGGAGTTCCAGTAAAATATATTTTACTATCAATTTAATAAATTAGCCTTATATGTGTTCTGGCCTGCCATCTAATAATAAATTGGCCAAAGGCCAAGCTTAGTTGCGGACGCCTGGTTTAAGGGTTCCTTCCTCCTGCCCCGGGAGCTGGCGTAGTCAGGGATATTCAGCACCAGGTAGTACATTTTTGGCATAGTCGGCAGGATTCTCAAAGAGGCATCACTTTTTGTAAATATTTTGGGTTTATTTTATTTTGTTGAAATAGAAACCGTGGCTGGAGCTGGACTCCCTTTTGTTTTCTATTGTATTCTACTTTTTTGTCTAACTGTAGCAAAGTCATAAACCGTGCCGCTGAGCTGACTGTGTGGATCAGGATATGGAGGAACTTTTGGCTCTGCACGAGGAGGTTTAAATACAGGTACTAATACTCTTGTTACCACTACTAATGCTGGGGTTATCTAGCCTGGTTCCAGACCATAGACCCCGCCCACTCTCTGAGTGGACTGCCCCTCTTGGGATGGTGTTGAAATGTGAACCTAGGATTTATTCTGTACAAAAAGTACCGTCCAATGAGAGTCGGAGGTGGGGGTGGGTCTAACGACAAGCCAATCAGCGAATATCTGCTAAAGCAAGCTGTGCGATGACGTCAGGTGTAGGCGGATCCTTGGATCTCTTGTGATTGGTTTAAGGAAATTTCGAATCCCCTCCCCCTTGTAATCACCAATACTGGAGCCAATTTCAGACTGAAGCTCCACGCAGCTTCAGGCTGATAATCAGGCTAGGGGTTACCCCCAGTAGCAATTTGGCTTCACCAAACTTGCTTGCGCCACAAGTCTACATTCAAAGGGAGAGGAAGTGCCCCCACTTCTAGGTTCTTGAGCTATTAGTCTTGCGTAGCCAGACAACTATTCTACAATCTCCGAATGCTATATAGAGTCTGGAACTACACATCCGAGAGAGGAAGCTGGCACTTCCGTTCACGAAAAATTCTGCTTAGCATCAAGCTATATATGCTAAAATATTTTATTTATATTAGGATAAATTTGCACGACTGTAAAGACGAAACGGAAGTGTGGAGGAGGCTTCACATCCGCTTTATATTTTAAACATGATCAGAGCTTCCGAGTCCCAGACTGTATGACCAGAAACATTTGAAAATTGTGGGAGGCATCAGTCTGGCCATGCGAGACTATTGAGCTATCAATTCATGATTGGATAGAGAATGTAGTCATGTCTGAGAGATAACAATATGACTGCCAAAGAGAAGGCCCTCTTACTTTATGACCATTTGGAGGGGGAAGCAAAAACCGAGATTAGATTTCATTCAATGGCAGAGCAGGAGCAGTCAGATACCATCTTAACCATCTTGAAAGAGCTGCATGGTTCCTCCTCTTCCTATGTTAGCCTGCAATAACATCATTGCAGCAGGAGTGAAAGATTATTGACAGGCAACATCCCACACTGCCACAGGAAGCCGGATGAGGGTGAGACACCTTCGGCGCAAACTCAGGCTGAGCTTCAACACTGTGGGGCTGATGTTGATGTACGTGGCCTGTCACACAATGGGGGTTAGGAAGGGATAAGAACTCTCATAACCATAATCCATAAACTTCGATCATGTGGGTGGTTGGCTTTGAAGGCAGCTAATAAACATTCCTTGAGTAACATAAATGTAAATGATTTCAAGGTTCGAGTTGATGACACAGTAATCTCTATCAAAGAAGAGATTGGGCTGTATTCTTGACAAAAACAAATAGACAGGTGAAAGCATGGCAACAAAGGTGATCAAAAAAGTACATCAAAGAACAAGACTTTTGGGCAGAATTTCCTCTTTTGTCAACAAAAGTGCTCTCAGGACTCTAGCCGGAGCCCTCATTCAATGCCACTTTGACTATGTTTCCACCTCCTGGTACTCCAACATCTCAATGTCACCAAGCTTCAAACCTCCCAAAACAAACTGATTTGACTTCTTCTCGGCCTGGGGCCCACAACCTACTTTTTCCCCACACATTTTGCTAGCCTAGGATGGCTCAGGGTAGAGGGCAGGATTAAACAAGGAAAAATGGGATTGGCTTTCAAAATAGTCAATGCGACTTTGCCCTCAATGCCCTCAATATCAATACCCACATATCTGACTAAATACCTCCAAACAATTAGCGACAGCCACAATAGTAGAGGGAGCGTAAACAACGATCTGGTAACACCCACCTATAGAACAAACACAGGTAAATGTTCTCCTTCTACAGCACGAGGTCACTCAGTATATTTTGTCAAAGTTACCTGCCCAAAAGTTCCCCATGCCCATGGAGCCTGGTTGCTCAGATCTTAATTTATTATTATATAAGTTATTATAAGAGGTAATCATATAGTCACATCTTTGCTAAACAGGAGGGAGGTTTAGGGTTTACAGAGACGATTAAAAAATTAGATACCCCTTTTTGATGAGGCGCCCATCCATCAAACATAGCTATAACCATCTCTTTGTAAAGGGTTTTGCACAGTTACTGTAGCTGCACCCCACCAACTTGTGGTTGTTATTAAAATCGCCAAAGAAAGCAGAGCAAGGCGAGCTGCAGTACTGCCCAATATGCGAACTGAGGAGGGCGAGCAAAGCTTCAATGACTTGAAAAGGATGTCCACAAGTGCACTTTAGCTTTCACTGACTTCACCAAGCCCTTTGTCTTAGCGGTCGATGCTAAGCGTTAGGGCCTATCCTTTCATAAGAACAAAAAGGGTTAAAGTCAGTGGCCTATGCCAGTTGTTCAGTACGTAGTTCTGAGACCAACATGGAGAATTACAGCTCTATGAAATTCCTTGATAAATTCCGAGAATTTGTTGAAGGCTGTAAGTGCATTTATATCGACAATAACACTTACTTTCAAACCCTCAAGTTAGATGCCACTGAACAACTGTGGGTAGCCCATTGGCAGCCTTTGATTTCACTTACCGGCACTACCGACCAGGAAGGAATACTGGTAATGTTGACTCTCCCACCAGTACAGTGATCATCTAGTACAACAGGAAGAGCGTCCAGCGGTCCAGAAGTACTACGGACACTCAGCATGACCTTGGTGTCACAGAAGCAAACTGGAGTCACACAAAGGCTAAACTAGTGGTAACCTAGAGATCTGACCGGATTCTAATAGTTGTTCTTTCTTTCTGGAGGATGAGAAGGCCACCAGAAAAAGAACAGCGGTTACAACTCTGCGTCTACTCCAGCAGTGGGATTGCATTATGGTCTGGAACGTGCCTGCTTTCCAGGCGGATCGCCGTACCACAAGGGTGTTTTCCAGCGAAGATCCAATTCCAAAGAAAATAGTCAATTCCCACACGCAAGCAATTTCTTAAGACGAAAAAGATCTTCTGATCGAAACGAGTGTGATAAGTGTATGCGGGAATTGCCTTTTTTATTTTAAATTTATGAAAGGAAGAAATGAATCAATATAGATAGTTTCTAATTATTGACTTATAGTTTAATCAGTTCGGAAATTGCTGGTCCACCGGAAGGGGAGAGACTTAGGCTATATTGGAATCAGAATCTAATTTCATAGAATATGAGAGATTTTAAAATACACATTTCCATAGATCTTTTCACATTTGACAACATAAACATTCTAAATGGGTCCAAGTTATTTATTTTCCTGTTGCAGTGATTGTGAATATCAGTAGCTGACAGATAATACACTTGGACACAAGCTGTTCCCAAACAATGCAATTCCACTGACAAGGTCTAGTCTCTGCCTTTCAAAATTAAAGATGGCTGCCACCATGACTTTAATCATCTATGCATCTTCTAATTAACACTGTAGGGTTTTTTGGCTTTGGAAGTGTAGCTTTAGCTCCAGAATCACGGCTCTAGGGCAGGCTACAGAAGCGGAGATTAAATCCAACGTGCATTAGTGGGTCAGTGACAAGGCACTAACTCACTTTTATTGTACCTTGTGTCGTAAAGCATGCTGTGCATGCCTTTACCATCATAATATGGTGGTCCACATACACAGTCTATTGTGGGAAAACTAGTCAGTGTTATATAGCTGTTATAGCAACAGCAAAAAAAAAAGAAAACGTCAACACTTCCAGATGGTGCAAGGCAGACTTGTGCAGACAAGACAGAACATACAATTAAAAAGAAATACAGTAGCTACAATAAAGTCAATGTTTCACATCTCTAGACACAATTCTTTCTCATTATCTTTGCATTCATCTAATAGAGCTAATTACTTTGTTAAATGAATTAATAAAAACATATTTATATAGTGCTAATATACAATATAACTATTGATTATATGAGTCATAAGTTAACAAAAATGGCATCAAGGAATTTTGAGGTCAGCTGACCTCAACTTCAAGCTGAGGTCAGCTTGAAGTTTTATGACAAAATCAACATTTGTGAGTGTGGTTGAGGTTTATGCTTCAGTAAATTGTTATTCTTTAAGGTATGTGTGACTGGTGGATTAATCCTCATAAAGACGCCCCGTGACAGCCACATTCAACCACTTATGCCCTATTTTATACTTTGTCGTATGCTGGTGTCGCCCACGGTGACATGAAAGTTAAGTAGGAACAATTGTATTCATAATTCAACTGCATTCAACTTAATGGGGGAAATGAAGAGGGGTGCTCTGCTCACAATCTTCAAAGTTTATAGCACACATATGCACATAAACCCCAATAAACACTACACATAAAGGCATAATAAAATAATTAAAACCGAAAGCCATACAATACCAAGTTCATATTTGTTAAATACATTTAATGAAAGAAAATTGAAGTAGGCTACACTTACTTCCATATGTTTCTGCACCCATCATCATATATTGCTACTCTGCCATGCTGTTGCTGCTTGTGCTTAGTGTAAGTGCATGTGCTTCTAAATAAATACTTGAAAAACACCAACCGACTACACCTGTTTCGTGCAAGGAAGGAAGGATATACTAAAACCACAGGTTTGTTTAACCACAGGAAGAGCAACATTAAATAGATTGTGCATTTATAAATGGTAATGGTACATTTATGTAGCAGCTGTATCCAAAGTGCATTACATTCACCCATTCACACACCGAAGGAGGAGGAAACCATGCAAGGCACCAACCTGCTCATCAGGGAAAGTTTGGGGTTCAGTGTCTTGCTCAAGACACTGAACCAGGGGGAGTCAGGGATCGAACCGGGAACATTCCGTTTCCTAAGGGACCGCTCTACCTCCTGAGCCACTGCCAAATGAAACAGGCAAGACCAAAATAAACTGGAAATGGAAAGGTTAATTAAACCCCTTGTACAGTGGAGATCTAAAACCAAAATGCCACAACAATAAAATAAAACACCATAAGCAGGCACCCAAAACTAAAACTATAATACTAAAAGCAACAATAGAATAAAATATATGGCAGGGGCCAGCTAGTCCAGGCATCGGTCTGGGGAAGTCATCACGAGCCAGATCTCCCATACACACGACCACCAATGCCCATTTGCACGACACTCCAAACTGAGTGCTACGGTGTCCGGCTACTCACCAGCCAGGCAAAGTGTTACTGCTCTACTGCTACAGTTGGTTCATGTGTAGCACTTGGTCAGCATCTCCTTCTCGGGTGGTCCTCCATGACCGCTTCTGGTGTCGCGTTCCCCCACTCCTGTCTCTCTTACCTTGGCGTCTTTCTGTTGGCATCTCTGTCTCTTGTATGACATTGCCGTCTCTCTCCTTTGCAGCCTCCCATAGACTGGGCCCCCAACAGGCGAACAAAGCACTCCCCGCCTATTACCATGCAACATTCTCAAGCCAGTGTCACACGGAATGTCCTTCACGCATGGCCTTTTTCCCCGGCTGTGGTGTCCCCGTCCCCGTCCTCGTCCCCGTCCACCCAGCCTCTGAACTCTTTTAGATGTTCTCTCTCTTGCCAGACCTTGGTCCTCACTCTCCTTGTCTCTGCGCCTCCTTCCCTCTGTTGCTGCCTGCTTCACTCTCCTTTTAACCTTTGCAACACACCCTGGTGCACACCATTTTTGAGAGAAATGCGAGCTCAGAGATGATGAGTGTGATATAATGAGAGTGAATAAAATCCCTACTTGCAGTTTATCGTGCACAGACTTTTGGCCGTCTGTGTGGTTCATAACTTTGCCTGTCAATATTCTACCAGTTTAATCACTAGATACCTTTTCATTTGCTGGAATCGCTACTTATGGTTTATTTTTGGAAAAGGAAATGCTATTATGTGAGTTTCCTTATAAATACCCAACAGATTTTGTCATTGACATTTGGGAGAGTATTCAGAAAGAGATCGGTACTAGCACTAGGAAAGAGTTGTTAATAAAATAAAATATAAATAAAACAAAACAATAAATAAAAATGCTGTTAACTCGAATAGCACAAATAAGAAATATAGAAATAATATTTAAATATTCTTGCTTATTGGATTTCCTAAATGTGCATCTTTTTCATAAAGTGTTAAAGCAACATTTGTTCATTTTCTCATTCACAGCTTGAAAAAAACAGAAATGTTTTATGATGATTCTAACTAATGCAAATACTTAACTGTGATAAACAAAACAAAATTCACGTGCAGTCCAACACATCTCAAAATAATACACATTTCCATATCAACGCCTGCACACAAATGAGCAATGTGAGCTCAGAATGAACGAAAAGGCAAAGCAGTGAGACTTAACTTACTCATAAGTTGCACAAGAGTGACAAGACGATAAGAGGCACTGCACTGCACTGCACTACTCTGCTTATTCACTTCTCAGGATGGCCATCATGCCAGTGATCAACAACACTGTTGGTGGTCCTAACAGTGTGATAGGTGACACAGTGGATGTGGGAACAGTGCTCTACATAGCACTGGAAGTGTTGATAGCCATTGGCTGCTGTCTGGGTAACATGTTGGTGATCTGGGCAGTGGGTTCCAGTGAACACCTACGACAGCCCACCTTCTTCTTTATAGCCTCTTTGGCTGTGGCTGACTTCATGGTGGGCTGTGTGACCATACCGATCGCTGTGGTGGTGAATGGACGGCCACAGACCTCGTTCTTCTCATGTCTTTTCATCAACTGTGTGGTGATCCTGCTGACAGTGGCATCAGTTTTGTCTCTACTGGCAATCGCTGTGGATCGCTACCTCCGTGTTTTCATGCCTCTCAGGTGAGCTGTCTCTGATCTGCACAGCATAACCAGTTTTACCCATGAAAACAGTAGATGTTGTACACTTTTTTTTCTTTTTTTTTACTTATAGCACTGCAAGTTTATTTGGTTTACTAACACACACACACACACACACACACACACACACACACACACACACACACACACACACACACACACACACTTAAATGTTTTATTTGAATCCACAAATTAATATTAATTTACAGGGAAACAAATGTAACAGGGCTAGACAGTTCATGGCCACCTAAGGGTACCTATACTGTAGCATCTTCTCCTCCACACAGACAAACTGCCTAACAGCTGCTTAATTGTTTTCATGACCGTGTGGACAGCATATTATCATACCAACAATTCTCTTCTGTAGGTACAGAAATACTGTAACACAAAGACGGTCTTGGCTGGTGGTGGCTGTGTGCTGGCTTGTGGCCATACTGCTGAGTTTCACCCCGATGTTTGGGTGGTACAATCATCTCTCCAAGCCTTTATCTGTAAACTCATCTACTATTGTCTGCGAGTTCACAGCCGTTATTCCATACTCATATCTGGTTTACTTCAACTTCTTCCTCTGCACACTGACACCCTTACTGGTTATGACCATAATGTACTGCTACATCTTCTGTACCATCCGGAGGCATCTCCGAGAAGGACCAGGAAGCGGTTCCCCGTCTCATGCCTACCTACAGAAAGAGAGACGCCTAGCAGGATCTCTGTCTCTAGTCTTGGCCATTTTCGCCCTTGGTTGGCTCCCTCTACACATCATGAACTGTATGACCTACTTTTCTAAGACAACAAACATACCCAACGCAGCATTCTACATCGGCATCCTGCTGTCCCATGCTAACTCAGCTGTCAACCCAGTGGTGTATCCATTGAAAATCAAAAAGATCCAGTTGGCCTACCAGAAGATATGGAAACTATATTTTGTATGTGGAGAAGACCAGCAAGGAAGTCAGAGCAGTCAGACTACAGACAACAGCCCGGTCAACAAGGTCTGAAGCCAACAACATTCTTGACAAACCTACTTGCAATATAAGCTTAATGGTCTCCTTTGTTCTGAAGGGCCAATTGGATTGAAGATTTTCACAATGAAATTCATTCTCTGTGCTTTACAAACACTTGTACAGTACAAGACAGTATACATTCATAGAGCAACCTTGAAGGTAATATTTGACGGTGAAATTAATGGAAGATTTGGCATTATGTGTAATGATTTCATATTACAAAATCACCACAATGTCAATTTTAAGAAAAGCTGGACTCATGAACAGTATTCATTCAGGAAATGGTTTTGCTGACAGGAAAAGGAGCTTCCACTTAGCTTTAAAATCTTCGACGGTAAACAAGTTTCATTTCCATTTCATGTATCTGTGACCTAGTTCCAGCTCTGCAAGTTTTATGACCCGACTATCTTGGCAATTATTTTGATTTGTGTAGGAATAAACCACAAATATTATCAAATAAAGCATTATAATAGTGGTTTATAACTGCGTTATGAATTATAATTTCAGAATTCATCCATCTGTTAAGTGGCTGTGAAAATCTTTAAAGGATTATTTTGTATTGTTTGACCATTTCAACAAAATATTCTTTATTTCTTGTCATTCCATTTAGCATCTTTTGTCATTCCATAAGACATTAATATACTGTACATCTGAGAAGTGGGTTAGTAATGTTTCACATTTAATACAGTATCTCCCTCAAACTATTTTATGGGTAGTTCACTTACAAATTACCTGCACTCCTACTGACTAGTTCAGTTGTAAGCCAACGTCTGTGATTGTGTCACAGCTATAGTTTAAAATATGCTTAAGTCCGGCATGCGTTTTGCATTGACGCTTTAGTTTGATCATTTTTGGCAATCCAGTATAGCTACCACAATTCGTTTTGTGGGTGGTTTACTCTACCTGAACTCCAGTAATTTATTTTTAATAGAATAAAAAGATTTTATCAAAACATTAATTTTCATCTGCTTGTGTTTTGTGTCTTTAATACAATGCCTTAGGATTTTATGACTTGTAAATATTGTTGCTCAGCTTAAACAAACGCAGTTCGTTGATCACAATAAGTTACAAAATCAACTTCAAAGTCATTAAAAATGCAGATAAATTAAGAGTGATTGGCAAAATTCTATTAAAGAACCAAATAACTGAATGTGACAATTAAATACTGGCTCAATAAAGTGCTTTTACAGGCAAAAGGATGACAGACAGAAAAGCAATGACAATTAGCAAATAAATTTGACAAAATGTATAGGCTGAGAGAGGCACCCAACTTTGAAATAACTGAGATCCCCTTAAAAGCTATGGCACTAGCACAGCCAATCATAGCTGAAAGGAACATGAATTCAACTGCTGACAAACCACACCATTAACACACACAAAAAAAACATGTTCATCTCGTTAACTTTAAACCTGACATATTGTGAAACAGGTATTTGCATGAGCAGTGCCACAATGTCATATGAGAAATTTTCCAATGTAGAATTTATTTTGTGCACTTCCAGACCACAGATGACTTATTTTCCCACTCTTCTCAATGGGACACAAAGGCCACCTGTTCCACGATACAAATGCATCATAAATCATCCCAGCCATCTCCAAAAGAAAGTACAATATACCCAAATGTGAGACAACAAGACATTCCATTACCTAGATCAGTAATGCTCAACTGGTTTCAAAATGGGATCTCAGTTTTGCACAGACCATGAAGGCAGAATCAAATACAGTCTATTAAATAATAAAATATAATCCTCTATTAAAGTTATTTGTCCGTGGCCCTGTGAGAACAGCTCAAGACCGACTTTTGGGTCCTGATCCAACTTGCTGAGAAACAGTGAACTATATCCTGTCAGACTTGAAATAGTTAAGGAAATATTCAACCAGAAGTGTTTAGTATTACAGAATTGATTTTGGTAATAGGAATTAAGTTACCAGAAAGAGCAGATTTTAAAGACATGGGCTTTTAAGACTTGGGCTTTTAGAGACACAAGTGGGGAAACCTTTCGTTCTTAAGTTTTCACATTTTGTGTCCAGTCCCATAACGGTCAAACAACTCTAATTAGTCACAATACACCTGAACAAAAAATTACACATCTTTTAGCCAACTGGCAGCAGTGTGGATAAGAGAGAGAGGTCTTCCATCCAAGTAAAGAATGTCCAAGTCCTTGCTCTCTCCCCCCCCTTTTCCCTTTTAACTTTACTGTCCACATTGTAAGAGGACTCCTCTTCAAATGGCTGAACCGTCACAGATTATGTTTTGGCCCCTCCCAGGGAAGAGCTCCATCTGCCAGTAGCGGGAATCAGCATACACTAGTCAGGTCAAAGAAGAAAAGGTCAAAACGGTTAGCTTGCAATAGTGTGGGTAAGTGAGGTTAAGTCCACTTACCTAACTGCCATTGTATTTTACTAGAGCCCCAACGATATATATAAAGTATACAGTATGTCACTTCTATTGCACAAGGTGCAGTGACAACGTGTATGTGTATACAGTATGTGAAGTATTACCCATGTCTCCAGGTCCTAGCCAGAGATTGAAGGAGCTGCAGTGTTTCTGACACCGGTGGACAGGGAGCACACGGACTGTGGGCAGCCCCTCTCCAACCACCAACCAGCCCAGCACACCAACCCCCTGGAACACACACAACATGACAGCCTACTTCAGACCAAAGATTCACCATGAGACAAAACAAGTTTAGAATGTTGCACAGAAAAATTGTGGCAGTCCGATTCTGAATCACGCCATCGGAGGTCTGCTGGTGCCGGCTGGCTTATTGAGTCTCATGAGATGTGCCAAATACCAAGCAACACGTTTCAGAATGTATCATAGGTCATGGTCAGTATTATGATTTCTGTGTTTATCTTCGCAAGGATGCCAAATCAGAGCAATGAGGTCGCACATTAGCAACACATTTATACAAAACACAATGATCACTTATCAGGAAATACTGTTTCACCCACAAGTTTTCATTCCCATAATCGGGAAGGACAGACCCCTCGGCTGCAGAAATTCTATAGCCTGGAGTTGCTAGTAGTATTGGTAGATGGTTGTCTACAATATAATATGGAAATTGTGCTGTCATGTACTGGAGTCTGTGCATCAAGGAAGTAGCCTGGATGTGGACTGTCCAGTTTTAGAATGTTGCAAACCACCGTTGCAAGTGGTCAGAAGTTTCACTTTCAACACTGCAGCAGACACAGACACATAAGCTTACTTTGTACTTCCGCATCACACATATTAAAATCTTAAAACGCTCTCAGACACAAAAACGTGCATGCAGAGTGAACCCCAAAGTAAGCAAACACATACTAAACTCACCGTGCTCTGTGTGTTTGTGCTGTGGGTGACCAAGCAGCGCTGTAGTGTAGTACCAGCACTGTCCAGCAGGGGACATAGCTCTGCTTTAGGGAACAGCCACCGCAGTACCTTTTCTCTGGTAGCAAAGCTAAATCTCCTAGTTAAAGAAAGACACAGAATGTAAAAGGATTTCATTCCTGACTGTGTGAGTCGCATAAAACAATAGCCACTTTTTGCAAGCCTGCTAAGGAATTCATTACTGGAAGACAACATGAATCTCATTCTCTCTTAAAACGTAAAAACAATATGTGTCAATAGAGAACAAAATACAGGGTGAGCTGCCTACTCTCCTTTAAAAACATAATCACAGCATGCTTGGAGACTCACAGAAATGAGTCTGAAAATGAATAAGTGAAGGACATTTACCAGAGCAGGGTGAAGTTGGCAGGCCCTTGGGGGAAGCCTTGTTCATAGGCCAGTAAGCTGTCCTCCTCCTCCAGTAGAATGGACATGGAGCCTGAATGGGCTGAGTAGAGTTCCTCCAGCTGCTGTCTCTGCAGGCAAAAAGACTTCCCTCCCTGGGCAGACCGACAGGATGGCGTACAGGAGCAGAGAGGGATGAAAGAATGCATAAAGGAGAAAGAAAGAACATTGTTTTTTTGGCTACTTAATTAGGGTGCCCAGACGCCTTGGTTGGTTTCAAGCATAAATATCTCTAAAACACACAAATACACAGTTTTTCAAAATTCACTACCAAATTGTCCCAGTTTTCAGCATAATTAAAATAATAATAGCCATTTTCAGTGATAGCATAGACGTTTATCATGTACATGATCAACTAACCAATCAGAATACGTGACATGTGTGTCAATCAGTTGTTGCCTGTATGCAACGATTATGGTGCGTATACATGTACGCAACTACGCATGATGGGTGAGCATGAACATGCGCATTCATGTAAGGGTCTCGGTTTGGGGGGTTGAAAATATGGTCACCCTATACTTACTATAAGGCTGGACACTGGACTAAACTTTCATGGGACTCCCTCTTTCTTTGGTGTTTCGCCTTGATTGCGTCTAAACCCTGACATTTAACTTCACTAAAACTATGCCTAAAGCCAACCCTAACCTCACAAACACTATAACTAACCCTTACCTTAACCTCACAGAAATTATGCCTAAACCTAACCTCAAAACCCTGTCTATGTCTGTCGCCCATGGGCGAAACACCAAAGAAAGAGACTCTCCCAAAGTTTCATGTTAACTTCCCTTTCTGGCATGGATGTCTTTTCGTTCCTCAATTTGCATCATTGGTTGAATCAAGTTCCCCACATGCTAAATTACAATGTTTTCCCTCAAAGGGATACCTTGAACAGTGATTTTTGAACACAACACTTATGTCAAAACGACTTTGACAGTGGTATTAATGAGATGAGGAAACCCTTCTATTTTATTTTCATACATTTTATTACCCTATCGTGGCTCAAGAAGGAGACGTTTAAAATCAGAAACAAAATAGAGAAGCAATGAATAGTTCATATTAAGGCATTTAGGATTTTCATTTTTCAAAATTAATGCTGTTGAAGCAGTCCTTTTCTTGTACAACCTTGCTAGTCATTGGAAGATAGAACACAGACTTCTAGATATTGTACTATTGATAGGATTATGTCAGAAACAGCAGAATGTGTTACTTTGTTAGTAAAGTAAAAAAAACAAAAACAGGGCGGTGTCACTGTGTCAATGTAAATCCGTGTCAATGTGCCATTTTAAAGTACATCAAAAAACAAATGTACTTGGTTAACATAACTGCATCATGGCTATGCATTGTGTTGTCATTACCTTCAGCAGTACAGGCTGGGGGCCCCTACGTAGGGCCACAGTCTCTCTTAGGGTCTCAGGGACCTCCAGCACAGAAGAGACCTGAGCACAGCCTGAACAGTTCACTAGGTTATGTCGGAGAGCACCTGCACTCCACCACTCATGGAAGCCTGCAGGAGAGAAATGTGATATAATCAGTAAGCGTTAATAAGGAGTCACATTCAAGAACGATAAGTTAGGATGAGATCCTCTCAGATAATTGGGACAGAATGAGACATTTCCATTATGACTCCTGTGTTGATCCTGGTGTTACTAGCACCCTCAAACTGAGAATTAATTACTCCACCTACTCAAGGTGCATGGAATCAAGGTGCACTATTATGGGAATAGGATCCTAGGATTCCAGACATGCTTGCAGTACTAAGTAAGGTAAAATCCTTATCAAATCAAATCATCAGAATCTATAATGTGGCTAATCACTCATTTGGACAATATTGACAAATGATATATTGCGTTGTCCATTCTGAGAACAAAAAACAACCTAGACTTGTAGTGGTGAAGGTTGGTTAGGGAAAGAATGCAGTCAGTCTAACGTCCTCGCAAGGGTAGAAGTACAAGGGCGTGTGAGCACAGTACAAATCCATGTTAGTTTAAATTTCCATTTTTACACTCTTTAAGTTAATTTATTACTGTGAGTGAGTGTGTGTGCGTGCGTGTGTGTGTAACATTTAAACCTTGTAAGTTGTACTTCTTTGCAATAGGCAGAGACAGCAGGCGTATGTGACTGAGAGGCGAGGACCAGTTGTGTCCTCCCAGGTTGACCAGACCCAGATGGGGAGGGTTCTGTGGATAGGTGAAGGCCAGCACCACCACGAGAAGAAAGCCCACAGCTACAACAAACTGTGGAGTAAAGAGTAAGGGGCACTGAATTACAGTGGTAGAGAATGTACTCCACACCATTACTTCAAAGTACACTCCTAGTGAACTATTAATTAACTTGACTACAATTGAAAGTTGCTCTGTCAAATTTGTACTTGAGTTAAAGGAGTTACAGGAGTAGCCAACTTTCTTTTAAAAACACTTAAGTACATGCTTTTAAAAATACTTAAGTGTTCAAAGGTACGAGTTACAAAGTACATTTCTTTTTAATATCAATGTATTGCTGTATTACATTTTTGAGATTTTATAAAAACATTTAAAAGATTTTCAGAAAATATCAATAGTGAAAATAGCAGATCTACAACCTCACAACACGTGACATTGTGACACGTTGTGAGGTTGTAGATCTGCTATTTAAACTACATTTGAAATAACGCTTAAGTGGTTAAAGGTAGGGTAAGTGATTTGCTTTGGTTAAAATAAGTGTTAAATAGCTCGATATTCTGATAGTACTCATTGCTATAGAGTGTTTGTTCAGTATTAGGAGTCTCCTTGTCTCTCCACCTCTTTATTAAACACAAAATGCATTTTCGTTTCAGTTTCAGTTTCATTTCCAATTTTATCCAACCAGGACAGAGAACTCAATCAGGATACAGATTAAACAAGTAAGACGCGCGAACGCGGGAAGCGAACGCCAAAAAAAAAAAAAAAATATGAAATATAAATAAAAAAAAAGTAACCAATAAAATTGTTTTAAAAAAATATTAAAAAAATCTGCGTTAAAAGGAGCATCTTAGAAAAATACAAATTCACCAAAAAAAAGCGTTGAATGTTTTTGAACAATTCAACAAAGTGTTTGAAGTGTCTGTTTCACCCACTTCCGGGGGGCGGAGCCAAAATCGTAGTGGTAGTGGAGTGAAAGTCACAAGTATCCAAAAATACAAATACTCAAGTAAAGTACAGATACGTACTTAAGTACAGTACTCAATTAAATGTACTTTGTTACTGTCTGTGTCCACCACTGGTAAAGAGTAAGGAGCACTAAATCACTATAAGCACGCACATAGACATGTTGATAGATTTGTAGTTGTGTTCAAGTTGTTGGTTTTTTTATGTGACAAATGTGATCAAATTAACGTATACAAT
The DNA here is from genome assembly GCF_963280865.1 of Gymnoscopelus braueri. NCBI lineage: Eukaryota > Metazoa > Chordata > Actinopteri > Myctophiformes > Myctophidae > Gymnoscopelus > Gymnoscopelus braueri. The sequence goes on along the minus strand of NC_137612.1, from coordinate 30,624,784 downwards.
TTTATTATTTATCAATCCAATTAGTTCAAAAACATAAAATGCTGACAGTTCTGGTTGGCTAGCCGCCACTGTGCCTAGTAGAAACGAAAGATTTACTAGACGCAGCCTAATAATACAAGAATACGGTTTGTTCCTATAGTGCAGTGGTTCTCAAACTTTTTCATGTCAAGGACCCCCAAATTGATACTTAATAGCCCATGGTCCCCCATTTGAAAAGATATGCCAAGGCCCCCCATAAGAGAAGATTTTTAAGGCACTATAGCAGACAGTGATTTTCAACCATTTTAATACATTTACCTTTACATTTACCCAGTTGAACATGCCATTGATAGAAATGCCATTTCTATCTCTGGGACCCCAATTTATATTGTAAAATCAATGTTGATGTAACTCTCAGAGTGTACACATTTGTACACTCTCAGAGTTACAGATCCATACGGGTCCATTTGGTTCCTAACTATCTATCATTTAGCTGGGGACCCCCTGGAACTCCCTCAAGGACCCCTGGGGGTCCCCGGAACCCACTTTGAGAACCAATGCTATAGTGATCATTTTAAGCCGTTGCCAAAAACTACAGTGACTGCATGAGCATATCGATGGCGCTCTTCTCATCAGAACACATTCTGGACAATCATTCAACACTCTGAAGTGCACCTTGATGGTGGCTCGCAGGATGGGGAACTGAGGAGGGTCTCTTCTCGGTTCGTTGGTCTCTAGCACCTGCTTGATGAACTTCTCGATCTCCCTCTCTGACATGCCATAGCGATAGCCAGACTGGCGCAGGATGTCGATACTCTCTGACAGCTTGTCGTAGATGCAAGGCTCACTCATGGTTGTCCCCATAGCATTTAAGTGTCAGTCAATATGGGCTTGGTGCTCTTCAACCACCATGGACTTCCATGCACATAGTGTCACCTACACACCTACACACACACACACACACACACACACACACACACACACACACACACACACACACACACACACACACACACACACACACACACACACACACACACACACACACACACACACACACACACGTACGTGGTGGAAAAAGTAGTCAATTTTTTTTTACTTAAGTAAAAGTATCAATACTGCAATGTAGAAACACTCTGTTACAATTAAAAGTCTGGTAATCAAAACGTACTTGAGTAAAAGTACAAAAGTAAGTTGAAATAGGGCCGAAGTGGTTAATAATTTGTAATAATAATCAAAATCTACAAAGTAATCTAACTAGTAACTAAAGCTTTCTAATAATTGTAGTGGAGTAAAAAGTACAGTATTTGACTCTGATGTAGTGGAGTAGAAGTAAAAGTACTGAAATAAGGAAGTACTCCAGTACAAGTAAAGTACAAGTACCTCAAAATTGTACTTAAGTAAATGTACACTTTCCACCACTGACACACACACTACGAGGTAAAAAGTCAGGATTTAAAATGTTTCTCTCCAGACAGGCTAATGTTACATAGATTACAGACTGAACGACCCAAAAGCAGTTGAACATTAGATTACATTAAGTTTATGGCGAAGCAGGTGGCTGGCTAACGTTAGCAAGATGGCGAGTCTCCATAAACTTAATGCTATAGTTCATTTGAAGACGCAATTCCAAGGCCAACAGTCATGTTATAGTGTTACATTGTTTTAAAATTTGATTTTGTTTTTTAAAATCAATCAATTGTCACACTGTAAATAAAAGCAAATAGTGTTTTAATCAGGTGTAATGATGTTAAAACCAAGAAACAACCTGGGACGACTAGAAGTCACTAGCTGGTGTTTACATGTAGCATGTTTACTTCTTCCAACGACACAAATAACAGATCAAATCACCAAATCAATCTACCTTAAGTATGCATCCGCTCCACTGCAGTCTTCAATGTTTCTTGCGCCTCATGTTATCTTTGAAAACAAACACAAAACAGCTCTTAATTCGCCATGTATGTCAGATTGTGCCTGTACTTCCTTATTCGCCAATTTTTCGACCGTCTACAGATGAGCAGATTCGTGAAATTCACTTCCAAATAATAATGGGTTTTTTTAAGTCACACTTTAAACACCATAACATCTTAATTGTTTATGGGATTTATTATTATTATATTTTTTTTAAAGAAAAAATAATACGAAATAAACAATACTATCAGGTAGATCGTGTAATCTGCGAGCACTAACGCTAAGTTAGGTCTCTCAAAGTAGGTTACAACATCTTACAGCAGGGGGCGCAGTTATTCAATAAACATTTGACAGCAGTCTCGAATCCCATATTCTGGGGTGTGCTGTCGCACTGTGATTGGCTAGATAGTTGTCTAGGCAACCGGTGACTTCCAACGTTAGGTAGGTAAACATAGCAGCAAGCAAACCGTGACAGAACAATTTGGAAAAATATATATATTTATTTTCTATCAATTACACGCCCCATGAAGCCTTGAATTCATGGAGATATTTTGGTTTTTGTCGCATTCCATCAAATTATTGGCTTAGAAATGCGACAAAAACAACAAAATCTCCATCAATTCATGGCTTCATAGGGTGTGTAATTGATAGAAAATAAGCCACTTTTGGGTGAGCTACTCCTTTAATACAAGGACGTTAATTTATAACATCAAACATTTCAAGGATGAAACATTTACCAATCTATAAATATATAACGTGGACAGCAACTACAGTAGGATTATTTAGACAAGACAGCCCTCCCCCTGTGATAAGTGGGAGCCAGAGCCAGCTATCCATGCAGTTTATGCATGCTAACTCCTGTTTACTTGCGAATACGGATGGATAATGTATGTGTAAACCGGCTGTGAAATAAACCAATTATACCTGTAAAGCCATAGATAAGCTCAAACCAGCAATGTGGAGAGGGGAGGTGTAGTAACACCCACCAGTGGTGTGAAAGTAACTAAGTACATTTACTCAAGTACTGCACTTAAATAAATATTTGAGGAATTTTTACTTTACTGGATTATTTTAAATTTGCTGTACTTTTACTTCTACTCCACTACACCTCAGAGGCAAATAATGTACTTTTTACACCACTACAATTATTTGAAAACTTTACTGGTTACTTTGTAGATTTGTTTTTATTAGTACAAAACATGCATTAACCTAGCCCTAGAATGTCTGTGATCTTACATACATTTCAAGTATTCCAAATTTGGAATACTTGAAATGTATGTAAGATCACAGACATTCTAGGGCTAGCATTAACCCCACTTTATCCCTATATACTTCAGCTATTTGAAAATAGCCGATCTACAAGCTCACAACTAAGATGAGAGAACATATTACTCCAGTTCTAGCTTCACTACCCGGTTGTTTTTAGGATTGATTTTAAAATTATTTTACTAGTTTATAAAGCTCTAAATGGTCTGGCACCTTCCTATGTCTATGACTGCCAGCCTATATATGTTCCAAACCGCCCCCTCAGGTCTTCTAGTGCTGACCTGCTTTAGGTACCTACAATGACATATAAAAAACACGGTTAAGCAGCATTCTGCTTCTACGGGCCGACATCATGGAATAACCTCCCATTACACCTAAGACAGGCAGCCTCTGTGGGTAGCTTAAAGCACAGCTCAAGACCTACTTCTTCACTCTTGCTTTTAGTTGATTTTGGTTGATTTCTAAATCTCTGTGTTGTTATCCATGTCCTCACTGTATTGCCTGATTCACTGCCTTTTGCTATTATTTTAATGTTGTTTTATGCTTTTTCTTTTCTTTTTTGCTTTATTGTTAAATTAGTTGTAATTGTAATTGTATTCTTGCTCTGTAAAGCACTTTGAGCTGCATTTCATGTCATGAAAGGTGCTATACAAATAAAGTTTATTATTATTATTCACCTTATTCCTGATGAAATTCCTTGACCTCCCCTACTCCCCTACCTGGCCAAGCCCACAGTGGGCCCTACTGGACTTGGGAAGCCCCTTTGGTGGGGACGTTGTCACATTGTAATTAACCAAAAGAAAGGCATGGGTTTCCGAGGCTACATTGTAATAGACCCCGAAAAAAACAGTTTCAGCACCTGCCTCAGTGGCTGGCTTGTCTCGCTAATCATTAAACTGCCAACCCCAACCTCCTGGGATCAAATCCTGCTGCAGCCACTGTTTTTCAACAACCTCTGACATTTTTTTCCGCCACCACGAGAGGCACCGCCGAGCGAGCTAAAGCGAGCAAGTTGCCATGCCGAACATTGCAATGTTCGCTTGAGCCTGCCGAGTTATTACAGATAGGCACAGAATCATATATTATGTTTTGGGGTGAGAGTTTGCCCCAACTGCCACTCAAAGTGACTACTGGCTAATCACAGCGCGTCTTTTCCAGGACTTTCCCAACTCCCATGCACTAGTGTTGTGAGCTTGTAGATCTGCTATTTTCAAACACTTGTGAAACGGGACATTCTGCATAATGAGTGCTTTCTACTTTTGGTACTTTTTGAGTACATTTTGATACCAATACTTGTGTACTTTTTCTTTAGTACATTTTTAATTCCAGACTTGTACTTGTAACAGAGTATTTCTATATTGCAGTATTGATACTTTTACTTAAGTAAAATAATTGAGTACTTTTTCCACCACTGTGTAAAGCCATAGAAGTAAGTATAAGCTAAAACCAGTTATGTGGAGAGGAGGTGTAGTGACATCTAGTGGCTGCATGTTGCCTACACAGCACTCCAGCCAAACAGGGGAGAAGGGCTCCTTCCGAGCTATGGGATGCAGTCCACCACTCTACCTTTGACCGCCGTACGGCTCATGCATTGTTTGTGATCAGCTGTACATGGATGTCAACCCCACCCAATGAAGACCAGTCAACGGACAGCAGCCAACAACCTCGCACTAAAAGGTGTTCAGGTATTTATTTATCAAAGGTTTAAAGAAGATAAACCAGCAGCAGAACCCGCCTGATCAGTGAAAAGCTGAACCTACATCTTCACATTGTCCCCAATATCACCATCATCATCACCATCACGGAGGAGACAGTCAGCTGATCTACGTCCACAACCGGGGTCAGTCAAGATGATCGCCTTGTTTAGCAAGCTGCTGGACTGGTTTAAAGCCCTGTTCTGGAAGGAGGAGATGGAGCTGACGCTGGTCGGGCTGCAGTACTCCGGGAAGACCACCTTTGTCAACGTGATCGCGGTAATTTTCGGTCATTTTCTCTCGGGATCATATTTATTATTATTGCCACACCGACAGACAGGAGCGGTCTTGTGATTCCAGACACAGCGCTCCGCCCCAAAAATAAATGACATTTACACTCAGTAAGCAGTACGATGGTGTCGCTTGCCAATAGTAGTGATCTACAAGCGAACAGTATGTTAGCGACTGAATAGGCTTAAACGACATTGAAGAGCATTCTAGGGTGTTTTAAGGATGTGTGTACCCACTCACACCACATGATCTAGCCCCATTTGGAACCTCCCTAATCCCTACGCTACAGCATCGGGTGCGACACCGGCGAATATTGGCCAACATTGTTGATTCTTACCTTTTTCCGCACATCGTATCCAAAAAGTAAAGGTATTCCCCCCTGCTCTCAGACGTTTGACATTTTAGCGGTAAAGACATTTTAAATGACGGGTTGAAACAAGCGTTTAAATTACCTTTTTAGTCAGCCTGTGGCATGTTTTCCCAATGCAACCTTAACGGGAGCAGTACTGCTTATGCGGACGGGGGTTGACTGGCCACAGGCTGATTAAAAACGCAATTTAAACGCTGGTTTCAACCCGTCGCTTAGATTGTCTTGACCGCTAAAATGTAAAACATCTAAGAGCATGGCGGAATACCTTTACTTTTTAGATACGATGTGCGGAAAAAGGTAAGAATCAACAATATTGGCCACTCTGCCGCCTTACGCAGTGGGACCTAATCTGGAGGGAGAGGTTCCGATTGGAGCTACACATGACTGTGACCAGTGAGTGACTACTTCATAATGACATCACGAATAATGATGACGTCCGTTTTAGACAGATGTCCTGAAGTCAAGTGGTTGCTGTGGAGATTTGATTTTCCATTGTTCTTGTTGGCAGTAGTTAAAAGCATACTTAATAATTAATAAAGACCTACAACTAGAATACATGGATGGCCATGTGGTGGTGGTTTCATGAAAAGTGAAGCTGTGTCCTCATTTGACTTTGCTGGCTCTGATCAGTGATGTGTTTATTAACCACTTCAACCCCATATGGTTGACCGGAGTCCCTATACTACTAGTGTCTTTTCTGTTCCCCACAATAAGGCTGGGGTTTAAGTTTTCATTTTCATTTCAAGGACCCCAGTTTGATATGCATTAGTAAGCCACGAGCCCCCATTTGATACAATTATCTCTAGGACCCCACTGTAAAATCCTCAGTTATTTTAATTCTGAGAGTGTACAAATGGGACCAAATGAGGCCCACTGGCTCGTGGTTCTATTTGTACACTCTCAAAGTTACAGACCTTTTAGGGTCCATTTGGTTTTCTAACTATCAATCATTTAGCAGGGGATGGCCTGGAACCCCCTCAAGGACCCCTGGGGGTCCCTGACCCCACAGTGTAGTACAGTGAGACCACTCTGCATCAAAACAGGCACACACAACAGATTGTCCCACCAAGGTACTGGTACCCTGCTTCAAAATGTGTTTACTAGTTTAGGGGCAGTACGGTGAAGGTGACCAAACGAGAATTCAACATCCATGGACACTGCAATTATGCAAGTTTGTCTTTTCGTCAACTCATGTGACTAAAGATGCCATGTCACGTGATATGTCATGGTGTCATATTTTCTGTGGGATAGCCTACAGTTATGGATGCTATGTTAGTCATGTGACTAGAACGTTCCAGGTGTTAAAAGAAGGCTTTGGCCGCTGGCCAGTAATGAAGCCGCTGATTAAATGAATTATGAGCTATTTGGGCCTGTCATCAACTGTCATCTGGCCTTTTGCTTCAGAAAGAGCAATCTGATTTTAATGTTTGTTTCTTTGTTCTTTTTCCTTTTTAAAGTCAGGTGTAAAATATAATCTGACACACAGTCAGGCGTATTATACACAGGATGTCAGTTGCTAATCTTGGACGCAGTTCAACACTGAGACATGTTGAAGTCAGTATTAAAAAGGGCCTTTTGTAGACAGCCTGTGCTCCCCCCCACTCTTGGCCGTGGATGTGTGTCCTCAAGTGATCTGTGTTGTCATTGTCATGTGAACTCTTGACATCATTGTGTTTTATTTATTATCAATACAGGCTACTATGTATAATTTGTTACTTTTACAGTCATGGGAATTTTGTAGCTTTGTTCTTTCTTTCCCAGTTATGTCGTTATGCCAATGAATTCCTCTCACACACTTTTGTGTTGAACTTGTCACTGCTGTTGTACCCTACCTGCTCACCTGCCAGTAAGGAGCCCCCACCGGGAGGACGTAGCAAGCCCATCACTACTCCTCCTGTCAGGGGTAACCTGAACAGTCGGTACAATAACCTAGTGGAACCCTTTTTTTTTCTTGTTAAATGTTGCTCTATAAAGCCCTTTGAGACTGTAACAGTGATTTATTAATATGGCCAATTGCCAACGTGGTCACTTCCAGACAATGTTTTGGGTTATCTTTAATCTCTGGGTCTTTAAAGCTACACGCCTTAAGTTTTATGTCCTCTCACGACAGAGAGGTAATTGGGGGTTTCTGTGGACAGTTAAGAAACCCGCCTCGCCTACCAGTGACATCATCGATGCGGAATCCAAGCTAATAGAAACTGCAGACTTTATATTCCTGGAAAGTTAGCATGCTATAATAGCAACCATTGTTCTCGCGTTAATACAATTTAAAAAATGAAATCTCGCTGATAGACTGAGTAGATTTTTTTTAACCATATTATCATGAGCATTAGTGAGGGCCAATTATACAAAGATAGGTTGAAAATGGGTGATGGTCGTGGTTAAAAAATTACTTCACCCATTTTCAACTTATCTTCATATAATTGGTCCTCACTAATGCTAATGATAATATGGTACTATCTTTGTCTCGGGGCTAATGACATCATCATTAGGCAGGGGTTTTCTTTTCAAACAAGAAATATATATATATATATATTGTTTTTACTCGAGAACAATGGCTTCTCCATCAATGATGTCACTGGTAGGTGGGTTTCTTTTTTTTTTACAAATCGAACCCTGTATAATTGCAGCTTTAACACCTTGTATATTATTTTGTTGTTGTTATCCAGTCAGGTCAGTTCAGTGAAGACATGATTCCCACGGTGGGTTTCAACATGAGGAAGATCACAAAAGGAAATGTTACCATAAAGGTTAGTTAAAGACGTTAAAGGCACCAGCCTATGTACTGCCACATCCTTAATATATTATTAAGTTTGGAAGTTGCACACTTTTTCCCAACAATATTTCGCTGCTTTTGTTGTTGCAGCTGTGGGATATAGGTGGTCAGCCTCGATTCAGGAGTATGTGGGAGAGATACTGTCGAGGAGTCAGTGCCATTGTGTGAGTGTACACACATACACATACACACACACACACACACACACACACACACACACACACACACACACACACACACACACACACACACACACACACACACACACACACACACACACACACACACACACACACACACACACACCTAATTTATGTTTTGTCTTTAGCAGCTTTTCAACTGTCTGCAACACTTAGTTGAAAATGTGGTCATACAACAACAAAGTATAAATTAGCCACAAGCCAAAGCCCTAAGCCTAAAATAGCACCTTGTGGGTAGGACACATTGCAGCATTTCCCTCATCTTTCTGTTCTTTTAACCCATTTAGACCTGAGGCCGATTCTAAAAACGCCTTCTAAATCCTGACCTAAGTTTTCTGAAAAACATTTTTTTTAAATGATGTTGCTAAATACTGTACATAGCAACAACTACACAAAAAGGGGTTCTCAGATTGAAAGGTATAATAACGAATAGGTGTTCCAGGTCTAAATGGGTTAAGACATTTTGCCTAATAATACCTGCTTTGCAAGACAATTAGATGTGCAAAGTCTGATCATGGACAGTATTCACAACTCACTGCATTTTTTAAATTGTTATGCTGAACACACTCTAATAATAATAATTTAAAACTCACTCTCAAGAAGTCACGTAGCATTGTGTATTGCGTGAGTCCACCTGGATTCTTTCAGAGATTATTGGTAGGCATCTAAAGACTAATGATAATAATAATACTAATAATTGTGTTCCCTTTAGATGTTGTTGGGGTATTTGCCAAAGTACGCAGAATTTGTCCTCCGCATTTACCCATCCTAACTATTAGGAGCAGAGGATGCCATTAATATGGCGCCTGGGGAGCAGTTAGGGGTCAAGTGTCTTGCTCAGGGACACTCAGACACATAGACTGGGTGAGCCGAAGGTCGAACTAGCAACCTTCCAATTCCCAGACAGGAATTACCCTACATTACCCACTAACATGTTTCATGATATTATAACCATGTTAGGAAACATAAAGATGGCATTATGACATCTGTGACATTAAATGATTCCTGGAGGCAGAAGCAAAAACCTGTAACAACTTTATTCAGATTGTCATTTGAGGTTGTCTCTCTCTCTGATTAACTAAGTCTCACTTAATTTCCCAGGTACATGGTAGATGCAGCAGACCCAGAGAAGATTGAGGCCTCCAAGAATGAGCTACACAACCTTCTAGACAAGCCCCAGCTTCAGGGCATTCCAGTAAGTCCTCCTCATTTACGCTTCATTGGTTGTTCCAATAACCTCACCTGAAGTATTACTAAGCATTGGAATTGTAGTTTAGATGTTTTTATGATGCATCTTCTGTTGTATTGGTAGAGGGAGACAGGAAACAGAGACTAGAGAGAAGGGATGACATGCAGCAAAGGTCATGATTCAAGAGTCGGACCCACAATTCACAATTATGTGTTTGCTGTTGATATATTGCATCATAGTAATCATAATACTACAAATTTGCCACTTGAATTATACATTTTCAGGCGGGGGAACCCCCTCTCCTTTAAAAAAATAACCTCTTTCAACCACTCGTCCCTATTTTGGGCATGTCATAGACCATCATCATCATCATCATCATCATCATCAAGAAACAAACATAACATAAAAGACACATAAAAACTCACATTTTCAAAAGTAGCAAAATAGCTCACAACATGTTTTGCAATAACACTGTTAACACGAAACATAAAATAGGGCCCCTGTTCCGGGTAGGTCATAATAAGCAAACGTTCTGTGAAAATAGGCGAGTGTTCATTGAAAATAGTCAATCTACAGGCTCAGAACACAGTAGTAGATTTAGTGTAGAGGGGGGGAAAGGAAGGGGCCAAATATAGACCCCTGGGGGACCAGTTATCCAGTCATCAAAGTATATACTGTAGGGGTTAAGTGGTTAATTTGTCATGGTCACAAGGTGCTGGTGAACAGATGGTTGCTGGTTTGAGTCAGTCAATCCTTACGCTGTGCTGAATGAAGCATGTTATTTCTAAAGCTGAAACAGATCAACATGAGGTTGAATTAGTAAGATATCCTTAGTAAGATATCCTGCTGGAGGCTAGAGCAGTAAATATGAGATTGATCACTGCTCCACCTGCAGAGTGGCGTCTCAAAGCAAGGCAACTTACTTTATATTGGACCTTTCATACTCCATGGAATTCCAAAAGTGCTTCACGGAGCACATTATATTAACTGTTTTCAATTAAAAAGTATACCAGTACAGACCATAACAAAAATGCAAAAGATTAAAGAACACGCACGCTTTGTCATGCAGTCATTCCACAGGCTAAGCCCAGACATGAATAATGAATGTATGTGAGTGAAGACAAGAAGGCTTGCACCTAATGATTTATTGGAGAAAGAGAGACATATGGAGGTGGCGTGTGTGTGTGTGTGTGTGGGGGGGGGGGTTACTAAAGAGATATTCAAGGTTAATGCTTTGCTGGGAGACAGGGTTGTAAAAGTCCGACTGAGAGGGGACAGGCACAGGAGGGTGATGGATTTGTGATGAGATCATCAAATAGAAGTGAAAAAAAATGTTGTGCACGCAAATGCATGTATAGTCAAATTCTCTTTACCTCCAATACAGTTAAACTGACGCTGATGAGTTTTGTAACACGTGGGTCCTCTCCTCACCCCAGGTACTGGTGTTGGGGAACAAGCGAGACATTTCCGGTGCCTTGGATGAGAAGGAACTAATTGAGCGCATGTAAGTACAATGAACATTATTTCAAATGTCCTAGTTATTTATTTTCATTTACAGTGACTTTGAGTAGGGCTTCCTAATCCTGTTCCTTGGGACCATTCATATTGCTGCTTTTTCTATCCTAACAGGTAGGTCATTACATTAAAGGAGAATACCGGACAAATTAAGTGTTGTCTTTGATGTCTCGTTACTCACCTATTGACGTGAAAAGTGGCGTTCTTTTTTTCCATCGATTCCCCTGTCGTCATTTTTTAAACCCCCTCCGTTGTCATAATGGGAGCGCGTGGGTTAGGGAGATTCGTCTATTATAACCGATGCAAAGTTGTTTTTTTCTCTACTGCTAGTCATTGTGGAGTCTCATGATAGTCAAACATGAGAGTAGCTAGCCTGAGAGGCTAGCGCTACTGCCGAACGACTTAACACTGGTTGCTTGTTTCAAGAACCTGGCAACACGAGTTGCCAGGTTCTGGAAAGAAACAAGCATCCAGTGTTAAATCGTTCGGCAGTAGCGCTAGCCTCTCAGGCTAGCTACTCTCATGTTTGACTATCATGAGACTCCACAATGACTAGCAGTAGAGAAAAAAACAACTTTGCATCGGTTATAATAGACGAATCTCCCTAACCCACGCGCTCCCATTATGACAACGGAGGGGGTTTAAAAAATGACGACAGGGGAATCGATGGAAAAAAAGAACGCCACTTTTCACGTCAATAGGTGAGTAACGAGACATCAAAGACAACACTTAATTTGTCCGGTATTCTCCTTTAACTCTATGTCCCGGGTTCAACTAGCCCCTGATTAGACATCTGTATAATACGATTCACTTATTATCTTCTCATCTTATCTTTCTGCCCTTTCCTTCTCTTACTGTATCTCCTCTCCTCTCCTCTCCCCTCCCCTCCCCTCCCCTCCCCTCCCCTCCTCTCCTCTCCTCTCCTCTCCTCTCCTCTCCTCTCCTCTCCTCTCCTCTCCTCTCCTCTCCTCTCCTCTCCTCTCCTCTCCTCTCCTCTCCTCTCCTCCAGGAATTTGTCAGCTATCCAGGACAGAGAGATTTGCTGTTACTCTATCTCCTGTAAGGAGAAAGACAACATTGGTGAGTCCAGCTGTCCACATTAACATGAAGCAATGCCTGCTCAACTTCATTCACAACATTACTTTCAGTTGCTTCCAAAGTTTCTAAAATGATAAAACTCTGTATGGTGTGTTAAGGTTTGCTGACATACGCTACACCTGCAGATTTTATATCTTTAATAGAATGGTGGTAACCACGAATGAACAAATAGTAAACACTTCATGAAGAGGTATAAACTGTGTGTGTGTGTGTGTGTGTGTGTGTGTGTGTGTGTGTTAGACATCACACTACAGTGGCTGATCCAGCATTCTCGGACCAGGAGAACATGAGGACCGATCTCCAGACCCCTGACCACTCCCCAAAGACCATCTGTACCCTTTCTTCTTCCCCTGCGCCCCCTGTTCTCTCTCTTCTCCACCTATCTGTTGCTGCGCTTCCCATAACCCTGATTCCATTCAACCTACAAGCCTTTTTCTGTCAGCCCCAATTTCACCTGATACTAAAGCTGTAATAAGCCATTTCTGGCTGCTAGAGGGCAGTAAGTAAACAACACTATTTCCGTAGGTAGTGAGTCATGTACAGTGAATTGAATTTTCGGGCACTGATTAGGTTACTGAGTCATTGAACTTTGGGATACTGATGAGTCGGTGACGTGTGACAGGATCCCAAGACAGCACCTTATAATGACATCAACAATTGGATAGCTCACCAAGTTAGGTTTAGTGTCAATCCCGAAAAATAAACTACTGTTCATATGTACAGTAGCTATAACAACACCTACATTTGAAAATGTAATTCTGTCTTTCGTTTTCATCTTCCATTTTACTGTGCTCCATAAAATGTGGGTGCACTCGTTGAAGGACTCCCTTCCCGAAGGCCACAATTGCCCATTTTAAATCGAGTGCAAACTCAACTTACGTGGTACATTAACTACCTTCAACCTAGTCATACCTATTTTGGGCATGTCATTTTTTTAAATTGCGTGCTACAAGCTTATAAGCGTTGTGAGCTTGTAGATCTGCTATTTTCTCCACACGACACCATTGTACATCAAAGTATGAAATATGGCTTAAGCGGTTAATGTCTGTCCAGGAGCTCTCAAACGAATGCATCCCATGCAGAAGTGTAGATGTTACTTGGTAGTGAGCAAAGATGCTCAGTGGCTTTTACGGTGCGTTCTGTGAATTTTCTTGGGAGCTGAACTTCCGGTCTACAGGAGTGATTTTGGATTTGAGGCAATCTAGAAGATGTCTTACTCCCTGGGCAGTTTAATACCTAATAGTAGAGACTGGTTTGAGACACAACCAGTCTACTAATGGCTTCCCTGTCCAGTCTTTCAATAGAAAGTTACTACGCATGCCTTCTTTGACAAACTGGCCATGCTGACTAGTGTGATGACTGTTTAAAAAGTTTTTACAGGCATTTCACACTCGCAACAAGCTTCACTTTGACATTTCCTGGTTGTACACCAGGAAAAGCCTACGTGGAACAGAGGGGTACTGTAGCAGTCTTTAATGTTAACAATGAGCTGGTAATAGCAGTAGACTGTGGTGCTGAATGTCAGTGGAATCGCCAGTACTTCTCACTACTTTAATATTACACAGGGTCATTTGATTCAATATTATCAAAACAATATGACTTATTTCAGCTTTAACATGCATCTCATATCCAGATTGTGCCAAGATATTTCTTACAAGTTACATTTCAAATTACATTGCAGATTGCAGATCACATGTACTGTAAAGGCATCCTCGGTCACATCCTCTTGACAGTGTTGGATAAATTGCCTTGTCCCCTTCAGACTATTTACCATTAGCTCATTACTAGCTCACACCTTTTAGTTTATGTACTTTGAGGGGACTGGCTAATTGGACGTGCATGCAAATAAATGTAGCTTTACATTTGTGTAGTGGTTGTAGGCTACTGTATGCGGACGGGAGGTACATCACATTTACACTGACACTGATGTGGCCAAATAAACAACTGTTGGTTTGGGTGGTCAGATGTGTAAAACTGCTTGGATGCATTTACACCTGGACTTGAGGCCTTTTGCTCTATCCAGCTCCAGTCTGATCTTGCAGGATGCATGTTAATGCAAGTTGTACTTGCATTAAAATGTGTCCTCTGATCGCCATAGGTGCAAGTGACCTGGTGGACATTTATGTCTGAATGTATAGCCATATCCCTTCCCTTCAGTTCTGTGAGCCTATACACATAGGGGCTGACAGAAATTGCTTTTTGGGTTGTTTCTGTACCCCCTGCTCTCCCAGCTTTCCTAGTAATACCCCTTTTTAAAGAACTACACATACCTCTTTCCCCTCCTTCAGTCCAGTTCTGTTCTTGTAAAAACAATATGGGAGATACTGTATAATTTGCACTGTTATGAATTATTTTGTTTTCTACCTGTATGTATTTTTTATGCCATGTACTTCAGAACGGATAAAGTTTGACTCTTTGACGGTAAACTTATCGGCTAACTCTCTTCTGACTTACTGTATTCTTACAAGCTATGGTGGAGTGTTTTCGAACTAGCACAGTACATTTATAACTACAACTATTGTACATTTTGTGACTGAACTCACACTAATAAAAGGTGACATTCAGTTGAGCTGTGAAGCAAAGGAAGCACACATTGAGTTTTAATGACCGTGTGATACTTGGCTTGTCTTATTACTTTGTAGAGGTTTTAAGCATTTTTTTTAAGGTTATTTCTGAGGCACTTTTGCTTCATCCTCATGATTAATCATGAACTGTATGATTATGATCATACAGTTGCAGTAGAGGAGAAAGAATGTGTAGAAAGGTGATGGTGTGTGACAGACTTTGAACCAGATTTAAACCTGTGATAATGAAGTATATGTCACTTTTGTTGCTATAGTACAGACATACATATTGTTTGTAACCAGCAGGTCCTGACATCTGTTTTATCAGATGTCAAAGCAGCACAAAAATGACATTTGTCGCTCTGTGAAAATAACTGATTTGATGTGTTTTTCACTTGGAAATCAGTTATTATTACAGTTTACTGCAATACTGTAGTTGTCTTTGTGTTGTTTTGCTCAATTCATGTCAACGAATCATACATTTTAGTAACCACTGAAATAATGCTATAAAGGTGTCTTTTCTTTTAACCTTGGGCAACTCTTTTGTGATACAGCAACTGAATAAAGTCACTGTTAATGACATAGTAGAAAGGTGAGAAATGCACAGAAATATTGTGAGTGTTGGTTTAGTGTAACAATGGTTAGGTCCACTATCAATTACATTACTATTACATTTAACATTCAGGATCTTGCTGTGTTGTGACTGAGTAATCACATTTTTCAGCGATTGGCAAACAAATGAATGAGCAGTGAACAGCGAGCATCTTCATTTACATTTTTGTTTGGCCACACACAGCTATTTTGTTATATGGTTAAAACATAAATTGGTAAGGTTTTCAAAATGTGAGAGACCTAAAATATTTGATCTTCTGTTATCCATGTGGAAACACTTGTGAGCAATTAAACATTTTATTGAAACTCACGATTTGGTCTCATGACCTTTGAGTGTGACAGTCTCAATAACGGGAGAGCCATAGCTGACCACCACTGGGAACTCTAAACTAATTAGGAGAAAGAAGAACTATTATCCACCTACAACAAAATACATAGAAGTGTATTGTAATAGTGCAATATTTAAAGTTTGGTTGTTTGACTGAATAGTACAATGCAAGAGGACCGTCCCATTTTATCGTCAAAGACCATATGAGCAACTCTCAGGAGTACTATTTCCCTATCACATATTAAATCCTGCCTTGTCCTTTGACATACCTAGCCGGGCCTCAGTTCAGCAGAATTGCCCTAAAAGATTTACATAATCATATACATATCCACAATTACACTGTATATTATTCAAAGGTCTTGGTAAGTATGTTGCTACTACAACCAGAAGAGGGCGATATAGATTTTTCATTGAGATGATCTTCAAGGGCCTGGGCCAAGCAAGTGGCTTTTTGTCCTGTTCTTTTCTCACTTTGTGAATTCTGAGCTCCCTCCTCTCTCCTCTTTCTAGTTCTTTAACACTCTCAGACACACAAAAGGGCAGCTCATGAAAGACTGAATGACCCAGACTGAATGAACAAGCCTGCAAGCTTGCGCAGTCTACTGCCTAACCAGGCAGTGGGAGAAAATGACAAAATCCTTTGAGACAGAAGGCTTCGCTGGGCAGTGACACAGAAAAGGTGCTTTTCAAATGGTTCGAACTTCAAACGATTTTCCCACCAAAGATTTTTCTTTCTTTTTACTTAATCTTTAATTACATGTTTGTTTTATCGTCTCTTGAAAGACCCCCATCATATGTTGGTTTTCCTCGCCTTAGCAGTGTCAAGCTTTCAGCCAGTCCCATCAATGAAAGCACTATTTGTTTAGGACTGAAAGAATGAACCCCCTAGTGTTTACTTGTGGGCTTTATTGATGATTCCCATGTCTAGACCAAAATCAACTGCTCTCAGTGAGGAAGTGCCCCTGCAGTCCATCTCTGGTCCGGACACTGACTGCGCAAGGGAGCCAGCTGTCAGAGGTTCCACAACCACCCGCCGACGAGTCCTCTGCTTCGGTTCCACCACCCGCTGTCTTATTGACAGAACTGTGGCTGCCATACTGGACTGCTTCTGTGTTCTGGAGTCACTGGAAGAGGAAGAATCTAGAACCTCTGGCCCCTCTGGGATTAAAGCCCAGTAGTCTCTGCAGGGTTCCAGTCAGAGGCCCACAGAGAATAGGACTTGTAGTCCTTAGTTTGTTAGCATTTCTCACTTGTGAAAGCTAGTCGCTGGGATGTTGTCTTGGGAATGGTTGGCACTACTTGATGGAAGTGTGTGATTTTTAGTCTATATTTCCTGGGCCTGCTGGTACCATTGAAGTCAAAACCTCATCCAATAATTGAAGAGCCTGGACACATGTACAAAACATACAGAACACACAATCAGGCACGCACAGTTATACATGTCTTGTTTTTATCTTGTTTTACATTAGCTGTAGTTGTTTTTTTCTTTGTGAATGCCAATTTGGAAGAACTTTCAATTTCAGCATAGCACTTTCAATTGTGAATGTTGTAGCTGCATCCGTTTGCAGTGAGGTTTGTGCGCTGTGTACTGTATGTAAACAACTCAAGGCCAGGCTCATCACTGTTGTTTAGCAGCTTTGCAATAAAGCAGTTGTCTGTACTCTGTAGAAGTGAGAACATGCTGTGATTAATCTGAACAATGAGTCTATTCTATCTTTCAGTTGGCATCAAGAGCACAGAGATATTTTAAGTATAGTATACTGCAATTTCTTCAGCTTTAAGGCAAAGCAAGGCAAGCACATTTCAAAGGCAATTCAAAGTTGAGGCATAATTTTTTAAGAGAAAGAACAGACGACATAGAATAATGTTTTCTTCAGCCACCACATGTGGAAATTAACATGATGTACAGTTTTTTGGTTTTCAAAACACATGTTCCTGGAACAAATATTTGGGGTCCCAGGCCCCAGGATTTCACAAACCACTCTGAACGGAAGTATTCCCCAAAAGCAGTATATTGTGTTACAAAGATGTTTTAGTGTCCCCCTGAACACTGGACTCTGGACTGTATACATACCCCAAACATATTGGGGTTACAAAGCCTTTTTTACTCTTTCTGTGCACACTTTTCTTCCTATAATACTCCATCAGAATAAATAATGTATAACTTAAAATTCCCCATGTTGTGGTGTTGATTATTAACCCTTGCCACGCAAAAAAAGTGGAGTCCTAGGGTTCCCAGGAAGGCAACAATCCAATGCAAAACAGATGAGGAGGGACACACCACTGTACAATGCAAAAAAGTGTTTTAATGCCTTAATATATGTATACCTTTACAATTTTGTCTAGTAACATGAATACAAAAATGGCTTAAAACATGCAGACTACTTGGGCATGTCCTGTAAAATATAGAGGAGGGGCGGTTCACATCACGAACGCTCGAGTACAGGCAGGTGTGGTAAGAGTATGGTCTGTTACACTCAACCAAGTTCAAATTAACCCAAAGCCAATCAAAAGGGGTGGGGGGATTGCCTATAGAGAATGTGTGTGAGTCAATGCAATGTGAAATACTAATCATTGGTAAATATACACGTACATACATCCAAATGTACATACCAGGTCTGGAGACAGTATCAAAGTTAAGAACTGGGTCTTTCAAAGGTGAGTTTAGTGGAGGTTGGAGGGCCAGAAGACCATATTAGATTGTTATTCAACTGCACTGCTGATCATTTTGTGGCATCCATCATTTTACAGTAGTCAACAGTATTTGTCAATGCTTGCATATTAGCACACCTAAATCTAACACCCATTATTAATTGGATTAGCTGCAACTGCGTTGCTTACATCAGGTCAGCATCTGCTGTGTTTGGACCCTTCTATAGTTTTTAACCTAAACAATCTACAAAATCGATCTAGAGTTTTATTCCCCTTTAATGTCATCCAAACAAGAGTTGTAATGGATGAGTTGCTTTTACTGGTGTATATTTGTGTATCATATCTGCATGAATTATTATGTTTATAATGGCATGTATACAAAATAAGAAATGGCCTAAAATGGACTCTTGTGGCACACACACAATATCAACATATGACAGCATATTGGTTGAACTGTCCAGGGCCAGGAATCAAAACAATGCCTTAGACATAATTTAACATTTTGTGCCACTTTGGAATCCTACTTTATAGATTAGCCCTCTTGAACAATTAATTATAACACATGCCATGTTTAATTCCAAAATTGAAATGATAAAAAACTAGAAAAAGTGCTCCTCGGAGCACAGGTCTCCGCCAGGTCAGGTAGATTATTGTGGCCTCCTGGTGGCGCTATAATAGGCCAATGTGAAAAGGGTGCCATTTCTTATTAGGCCTTGCACGACAATCGGACACTGCATTCATGATTTGAGGCATTTTGTTCCAAAAATGTGGTTTGCTAAATTAGACCTGCTGGTGGCGCTATAACAAGTCAAGTCAAGTCAAGTCACCTTTATTTATATAGCACATTTAAAAACAACAGAAGTTGACCCAAAGTGCTTTACAATCACAATAGTATAACCTAATAAAAATACAGCATAGTTAAAGAAACATAAAGCAATACCTAAACAAAAAACACCAAAGATAGGAGAACATAAAAGAAATACAAAAAAGGTGGAAAAATACATTCAATGGCCATAAGTTAAGAATGCCCTCAGACTGAGCTGAAGGCAATGGAGAAGAGGTGGGTTTTTAGGGTGGATTTAAAACTTTCAATGGTGGCCAATGTGAAAAGGGTGGCATTTCTTCCTGGGCCAAGTGGGAATCTCTGTGGAAAATGTCACGGAAATCGGATGCTGCGTTCATGATTTGAGGCATTTTGTTCAAAATGAACCAATCCTGCAAACTTTGGAAGCCAATCTTAACCAATCAGGATGGAATATGGTAAATCGGACAGATCCGTGATGATCACATGACTATAGAGATACTGTCTACCGATTTGCGTGTTTTTTGGACAAAATCTGTAGGAGTCATATCCAAAAATGTGTTTTGCAAAAGTCGGCCTCATGGTGGCGCTATGACAGCCTGATCTGAAAAATGTGGGGCAGAGGTTCTGCTGTGGCATCCAGGGAGTGTGTGTGTGCAGTTTCACAGCGACCGGGCCAACGGTGGCGGAGATTAGCTGGTCGCAGACAGGACGGACACACACACACGGACGGACGGACGGACGGACGGACGGGGGGAAAAACATACTCTCTCGCCATGCCTTTCGGCCTGGCGGAGACAATGAACAAAGCAAGGTATGATCATTGCAATATTGTACAACTTTAGTCAGTGCACTTATACAGCAAAAAAAATAGGCCAGGCTAGAGGAAAATAATCCTAAATAGGTTGGATCAACAATGCCTCTCTGGCTAGAATACATTTCCCATTGTTGCTAAGTTTTAACATGTTAACCCACTTAAAGGAGTACTTCACACTTTAAAAACTCCCAATTAAGGATTTCTACTTCTTGTGATGAGAAAAACAAGTAGTCTAGTCAAGACTCAAAACCAAGAGCATTAATTAATCCTCATTTTGTTCCCTTTTTTCTTACACCACCATTACGTGTGAATTCATGCGCAACAAGTGTAGTGCATGAAAGCATGAGGGTGGGAGGGCGGCGAATGGCTGGCGGCGTCTTGAGTTTCAGGCCCACACAGAACAACCGAAGCCCACCCTCCCCTCTCTCAGACTCTCCATCGTCGGGGAAACCAAGAGGAACTGTGAGCTTTTGGGAGAGAGCAGTGGGGTTGTTTTGGTCAGTGTGTGATGTGCACTCCTCCTCCGCTGCTTCTACCCTCCCCTTCTTTCTTCTCTCTCTTCAGTCACTGCTAAGGACATTGATTGTGGGGGTAACTTGGCAACTGTCTTGGGGGAGGGGGGCTTGGCGACTGAATGCAGTGACGGGGCTCCGGCTTGGGTAGAAGAGAGGGGGGACATGGGAACAAAGCTGGCCTTATTGGCGCTGCTGTCCCCCTCTGCTTCTTTCTTTGCGCAGCACCAGGCACAACTAAGTGGGAGGACAAATATTTCAGCTCAGAGAGCAGGGACACTGCTTAGAGCGCTTCCATGATGCTCTGTAGAATCCACACCATTCCTGTGTGTGTGCGTGCATGTGCATGAGTGTGTGAGAATGTGTGTGTGGGTGTCCATGGGCAGCTGTGGTGGTCCCCATTGAGTTGTAATGACTTGCTTGTGCATTCAGAGATGCATGTTTTCCATCAACCATGATTTATCTAACAAACCAAGAAGCAAGACTGATATTTTGACTGTTTATTAGCTAAAACTGGATACAAAGCATCACTGGTCCTTATTAAACTTGTATATTTATGCTATGCACCTACATAGACTACATGTTACATCATAACATATTCTCAACATATTCAATGGGAAATTTTCTTTCGTATGTGCCTTGTACACATACAAACATTTCAACAACAAACAAAAACAAAACATGACAAATTTTCTCTGGGAATGTGGTTAATTCACATGATTGATTCACGTGTTAGTTTTTGTCACATGTAAAGAGCAAGCATGTGTCTTTATTTATATGAAACATTTCGTGATTTCAGCGTCAGTGTTTCACATGACATCTGACCTTATATGTGACCACCTTAATTTTCACATTTAAGAAAATTAAATCGACATGAAAATCTTGTGACTATAAGGCTTTTACTTGATGAGAGATTTCACATTTGTCACATGTAAAACAATAGATTTCACATGTGACTTTTTGTAAGGAAAACCATAAAATGCTATAAAACCAACAAGGTCGTATACTGTAGCTGCAAACTGCTTTATGATATTTCAGCGAGTTCAGATAAATATCTGACACCATGGACTGTATTTAATAAAACATTGAATATTTGATATAAAAATTATAAAGAATGCACAGCAAGTGTGTTAATTTAATTCTGAGAGTAAATGGACCCTTACTGGTCCATTTTGTTTCATTTCTACACTCTCAGAGTTAAATGAACACTGACTGTTGCAGTATGGGAATGCAAAATGAGCAGGGATAGCATAGGGGTAGCATAGGGGTGAAAAGTGAGGGACAATTCTAAGTGCCCTGCACTTAGTAGGGGCCCTCACATCATGGTTCATCATGTTGTTTAGTATGTAATATAGAGGATCCAGTTTGATATGTTTCCACATGGATACAAATAACTGATTTCTATGTGAGTACCAAGGACTGATTTCTATTTGTGTACCAAGAACTGGGCAATGAAACAATGTGCTATATCAGATGACAGGAAATACATGGCACATTTTGTAAATCATGACGGAGAAGGAGTTGAGGAATCCTGAAAATACTCGAGAGCAGAAGCGAAGAATTCTTTGACTGTTCACCATGGCAGCTTATACATTGTGTGTTCATGGCGGCTGGGGAAACTCAAAGGCCAATTGTTGTTCTGAGTGACTCTTTCGCCGTGACCTTCAGCCGCTGAATACCAAGTCAAGGAACCTTAACACCAAGTATAAACAACTCAATGGTGGGTGTTATGACAAGGATTGACAGTTACCATTGAATGGCATTCTTTTCATTCCAGATAATTCCAAGACAGAGTTCAAGAGGTTAGCGACAGGACCTAGCTCCCAGGCAGAGTCATCATGCTTTTCATTGGTTAATTCCCACTAAAGAATATAAAAAGACTACACCGGAAGTTAGAAAACACACCAGGACTTCAGAGAATAACTCACAGCTAAAATAACATTATTTTTTGTCTTACTCAAACAGTTACAAAGACTAGTGAAACCGTTTGCACTGAGTTCATTCAGCTTGCTTTTGCCAGCATGTAGCAACAGCAAGAAACCAGACAGGTCATAAACACCAGTCTGTCAGTCTGTGGCCACCAGTCTCTGCAACTTAATGAATCTATTGTGGCCTCCTAGAAAAAAGATTTCAGGATCTGATGAGTTTCTGCTGTTATGATGACTCCACGCCTCCAGTTCATTTAGACTGGAACAATGAAGGCATTGGGAGTTTTGCTGCTGGCTCCTGGCTGTAGCAGAGAGACCTCAACAGGGAGTTCCAATTGCCACTACAGAGGAAGTGTCTTTCGCCTTGTCGTAGAAGATCGCTGGCGTCGTCCCTGAGATGATTTTGAGTTTCTCTTCCTTGCAGGAAGAGGGAGAGAGCGAGGGTGGGGAGAGGGATACGGGAGAGGAGAGAGCGGAAGGAGAGGCGGATGTAGCGGTTGCTGTGGTGGAGGCTGAGGAAGATGAAGACGATGCGCCATCCGGGAGACACTCCTCGCAGCAGCAGCAACAGCAGTCCATGAACGCCTGGCCGAGTGAGCGACACAGACACAGCAGCAACACTGGTGTAGATGAGCTGCGCACGAACAATAAAAACTGACCAATCAGAGCCAGGAGAGCCTCAGTGGATGTGGAGACGGGGATGGAGATGTAAGCCAGGGCGATGTTCCAGGCATTCTCCGGCAGGTTACAAACAGCGTAAATGACAGCCAGCGCCATCACTGTGGAACTGAGCCGCTGCTCCCGCCTCGCTTGCTGCTTCTTTTTAGGGGAGGAGGAAGAGGAGGAAGTGGAGGAGGAAGAGGAGGAAGTTCGTCCTCCTGCTACCTTGACGCTACTTGCTTTCTGCAGAGTCTCTTGGGCGATGACGTGTCGTGTCACTAAGTTGCAGGCTAACGTGAAGAGTAGCGGCAGACAGAAGTAGCAGCCAAAGCACCACCACATGCGTGCCTCGTGGTATGTCAGCACCAGAGAATACACTGTCTCTGGCAGATCCAAAGAGGGCTGGCGCACACACATATCCACTAACAGGCCACCTGTTTGGGCTCCAAAGCTAGCAACCGGTGAACTCCCTGGTTGTGTGGACTGGTAGCTGATGGGAGTAAGAGGAGAACTGCCATCTTGAGTGATCATTGAGGTGCTCACAACTTCCTGAGTGAGTTGCCAGAGTAATAACTCAGGGGCAGCCAGGACCATGGAGCCGATCCAGATGACAGAGAGCTTGGCCAGGATGGACTGGCATGGCTCAACTCTGGGTGTTTGGAGCAACCCTGGGGTGGTTGCAGTATGGAAACGATCTATACTCAGGGCACACAGGCTGAAGGTGGCAACACCCAAGGAGGTCACCTGGTAAAGGAACAAGGGGTGGGGGTTAATAGTATCAATACAATAATAACCACATTTTTCAATACGTTATACTGCTTCTGCTAGCATAATCCTAATCCTAATCCTGCCTAAGGATTTGAAGTAGGATGGAAATATGAAAAAGTGGTAGTGATGATAGGAGAGAAGGAATAATGAAGAGGACAGGACGAGGACAGTCAGAGCAGGAAAATTAGGATAGGGATAGGACTGTAATGAAGTAAAGAAGGAGGGTACAAAAGCAGAGAGACAGAATAATTGTACATGAATTCATCCAAATATTTTCAACAGTACACAAGGCAAACAATTGCTGCCAAGGAATAACTATAAATATACCTCATGGTTACAAATAAGCGACTTCAGGCTCCTGTAGCACTAAGTCTTGACAAAAAGAGCATAGTCTATCTTTATAGTGCCATCTGACCCTCTCCCTCCTCCTTCAGTGCGTGCTTAATGACCTCAATTAGTTGAACCCACGCTTCTAAACAATTAACCGTCCTTCATTAGCATACAAATAGGTTAACTAACCAAACACAGACAGGGCTGGCAGCCAGGCCTGTTTTAAAGGCCTGGCCTATATAGGTTGTGCCTTGGTGCAGACAGTTTAATTATAAACAATCCACACTCACCTAGTGAGTAAGTTGAAACATGGGCAAATAGGGAGCATGTATAAATGTAGAACATTTTTATTTATTTGTAAACTTTTACTTGATGTCATGATACATCAACCTGTTACCCCCCCCTCCTCTCTGCTTTATATGTATATGTATATATATTTATATGTAGGTTATATGTATGTGTGTGTGTGTTAGCCTATATTTATTTACATTTTGTATTATTTGTTCTAATTCCACTGGACCATCCCAGTGTTTTGTATTTGTTGATGACATGTATTTTTGTGTAAATTTTTTATGCTAAGTTGATGAATTGAATACATAGGACCACAATGGAAACAAGTCCTTTTGACTTTTTTGTGTTATCGTTTTGGCCTCAATGTCTGACTGTACCTTATTAGACAGAAATGTAAACAGCATGTGGGATGTTTACATTTCTGACTAATAAAGTATTCAGTCAATCAATCAATCAATCAATCAATCAATCAATCAATCAATCAATCAATCAATCAATCAATCAATCTCACCTCCATGTAGGGTACGATACGACAGGACAGGTCCCCCAGTAGGCGTTTGGAGGTGAGCTCATTGAAGATGACCACAGGCAGACAGAAGAACAGCACCAGGAAATCCCAGAACGCCAGGCTGGCCAGGATGCTGTTCCACGCGCTCTTCAGGTAGTAATTATGCCACACGATGCACATCAGTGCCAGGTTCCCCACGATGCCGACCGCGAAGAGGATGAGGGCGAGCAGCATCACTGCGTAAGCCCCGTACGAGCTGTCGGTCACAGGGTACAGTGGGTTCTGTACGAACACCGTGCCTTTGTCCGAGTAGTTCCCATGGAAGAAGACTCCGGAGACTGAACCTGAGCAGTGTTTCCAGATTTAGAGAGAGAAATAAGCAACCAAGTCTATGAAAACAAGCCCAAAAGAAGCGAGCCCATGGCCCTTTAAACATATACATTGGCTATTTGAAAATAGCCGCTCTACAAGCTCACAACGCGTCGCATCGTAGATCTGCTATTTTCAAAAGAATCTTGAAGAAAATTTGAAAAAATGTGGAATATTAAATGAATTCTGATATAATCAGTAGCAACATGTTTTTTGTTGTTGTAATTTGTCTATTACGAAATGTAAAATGAAAAAAGCTACAACAGTAAACAGTAGACTTATAGACCATCTTGAGAGGACAGGTTTGCATGTGGATGAGCAAAACGGCTTTAGAAAGGGAAGAGCATGTATTGATCACATATATGTAGTCTCTACTATTACACATGCAAGAATTAAGCAGAATAAATCTACCTTTGCTTGTTTTATCGATTTTAATTGTTTGATTGGATTACTAGATATTTTCTACAGTATAGGTTGTTAAAATCTGGTGTCAATGGAAAATGTTATGATGCAATCAAGTCTCTTTACCAAGCACCTGTTGCCTGTGTTCAGATTAATGAATATAGAACTGGATGGTTCCCTCAACAATTTGGGGTGAAGCAAGGAGACATTTTGTCTCCAACATTGTTCTCGATTTATGTGAATGAGTTAATAAAACAATTCAAGCTTCTGGCTTGGGAATTACAGTTGACGATCAAAGTGTAGGCATATTGTTATATTATGTGGATGAAATAGTCTAGACTAGCTGAACATGAGAGCGATCTGCAGTTAATGC
Source organism: Gymnoscopelus braueri (assembly GCF_963280865.1). Classification (NCBI taxonomy): domain Eukaryota; kingdom Metazoa; phylum Chordata; class Actinopteri; order Myctophiformes; family Myctophidae; genus Gymnoscopelus; species Gymnoscopelus braueri. The sequence continues at coordinate 30,598,579 of NC_137612.1, read as the reverse complement.
TGAATATTGCTGCAGAATGCTGCTGGAAATGGAGATTGGAGGCAAAGCAGGACAAAACCCAAATATCACACTTCAGACAAAAATCACTACATAGAAGTTCAGCTGTGTTTAATTTTGGGTCAATAAGATTGTCATATACCGACCAGTAGTATCTTAGATTGACATTGGATGAGCACATGACATTTAATGATGCTGTTAGTGTCCTAGCTCAGTCAGCGGGCAGGGCACTGGGCTCTGTCATGAACAAAGTTAAACAATGTGGTCATTTAGGATTCAATACCTACACACTACTCTACGAATTAGGTGTATGTCCGGTGTCTAACTATGCTTCTGGTGTTTGGGGTTTCCGGGGAATATACAAGTTGTAACACTGTGCATCATAGAGCTATTAGATCATTTTTGGGAGTCCAGACATTGACTCCAGAGTTGGCAATTAATGGGGATATGGGATGGGAACCTCCAAGCATCACACACAAATTTGAAATGGTTCGGCTATGGAATAGGCTTGTGAAGATGTCTGACCAGAGACTCACAAAAAAGGATTTCTAACTGGAATTTTACATTTTGGTCACCCCTGGACAAATGAATTGAGATCTTTATTTTATTCTATTTTTTCTTATTTTTTTTAAATAAGTTACTATGTGACGTTCATGAAATTAGAAGTATAATGTTTTTCCAGGTATAAGATAAATGGTGTAGTGATATGGTATAAACCTAAGTTGCAAACTTATTGTCTCATAAAGGACAGGTACACTGTAGAACCTTATGTGAAGTATAATTTAAGCAAAAGACTTTAATCTCTCTGTGCATTATGGTCAGGAACATTACCATTACCTCTGGGGACTGGCAGGTTTAATGCCACTCCAGAGGAAGAGAGGGGAAATTGAAAATGAGGTTCACTTTTTGTTTTATTGCCCTAAATATGATGATATAAGAGAGGTATTTGTTAGTAAAATGTCTTTTTTTAGGTGGTTTCATTGAGTTAGATGATTATGAAAAACTTGAGATATGTTTTGTTAAAGGAGCTTTTTCTGTGGCAGATTTGATTTCTCAAGCTTGGGAGAGAAGACAGAACACAATTCTGAGATGTAGGCTAATTGAATGTATTAATATGTGAATATACTGTAAACATGCTGTAAGCGTAAAATGGTGTCATTTTATTTTGGGCACTTTGTATGCAGGACACGAAAATAAAATGATCTATCCATCTATAATAAGCAGACATGGCAACACTGAACCTGAGATGCCCCGGTGCCTGTGTGCGCTCTTCGGCGTGGTGAAGTAACCGTCCGGGTCGTAAGGTGGAGGTCTGGGATGTCGGTGACTGTTCGGAGTATGTTGGTCCCGTTTCTTTGAGCTCCCATCATTCGCTCCGCGTGGGATCCTTCTTCTTAGGTCACCCGAGACTGAGAGGTGCCCAACTTGCTCCTCCGGAGCTCCAGGGGAATCAGTCCCCCAGGTCCCCGGGCCCAGTGCGCCTGCAGCCCGCACAGACTCTGTCTGCGAGGCGCTCCTCTGGTCCCTCGAGGCTGCACCATGGACACCAGGCTGCTGCACATGACGGGGTTCCGTCGCTCTCAGGAAAAGAAACAGCAAAGCCAAAACTGGAACCATAATTGTAGCCTCTATACTGTTAAGATGTAATATCGCCTATTATTTTAAAGAAATAAGTGTAGTAGAATAATGGAAGAAGTGTGTAGGAGTAGGAGGGATTCATCTGTAGCCTGGCTGCTGGTGGGACACTGGACACTATAAACTCAACAGAGCATCTTCTACTCTATGGGTTCTGGTGTAGAACTTTTGAATCTGCCTCAAACTGGAATGAATGTGCATTAGCTATTCAGTGATTCTTTCCTGCTGGGGGAAAGATCCGATATATATTGAGGAGAATAGCGCCACTTGGTGGTTGTTTTGAGAAAAACATGTACCAAGATGGCATCGTATTTGATTTGCTTTAGTTTTAGTCCTAGTCTTATGTCGTCCGTTCTCAAACTGTTGCACAAGCTCGCTTGTATATCTGCTATTTTTGAATAGCCAACGTATAAAATATGGATAAAGGGGTCCTTGAGGGGGCACCAGGGGGTCCCGGACTCCACTTTGAGAACCATTGGACAGACAGAAACAGAATGCACGGACGCCTGTAAACAACACAGTGGTCACTGGTTCTGCTGGACTAGGAGACGTCCAAGAGGAGCAGCTAGAGAATGGCAGGTGCAGAGAAAACATCAATTAAGCTAAAGCGCCTAGCTTGTTGCTACTTGACATTGTTACAATGATAAATAAATTGTGCTCTTTCTTGTCTTCTCTGTAAAGGTGGAGAAGAGCAGGACAACCCCAGCTCATTCTCAGAGAAATGGCCAGGTATGGTAATACACTTTCTTGGAACAAGATCAGCTAATCAATTTAATTTATCAGGTTAAGGTAGGCCTACTGCATATCTGATTGCTGATTCTTTCTATTCAAGCACTTGCAAATCAGGTTTACCCATGGAGACTCATTATTGACTTGAATTATTGACACAATTAGACTACTACCTCTGACTACCATACTAGTTGAATGCTGCAAGATTGCTTGAGGCAATTATCATTCATTTCTTTTTCTTTTCCTTTCTTTTTTTTGCATAATTTTCTCAATTAGATTGGGCTAAAATATGGATTTGGATTAGCTCTTTCCAAAGATTTTATTTTATATATTGTACAAGTTGTAAGCATGGCATTTTTGACTACCCATATCTTGTTAGGTTGTTTGGTGAGGCATATGGATGCATTTTATATATAAACAGAATCAGGTTTATTTGTCACATCACAGGTTTACAGGTGTAAAAGTGGGTCAAATTATTTTTCTCATGCACACTCCATCACTTTGTGGTATTCATGTGAGAAGAGAGAGGATAAAGGTAGAGTGAAAGCAGATGGGAAAGAGATAAATACTAAATAATAGGTTCGGGCTGCTACTTGGCCCTAACACCTACATCATACCACCAATCCGACTGATATGCCCATATATGGAGATCTCTGTATCTGTTCTCCTTGTCCATTTTATGCCCATATATGGAGATCCCTGATGTCATATGCCCATATATGGGCATGCCCCCTTTTGTGCCCAAATATGGAGCTGAGTGATTTGTTTGCACCTGATGCCATATGACACATTGAGATTAGACAACACACTCCATATTTGGGTGTAGCTGCATTGGGAACTCCTTATATGGTTATAGCTGAGTATGGTGACATGGGCATGATGTCAGAGGTCCGCCAGCCCGCCAGCCGGTCCTCCCTTAAGACCATTTTAATATAGGTAGCAGTATATGCACGTGTACATGTTCTCTGGAGTCATTTGCAACCTCTGCAGAATAGAGTGATTTTTAGCCCCGCTAGCAGCATCGCTCTTATGGCCACGCTGGTCGGCCTGTCCATCTGTTCTGTTCACCACTTTGTTCCTATATCTAGAAAACTACAGTTTGGGGTTTCTGTGCACTTTCATGTTCCTCACACGATGCGCAGTATCTGATGTCGGTGACCCAATGGCCTTTTCTAAAAATCAAATGGGCAGATTGCCATGACACAATGCACTCAGTAAAGATGCATTCTGATTTTGGTGACCCATGGCCATTCCATTAGCACAATCCTAAGAAAAGAATCCACTTAAACACAAACTAAACTATTTGAATGACCCCATGGCCTGTTCTCCCTAATCAGCCTAACCACCCTCAGGCCAAAATATCAACTTTTCACATCAAGATATCTATTATCTAATAGGAAGATAACCAGAATGAACATTTCAACCAGTAGACCTTGGCAGTCACCTGTTCTAAGACCGACTTTCAGGAGAGTTTTGCTTATGTGCTCTACTACAGATTTGTACGTTGTTGGTTTAATACGGTCAGAAATGTTATGGGAGCTTATGGATACCTCCGCACTATGGGAGATCGAGCTTTCTGTGCAGCTGCCCCCCGGCTGTGGAACTCACTCCCAGACCATCTCAGAGCTCCTCAATCTGTGAACACTTTTAAGAGAGCACTAAAAACCTACCATTTTAACAAAGCATTTGGTTAGCTTTTTAAGCCGGTTTTATTAACCCTGCCTCTCCTTTTTAAACGTGTTTTTAAACTTGTTTTTAACCTGTTTTATACTTTTTGATTCTTGCAAATGGTTTTCTTTATCTTGTTTTATTATGTACTGTAGCACTTTGAGGTTTGTTTCAAATGTAAAGTGCAATACAAATATTTTTTTTTATTATTATTATTATATTTTAGTAGTTTGTTGGTGAATGTTACGATATAAAACGCATTTTATCCCAAATTTGGTAACAACTTTTACCTTAATTTGTTGTAACAGTAAAATAATGTAATAATTTCTCTCTCTGTCAGAGATTATGAACATACACAATTTAGCTGTTTTGGCTGTAATTACTGATGATTTTACAGTCTTGCATGGGCGTCTGTCTGGTAAAATCACAGTGGAACTATTGGTCTATTTAATTTTGGCTGTAAGGAGCAGCACAGAAATGCTGAATCTGACCATACCTGAAATTATCTGCCATTTTTCTGGAGCTCACAATTAACTTTTACACCACAAGAGGGAGTACTTCATTTGCAACAACAAGCTGTAAACCTTTATGCTCCCTGGATTATGACCTTGGTGACCCCATGGCCTTTCCTCCCAAGCAAATCATCTAATACAGTGACTCTCAAAGTGGGGTCTGTGGACCCCCACGGCCACGGTAACTGTACCCTTCATCCCCCGTGTCAGCAGGCCTGGTCCTCGTGGTCACTAGGAACAGATGGTCTGTGCACTATAGTGCCTGAGCCACTAGGCATATAGTTAACTACTTAATGTATCCTTTAGCTGAAAATATTTACTGCTGCCTTTAGGTAAGCAGTACTGGGTGCTGCAGCTTCACACAAATCATGTTCGGCAATATTGTCCATATAGCACTCGTGAATGTAGTACAGCAGAATTGGGGTAGTAGGAATAGGAATATGATTGTTGTATTATGTGTAGTTGTTGTGTTTTGTAGTTCTGTTGGGACATGGAGTTGTATGTCAGGTTATTGTCGTGTGGCATGGATGATGTGTTGTCTTCCGTAGGTCTGACAGCCTATGGCTCCCAAGGAATTTCACCTTGTGAGACAATGAAGTCATACATTTAACATTTTACACATTTTAGTATTTTAAAGGAGTAGTTCACCCAAAAATGTACTTATTTTCTATCAATTGCACACCCCATGAAGCCTTGAATTCATGGATTAGTTTTAGTTTTAGTCGCATTCCTGAGCCAATAATTTGATGACCAGTGTATTTCCGCTAGGAGACACAAAGAGTCTACTTTGTGTCTCCTACCGGATACATTAGCATCTTTCCGCCTGTAATCAAATTATTGGCTTAGGAATGCGACAAAAACAAAAACAAATGCATGAATTCAAGGCTTCATGGGGTGTGCAATTCATAGAAAATAAGTAATTTTTTTGGGTGAACCACTCCTTTAAACTTGATATGGCATCCTTCATCAGAGGTTGATGAAGATCTGAAGGTTGGGTGGTACATTGCCTAAATGGTTGAGCCATTGGGGCACACCTTTATCACCCTTCACTGATCTTGATAGACAATTTAATGGTTTAAATGGCATTATAAGACTGGCTCACACAGACTGGCAATGTAAGCAATACCACATGCCAGGCTTGATGACAGAAAAAAATGTGGTAAAGGGGAATCCACTTACTTGCCATTCCGGTTATGAAGAACTAATAAATAAACAAACCTACCCAATAAACCAACAGACACCTGGATGGCATCTACACAAGAATGCCACTAATGGCACTTGATGTCACATGGGCCGACCACATCAGAAACGGACCTCTACAGAGGCCCTGCGCGGGTCACGCACAAGGAGAGAATGATTAGGCTGGCTGGGCACTGTGTCAGGCACCCGCGAACTAATGGTGAGCAAACTGACACTGTGGGAGCCAACCCAAAGAACGGCTAGGGGGGGAAAGCTATGCACCACTACGTACACATTGCGGCGCAACAGCAGCGCAAGCAACACTGCAGAGCTCAAGACCCTATAATGCTGGATGTGAGGGAGTGTGATCCAGGAGTTCTGAGTTGGTGTAGGCTAGTCAGCATTCTTGCATTGCACCGCAAATAAACAAACAAGCATGCACACACACACACACACACACACACACACACACACACACACACACACACACACACACACACACACACACACACACACACACACACACACACACACACACACAAAAGCACAGTTATTCATACACGACAGGTGAGAGCATACAGACAAGCTTGTGTACGCATATGTCCAGCCTATATAGGTCCAGTCACTCATTTTATTGGGGTGGCACCTGGCAGATTATGGTAAAAGCTACTTAGAAGATTATGGTAGCCTATATAATAATGACATTTAGGGATGTTAATGATTAATCGATTAATTTACTTAACATTTTAACTGATTTAAAATGTATTCACCCACAATGGACATAGAATTGTAATCTATTAATTACTTGCAAATATATATATATATATATATGTAACAATAAGGAGTGTTGGATCTCTTGTACTGTATATCTTGAACGCTTGCATCTCTTGTCTTGTATGTGTTTTGTGCAAGGGCCTTGCATAGTCCTATAAGTTAGGATGTCTGCCACTTAAACAACTAGGCAAATCTTAATGATTGGGCATGACGGGACACAAGCTCAGGCGTCATCACCCTGTAGCTGGCCACCTTTGATGAGTGTGTATACTCGGCCTAGGCACACTACTTAGGATGTGTCCAAAAATGTACATCCTTCCCATGCAGTCTAAGAGACACACCTCCCATATGCCACTCTTAACATAAAGGAAAAACTCATGTGAGTGCATACCATTCTATTGGCACAATCCAATGTATTATGATTCTGCTTACAATTTTCTCCAGGGCTCACATATATTAATTTACACCACAAGAGGGCGTACTTGACCTTTGCAACTTTAACACTGCGACCATATTAGTCCACATGGGCCAGACGAGAAGTCAGGGACACGTAAGGTGGCAAAATCTCTTTTTAGTTTCAAGAGTTGTGGTTTCCGTTAAAACCAGTTAAATCAGTTAAACTAAGCAGTGCTGTGTAATAGTTTTTTTGCCGATATGGGAATGTTCAAAATGACATTTACATGACAATCTTAAAGTCTTTCCCCCTCACATTTCTAATTAAATTAACAATAAGAAAAGTATGTAGGCTAGGCTTAAAGCTGCACCATTTCCTCTTCTAGCCTGGATTTCAACCGGGTTTCAGTGCTGATATTTTTGGGCGGTGTAGCCGCCCCTATAAGTGGGGTTGGGACACCTCATTAGTATTAGTTTCCTGCACTGTGATTGGCCCATTAGTAGACCCCTAGCTGTACTGTGATTGGCGGACTCTATTGGCTGACTCTATTCAGCACTGTGATTGGCTAGCGAGACACATGATGACATTACTAACCTATAAATAGGATTATGCACTTCCAAAAAATATTTGGAAGTGAGCTTCCATCACTATGATGACCACTGTGATGACCACACCGCCCACTTCACACTGGGTGTGATTTTTTTTTTTACCATTGAGCTAATGGAGCCTGCCTGCCTGCTTGCTCAGGGGATAAATAAAATGTTGACCCTCAGGTAAAAAATTGTGTCAGATCCCCTCTGTCTAGGTGAGACATGACCTTTGACACGATCTAATTGTCTCAATAGAAGAGCAGGGAGACAAAATACAACCGTCCCAAAAGTGATATTGTATTAACATACAGATTGGACAAAATTGGGGGTAGAGTGGCCGGTAGAGCGGCCGGATGGGAACCGTTCGATCCCGGGCTCCCCAGAGTTAGTGTCGAAGTGTCCTTGAGCAAGACGCTGAACCCCTAATTGCTCCCGATGAGCAGGTTGGTGCCTTGCATGGTTCCCTCCGCCATCGGTGTATTTATGTGTGTGTGAATGAGTGAATGTAATGCACAATCTTATGTAAAGCGCTTTGGATAAAGCACTATATAAATGCACCATTTACTATTTACCATTATTAAGTCTGTACTGTACCCATTATCCCAGTATACTAGTCACTGTTAGTCTTGAAGCTCCTCTTTCGGCCTCCCTGAAGTGTCTTGGGGAACAGCTTTAGCTGTGGTTGCACTTCTAGCCCAATCAGGAAAACGTACAGTCTAGCATTGTTAACTAACTGTTCAATAGCGTCTAGCCCTTGGGTATGACCTCTACAACACAGGGTCAATGTTGTTTGTTATGTAAATACAGGGCAAAGTTACATATACCTTTACCTTGGACAGCTTTCTAAAAGAGCATGGAAAGAGAGAGAACTAGAAAAAGTGCTTCTTGGAGCACAGGTCTCCGCCAGGTTAGGTAGGTTATTGTGACACGTTTTCGTTAGAGTTATAATGTATCAGAGTGCAATACACCTCCCAGCCGATAGGGTCAAGTTGAAAGCATATGGAGAAAATACGGGGGAAATGGCCACCAATGCTTTTTATTTAACAATTCAGAATATTCTGGTACTTCTGAGGGAACGTACATAATTGTAAAATCCGTAGCCATTGGGTAAGCACTTTATATTGGGAATATGAACGTTTTACGGACCAAAAAGGGAGAAAGTTTAAGGTTTAAAGTTCATCCATGACGGTCACGATATGACAGTCATGTTTCAGGGCTATAAACTCATACATGATTGGTTTTGCTGTTCTCAAATACAGTAGATTACCCACAATAAATAAAATACTGGAGCACAGCTCGGGTACTTTGACATTGCAGGGGTGATGTTTCAACCAGTGTTTTAATCAAACTACTAAGATAATAACGCCAGTCCATCAACATAATTAAAGGTATTGGCTGTAACATTATGCATTATGATCAGATCAGTCAATCAAATTGGATATTAAAGAAAGGAGGCCCACGTGTATTTTGGCAGATCTGGTAGAGAAGCTGGTCAATGGAAAGGAAAACGAAAAAGGCAGTAAGCTAATCAAATTAGAAAAGATTGTAACTTCCTCTTGCAATGAACAGCCAACTAATTTACAAATGGACGTGCGGGTCATGTAAAAAAAACCTAATACAATTACTAGATCATGACATACCATAGAATGACAAAAGAACAAGCTGACAAAGTGTAAAAATCAATCAAATCAATCTTTATTTTTATTTAATCCTTGCTGTAATCCTTGCTGTTTCGTTCTCCTTCTTCTTCCTCATCTGGGAATGGGGGAGGTGTCTGGGAGTTGGGGGAAATTTAACTGGTCAGTGAAACAGTAAATCCAGGACCGAGATTGGCCGCTGCTCAAGCAGTGAATGACGGGGGCGGGTCCGGGAGTTGGGGGAAAGATTTAACTGGTCAGTGAAACAGTAAATCCAGGACCGTGATTGGCCGCTGCTCAAACAGTGAATGCAGGACCGTGATTGGTTGCCCGAGCAGTGAATGGAGGACCGCGATTCGCCGCCCAAGCAGAGAATTAAGGACCACAAGCAGTGAATGCAGGACAGTGATTGGCTGCCCAGAAGAGACAAAGAAGTTACTGCAGGCGCCACCGTGCCCCGATATAAATGGTCTTTAATGCTCATTATAAGCTGGCACAATTTCCGTCTACTTGCTCATCGTCTCATTGGTGGGTTATGGACAGTTCAGAAACATGCCAACCAGTGACATCATCTATTCTACGCTAATGAAAACTACAGCCTTTCTCTTCCTGGAAAGTTAACATGCTGAAATCAAGCCATGGTTCTTGCATTAATTTTTTTTTTAAGTGTGGAGTGTGAATCTTGTTTGAAATGACTAAACTGATGATCCTACTGATGATGTCACTGATGCACAGGTTTCTGAACTGTCCACAGCCCTGCTCTGAGACACAGAGCGAGTAGACGAGAAATAGTGCCATCTTATAATGAGCATAAGTGACGACCAATTACATGAAGATACGTTGAAAATGGGTGAAGTGGTCCTTTTAAACTACCACTGACAATGATATTGCCATCTTTGCAAAGTTCATTTTCTGCCTCTTTACAATTTGAATCATCCACTCTATTACAAGACTCCATCATCATCCCAGCTAGTCCACAGTCTGTGTCATCTCCATGCTCTTGTAGAGCTGTCCAGGTTCTAGTAACCACCCATTTTAAAAGGAGGAATGTAAGCTCATTATCTTGGTGTGCTGCTCTCCCAGCAGTTGTCATCACCGGTACTTTTCTGTGATCTCCCTGATGACCAGCACTCTTGCCTCCTCTGGTGACCCATTCAGTTTTATGAACACCTTGTAGTTTTTGGTCCACATTGCTTAGATCTTTTACTGCCTTTTCTTTTCTTTTTTTCGGAGCATGCCCCGGCTGAAAAATCTCAGTTCACATACAGGTTGGATCACTTCAGCTTTCTCCCCTGCCGCAGCAGTGCATTTAATTTATTTTTATTTTTTAGTTCACACAATTAGTTCTGGCAGGTTTCTTGCCGTATTTTCAGCGGAGAGGATGACACCAATCAATATCCTTGCTGTCTTATGGACATGCCCTTGTTGCTGTCAAAGAAAGCAATCACATGGCTGTAGAAGCAGACCTTCCCCAGATGACCTGAGAGGTCTGGATGGTTCATGATATCACACAAGATCAGAAATGTATATTTTGTCCCTAAACCATTCATAGCTTTATAGACCAACAGTAGTATTTTGGAATTGATTCTTTGACATACAGGGAGCCAGTGTAAGGATCTAAGAACTGCAGTGATATGCTCCACTTTCTTGGTATTAGTAAGGACTCTAGCAGCAGCGTTCTGAATCAACTGCAATCAAATGCATGGACAAGTGTTGTTGATACATTTTTGGGGTGATAGTAGGCTGACTTTGTGATTGTGTTAATGTGGCTGTTTACATTCAGGTCTGATTCTCATTACTGATTGAAGCTGGGCACTGTTGATTGTTGATTCTATGAGCCTCACGAATACAAGAACGTCGGTACAACAACCTAGTCTGACCCGGTCAAATCCGGCGACTTCGGAGCGGTCGCCACCAGGTATTCCTAAACGTAACCTCAGTAAAACCATGCCTAAACCTAACCTTATTCCTAACCTTAACATCAGTAAAACTATGCCTAAACCTGACCTTATTCCTAAACTTAACCTCAGTAAAGCTATGCTTAAACCTAACCTTATTCCTAAACTTAAAGGTTTCATGACGTTCAGTTTTACCACACATTAAAAGTCTTTGTCATGGTCCTTCAAACGTGTATAGAAAGTTTTAACAAAAAATTCCACTCCATTGATCCATGGCAGGTGTTTTTCTCTCACATTTCTAAAGCCTTTTCAACTGCAATGAAAAAATAAATCTTTGCCTGCTGGTGTCGCTGGTGAGGGATTTTGCATGTCAATCATCGCCTCTGCTCCGCCCCCCCCCCCAAAGGAAAGGATAGGGGAGGGGAGGGGCGAGGAGGAGAGTGGGTGGGATTAATCGGCTGTGACCTCACTGCCGAAGGGCCAAGCTCAGATTACTTTTCTGCCTAATTATTCAGAAAACCCCAGACCACAGAAAATCCACTGAATGTTCAAAGTTCCGATTTTTTGGGTGTAATTGAGGTCATAAACCCCCCAAAAAAACATAAAAAACTAGAAAATGTGCTCCTCGGAGCACAAGTCTCCGCCAACAGACCTGTGCTATTTTAATAGCACAGGTCGTCTTGGTAGAACGGGTCGTCTTGGTAGAATGCGCGTGGTTTTTGGTGTTCTGCAGGGGCGACTGAATATGTAGTGTCTGCATCTAAAAAATGTTCTTCTTGAAGCAATGTGTCATATGGGAGTCGTCGTAATTGACTGGTTTGTTCAAATGCTTGTCTGTCTTCTTCATCTTCATTGTCTTGAACAGTTTCAGCAGTTGATTGGTGTGTTTGATCTATGTCAGTTTTCTCTAGTGCTACATAATGTATTTGATCAAGGTGGCCAATTGTTACAGTATTAAGACTTCAGCCTTGTTGTGGGATCAATTCAACTCTATAGTCCTCTTCTGTGTTACTGTTGTAGATGAGTATGCTTTCTTAGCTTTGGCCTTCTGCGCCTTTGCTTGACCAATGTTAGGTGTTCTCAGAGGGACACACACACGCACGGACGGGTGATTTGTACTGGAAGGTACTGTTCCAATCAAGACTGATTGATCCTGTCTTACCTCACTTCAAAAACATAAATGGCTTTTTGAAGTGACACACCTATTTATAGGATTTTATTTCGTCATGCGTCCCTCTAGCCAATCAAAGGCATTGGTGTCAACATATTGACACGTGTCACGTGGAGCTTGACCAATGTTAGCTTGGCTAGGAGGGAGGTGAACACACGGCGGGACGAAGCGAAAATATACTCTCCACCTCCGGCGGAGACAATAAAAAAAGTGAAAATGAATGTCATATAACCTTTAACCTCAGTAAAACTATGCTTAAACCTAACCTTATTCCAAAGCTTAACCTCAGTAAAACAAATACAAGAATGGGGCCGAGCGTTACGCGAATAGAAAAAGAGGGTCGGACTAGGTTGTTGTACCGACCGTTCCGGTTACCAGCCACAGAACCACTTTTAGTACTATTTAGCACCTTTTTTTTCTTTGAGATATGATCTACTGAACAACAAATATCAAGATGAAGTTGATGATCAAACTGACCACTTCTGCATTTTAGTCACACTTCTCTCTTTTTTTTATCTTTTTGTCATCTGTTTAGTTTCCTCCCAGAGAGTGGAAAAGAAAAAAAAAACGAGTAGTATTCAAATATGAGATATTTTTATACGTCTGTACAATACTGTATGGTTTGTAAAACAGACCATACATGTCTGCTGCTATGGATCAGTGTTTCCCAAACAATGGGTCGGGGACCCATTTTTTGGCTCACCCCCCCCCCAAGGTCGGGGACCACTGGCCTAGTGGCCACTGGCCTGGTAGATGAGTCTCAGGGGGGCTCTTTAGCAGCCACAGTAGTCACAGTACATCCAACCCACTGATGTTATTGCACATCAGTGCTAAACTTGTCTTTAATGGCATCCTGTGTGGCGAGTAGTGTGTAAAAAGGTCAAGTAAAACAGTAATCTGAGTCATTATCAGGCAAAAAGGGGTAAGTAAGTGCCACTGCCAGGTCATCCAAATGTAATCACAACAAGACTATACCAGTCCAACATCAAACGTCAAAGTAGGGTAATTCCATAAAATAGGCGAAATCCAGAGAATCAAACAAGCACAGCTCACAGTTTGGTGCACGGAAAGCCAGTCTATCTCAAATACTGTACATATAATACAGTTAACCCAATTAAAGCCGGGAAAGTATCTGTGTCATACGTTTTCCAGAAAACTCTTAGGATTTAGAACATTGATTTAGAACAGTGGTTCTCAAATATAGCAGATATACAATTGGAAAATATTTGCGCAATTTTTTAACATTTCTTCTCTTCTGGGGGTCCCTGGCATAACATTTTTTTAGATGGGTGGTCCACGGCCATATATATACACACACACACACACACACACACACACACACACACACACACACACACACACACACACATACACACATACACACACACACACACACACACACACACACACACACACACACACACACACACAACTAACGTTAGACAGTACTAGACAATGTACTGTACTTGGCCCATCCCTCCGTCTCCAACAGAGTAGGAATGTAATCTGGACTGGCCAGCCCAGCGCTCAATCACATGGGTTGGCCGCTTGCATTTTCAGAGCATGTTTATGTTAACCCATTCAATATCATAGGATATGAAGCATCAACTGACGGCGAGAAAACGTTAACATTACATTACTTTATCGTCAATTTTAAAATAAATGGGACCATCATTTACCAAAACGCATATCATGATGATTGAAAGAAGACTTTAAACTAGCGACTGGAAGCATAAAGTATTTATGACAATGTTTATTAAGGTAAGAAAATCAAGTCTAAAGTTCGTCAAAAACCCATCCGCTTGCATTGAGAGAAATTATTTCTGACACCAGCAGGGGTAAAATAGCGAAACTACAGGTCGTTCATTTGAACTGTCAATTGAACTCACTTCATATACAGTATGGACTCAATTTCAAAGCAGGAAGCTGCACCCTTAGTCACACCTAACCAAAGCACAGGAGAAAACGAGGTCAACAAAAATCACACACACACACACTTGTGCAGTACCGGTTGACAAGTGCATACTTTGATATCAGTAGTACATACCAGCTGACGCACCAACAGGTGGGTCTTCCCCACAACGGGATGTGGCATTGATGACGCTACACTAACGATCCGGTGACGTAAGGGTCATACGTCACCGTGGCGGCGAAGGCTACTTAAAGCAGGTGTGCACCGATGCTGACGGAGTATATGCACCTTGTGTCACGTGACGTGTCACTGAGCTTGCATCAGAGGAGCGATGGCTAGCACCTATGAGAGGTTCAACCTGTACACTACACCAGAGAGGTTTTATATCGAGGCCTGTGACTATGGCTCCAACAATGTCCTTATCATTGACAGGGTGTCCACAGACATGACCCTCACAGTGAGGAGGGACCTTCCCCGCTTTGCCGCGGTGCGGCCAATATGTGGGATCATGGGGACTATTCGCCTGTTAGCAGGCATGTACCTCATTGTCATCACAAAGAAGAAGAAGGTGGGTGATCTCCTGAGCCGTGCCGTGTGGAAAGCCCTGGACTTCGATGTCATTTCTTATACGAAGACGGTACGACACCTGACAGACAACCAGACGCAAGTCAATAAGTTGTTTCTGACCATGATCAACAACGTCCTTCATACAGACAGCTTCTACTTTGCCACGGACTATGACCTGACCCACACTCTGCAGCGCCAGGTGAACGCCAGGCCAGAGTTCCAGAACATGAGCCTATTGGAGAGGGCAGACCAGCGGTTTGTGTGGAACGGTCATCTCCTGAGAGAGTTTCTTGCACGGCCGGAGCTGCACAGGTTTGCCTATCCAGTTATGCACGGCTTCGTCATCACGAAGTTGTGCTGCATCAATGGGAAGGTCTTCGAATGGAACGTTGTCTCTAGGAGGAGCCGGGGTTCGCTACTTCAGAGCCGGGGTTCGCTACTATGTCCGAGGCATCGATTCAGAGGTCCATGCTGCTAACTTTGTGGAACAGATTGTGCACTACAACGGAAGCAAGGCTTCATTTGTACAGACTCGAGGTTCTATCCCCTTATATTGGTCCCAAAGGCCCAACCTCAAGCACAAGCCAAAACCAGAGATTAGCAACACGGTAAATCATTTGGATGGACTCCAGAAGCATTTTGACTCCCAGATTAGTCTCTATGGAAAACAAGTGATTTTAAATTTGATAGACCAAAACGGCTTAGAGAAGCCGCTGGAGCTGGCCTTTGACAAGATGGTGACCAGTCTGGCCAATGGCATGATCATGATCAAGTACATAGCATTTGACTTCCACAAGGAGTGCAGTCGCATGAGGTGGCACCGCCTGCAGAGCCTGGTGGGTATGGTGGCACCGATGCAGGATGAATTTGGGTACCTCCTGGTTGATGCCAATGGAAATGTGCTGCTTCGGCAGGAAGGAACCTTCCGTAGTAGCTGCATGGACTGTCTGGACAGAACCAACGTCATCCAGAGTCTGCTGGCCCGCCACTCGCTGCAGTCACAGCTGCAGAGGATGGGAGTCCTCCATGTGGGACAGCAGATTGAAGACCAGGCAGACTTTGAAAAGATCTTCAGGAATGCATGGGCGGACAATGCAAATGCGTGTGCCAAGCAGTACGCGGGTACGGGAGCCTTGAAGACGGACTTTACAAGAACAGGGAGGAGGACACAGTGGGGGCTGCTGATGGACGGCTGGACCTCGGTGATGAGATACTGCAAGAACAACTTCTCAGACGGATTCAGACAGGACTCCATGGATCTGTTCCTCGGCAACTACACCGTGGACGAGGCAGATCTGACCACACCACTGAGTGATCCCAAAGGCCGGAAGTTTCTCACGTTGCCTATCCTGGTGGTAGCCTTCTCCATGTTTAACGTCAGCCTGCTTACGGCTGGCGACACGTGGACCGAGACCCTGCCCCACGCGTTGTTCTGGGGCACGGCCAGCGTGCTGACTGCCGGGAACATCCTGAGCGACGGAGTCGTAGACGTGCCCAGGTTGGTGCAGAACGAGAAGGAGGACTGAAATGTGTGCGTATGGAAAGCAGCTGGGTCCTAAGGACCGATGTTGCCAGATTTTGCGAGAGAAATGAGCAACCAGGTCTTATGAAAACAAACCCAAAAGAAATGACTAGGCTACGGCTATTTGAAAATAGCTGATCTACAAGCTCACAACGTGTCGCGATGCGACATGTTGTGAGCTTGTAGAAACAAGACCAGGAGACCTGGTTCTGCCAGACCCAGAATAAGTACTTTATAAGATCAGAGCACTACGTCACGGCTAAGCCGGACTTCACATGACGTGTCAGCATGTGTCCCTTTCCAGAGGTCCCTTCTATGCCCATGTATGGACGAAAGGGGGACAGACTTTTATGGCTGAGGCCTGAGGGAAAAGGGGACATGCCCATGTATGGACGAAAGAGGGGCAAAGCCTCATGTAGGCCGACCCTCTGGGTCTGGCAAAATAATTTGGGGCAGAGGTTCTGAATTGGCATCTAGGGAGTGTGCACAGTTTCACTGCGATCAAGCCAACGGAGCCAGAGATTAGCTGGTCACGGACGGACGGACAGGGCGCAAAACATACTCTCTCGCCATGCCTTACGGCCTGGTGGAGACAATAAATGTCTGAAAATACATGTTAACATGAATCCAACATATTAGCAAAGATATGTTTAAACAAACTACAGTTAATTTACACAACACTAATGGTTGTGAACACAAATCTGTGAAGCTTAGACAACTTGCACCATCACTTGCAGACTGGGAACCCATCGTCAAAAAAAAGGAAAAAACAGCGCTGCAGCTCTTAAAGGTAGGGTAAGTGATTTTCTTTGGTTAAAATAAGTGTTAAATAGCTCTATATTCTGATAGTACTCATTGCTATAGAGTGTTTGTTCAGTAACAGGAGTCTCCTTGTCTCTCCACCTCTTTATTAAACAGAAAATGCATTTTTGTTTCAGTTTCAGTTTCATTTCCAATTTTATCCAACCAGGATAGAGAACTCAATCAGGATACAGATTAAACAAGTTAAATTGGAAGTGATGACACTAAGAAATGAGCAGACAAAATTGGAACTGGAACATACATACTATACAAATTAAGCTTAAAAATTGGTACTTTCTCCTGATTGGCTGAGATTTTGACACCTACCGAAAAATGTATTTTCTGTTTATTAAAGAGCTGGAGAGACAGGGAGACATCGGTTACTGAAAAAACACTCTATAGCAATGATTACTATCAGAATATAGTATTTTAACCTTTTAACAAAATACTTTTTGTTTTAACCAAAAAATATCACTTACCCTACCTTTAATCTGTTCTTGAGAGATTACTTGCAGACAGATAAAAACCTACAAGCTAGTCTCCAATCTCTCAACAGTCAACACACATTGATGAGACGATCAGCTCAATATGAGCTAGATTTGAAAGACTCCTATCAAGTAGCATAGAAGCTTTCTCAAAATAAATAATTGTCTCCGCCAGGTCGAAGGCATGGCGAGAGAGTATGTTTTACCCTCCGTCCGTCCGTGTGTGTGTCCTGTCCGTCCGTTACCACCAAATCTTTGGCACCGTTGGCCCGGTCGCTGCGAAACTGTGCACACACACTCCTTGGATGCCAATTCAGAACCTCTGCCACAATTTTTTCACATCGGCCTGTTATAGCGCCACCTGGAGGCCGATTTGTGCAATATCCATTTTTTGGGCGGTGAAACCGCCCCTATATGTGTGGTTTGGATATTTGCACCCCCCAATCCTGCGCTGTGATTGGCCACCAGTGTACCCCCCTAACCCTGCACCGTGATTGGCCAATCACAGTCTATTCAGGACTGTGATTGGCTAGTGAAACATGACACATGTGCATTGCCCTATAAATAGGACTATGCACTTAAAAAAAAACACATTTATGTTTTTTTTTTAAGTTAGGGGTGTACAATGGTTGGTCCACAATATTACAATATTACTTTTCTTTAAGTGAACTTCCATCACTGTGATGACCACTGTGACCACACCGCCCACTTCACACTGGGTGTGATTTTTTACATTACTCGTACAGATTTTATCCAAACATCGTGCAAATCGGTACACAGTATCTCTATAGTCATGTGATCAACACGGATCTGTCCGATTTCCCATATTCCATCCTCATTGCCTGAGGTTGGCTTCCAAAATTTGCAGGATTGGTCCGTTTTGAACAAAATGCCTCAAATCATGAACGCAGCTTGCGATTTCCGTGAAATTTCACAAACACATTCTCACTAGGCCAAGGAAGAAATGCCACCCTTTTTCACATTGGCCTGTTATGGCGCCACCAGCAGGTATAATTTAGCAAAACACATATTTGGAACAAAATGCCTCAAATCATGAATGCAGTGTCCGATTACCGTGAACGACCTAAGAATAAATGCACCCTTTTCACATTGGCCTATTATAGCTCCACCAGGAGGCCACAATAAAGTACCTGACCTGGCGGAGACCTGTGCTCCGAGGAGCACTTTTTCTAGTTGTTTTTGAATTAGAGCTGTTGACAAAGTCCTGAAAAGTGTCCTTTTATTTCACATATTTAAGTTTACAATCTATTAAATGAGCTAGATTTGAAAGACTCCTATCAAGTAGCATAGAAGCTTTCTCAAAATAAATAATTGTCTCCGCCAGGCCGAAGGCATGGCGAGAGAGTATGTTTTACCCTCCGTCCGTCCGTGTGTGTGTCCTGTCCGTCCGTTACCACCAAATCTTTGGCACCGTTGGCCCGGTCGCTGCGAAACTGTGCACACACACTCCTTGGATGCCAATTCAGAACCTCTGCCACAATTTTTTCACATCGGCCTGTTATAGCGCCACCTGGAGGCCGATTTGTGCAATATCCATTTTTTTGGGCGGTGAAACCGCCCCTATATGTGAGGTTTGGATATTTGCACCCCCCAATCCTGCGCTGTGATTGGCCACCAGTGTACCCCCCTAACCCTGCACCGTGATTGGCCAATCACAGTCTATTCAGGACTGTGATTGGCTAGTGAAACATGACACATGTGCATTGCCCTATAAATAGGACTATGCACTTTAAAAAAAACACATTTATGGTTTTTTTTAAGTTAGGGGTGTACAATGGTTGGTCCACAATATTACTTTTCTTTAAGTGAACTTCCATCACTGTGATGACCACTGTGACCACTGTGACCACACCGCCCACTTCACACTGGGTGTGACTTTTTACATTACTCGTACAGATTTTATCCAAACATCGTGCAAATCGGTACACAGTATCTCTATAGTCATGTGATCAACACGGATCTGTCCGATTTCCCATATTCCATCCTCATTGCCTGAGGTTGGCTTCCAAAATTTGCAGGATTGGTCCGTTTTGAACAAAATGCCTCAAATCATGAACGCAGCTTGCGATTTCCGTGAAATTTCACAAACACATTCCCACTAGGCCAAGGAAGAAATGCCACCCTTTTTCACATTGGCCTGTTATGGCGCCACCAGCAGGTATAATTTAGTAAAACACATATTTGGAACAAAATGCCTCAAATCATGAATGCAGTGTCCGATTACCGTGAACGACCTAAGAATAAATGCACCCTTTTCACATTGGCCTATTATAGCTCCACCAGGAGGCCACAATAAAGTACCTGACCTGGCGGAGACCTGTGCTCCGAGGAGCACTTTTTCTAGTTGTTTTTGAATTAGAGCTGTTGACAAAGTCCTGAAAAGTGTCCTTTTATTTCACATATTTAAGTTTACAATCTATTAATTAATCATCAAGGGAGGATAAATTAACGGCCAACAGTTGGTAAGTGTGCGTGTTAAACTCTGTAAGTTTTTCTGATATTTTTTTAAGTAATGTGAGCACCTTCTAATCTAGAAGCTAAGCTGACCACAGTGCCTGGGTAGAGGCACTGTGGTCGTTTCGCTTTGTCTGTTCGAACAACACAAAACCACTCGGCTCTACAAAACACGAACCTTTCACACAAGTTTCCTCCACGTCACACACATCTTTCCGACCACAAATGCAGATGCCTAGACGTTACTGGCATGCACTTCGAGACCTGAGTCACAATGGTATGATGAAGATGTTTAATGTAGCACATTAATATATGAAACATAAGACATCATCATCATCATCATCATCATCATCAAACACCACCTAGACTCCACATGGCCTCAGATACCCTGTGTGGCATAAAGCCCACAATGCAAAACAAATCTACCCAGACGTTACATGTGCACTGTGCAATTTAAATTGATGTCAGATTAACGGTAAGCGGTACAACCAGCCCCTGAGACTTAATCCAATCCAATCCACTTTATTTATATAGCACGTTTTACAACTTGTTCAGGGTTACCAAAGTGCTGTACAGAAAAGAAAAGAAAAATACACTGGGAAAGTTAAAAAACACAGAAACAAAGCAAAACACAGAAGCAAAACATACAACAAAAGAAGCAAAATAAACAACAGAAAGAGACACATCACTGAAAATATGACGCAGCCGCGTCAGCAGACAGTGAAAACAAAACATAGACCACAGAAACACTCAAACAGGGTCAAACGCCAAGGCATAAAGGTGGGACTTAAGGCGAGATTTAAAAGTATCGATGGTGGGGGCCAGTTTAATATGGGAGGGGAGCGCATTCCATACTGCTATAAGAAGGCTCGGTCACCTCTGGTTTTCAAACTTGAATTTGGGACCTCAAGTTTCAACTGGCCCGCAGACCGCATACACCTCTAGGAGTTCAGATAAATACTGAGGTGCCAGGCCATTCAGTGATTTAAAAACAAACAATAAAATCTTAAAATCAATTCTGAAGAGAACTGGGAGCCAGTGAAGTGAAGCCAGAATCTACTTAAAACAAATAAAAAAAATCATTACTATTATATATTTCATTTTAAATTCACATGTATTTTATAAATGGTGGCCAAATACATATAATCAGTTTTTTATTACATTAAAGGCGTACTATTTGTACAATTGCTACAAATTGCTACAAACCCTGTGGATAGCCAGTCATTCTGGGCGTAAAGAAATAAGGGTAAACTAGAAAAAGTTACAGGTCTCCGCCAGGTCAGGTAGGTTGTTGTGGCCTCCTGGTGGCGCTACATTCCGAACATTGTAGGCCCACACTAACCTACATGACCTGGCGGAGACCTGTGCTCCGCGGAGCACTTTTTCTAGTTCATAATGATTTGCACCAGCAGGGGAAATGTGTGCTGAACCTAAGAGATATTTTTACTCCACTTAAAGGTAGGGTAAGTGATATTTTTTGGTTAAAACAAAAAGTATTTTGTTAAAAGGTTAAAATACTATATTCTGATAGTAATCATTGCTATAGAGTGTTTTTTCAGTAACAGATGTCTCCCTGTCTCTCCAGCTCTTTAATAAACAGAAAATACATTTTTCGGTAGGTGTCAAAATCTCAGCCAATCAGGAGAAAGTACCCATTTTTAAGCTTAATTTGTATAGTGTTCCAGTTCCAATTTTGTCTGCTCATTTCTTAGTGTCATCACTTCCAATTTCACTTGTTTAATCTGTATCCTGATTGAGTTCTCTGTCCTGGTTGGATAAAATTGGAAATGAAACTGAAACTGAAACGAAAATGCATTTTCTGTTTTATAAAGAGCTGGAGAGACAAGGAGACTCCTAATACTGAACAAACACTCTATAGCAATGAGTACTATCAGAATATAGAGCTATTTAACACTTATTTTAACCAAAGCAAATCACTTACCCTACCTTTAAATATAATTGGAAGTAAAGTGATACATTTGTATCTGATCTTGAGTAGAATACACCAATTTAAAACGCAAAAACATTTATGTTGCAGATACATTTTATTGGAGTGTAGGATCAGCAAGGTGTTTTTCACAGTACAGAAAATGTGCACATAATGTGAGGTTTGCCTCTGCATGGCGGTGCCTTACAAATCACATTAAGTCATCTTGTCATGCTAAGCTAACCTAACAAAACTAGAACCTAAAAAAGTTGTCTATCTAATCCATTGTTGCCTTAACCAATTTGGTAAACAATTGACAAAGATAGGCTGTGTCCTTCACCTTGCAGGCTACTGCTGCAGCCTGGTTGCCAGAGAAAAACATGTTGTTTTCTATGAAAAGACAATCTTCAAAATACCATTACAACTACCTAAAAAGTATTTTAAGTACCCACAACAAAGCAGCATGCTAGACTGCTGTGGTAGTGAGAGACAGCTTTAACCTTTGTGGGCTAGTCTCGTGTAGCAAACTATTCCACAATCTCCAAATAGTTAGGGAATTTTAGCAAGATGTTTGGACCATCTGTGAAAAAATTTACTACCAATAGCTTTCTTATAGGTGTCTAGAATCACCTCTCAATTAATGCAAACCCAAATCTTCGTGGAAAATCCTGGAGAGCCAATCAAAGTTAAGGAGCCCAGAGGGCTTGGGTTTAAAAAGATGAAAAAAATAAAGTCTAAAATTAACTTGTGAGGTATCTAACTAGGGCAGGGGCTTTCAACTGATTGTGAACCAGGGACCACCACCCTGACTAAGGGTGCGTTCGAAAATACAGCACTGAGCGCACTGGCCAATACAAACTAATAGGCGAGTGTGCTCCGGTGCGCAATTTCCGAACGCACCCCTAAGACTCAACCTGGGGACCACTGTTGTGTTGGGAGGGGAAATTGGCTAAGATTTGTTTTTTTGGTAACACTAACACTATGCATCCCAGGTCTATAATATATTATGATCAGCTTATAACTCTGTATGATTAGAGTTATAAGAACTAAAATATGCATAACCCTTTATAACACTGTTTCTCAACCAATTGTCCGATACTATGTGATACTATGCGCAACACTTTTAATCAAGCCCTTAATTAACAGTCATTATTTAACTGAAATATAATGCTAGTGAGAGAGTGTTTTTGAGTGTTTGAGTGTTTTTGAGAATTTCTCTTACTTCATCCAGCCCTCTATATTAAACTCATGTTAACTGATGAGTGAGCAGACACATGCTATTATATGGGCACATTTCCTAATAATGATGGCGCAACCAGGCCACACTTCCACTTCTTGAGATTCCAGTTCCCTTTTCTGTGGAAGTTCCAGTAACTGCTGTCATTTTCTGGCTCAAACCTTCATCATTCATGTAAAAAGCAGGGGGTCAAGTGTATATCTGCTTGTGGCAAGTGTAATGGAGAAAGCAAGAACATCAACCAGGCAGACGAGAATGTGAGAAAGATGAGGAGTTGGCTGAATAAGACTGACACCAGGTTTCATCAATACAGCACATTTCTTTACATTTTTCCTGCGATATGTAATAAAATATGTTCTTTTGGAAAAATAGTTTTTTTTGTTTATTCAAAACTAATGGTTGGAATAGATTCAGCACCCCTGAAAACCCCTAGTTAGACACCTCACAAGTTAATTTTAGACTTTTCCTTTTTTTCACCCAAGCCCTCAGGGCTCCTTAAGTCTAGCCTGGTAAACCCCCCTCCCTCCGGAAATCTCATTTGCATTTGATTTCAGGAAGGAGTCTGGTCTACAGGCCTGTATGGGCAATTTGGGAGCTGGGCTGGATTAGTACAGTTGACTGACAACCCCTTCAGCCAATCAGCAGTCCGTTCCCCTTCAGCCAATCAGCAGCTCATTTTCCCCATCCCCAGCCAAGTATGACGCAAGGGGACTTTTGAAGGGGCTATGCCAAAAATAGGTTGCTTTATTCGGATACATACGTGTCACTGCCTGCCCCGGCCGGTTCTCTGAATTTTTATTTTTAAATAGGCTCTGTCATGATTAATTGACCACATATATGAAGTTAAACAACTAAATTCTATCCAAACAATATCTTATAAGTAAATTCCGTGCCTCAAAATAGAAGTTTGAGAGCTTTTTGAAGTTTTAAAAAACAGCGGAGAAATATCGCGCACAGAAAAGATGGCTGCCGCTCGTTTTTGGTCGGGTGCACTCAGGTTGGACTCGGTTCCATTCGGTTTCACTCGAACTCGCCACCTGATTGGCCAACCTTCGCTGTCAATCACAGACCATTGAGAGAATGGAGCGTTCATGTTATGAACTCCGGAGAAACGCCCAGACAGGCCTGTAGGCCAGACTCACTTCTGAAAACAAATGGAAATGAGTTTTCCGGAGGGAGGGGTTTACCAGGCTACCTAAAGTCCCCACATGCAGACAGTGTGTCCCACTGAGCATGTGCGCAGTAGGTGTACACTCTTATCAAGTGTTTAGCAATATTTTCTTAATTTATTTTTCAGAATAGAATCAATTCAACAACACCCCAATCCCTACCATTGATTATACACTGTGCTGTACATTACAGCTTAACAATAACCAATATACCAATATTATATGGCCAGGGAGACATTTTTACTAAAAAATAATGGTTGGAATGGATTCAGCACCTCTGAAAACCCCTAGTTAGACACCTCACAAGTAAATTTTAGACTTTAATTTTTTTGTTCATATTTTTAAACCCAAGCCCTCTGGGCTCCTTAACTTTGATTGGCTCTCCAGGATTTTCCACGAGGATTTGGGTTTGCATTAATTGAGAGATGATTCTAGACACCTATAAGAACACATTGGTGAAGAAAGCTATTGGTAGTAAATTTTTTCACAGATGGTCCAAACATCTTGCTAAAATTCCCTAACTAAAACTATAGAGTCTGGAACTACTACTACACCTCCCGAAATCCGAGACAGGAAGCTGTCATCTGTTTGTCATTTCCGTTCACGAAAATATATCTTAAAATATCTTTACATTTAATTGTATTATTTCCATTTCTGCTAAGCAGCAAACTATATATGCTTAGATTATTTGTATTTATATTATGATAAATGTGCGCGACTGTAAAGACGAAACAGAAGTGGGGAGGAGGCTTCAAATCCACTTTATCGCTTGATCATTTTCAGAGCTTGCTCCAGACTGTATGACATGTAAAATGTAACAGATTGCTGTTAGATTCATGTTATTCACATGCTACAGGCGCCCCTTTAACTAAATAATGAAAATATTGATATAAATTGTAATTTCTACAAGGCATATTGGGTAGAATTACAAGGCAGACAAACCAAAGCAAACATATAAACTACTACATGAAAACACACCCATCATTTAGCTGTACCAACACACCAGCTAACTAATACATTGTGAAAATGATGATTTCAGCCAAGAACTCTTTCACAGATCCAACGGTTAGGTGCATCACATGTTTTGTCGTACCATCCTTTATAATCTCCATTCCAAAACACAATGCAGTCTTCTTCTCCTTCTTTGCTATTAGGCTCACCATCGTACCAGTACCTAGAAAAGTATTAACATTTATTACATACTGTAGGCTTATATATATATATATATATATATATATATATATATATATATATATATATATATATATACATATATATATCATCATCATCCGTTTTTACGTTTGAAGACTCCCGTACTTCAGACGCGCCTCCTCAGGAGACATTCTAGATGTTAGATACAAGTATAGTTTTAGTGACAGCGTGGCACGTTTGTATTTGATACTGCCATTTAGAAAAAAGCAGGAGACCTGGTTCTGCCAGACCCAGACTTCACATGACGTGTCAGCCTGTGTCTATGCCCATGTATGGACGAAAGGGGGACAGACTTTTATGGCTGGGGCCTAAGGACAAAGTGACCAAAACCTGTTTTTTGCCCATGTATGGAGAAAACAGGTACAAAACATGCCCATGTATGGACGAAAGGGGGACAGACTTTTATGGCTGGGGCCTAAGGACAAAGTGACCAAAACCTGTTTTTTGGCCATGTATGGAGAAAACAGGTACAAAACATGCCCATGTATGGACGAAAGGGGGACAGACTTTTATGGCTGGGGCCTAAGGACAAAGTGACCATGCCCATGTATGGACGAAACAGGTACAAAGCCTCATGTAAGCAGCAAAGATGTGAAATGTAGTGAAAATGTTAGTTGAAAGAGAAAATGAAGGTAAAGTCTTACGTTGGTGTGGTCAGTGGGGTTCCATCTACCCACTTCCAGAGTCCTTCTACGTCTCTGTCAGTCAACCCCAACCACCTGTTCTGGTGTCTGCCAGCGACTCTCTCAACAAGGTCCTGGACAGAAAAGATGCTGGTTACTGAAGTACAAACTGATAGTTTACAACGCACGCACGCACGCACGCACGCACGCACGCACGCACGCACGCACGCACGCACGCACGCACGCACGCACGCACACACGCGCACACACACACACACACACACACACACACACACACACACACACACACCTGTTTTTCTTTGCTGTTTACGACCATCAGATCTGATTGCTTGTCTGTACAGTATCGTCTGCTCTCCTCCCAGGTTTTCTTCTCAGTGGAGACGTAGTAACACACACCACCATCAAATGTAAATCCATATGATTCTAACAACAAAATAATAAAGTTAGCAACTGTTGGCTCATATTAATGGCAAATGATGAACAACATGATGAAACAATGAAGGGAAACAGTGACGTCTCACTCACCACAGAGCCTCATCTTCATGTCATCTCTCTCTTTAGTCAGTTGGCTGTGTCTGGTCTGTAGCTGGTCAAAACTACTCTGTAGCTGATCTGTCTGTTTAGTCAGTTGGATATGTCTGGTCTGTAACTGATCAAAACTAGTCTGTAACTGATCTTTCTGTTTAGTCAGTTGGCTATGTCTGCTCTGTAACTGGTCAAAACTAGTCTGTAGCTGGTTATGTCTGGTCTGCAGCTGGTCAAAACTAGTCTGTAACTGATCTTTCTGCTTAATCAGTTGGCTATGTCTGGTCTGTAGCTGGTCGAAACTAGTCTGTAGCTGGTCTTTCTGTTTAGTCAGGTTATTATGTCTGCTCTGTAGCTGGTCAAAACTAGTCTGTAGCTGGTTATGTCTTGTCTGCAGCTGGTCAAAACTAGTCTGTAACTGATCTTTCTGCTTAATCAGTTGGCTATGTCTGGTCTGTAGCTGGTCGAAACTACTCTGTAGCTGGTCTTTCTGTTTAGTCAGGTTATTATTTCTGCTCTGTAGCTGGTCAAAACCAGTCTGTAGCTGATCTTTCTGTTTAGTCAGGTTACTATGGCTGGTCTGTAACTGGTCAAAACTGGTTTGTAACTGATCTTTCTGTTTAGTCAGTTGGCTATGTCTGCTCTGTAACTGGTCAAAACGAATCTGTAGCTGGTTATGTCTGGTCTGTAGGTGGTCAAAACCAGTCTGTAGCTGATCTTTCTGTTTAGTCAGGTTACTCTGGCTGGTCTGTAGCTGGTCAAAACCAGTCTGTAGCTTATCTTTATGTGTAGTCAGTTGGCTATGTCTGCTCTGTAACTGGTCAAAACTAGTCTGTAGCTGGTTATGTCTGGTCTGTAGCTGGTCAAAACCAGTCTGTAGCTGATCTTTCTGTTTAGTCAGGTTATTATGTCTGCTCTGTAACTGGTCAAAACTAGTCTGTAGCTGGTTATGTCTGGTCTGCAGCTGGTCAAAACTAGTCTGTAGCTGATCTTTCTGTTTAGTCAGTTGGCTATGTCTGGTCTGTAACTGGTCAAAACCAGTCTGTAGCTGATCTTTCTGTTTAGTCAAGTTACTATGGCTGGTCTGTAGCTGGTCACAACTGGTTTGTAACTGATCTTTCTGTTTAGTCAGTTGGCTACGTCTGCTCTGTAACTGGTCAAAACTAATCTGTAGCTGGTTATGTCTGGTCTGTAGCTGGTCAAAACTAGTCTGTAGCTGATCTTTCTGTTTAGTCAGGTTACTCTGGCTGGTCTGTAGGTGGTCAAAACTAGTCTGTAGCTGATCTTTCTGTTTAGTCAGGTTACTCTGGCTGGTCTGTAGCTTTTCAAAACCAGTCTGTAGCTGATCGTTATGTGTAGTCAGTTGGCTATGTCTGCTCTGTAACTGGTCAAAACTACTCTGTAGTTGGTTATGTCTGGTCTGTACCCGGTCAAAACTGGTCTGTAGCTGGTCTTTCTGTTTAGTCAGGTTACTATGGCTGGTCTGTAGCTGGTCAAAACTAGTCTGTAACTGAACTTTCTGATCAGTCAGTTTGTTATGTCTGGTATGTAGCTGGTCACAATTAGTCTGTAGTTGGTCTTTCTGTTCAGTCAAGTTGTTATATCTGGCCTGTAGGTGGTCAAAACTAGTCTGTAGCTGATCTTTCTGTTTAGTCAGGTTACTCTGGCTGGTCTGTAGCTTTTCAAAACCAGTCTGTAGCTGATCGTTATGTGTAGTCAGTTGGCTATGTCTGCTCTGTAACTGGTCAAAACTACTCTGTAGTTGGTTATGTCTGGTCTGTAGCCGGTCAAAACTGGTCTGTAGCTGGTCTTTCTGTTTAGTCAGGTTACTATGGCTGGTCTGTAGCTGGTCAAAACTAGTCTGTAACTGAATTTTCTGATCAGTCAGTTTGTTATGTCTGGTATGTAGCTGGTCACAATTAGTCTGTAGTTGGTCTTTCTGTTCAGTCAAGTTGTTATATCTGGCCTGTAACTTGTTAAAACTGGTCTGTAACTGATCTTTCTGTTCATTTGGGCTATTATGTCCGGTGTGTAACTTGTCAAAACGGGTTTGTAATTGGGCTCTCTCTTCAGTCAGGTTATTGTTCCTGGCCTGTAGTTGGTTGTAACTGGTCACTAGTTGGTCTCGCTCCACCATATTAGACTGATCTGTATGGAAACAACATTTACAAAATGTGAGATCCACTATTCAAAAAAATGCCAAAAGTCAATTGCTATCATTAAAGTGTATATTTTATGCTAGCATGTATCAGTCATAAAAAGTAAATAATAAATATCCTGGAAAAAAATATTTACAAAACACTTGTGGTCAGTGGTTGGCACTGTTGCTGCACCAGTGTTGGGCAAGTTACTTTATTTTAGTAATATATTACTATTACTTATTACCTTCATTTTAAAGTAATACATTTCGTTACATATTACTGTCTGAGCAACAGTCATATATTAATATTACATATTACTTTTTAGTTACTTTAAAAAAAAAGAGCAAAAAAAATTGAACAAGCATTTTGACATTCCCGGCTGACACTCATTTAGATAGACATGGCATGAGTTGAAAACATTGACTAGACAGTTAGAGTTAAGACTCATTTATATGGTCTACAAAGAACTCAGCTCTATACAATTATATTTATACCGTAGGCTACTCTTTAAATAAAAATCCTTATTTGACCTTTAAGAGAAGACTGCGCTAGCCATTTATCCACAATCCAATATATGCTCTCCTATCCAAGACAAGTACCCCTGCCTGCAGTGTTGCCTGGTCTGATTATTATAAGCCACATTGGGCTTGTTTTTCTGAAGTTGCTTGTAAATAATGGTAGAATGGTTGTGAGCTTGTAGATCGTCTATTTTCAAATAGCCAACATATATAAATATGCACATTGTTTAATGGACGACATATATATAGGTTTGAAGTGCTCATATGGCCTATTATAGTCGCTTCTTTTGGCCTTGTTTTCATAGACCTAGTTGCTTATTCCTCTCGCACAACACTGCTCTGGCAACACTGCCCACGTTACGACTAGAGTCCGACATGAACTCTGCAGCCGCACCGTGGGGATTTTACATTGAGCACACACAGCCGATGTTTGGCTTCTAACTTAGCTCTGGACTTTAATTGCCTTTAAATAAAACAGATAGACATAAGTATCACCTACATGTTACTGATTAGAGATTATTTTATATTTTTGTATTCAGTTCATTATTTCCTGCATAATCGATGAATAAAACTGATGTGTGTAAATTGGAACATCGCATTGCGCGATGCTTAACTTGCCTTCTTTAAATACATTAAATATACTACCATCTTATATAAACACAATTGGCACAAGGAATTGACACTCTTCAGCTAATTATAGTAAAATTAGTGCGTTCGGAAATACAGCACTGAGCGCACTGGCCAATACAAACTAATAGGCGAGTGCGCTCCGGAGTGCAATTTCCGAACGCACAGAATCACAGAGATTTGTTGACAATGATAGCCTGTAGAGAGAGGTGCGTGCTTAGTTTTAACAGGGATTTTGCTGTAGGCTGCGGCTTTGTGGGTGGATAACGCACAAAGTAACGTAGTAACATAGTGTCATTTTAATAATTACAGCTTCTCGTTGTAGTAATGCGTTATATTACCCGTTACCGCAATTCGGTAATATATTATGTAATGGCGTTACGTTACTAACGCACGTTACCCAACACTGTGCTGCACACAGAAAGAAGGTCCTGGATTCAAACCAGACTTAGGTCTTTCTGTGTGGAGTTTGCATGTTCTAGAAACAAACAGTAAAGCATATCCACTCACTAAAAAACAGGTGCTGGGCAAAGGTCAGATACTGGGTCATGCTCCAAAGCTTAAATATGTATTGGTTCCTTTACACCAGGGGTGTCGAACTCATTTTGGTGTCCGGGCAAGATTGGTCAAATGGTGACTTGAGGTGGGCAGGAACCAGTTGCGGACGCACATGCGCGCTCACACGCATTCAGTTATACAGCATTGTTTTTCAATCTGTTGTCTTGTCTCAGAAAACAAACAATGCAATTTGTAACAATAATAATAATAATAATAATAATAATAATAATAATAATAATAAGGGTAATAATAATAATAATAATAATAATAATAATTATTATTATTATTATTATTATTATTACATTTATTATTATAAACCATTTTAAGTAGAATAATTTGAAGTTAAACAATACCTGGTAATGTGTGTGGGTGGTTAAATAATTACATTTATAGAACAGTGGTGTAAAGTAACTAATTACATTTACTCAAGTACTGTACCTAAGTAAAGATTTGACGTAGTTTTACTTTACTAGAGTATTTCCAATTTCCAGAACTTTCTACTCCACTACATCTCAGTCACTGCTATAACTACAGTATATCACTTTAAAAAATGTTTTATGAAGATTAGCTACTTTAATTATTTACATTTACAAAAATAGCAGATCTACAAGCTCATAGTGTGGCACTCAGTGCCGCACTATGAGCTTGTATATCTGCTATTTTTGAATAGCCAAATAAATCTTAAAATGACACAGATGCTTTCCCAGATTGAATGTTAAATACGCTCTGAGTTCAATTAATACTGAGGATTTCACTGGGCAAGCTCCTGAGAAATAAAAGAAGCAGCTTTGATACATTTATACGTTTTTAACACATATATGATTAATGCTTCTAACTACCTATTACCATTATTATATTTTCAAAAATGGCAAATTTACATGGTGTAGCCAGCATGAAATTTCATCTAAATCACTTGCTGCTCCCAGACACCTGACATCTCTTTGCTTTAACAAACTTAATGTTAGGGAGCAGTGTGTGTGTGTGTGTGTGTGTGTGTGTGTGTGTGTGTGTGTGTGTGTGTGTGTGTGTGTGTGTGTGACAGACAGACAGACAGACAGACAGACAGACAGACAGACAGACAGACAGACAGACAGACAGACAGACAGACAGACAGAGAGAGAGAGAGAGAGAGAGAGAGAGAGAGAGAGAGAGAGAGAGAGAGTGTGTGTGTGTGTGTGTGTGTGTGTGTGTGTGTGTCCGTGCTGGGCTGACTCCTGTGTGACGATCAAAGAGTATAGCCATTACTAATCGACTAGTTGAATAGACTGTTAACGAGCCAATCAGCCAGAACATTCCGCAGCTGGTTAGACAATGCCTGGGCGATCAGAGGTACTCAGTCAAGTAGCAGCGAGTGGGGGAGGGGCGAGCTGCTTGGCAGCACAGCAATGCAAACTGCGACTCTATATGTCTGTTAGATGTAGTGTCAATTTACTATTTTTCAAAGTATTTCGCGGGCCGCTATGGACCTTTCCGCGGGCCGCAAAACGCCCGCGGGCCGCGAGTTTGACAGGCCTGCTTTACACCATCATTGGATGTGATGATTCGAGCTATTCTGGCTTTTACATCTTGAAAGACAATCCATGCAAATGCATTTACTTGCAATAAAACCATTGTAAGGCCAGTCCACACCAATGCAACTACTTGCAACTGCCATTTGGGGATAATGGTTGCAAGTAGTTGCAAGGAGTTGGAGTTGCAAGGAGTTTCATTGGTGTGGACTGGCCTCTAAGCTTAGGAGCACGACACACTGTGCAGACTTTATTATTTTTGGAGTTTGTATTCCGTATTCAGTGTTCTCTTGTGTTTCCTCCCACACCAAAACACATGCTTGTATTAGGGACAAACTCCTGTCAGTGCCCTTGAGCAAGGCACTGGCCTTAGAGCTGGAGCTGGTCCCTGGGTTCTGCTCAGTGGCTGCTCATTGCTCCCAGAAGTTACAATTGCATTTTCACACAGGGATAGAATATACTATAGAATATAAATAATAAAGGAGGCACGGTGGCACCTGCAGTAACTTCTTTGTCTCTTCTGGGCAGCCAATCACGGTCCTGCAGTCACTGCTTGTGGTCCTTAATTCCCTGCTGGATTTACTGTTTCACTGACAAGTTAAATCTTTCCCCCAACTCCGGACGCGCCCCCGTCAGCAGTGGCAAATCTCGGTCCTGTACTTATTGTTTCACTGACCAGTTAAATCTTTCCCCCAACTCCCAGACTCCATTCCTAGATGAGGAAGTAGGAGGAGCATGATGAAACAGCACAGAAATGATTAAATAAAATAAAGATTGATTTGATTGATTTTTACACTTTGTCAGCTTGTTCTTTTGTCATTCCATGGTACATCGTGATCTAGAAATTGTATTCGTTTTTTTTTACATAACCTGCAGTCCATTTGGAAATTAGTTGGCTGTTCATTGCAAGAGGAAGTTACAATCTTTTCTATTTTGATTAGATTACTGCCTTCAAAGTACCCAGGCTGTGCTCCAGTATTTTATTTATTGTGGGTAATGTATTTGAGAACAGCAAAACCGATCATGTATGAGCTTATATAGCCCTGAAACATGACTGTCATATCGTGACCGACCGTCATGGATGAGCTCAACTTGGTATTTAAACTTTCTCCCTTTTTGGTCCGTACATCTACATGAACGTTCATATTCCAAATATAAAGTGCTTACCCCATGGCTACGGATTTTACAATTATGTACGTTTCCTCAGAAGTACCCGAATATTCTGAATTGTTAAATAAAAAGCATTTTAATCCGATTGGTGGCCATTTTCCCCTTATTTTCTTCATATGCTTTCAACTACGTGACCCTATCGGCTGGGAGGTGTATTGCACTCTGGTACATTATAACTCTATGAGAAAATGGCCACCGATCGGATATTTTAATCCGATCGGTGGCTTTTTATTGAATAATACGGAAAATACGGGTACTTATTGAGGGCCCGTACATAATTGTAACATGTGTGGCCATGAGCTAAGCACTTTATTTTTGAAATCTGAACATGTATATAGATGTATGGAGCAAAAAGGGAGAAAGTGCAAACACCAGGTTGAAGTTCATCCATGACCGACAGACGACCGTCATATGATCCATGACTGGCGTTTGTTTTCCAAGTATTTCCAATTACTCCTGCACTAAATCTGATCTCAGAGGCAAATATTATACTTGTACTCCACTACAATTATTTGAAAACTTAAGTTAAGTTGTAGATTTTGATTATTATTACAGAACATACATTAACCACTTCAGCCCTATATACATTTCAGCCATTTGAAAATAGCAAATCTATAAGCTCTCAATGATGTAGGCTATCACTACATAACTAAAAGAGTTTATGAGTTAGGGTATCAACAATATATTAGGGTAACATGCTATGGTTTAAAACTGTTCTAAACCATAGCATATGTTAACCTAGAACAGGGGTCTTCATAAGGGGTTCCTCATAGTTACTACAGTACAGGGGTTCCGCCAAATCTATTTGAGATTTTCTCTCTTTTTTTTCCTTCTTTTTTTTCACTATTACCAGCATCCGGGGGTACATTCACTGAAAATAGCCGATCTACAAGCTGACAACGCATCTACAAGCTGACAACGCGTCATGCTGCGATCTGCTGTTTGTGGTAGGCTAAGACCGCATGGCTCATTTGCATATCCTCGTGAATTTTAAGTAGCCATGCGGTCTTCATTTACTTGTAATTGAGTATTTCTGTATTGCGGTATTGATACTTTTACTTAAGTAAAAAGTTTGAGTACTTTTTCCACCACTGATTACTAGCAATAACTTGGATAACAATGACACGATTGCAAAATGTCGGCTATTTATTTATTATAGTTAGGTTAGGGGAAACAAGAGTTCGTCATAGTGTCAACATTATATTAAGCAAAATATAATGTAGGCTATACCTATAGAGTCACTTAGACAGGCAAGACAGAGTTAACAAAATAAATTGCCGTCTGATATGATGTAAAAACGGGGGTCCGGGACCCCTAGGCCCTAGGGGGTCCTCGTAGTTACTACAGGGGGTCCGCCAAATCCATGTGATATAGAACAGTTTATCTCTCTTTTTTTCTTCTTTTTTTTACGCTATACTATAAATTAGAATCACAGATTTTCGTTGAGAATTAGCAGAGAGAGAGAGAGAGAGAGAGAGAGAGAGAGAGAGCCTGCCGTTGTGCGCCCGGCCCGACAGTTACTGTATCCATTGCAACCAGAACCAACTGTACACCAACAAGGACAAAACAATAATAATAATTATTAGTATTATAATATTAGCATCAATTCGTTCACCATAATAAAGAATAGGATGGACGCACACTGTCGCACAGGCTATTATATCGCATAATCCAAGTAAATCCACCGTGCGTAAAGGTGAGTATATAGGCTCTCATAAGGATGTCATTGATTTGTGGGAATAACATAAGGATCTCATGCGCACACTTTATTAAGACGTTTGAACGACACGGGAAAGCGTTCACAATCACACTCTACAATTTTATTACACTTCTTCTTCTTATCACATATAGCCAAAATATAATGTAGGCTATACACTTAATAGAAAATTGGACAATGTTTAGCTGTATGTCGGAAAGAAACCATGCAGGAACATTAAGTCAGCCAGTAAAAGCTCACGTTCTGCTTTGTTCAGGTTAATGTTAATGTTATATTATCGGCTGCCTACAAGCATCGTTGAACTCGTGGCTCAACGTGCCCTCGGTGGCTCGTGGTAATTATGAATGCTTTGATCATCTCATCAATTGTAAGTCTAGAATGACAGACGCAATGAATACAAGAGTATGTTACATTATATGTACAGTATATATGCTACAAGCAAGCAGAGCCACAGTTGAAGAAAGTTGGCTCGGGCAGGAGTCGATCCCGTCCTCCCAGTGCGTGTGCTTTTCTTTGATTGGCCGAACGTTGATATTATAGCGCTCCGACCTCGACAAGTCATCAGCACCCATATCCTAGGTGGGGTTGGCGAAAGGGCCTACTCTGTGTGGAGTTTGCATGTTCTCCCTGTGTCTCCCAGGGTAGTTAATACCCTCACAAAAACATGTAGTAATCCTGGTCGCTATACCGCCTCCCCCATGACAGCCGGGGCGCCTGATGGAGGGGAAGGGAACTGGTTGGAATAACGTGTTCCTTCCACGCGCTACGTCCAACCAGGGAAACTCCCCCCTGTCAGGTGACAAGAAGGTCAGTTGGCTCTCATGCCTGAAGGAAGCATGAGCTCGCAGTGGCGCGGGAAGGGGGGGGGCTATGGGGGCTGCAGCCCCCCTGGTGATGGGAGCAGCCCCCCTGGTGATGGGAAGAAAAAAAAAAAAAAAAAAAAAAAAGTTTTATTTTATTTTATTTTTTATAATATATATATATTTTATGGATCATAGCAGTCTGTTACGGTCATGGATGAACTTCAACCTGGTGTTTACACTGTCTTTCTGCCTTTTTGTGTGGGGAAAAACACAGAAAACCCCCAAAAAATCGCAAAAAAAATCGCGCGCCCGCGCTTCGCGTGGGCGCCAGGAGTCCCCCCCGACGCACAGCCCCCCTAGGTATTAAGGACTTCCCGCGCGCCTGTGAGCTCGGCCCTGGCCTCCCTACTGTGGGGGACTGGTGTAGGGCTGGTGTAGCGCCCAGGATCACTTAGGAAATTGGCACCGGGTGAAAAATATGGGTTACAAAAATCGCGGGATAAAAAAATAAGAATATAAATTATAATATAATTTGGGCGTCCTACATATTAATCAGTGGATATCAATATCAATGAAAATGCACTGATCAGAACTGTCTCTGGCCACACCCAAACTGTCAACCCTCCTCTCACCAACACCATGTGACCATGTGAGTTTAATACAATCTGGGCCCTATCTTATCCCTTATGCCTAATCTTATTCTTTTTTTTTTTTTGGTACATTTTAAAATAGTGAAAATAGATGATTCAAGCTCACAACCTGTCGATTTTACTTCCAACGATCCAACCATATCGATATGCAAACAGCAGTATATCATATCGTTTGACATCGTATCGTTTTGTAATGCAAATAATGGATTGTATCGATACTAAGTACTCGTGCGGTGTATTTAACAATTTTAAGAAGAAAAAAGAGAAAGAGGGCTTTAATTATTTCTATTCTATAAACTGATGCGATTGATGTGAATTGATCTTAAAAAGTAAAAGAGTGCCATTATTCTTCACAAGAATTGGCAAGTCAAAGTGACACCGTTGGCCACCGTCACATGGACATATCTTTGATCATCACAGATATAAAACATTGTTATAAAATATTGTTTTATTATACTTGACTTACAGAGATAGAGTGGTACTGCAATGTTGAGGAGAGCTAGAACAGCACAAAGCAATCCAAAACGGACTCCAACCCGCCTGTACCGTCTTATGTCTGGAGGACACACACAGACACACACACACACACGCACACGCACACGCGCGCACACACACACACACACACACACACACACACACACACACACACACACACACACACACACACACACACACACACACACACACACACACACACACACACACACAATTCAATTCAATTCAATTCAAAGGGCTTTATTGGCATGAGAAAACATACGTTTACATTGCCAAAGCAGAAAGCATAATACAACAATACAGCAATACAACACACACACACACACACACACACACACACACACACAGTGAAAAAAGGTTTGAGTGAGATCTGTTAAAGTCTTTGGTTCTAATTTTTTAAAAGTATTTCATGAAAGTATTATATTCTTAATTTAGTAGCATCTCTTACCAGACTGTGATATCATTTGTGGATCTTTCTCCTGAGCTGTAGGATCTTCATTCATTTCATCGTCTAGCCTTTGGAGCTCATAATGTCCACGTGCAGCCATTTCTACATGTATGACTTTAATTCTTCTTGCAGGTAGTTGACATGGTCCCCCTCTCCAGAACACACTGAACAAATGTGAAGTGTGGCCCTTCTTTTATTCATGTTCCTCTCTTCCTCTTTTATTTTGGTTTGTTCCACCCTCACGTTTAAAAAATGCTTTGTTGCAAAAAGCTAATAAAAATGTGTTTGTGTGACTGGAAAACATATTTGTCTCATCAGCAACAACTTCAGCTGATGATGAACTGAGAATAAGAAGGAACTGAAACCTCAACCTGGATCAAGAGCTCCATCAAGTGCTGTCCATCAGTATCTTAAAAGTATGTTTGCATCCTTATTTGATGTGCATAACATGTTTTTCCCCAAAGTTTATCTTACCTTTATTATTCATATTATACTTCTGAAATGTTAGTGTTGTTGTTGTTTTTATATACAACTATTGACTTATTTTAATTAGCAGCCTATAATAATCTCTGTCTGGTGGTAGAATACTTTATAGCAGGGGTCTTCAATGTTGTTCAGGCCAAGGACCCCTTTGCTGAGAGAGAGATGAAGCAGGGAACCCGACTACATATTGTGTTTGATTATTTGTTGCAGATCATACCTTTTCATAGATTTCATAGATGGCTTTGTTTGACACACTATCATCAGTGTTGAATTCATGTTAATGTGTGTATTTTCAGACAGTTAACCACTTAAACACCCAATACTTACACTTGATATACTCTTTTTTCCCCTACACCCTTTCCCCGGTTAAGCAGTTCCTGTGCCTGAAACGGTTGTTCACCCTGACCTTGAACATAAGTACTAAAACATTATTGTCTTGGGACCCAAAAGCAAAATCTGTGTCTTCCTGGATTCCAAACTCACAAAAATAATGAATCGCCATAACTCAATTAGTCAACTATCAATTAAGACAGCCTGTCTTGTTTGTCTTCAACTGAAATGTGCATTTATTATGTATGGCAATGCGTTAGTTTTTTCACGCACACGCACACACACACACACACACACACACACACACACACACACACACACACACACACACACACACACACACACAAACAGAAACATTTCTGTGATATTGACCCCATCTTCCTCTTCCAGTGTGAGAACAGTGTCTCTTGAAGGTTACTTCCTTGCTCAGGGAAAACCCTCTTGTCTTTTCCTGATGCTGAGGTTGGATGCTTTGTTTGGAGGTTTCGGTTTAACCACTTGAACCCTAGTGTCTCTATTCTGGTGAGAGTAGTATGTGAAAATAGCAGATCGACAAGCTAGAGGATAAACATCAGGAGGGCCTAGTATCCCTGCGGGGACTCCGGTCAACTAATTATATAGTGTTTTAAGTTTTTAAGACCCCCTTTTGAAGACCCCTGCTTTATAGAATATAGATGACTCTATTGGCAACAATCAAAAGCACAGTATCAACAACCAAAAGCGCCAAATTGGTTTAAACACAAAAAAGCCAAAGCTTGTCTCCATTGTGGTCCATTATAAAACATACAACACCCAACAGATTACAGTATTCAAACAACCAAACGGCTGGTGCTAGATCTCACCAGCCTTGGAAAACGGTTAAGTAGATCTTGTGCCTGAAAAGGTTGTCCACCCCTGACCTAGAAATGTTTTAGAAGAGTTCTAAAACATTCTTGTCTTGGGACCCAAAAGCTAAATCTGGTGTCTTCCTGGATTCCAACCTCACAAAAAGAACGAATCTTCATAACGTCTCAATTAGTCAGTTATCAATCAAGACCAATAAGCCTGTCTTGTTGGTCTTGAACTGAAATGTGCATATGTATCGAAATGCATTAGTTCTCAGACACACACACACACACACACACACACACACACACACACACACACACACACACACACACACACACACACACACACACACACACACACACACACACACACACACACACACACACACACAGAGAACAGCAGCAGCAGCCTCAGCAGCTATAAAACGATTCCTGAAAATCGGACATTGACCCTAAATTATCTCTGTTTCTCACACACCAAGGTTATTATAGCTAACGAAAACGAACAAAATAACAAAAACTAAAATGAAAAAACAATTTTGTTGACTGAACTAACTGAACTAAATAAAAACTAGAAATATAGCTGCAAGCAGCAATAAGCGGGTTCGAGGGATAAGGCAGAGAGAGAGAGAGAGAGAGAGAGAGAGAGAGAGAGAGAGAGAGAGAGATGTTCAGTAAATTATATTTGTACTGGTTAAATTGTGGGTTTTAACCAGGGACCTACAGACGTGCAGGTAGACAGTGTACTGACTGAGCCATTGGATAGACAGAATTGGATTTCATGTGTGGTAAGTTATCATACAGCATGGATTGCTTATTATATATCTACAAGCTCATGATGCGTCACATTGTAGATCGGCTGTATGTGGTTACTGTAGGTGTTGTATTAATAATTAAATCTGCAAAGTAACAAGTAACTAAAGCTGTCATATGCTGTAATTGTAATAGAGTAGAAGTAACAAAAATGGAAAGTCAAGTAAAAGTACCTCAAAATTGTACTGTGCATTGTAAGCACTTGTATTGGTACTTGAGTAAATGTACATAGTTACTTTTCAGCACCATTGAGGAGCCAATCACTGACAGGCTAGGTATCACCAGGTGCACTGATTGCTAGAGTACAGAGGGACATGGGTTGATATTAATGGTCTTAACTCAAAATGTATATATCACACAGCTTAGATTTTTTTTGATTAAATAGGAGTGTGATGTAAAATAAATCTGTAGTGTAAAAGTTGCAAGTTCATCAAATGACAATGTATATCAGGCCTGTCAAACTCGCGGCCCGCGGGCGTTTTGCGGCCCGCGGAAAGGTCCATAGCGGCCCGCGAAATACTTTGAAAAATAGTAAATTGACACTACATCTAACAGACATATAGAGTCGCAGTTTGCATTGCTGTGCTGCCAAGCAGCTCGCCCCTCCCCCACTCGCTGCTACTTGACTGAGTACCTCTGATCGCCCAGGCATTGTCTAACCAGCTGCGGAATGTTCTGGCTGATTGGCTCGTTAACAGTCTATTCAACTAGTCGATTAGTAATGGCTATACTCTTTGATCGTCACACAGGAGTCAGCCCAGCACGGACACACACACACACACACACACACACACACACACACACACACACACACACACTCTCTCTCTCTCTCTCTCTCTCTCTCTCTCTCTCTCTCTCTCTCTCTCTCTCTCTCTCTCTCTCTCTGTCTGTCTGTCTGTCTGTCTGTCTGTCTGTCTGTCTGTCTGTCTGTCTGTCTGTCTGTCTGTCTGTCTGTCTGTCTGTCTGTCTGTCTGTCTCTCACACACACACACACACACACACACACACACACACACACACACACACACACACACACACACACACACACACACACACACACACACACACACGTAGTGCAGTGTTATGAAAATAACTGCTCCCTAACATTAAGTTTGTTAAAGCAAAGAGATGTCAGGTGTCTGGGAGCAGCAAGTGATTTAGATGAAATTTCATGCTGGCTACACCATGTAAATTTGCCATTTTTGAAAATATAATAATGGTAATAGGTAGTTAGAAGCATTAATCATATATGTGTTAAAAACGTATAAATGTATCAAAGCTGCTTCTTTTATTTCTCAGGAGCTTGCCCAGTGAAATCCTCAGTATTAATTGAACTCAGAGCGTATTTAACATTCAATCTGGGAAAGCATCTGTGTCATTTTAAGATTTATTTGGCTATTCAAAAATAGCAGATATACAAGCTCATAGTGCGGCACTGAGTGCCACACTATGAGCTTGTAGATCTGCTATTTTTGTAAATGTAAATAATTAAAGTAGCTAATCTTCATAAAACATTTTTTAAAGTGATATACTGTAGTTATAGCAGTGACTGAGATGTAGTGGAGTAGAAAGTTCTGGAAATTGGAAATACTCTAGTAAAGTAAAACTACGTCAAATCTTTACTTTGGTACAGTACTTGAGTAAATGTAATTAGTTACTTTACACCACTGTTCTATAAATGTAATTATTTAACCACCCACACACATTACCAGGTATTGTTTAACTTCAAATTATTCTACTTAAAATGGTTTATAATAATAAATGTAATAATAATAATAATAATAATAATAATAATAATTATTATTATTATTATTATTATTATTACCCTTATTATTATTATTATTATTATTATTATTATTATTATTATTATTATTGTTACAAATTGCATTGTTTGTTTTCTGAGACAAGACAACAGATTGAAAAACAATGCTGTATAACTGAATGCGTGTGAGCGCGCATGTGCGTCCGCAACTGGTTCCTGCCCACCTCAAGTCACCATTTGACCAATCTTGCCCGGACACCAAAATGAGTTCGACACCCCTGATGTATATTGTTTCTTGTGTCTGTGTAGCTCAGTTGGAAGAGCTATTGACTCTGAACTGCAAGGTCATGGGATCGAATCCTGGCAAAAGCAACACAGCATATGAGTAATCTGGTTCCCTGGTGTATAGAGCATTGTTACAGGTATAGACTCATTTGTTTGTTAATGTTGCTACCCTTTAAATGGCCATGGCCAATAACGTGGCATTGGGCGCTTAAAGTTAAATATTTGAAAAACTACACATTATTTCAAAGAAAAAGCCACCAGGCCACTAATGAGTTGTGACAAGTGTGATTGGTTATGAGTGAGAGCAGGTGAGAGGGGTGGATCCAATCTATGGGAATAGGGGGAAGGTTGCTGACTAGATGACTCTTTTCTACACCCACCCTCACTAACCTTGACCTCAGTAAAACAACGACCTAACCTCAAGAAACACTATTTGTAAAATTAAGAATTCCAAATGACGATCACCTCAACACATTGTTGAGGACAGGGATCGAACCAGCGACCTATGAATTCAGAGGCTGCCTCTCTTCTCATTGAGCTAGAGATATGGCCTCCCTGATGGTGTCTGTTGATATCTATAGGTTTTTCCGTCCGTTATGAACCAAGCCTCTGTTTCACTAACTACTCTAGATCACTGGTTCACAAAACATTTACCAATAAAGATTTATTTTGTCTTCTCGGAATGGAATCTAGTGAAAATAGTCGATCTACAAGCTCACAACGCGTTGCTATCTGAAAAGTTGTGAGATTGTAGATCGGCTATTTTCACAAGAAAGTATGTCATACTTAAAAAACAACTACTCTCAAAAAAGCATTTCATGTTATTTTTTTTAAATTGCACATGTCTGAATTAACAGGGTCATGTTTTGTACAATGCAATTTGAATGTAAACTGTACTGAGTGAGACTCGAACCGGCTACCCTGTGGTTGCAAGGCTTATGGTTTACCAATCAGCCATTGGACCAACAGACCTGAACTGGTGAAAAAGGAGTTCACACAGATGACACAGTTTCACGCAAATTGCTCAGAAATCCTGGGTTTAAATGTTTTTGAAACTGCTCAATATGGCGGAAAATCTAAGGGCGGAGCTTACTGGTCAAAGTGATAGATGTGCTCCTATGAGTCAAGGCACATGTGTAAGCAAGTTTCACGGCTGTCGGCCAAACGAGGCATGCCTTTTGCCTGTTTAAAGTTTGCATTTTCAAAAAATTGCTATAGCGCCTTTGACCAATTGGAGTAAGATTGGTTTCAGTGATACTTGGAATGACCCTCTACATTACTGCAAAGTTTCAAACAAATGTGAGTCTGCATGTATGTGTTAGGGGAAAACGAATAATTTTCATAAAACTGCAATGTTCATTGGCTCATAAAAGCTTAATTTTTTCACTTATGGAAAATCCGCTTCCTCAGTTTGTCGGCATAGGTCCAAAGCTCATGAGTAAAATGTTTCGTGCAGATTGCTCAAAGATCCCAGGAGGAGATAGATTTTTTACTGTTTTTCATATAATTCAGAATGGTGGGAGATCTAAAGGTCAGAGGTCAAAAGTCAGAGCGTGAAAGTTGTTAGGCATGAGGAGACGCATGTGTGTATCGAAGTTTCATGGCTGTAGGTCAAACAGGGCATGAGTTGTACCTGTTCAAAGTT
>NC_137612.1:30257639-30550139 GCF_963280865.1 Gymnoscopelus braueri | reverse complement strand
AACGCGGTTTCCAGTGCAAGTGCTGAAATTTCACCATTGTGATAATAGAGCCTGCCTGCTTGATCAGAGGATACACTGAATTTGTGTCAGATCCTGTGTCTAGGTGAGACACGGCCTTTGACATTATCTAAATGTCTCAAAAGAAGAGCAGGGAGACAAAATACAACCACCCTGATTGTATAAGTTATATTGTAGTAACATACTCTACCATACAGATTGTACAAAATTACATTATATTCATTATCAAGGAGGAAATTAAAAGAACAGTATCTGCGTTCTGTTGGCCTGGAAGAACCCTTGTTTTAAAACAAATGCAAATTGTGAAAAATGCTCATGATTTATGTAAATCTTTACATATCTTGAATTAACATTTTGACTTGTTTGGGACTCGAAACAAAAGGTTAGGACTTGTGTGGGACTCGAAACAAAAGGTTAGGACTTGTTTGGGACTCGAAACAAAAGGTTAGGACTTGTGTGGGACTCGAAACAAAAGGTTAGGACTTGTTTGGGACTCGAAACAAAAGGTTAGGACTTGTGTGGGACTCGAAACAAAAGGTTAGGACTTGTTTGGGACTCGAAACAAAAGGTTAGGACTTGTGTGGGACTCGAACCAAAATGCTAAGGACTTGTGTGGGACTCGAAACAAAAAGCTGAGAACTTGGACTTGACTCGGGACTTGAGAGCAAAGACTTGAGACTCGACTTGGACTTGCAACATAGGGACTTTGTCCCACCTCTGCCAGCAGGGGAAATGTGCGCTGAACCTAAGAGATATTTTTACTCCACTTAAATATAATGGGAAGTAAAGTGATACATTTGTATCTGATCTTGAGAAGAATACACCAATTTAAAACGCATAAACATTTATGTTGCAGATGTGAAGTTTGTCTCTGCATGGGCGGTGCCTTACAAATCACATTAAGTCATCTTGGCATGCTAAGCTAACCTAACAAAACTAGAA
The DNA here is from genome assembly GCF_963280865.1 of Gymnoscopelus braueri. Lineage (NCBI taxonomy): Eukaryota > Metazoa > Chordata > Actinopteri > Myctophiformes > Myctophidae > Gymnoscopelus > Gymnoscopelus braueri. The sequence continues at coordinate 30,549,179 of NC_137612.1, read as the reverse complement.
CCTAAAAAGTTGTTTATCAAATCCATTGTTGCCTTAACCAATTTGGTAAACAATTGACAAAGATAGGATGTGTCCTTCACCATTGCAGGCTACTGCTGCAGCCTGGTTGCCAGAGAAAAACATGTTGTTTTCTATGAAAAGACAATCTCCAAAATACCATTACAACTACCTAAAAAGTATTTTAAGTACCCACAACAAAGCAGCATGCTAGACTGCCGTGGTAGTGAGAGACAGCTGCGAGATAACCTTTGTGGTCTAGTCTCGTGTAGCCAACTATTCCACAATCTCCAAATACTATGTCTGGAACTACAACTACACCTCCCGAAATCCGAGACAGGAAGCTGTCATCTGTTTGTCATTTCCGTTCACGAAAATATATCTTAAAATATCTTTACATTTAATTGTATTATTTCCATTTCTGCTAAGCAGCAAACTATATATGCTTAGATTATGTGTATTTATATTAGGATAAATGTGCGTGAAACGGAAGTGGGGAGGAGGCTTCAAATCCACTTTATCGCTTGATCATTTTCAGAGCTTCCGTTGCTCCAGACTGTATGACATGTAACATGTAACAGATGGCTGTTAGATTCATGTTATTCACATGCTACAGGCTCCCCTTTAACTAAATAATGAAAATATTGATATAAATTGTAATTTCTACAAGGCATATTGGGTAGAATTACAAGGCAGACAAACCAAAGCAAACATATAAACTACTACATGAAAACACACACATAGTTTAGCTGTACCAACACACCAGCTAACTCATATATTGTGAAAATGATGATTTCAGCCAAGAACTCTTTCACAGATCCAATAGTTAGGTTTATAACATGTTTTGTCGTACCATCCTTTATTATCTCCATTCCAAAACACAATGCAGTCTTCTTCTCCTTCTTCACTATCAGGCTCACCCTGGTACCAGTACCTAGAGAAGTATGAACATTTACTACATAGGCCTACAAAAAAAGAAAATATGCACAGTAAAAAAAAGAATATATATATATATATATATATATATATATATATATATATATATATATATATATATATATATATATGTATATGTATATATGTTACAGTATGATTGGAGAACCAGTACGATTGAAGAAAGCACGCTCGTTTTTACCACCCACCCAGCAATTCTGTAGAAGCAACACTAGAGGGAGCCACAAGCCAGGCTTGTGCACAAACATATATGGCCACGACCACACACACACAGTCACACACACACACACACACACAAGCGCACACACACGCACACGCGCTCCTGCTTTTTATGGTTTATTGAAAGCAGGACTGTTACTTTTATTGTGTTCTGGCTTTTGTTTTACTTTCTCCCTGACACACACACACACACACACACACACACACACACACACACACACACACACACACACACACACACACACACACACACACACAGTGATCCATGAAAAGAACTATTCTGTCCCTATCGGTTTACAACTCGAACGGCGCTGTGTCGACTCAGCAGAGCATCGGCCGGTCAGCGCGGGCACTCGCGCCTGGAGGCGCGAGGGCGTGCCTCCTCGGCCTCAAGCTCTGCTGAGTCGGCGCGCCTCCGTCATGGACAAGCGTGTGCGTGTGAACGCGTGTTCAGTGTTCCCCTAGTGTAGCTTCCTGATTGCTATGTGGGGGGGAACAACAAAAGACAGGTCTGCGTCGGCGTCGCATCAAAGCCCCGCCTCGTGGCGCCGCGTTCTCCTTCTCCTCCTCGGAGGAGGAGAAGGAGGACGGTTTATTACGCGAGGCTCGCGAGGAGGAGGAGGAGGCTCCTCCTCCTCCTCGCGAGCCTCGCGTAATAAACCCCCGCCTCGCAGCGCCGTGTCCTCCTTCTCCTCCTCCTCCTCGCGAGCCTCGCTAATAAACCCTGTCTCGAAAAGCCCCGCCTCGCCCTGAAGCCCCGTGCCTAAAAACGTGCGCTCTGTCTTCAATCGTACTGGTTCTCCAATCGTACTGTGACATATATATATATCATTTTTTGTAGGCCAATGTAATACATGTTCAGACGCTAGATATACAAATTAACTGGATCATGTACAGTAACATGTTTTCAGTAACAGTGTGGCACTTTTGTATTTGATAATGCCATTTAGAAAAAAAAAAAGCTGCAAAGATTCTGAAATGTAGTGAAAATGTTAGTTGAAATGAAGAAGAGAAAAATAAGGTAAAGTCTTACGTTGGTGTGGTCAGTGGAGTTCCATCTACCCACTTCCAGACTCCTTCTTCTTCTCTGTCAGTCAAACCCAGCCACCTGTTCTGTCTTCTGCCAGCAACTCTCTCAACAAAGTCCTGACAGAAAAGATGCTGGTTACTGAAGTACAAACTTGGCTGTACAACACGCACGCACGCACGCACGCACGCACGCACGCACGCACGCACACACACACTCACACACACACACACACACACACACACACACACACACACACACCTGTTTTTTTTCGCTGTTTATGACCAGGAGATCTGATTGTCTGTCTCTACAGTATTGTCTGCTCTCATCCCAGCTTTTCTTCTCAGTAGAGTTGTAATAACACACACCACCATCAAATGTAAATCCATATGATTCTAACAACAAAATAATAAAGTTAGCAACTGTTTACTCATATTAATGGCAAATAATGAACAACATGATGAAACATTGAAGGAAAACAGTGATGTCTCACTGACCACAGAGCCTCCTCTTCAGGTCATCTCGTTCTTCAGTTACATTGTTATATTGGAACTGTAGCTGGTCTAGGTCTTTGACCAGGTTGTTTTTCTCTGTAATCTTTTCAGAATCTTTAAGAAGGGAAATAAAAACAGAAAACTGTTAAGCTTTACATCCAACTTTGTTCTGATAATAAATCTACGTAGCGCTCACCTCTAGAGTTCGGGCCAAATGTGGCCCTCACACCTACGTTGCACCGCCGATCCGACCAATATGCCCATATGTGGAGATTTCTGTATCTGTCAGTCCTTGCCCCCTTTTGTGCCCATATATGGAGCTGACTGATTTGTTTGCGCCTGATGCTATGACGACACATTGAGGTTAGACAACACACTCCATATTTGGGCGTGGCTGCATTCGAAACTCCTTATAGTATTGTATAAGGAGTTTCCTTCCTTTGGATCTGTTTTTTATTTGTTCTGAAAAACAAACAAAAAATGACTTAGGCCATTAGTTTAGGAAGGTGACGAATATGGGCATAAAAGGGACAAGGACTGACAGAGATCTCCATGGGCATAGAAGGAACACAGGTAGACTGACAGATACATAGATCTCCATATGGGCACAAAAGGGACACAGACAGACGAGTACAACGTCTACTCTGACAAAGCCCTCGACACTATGACTCAGACATGTCGGTCAGATCGGCAGAGCAACGCAGGTGTGAGGTCGCGTAGTGGACTTAACTCTAGATGTGAGGGCCAAAGTATTTCAATCAACAGCCATCAACACTATTTCTGACACAAATATGAAAACAATTTAAGATAGTTTTTATAGAATGATACTCACACTTTATGGCCAGACCAATGATGACAGCCAATAGAAGACTCAGCATCACCAGACACACTGCAGCAACTCTGGAATGATTTGAGCCTGAAAAACACAAGACAAACCTATAAAGATACTACAGATGGTTTTAACAAGTTATGATGCTTTATGACAGATAACAAGTCATTTAAGTTCTTAATCGACAAAAACAATATAACACCATGAATGTAGAAGAGTGGCTTGAAACTAAACTTGTCAGTTCTTTCTTTGATGTGTCAAAATTATTGTGGCCTTCCAGATGTGTTAGTGAATCATTGTAGGATTTATTTGTACCTTCATTCTGCTCCTGTGCTGTGTTATTCTGCACAGCATCCTGCTGTGTCCCAGGGACAAGTCCAAGGTCGTCTGCAGTGACATAGATGTCCACTATCCTCTCCTCCCTCTCCCCCCTGTCTTCTCTCTCTCCTCTCTCCTCCATCTCCTGCTCCCCCTCTCCTCGGCCTTATCTGACCTTCTTTGTCAGGTCTGGTATGGCGTACACGTCCTCACTTATTCTGGTTCATCTTCAAACTAGATGTGTTTGTGCAACTTGTTGGAGAACAGAAGTCACAAAAGAGGAAGTTGACATGTTGGACGTAACGTGCATTAGATACATATTAATTAGCCATGTCCTGAAAACTTCACACCCACATGGTTTCCGAAACGCTGAGAGAGGTCTAGGGTTGTTCCCTTCTGCTGTTGCGCGTCATAAAAGTATTGTAGACTTATTTGAGAGTTTTGGCAGCTACTGTTATGCCTTTTGGACCAACATCCATCATTATTATACTTTTTTTTTTAGACAGCGACTAATACCGACTATATGTAAACAGATTCTGTTTCCGCAAGAAACAGTGTTGCATCTTTGGTGAAATTGAACAATCATAGAAAAAGTGCTTTAATAGAATAGACCGACTGCATGAAGAGCACCTTTTATTTTAATGTTTAATTTTTTCTCGCTCTGTTTCTAAGAAGAAAAAGTACAACAGAGGAACTCTCCACTTTAAAAATAAGTCTAAGTGTCATCATCAACAGGATGTGGTCTATCTTATGCTGCAGGCCTGAACAATATGCTCATTGTTCTCATATGGGGAGGGGGGTGGTTTAATATACAAACTGGCTTCAGTGTCTCTGTCACAGTGGTGGTGGCAGTGAGTTCAGTTCACACCTCCTCCCCATCGCCTCCACCCTCCTGGGCCCTCCTGGTCGAGGGGGAGAAGGAGGCCCATTCTCCTCAACCACTTTCTGTCTCACATACTGTGATACACTTCTTCTAACACATAGATTTGTTTTATTTTTTATTATTCTCTATTAATATGTGTGAATTGTATCATATAACATATTATACAAGCATGGTTACCTCGAGATAATGAGCATCATTACAGTTTCACTGAATATTAAAAATAATAAAAAAACAACCAAATCTTAAGCCTGTTTGTGTCAAATGTTAAATGTAACCAGATCATTTTGTATGAAATGATAATGTCATTGATAACATCGTGGGACTATTGATTTCAGATGGGGGTCCGTGGCCAAAAACATTTGTTTGCGGGCCCTTGACATGAAAAAGTTTGATAACCACTGTCTGTCTGTCTGTCTGTCTGTCTGTCTGTCTGTCTGTCTGTCTGTTGAAATGTGCATTCAGTCTTTTCATTAGCACTTTGTTTCAGAGTTTACATGGTTCACTCACTACACAGTAAAATGTTCATTTAACTCTGGAAGTGCGAAGAATGGACCTGTGAGCGTGTTGCTGTGTACATTTATACTGCAGTGCTGAAGGCATTTGCCAACATATAAGAATGTAAAGAAATGTATGAAGATGGGGAAAGCAAAACCTTAAGTGTTAAAAAAAAACAAAAAAACATTTGATTATAGGTCTATAAAACAACAAAGTCAAATGTTAAAATTATGCTTTTAACAAGCACAAATCCACATACATGTGATTCTTCTGCAGGATTTAAACATTGATTTTGTTGTCATGGGCTATTTAATACACAGCTGCGTATTTGTGCCATAGAGCAGCGATTCCCAACATGTGGGCTATGTTGGGACCCAATGGTGGGCTGTCAGGATATTGAAAAATGGGCCCTTAAATGGTGGTTGGTTTTATAATACACAACTTTAGTTTTTATCCTGTTTTTATTTCAATATTATGATTCTGTTGTGCTATCAAATTAGTCAGGGTTTTCTAGTATTCATCCCACCTATCCACTGGACCAGTATATCAACGTCCAGAGAGATAGTGATGTTTTTATTGTTTCCCCCCCCCCTTTTTTTTCTTCTGACAAATGTATCAGTCATTCATTCATAATGATTTGCACCTGCAGGGGAAATGTACACTGAACCTAAGAGATATTTCTAATCCACTTAAATAAAGGCTACTGGGAAGTAAAGTAACAAATTCTTATCTGAATTAAAAGGGCATAAACATTGATGTTGCAGATACATTTTATTGGACTCAGAGAACACAGACTATTACACTGAGTGTAGAAACAGCACAGTGTTTTTTTTGTCACAGTACATTTGCACATAATATGAAGTTTGTCTCAGCATGGGCGGTGCCTTATGAATCACATTAGGTCATCTTGTCATGCTAAGCTAACCTAACAAAACCAGAACCTAAAAAGTAGTTTATTAAAGGGATCGTTCACCCAAAGCATTTCTGTTTTTCTATCAATTAGTCACACCATGGACACTTGAATTCATGGGTATGTTTTATATTCCTGAGCATTCCTAAGCCAATAATTTGATGATTGGCAGCTGTTGTGGTAGGAGACACAAAGGAGACTCTTCATGTCTCCTACCGGAACCGCTGCCGGTCATCAAATTATTGGCTTAGGAATGCGACAAAAACAAAAAAAATATGCATGAATTCAAGTCTCCATGGGGTGACTAATCGATAGGAAAAGGGTCATTTTGGGGGTGAACTATCACTTTAATAGTTCATTGTTGTCTTAACCAAAGTTTGAACCTTTTTTATTCTTTTTTTGTTAAACAATTGACAAAGATAGGCTGTGTCCTTCACCTTGCAGGCTACTGCTGCAGCATGGCCAGAGAAAAACATGTTGTTTTCTGTTGTTTTCCACAAACTCTAAAATACCATTACAACTACCAAACAAATCTTTAAGTAGCCTACCCACAACAAAGCAGCATGCAGTGGTAGTGAGAGACAGTGGTAGTGAGAGACAGCTGCGATATAACCTTTGTGGGCCAGTCTCGCGTAGCCAATTATTCCACAATGTCCGAATACTATATAGAGTCTGGAACTACAACTACACCTCCCGAAATCCGAGACAGGAAGCTGTCATCTGTTTCATTTCCGCTCACGAAGACATATCTTAAAATATACATTTATTTATATTTTAATTTCCATTTCTGCTAAGCAGCAAACTATATATGCTTAGTAGATGATTTTGATTTATATTAGGATATATCTGTGTGAATGTAAAGACAAAACGGAAGTGGGGAGGAGGCTTCAGATCCGCTTTATCGCTTGATCATTTTCAGAGCTTCCGTTGACAGTATGACAGAAGCATTTGAACATTTTGGTTAGTTAGGATCGTGAGACTATTTGTGGGCTGTTATAAATACTGTATTAAAATGTAACAGATGGCAGTTAGATTCATGTTATTCACATGCCCCCCTTTAAAAAAAAATAGGAAAATATCAATTGTAAATTCTACAAGGCATATTGGGTAGAATTACAAGGCAGACAAACCAAAGCAAACATATAAACTACCACATGAAAACACAGCCATAATTTAGCTGTACCAACACACCAGCTGATTTTGTTCTCATGAGGTATTTAATACAGAGCTGCGTATTTGTGCCATAGAGCAGCAATTCCCAACCTATGGGCTCCCAAATGGTGGTTGGTTTTATAAAACACAACTTTAGTTTTTATCCTGTTTTTATTTCAATATTATGATTCTGTTGTGCTATCAAATTAGTCAGGGTTTTCTAACATTCATCCTGTAGTGCTCTATCCACTGGACCAGTTCATATCAACGTCCAGAGAGATAGTGATGTTTTTATTGATGTTTCCCCCCCCCCCCCTTTTTTTTCTTCTGATAAATGTATCAGTCCATTCATTCATAATGATTTGCCCCAGCAGGGGAACCTAAGAGATATTTCTATTCCACTTAAATATACTGGGAAGTAAAACTACACATTCTTATCAGAATTAAAAACGCATAAAAAACATTGATGTTGCAGATACATTTTATTGGACTCAGACTATTACACTGAGTGTAATGAATTAAAAAATTATGAAAATATCAATTGTAATTTCAACAAGGCATATTGGGTAGAATTACAAGGCAGACAAACCAAAGCAAACATATAAACTACCACATGAAAACACAGCCATAATTTAGCTGTACCAACACACCAGCTAACTAACTGTGAAAATGATGATTTCAGCAAAGAACTCTTTCACAGATCCAACGGTTATTTGCATTACATGGCTTGTCGTACCATCCTCCATTCCAAAACACAATGCAGTCGTCTTCTTCTCCATAGCTATTAGGCTCACAGTCACCACTGCTTCAGTACCTAAAGAAGTAACATTTAATACATGACAGAATGTGTGTGTGTGTGTGTGTGTGTGTGTGTGTGTGTGTGTGTGTGTGTGTGTGTGTGTGTATGTGTGTATATATATATATATATATATATATATATATATATATATATATATATTGGTAGTTTTACAATGTTTAAAGTTGTTATTTTCTTCATGTTCTTTTCCCTTCTCCTCCTCCTTGCCAACGCTTTCACCAACCTCTCCAGTGGATTCACCCCTGACTATGGATCAACCTGATGGCCTGCTCAGCACGGTTTTTCTAGATATTATAAAAGCATGCATCGCAAAGTTGCTGGATGTGGTACTAAGTAATCAGATGGATCTTGAAGTCAGTTACTGTTTTACTCCAGGCGCCACCTATGGATATCCCCTATATCCGGTGCCACGTAATTATGTCTACGACCATTTTTATGAATTTATTAAAATGCTGTGGACTGACAGATTTCTTTCAGGAATCATGCATGTGCTGGAAACTCGAGGCATTGTTACTACAGAATCCAGAGTGCAAGGAGTGTGTGAAGTTATTTTAAATGAACTGAGGCTAGATATCGCAGCTGACGATATCGGATATGCTTTGGCGCATCATAATGTGATGAACAAACTCATTCCATTTTGGAGAGACTCACCAGCTAGAAAACCAAGGTCTGAACGATAGAATTATCAAGTTACACCCTCACAACCAGTAATCATCCAAAAGTAATCATGATTTTTTATTGATATGCAGATATTGTATACCATCTAACAGTGCTTTTTATTCTTTCATTGATTCTTGATCCTGTAACCACAATAAAATAAAAATGTTGTATTTGCTGAAACCTGTGCATAGTTTGTCATGATTTGTATTTAGTCATGTTTTATTTTTGTTGGTTATTTGTTTAAACCCCAATGGGTAACAAATGTTCATGTACATACTTTCTTGACAAACAACCATATCATACACTCATAATAGTTTTTGTAGCACGAAGGATGTACGAACAAGCATAAAGCCCATGACACAAGTGTTGGAAGCAATGGAATGAAAGGCTTGAAGAAAATGGAAAAAGGATGGGTTTTACTATATTATTAGATATATTTAGAAGCCATTGTAGAGATAGTTGCATGCATTCTACATAATAGCAATAATATTATAGATAATAATAATAGATATTGTCTAGCGTCCAATTGTTAGACACTGATTATAAAGGTCCTTACACACCGGGGCGATTTTTTCGTGCGAATAATACGCTTTTTTTAAAAACCTTATAAAGTCAATGCAAGCGTACATGGCGCGAAAAAGCGGAAAAGCAAAGCGAAAAAGCGTCTTTTAATTATTCGGAACGAGTCCGAATTTTGCGTATATTCGCCACATTCGCCGGTGTGTAAGGACCTTAACCCCTTATTTCTATTTCATTCGATGTATGCATGGTTATTAAAGTTACAATTCAAACTCAGCTAAGTTTTTCGGACACATTCACAATGTTCTCAAACTAAGTTCACAAGTAGTATACATATACATAGTGAATATTAACCATTACTTTACTAACCTTAACGTTTTACAACGTATAAATGACCATTATTTATGGTATAGCATCCAATGATCACGATTATGATTAGGTTAAGACTTTGACAGGGACCAGTTTTGGAATTGCAGCCTCCTGAAGGTTATTTCTTTTAGGGCAGTTTTGAAAGTGAGTATAGGGTTTTACACTCCTTTAGGTAGGGCTTTCCACATTTGTGTTGCATAGCATGAGAACGAATTCAAACCCTTGTTTGTGCCAAATCTGGTGTGGACATGATCAGTACGTTTTTTGAAGTATTTTGACAGGTACGTGTGTACATGTTATGACTTACCTTACAGAGAGAAAAAAGAGAAATTATGTGAGAAGATAATGAGCGAGAGGTGAGAGAGATTATGTGTGAAGGGGCAAGAGAGGAGAAAGATTGACAGAGGAGAGGAAAGAGATGTTAAGAGAAGCCACCACTGACACTAGAAATATGTTTTTGATCAAATATCTACAAATCCATAGGATCACAGTAAAACAGCAACCTGCACAACATATGCTGACCTTGCCAACTCTAATTGTTTGTAGGATTTAATGTAATTGTAAATCTATAGTTTCTAAAAAACATAGTTTTAAATTCTGGAAATGCCTTGGCGGATCAGTCTTACAGGTTTTAAACTAGTATGCACATTATATAGTGTACATACCCCGCTATTATGTTAAATGTACTCATTTATATAGTTGATGTGCTGATGTAAATGTGTTTTGTAGGTCCACATATTTATATATATATATATATATATGTGGACCTACAAAACACATTTACATCAGCACATCAACTGTCACAGTTTGGCTCTAGGCCGTGACAAACATCAGGGAGGAGACCAGGTTGAAGTTGTAAAGCAAGTACATATTTATTAAACAAAACCTAATAACAAAGAACTAAGGAGGTATGAACAGAACATGGTAAGAAACATATGAGGTGTGGAGTCAGTAATCAGTAGCGTAGATGTGGATGTGTGAAGCATGGTGTGGTGCGAGGTGTGTGGATAGAAAGGAAGAACATAATCATAATAATAAGGGCATGGAGAATGGGTTTGGAGCTGGTGGAGACAGGTCTGCTTCTCTTAGCTTCTCCCAGAGACTGGCCAGGGCGGGGCTTTTATAGCCTCCTGGAGGCACCGGGCCCAGGTGCTTTCCAATGAGCAATCAGCCCCACCCTGCTCCCCTATAGGGCAAGAGTTAATGCAAGGCATTCACACCCACAATCACCCAGACTATAATATGGGGCATCACACCCCCCCCCCACCCCCTTAAAGTCGTGGTCCCACTAGGAACCACGGCTCCCCATTGAATAATACTTAAATACAAAACAAATAATCAAACCCAAAATTCAATCACCACCACTAAAGTGCATTTTACATCACACAATTGTAATTGTATTATATTTTACCATGGTTTTACTACATTTTAGACTTAGATACTTTCAGATAATTTTTCTAACACTTGAGTGTAATAACACCCTTAGGGCCCTGGCTTTGCAACCCCCTGGACTCTCCTCCCCCCTCAACAGCTGGATCCGGGTGTTTCAGCTAGTAATAGGGCTGTCAAGGAGCAGGACAGGCCAGGGACCACAACGCCAGGCTCTAAAAAAAAAAAACAGACATCAAGGATTAGACAGACATTTTGACTGGTGCATTGTCTCTGGCTCCAGTTTACTCTAGACACCAAACCTTGGGTAGCTGACCCAACTGTCCTCTACCTCAGTCACTGCCACTGACTGAGAAGAAGGACCGAAGGTGGCTGACCTAGGACCATAGCTAGGTCGTAACAGGTTTACATGACACAACAGAGTAGCATTTCGCAGCTTCGGAGTTGAAATGAGGTAGCTGACCTCTGACATGCGCTCAACAACAGTATATGGACCTGAAAGATTCGCTTGGAAAGGCAAAAGAGCCAGCACTTGTTCACCCGGTCTGAACTGCCGATGTTCAGCCCGCCGACCAAATGAACGCTTAATTTTCACCGTAGCATTTGAACTGACCTCTTTAGAATGTGTAGCAGGACCTACATGGTTCAACAGTGGTGGTGGCGACACATTTGCCCACACGCGGCCCCCAGCATGCATGTTACCCAGGAGAACATCGACCCCAGCCATCGGCAACGCCGTGCGCAACGCCACTTCCACCTCGCCCTGAACCAGACCACACTCAAGATTGAGTTTGTGTATAGGAGAAGGGATTATGGACATGCCCATACCACGGCTCAACATGTCACCCCCAGTAGCAGACTGTGCAGAGAATGGCAGGAGAGAGTCAAGCACGTATGTGCCCAGTGCAGCCGTGTCCCGCAGAATTGTCACGGGTACTTTTTCACTGGACCCAGCAAGGGAGACAAATCCCCTCTCCACGAATGGACGGTACGCCTCGTCTACACCGCCGAGATTCCTCTCGTTCCCATGTAAAGGACCATCCGACCTTGACACCACTGCCACCGGCGCAACAGCCGCTGCCGACTTCACCTCCATTTTTCTCTGTTTCAGTGAATAACAGTCTGCTTTAATGTGACCCTTCTTGCCACAATAGTGACATGTTTTGTCACCGTCACGGGCAGCCCAACTTGTCCCGTCCTCCATTTTAAAATTCCTACTGAAAGGTGCGCTGCGCCCGCCGTCGCCATGGCTGGATGCGGTGCCCTCCCGATGCGTAATATGGGGGCCCCGTGGTACCCCTTCACGGTGCGTCAAGACGTACTGGTCAGCCAAAGCGGCTGCTTCTGCCACAGTTTTAATCTGCTGCTCGGTGATATAAGTTGCTATGTGACTGGGAATTGCATTTTTAAACTGCTCAAGCAGTATCAAGTCGCACAACCCCTCACATGTGCTCCCACCTGCAGCCATACGCCAACGGTTAAAGTTGATCACTAATTCCCGTGAGAATTCTAAATGTGACTGTCGTCTTTTCTGTTATTCCTAAAGCGCTGACGGTAACTCAGGCACCATTTCATACACTTTAAGAACAGCAGACTTCAGTGGCATAATTTAAACTTTCCGTTACTGATAATGCAGAATACGCCGCCTGTGCCTTCCCAGTAACACGCACTGCAGCATCACAGTACGGTCCGCATCAGGCCAACCTCTCGAGTTTGCCAGTCTTTCAAACAATGAAAAAAAGGTTTCAGGCTCCTTCTCACTGAACTTTGGCATCAAACGCAAGCTCTTCACCAAATCAAAAGGTTGCTTTTCTGAAGATACACTTGCTCCTCCCTCCAACATCTTCTGGTCCATCTTACCTTCCTTGACAAGTTCTACCTTCTCCCTCTGCAGATTAATTCTCAATTTTTCCATTTAAACTCTCTCTCGCTCTACTTCCAACTCTTTCTTTTTCAATTTTAAGCTCTTGTCTGGTCCTCTCCATTTCTAGCTGAATAAGCATCAGTTCTTTTTGTTCTGAAAATGACAGATTTTGGATTGGTGGCGGCACCGCTGCACCGTCTCCCTCCCCTGTTTCAATACCTGGCAAGATACCCATATCTTCCAAGACAGCACTTAATACTACCTTAATTGTCTGTACTTTACGTCTCCTGTCCCCAATGTCTCATTTATAATAGTCAGCAATTTCTAGGAGTTGCTCCTTTGTACAGCTTTCCAAAAAATCTCCTGACGGTGACGCAAAAAATGCATCAATTTGAGCCAGATGTATACTGGACACAAGTTAAATAAAACACTGATACAATACAACTTTAACTGAGTAATCAGGAGCGTCCCCTAGCTGCCTAATCCAATCTTATCTAACTCACCCCTAGCTCTTCATGAGGTGTTGCGGGGGTATTTACGCACTAATATACGCAGGGGACAACGTAGTCAGTTGATAATTACGCCGTCAGCCACGTACCGTGCTCCCGAGACAACTGGTACTACCGCGTTCACCCCAACATTACAAAAATACAAGAAAAAAAACAAATCCACGAAAGTTTAAAAACTAAACGTGGCTTATGCCTAACATGGGACAAACAGTAGCTCCTATACGTGAATACTCAATTTGTCAGTACCAGTGTGTCAAAACAATTAGTCCATATACATTCAAATCTCCATGCTCAAAGAAAAAATACAGGGAATCAAAAAATTCTATTTAACGATAACGAAACGTTAAACAAAACACTGCACGCACTGAAACACTTTGAAACCGCTTCAAACAAAGAAGGGAACCCCGAGTTAGGCCCTCCCAAACCGCATTTGATTGGCCCAACTTTACATTACATCACAGGGAATACCCCAATTACTTCAAGACTGGCTTTCAAAAAACACTCAGTAACTGCGCGCAACAAAATACTTTAACTTTAACTGAACTTTAACAATACTCACTTGGAACGAGCCCCCATTTGTCACAGCTTGGCTCTAGGACGTGACAAACATCGGGGAGGAGACCAGGTTGAAGTTGTAAAGCAACTACATATTTATTAAACAAAACGAACTAAGGAGGTATGAACAGAACATGGTAAGAAACATATGAGGTGTGGAGTCAGTAATCAGTAGTGTAGATGTGGATGTGTGAAGCATGGTGTGGTGCGAGGTGTGTGGATGGAAAGGAAGAACATAATCATAATAATAAGGGCATGGAGAATGGGGTTTGGAGCTGGAGGAGACAGGTCTGCTTCTCTTAGCTTCTCCCAGAGACTTGCCAGGGCGGGGCTTTTAAAGCCACCTCGAGGCACCGGGCCCAGGTGCTTTCCAATGAGCAATCAGCCCCACCCTGCTCCCCTATAGGGCAAGAGTTAATGCAAGGCATTCACACCCACAATCACCCAGACTATAATATGGGGCATCACAACTAGTATGCACATTATATAGTGTACATACCCCGCTATTATGTTAAATGTACTCATTTATATAGTTGATGTGCTGATGTAAATGTGTTTTGTAGGTCCACATATTTATATATATATATATATATATATATATATATATATATAGGATATCAAAATATTTAGCTACGCATTATCGTGGCATGGCCTTTTTACCTATACAGTATTTTAAGCTGTGTTTAAGCATACGTTTATTAGGAGTTCAATTTACACCTAGTTTTAGACTAACAGATGTACCAACTAATGTTATATCTTTCCTTTGTAATGTGAAGATACATATGACCCTATATTTGAGTATAGTGTATTTTAGCTTAAACAAAAAAAGTTGATAATATTCCATATTTACTACCATACCGTGTGATGAGAATAGTTTAGTTTGAGATTTACTCACAAACAGTATATGATTTGTGTGCAGAAAAAACTCTAGCTACAGTTTTGACTAAAATATGTACAGATATATCTTTTAAAAAAAAAAAACATAATTGAATGCTTATAGCTTATACCCATGTTTTAATAAACTAGCAAATATAGCCCATGATGAAAAATAGTAACTATATTTGGTGTAGGGTGTAGTGTTGTTGATGTTTTGTTTTGTTGATGTTGTACTGGTGATGTGTAGTTCTGTTGATGTGTATGTGTGTGCTTTTAAATTTGTATTGGAAAGAATGTAGTTGGAGGGAAAATAGTCAGGTTGTAGTCAATAGCTGATCCTCCAGGCTATACTATACCTTTTTACAAACATTTTGTTATCCGCTAATATATATTAACTGCCTGTAACACATAATATGTCTTGTGGTAAAGAGTGCCCCTTCAGCAAACAAATGTCTGAATGTAAAGCTTGCTGAGTCATATGCCTTGATTCAAGGGCCTTAATGGTGACTCATTTTAAAATATTGCAGGCTGTTTGTTTTTTACAAGTTATATAACTAAATGCCTTAGAAAAAAAAATACACTACTTAGCCATCTTAGGTAAACTCTTCTACATTCTGACAATTTACCGTATCATGTGTGAGTAATCACAGGTTCTTTAGAAGGAGGATAACTTTCCCAGGAATCATAGCCAGGAAGATTGCCTCACTACTGTATACCTAAGCTTGGCTGGCTCATTAGTTCTAATCATAATGCTAAATGGTTCACAATAACCAAAACTATACAATTAGGATATAATGTATTTGGCATACACAACACCTTAGAAATAAGCACTAATAAGTTGTCTAATTACTATGCGCACCCCATACATGCTTGGGGGGAAATCCTTCTCTGACCACAGCCAGGCCCCAGATCATACAATACCATATGCAACTATTGGTTGTCATAATGGAGAGATATATTTTTCAAAAAGTTTTATCATCAAACTCTATATATACTCTCTTAACATGGGTTAAGAACATTTGAGTGTGGAGACATAGTGTGGCTATTTGCCATAGAGTGAGATTCAACCCCTTGCATAGATACATGCTGGTAAAAGTAATGCACAGAGAGAAGAAATATATGCATCATACTAGGAGAAAACAGAGCATCATAGCTTGTGTTTCTTTAGGTTGCATAGTTTTCAATGCATGTATGCAAACAAAGTATTTAGATAAAATACAAATGTTGTTATAAAGCATAAAAAGTTACTTAAAACATGCTAGATACTACTTAACAGTGAATAATACTTTAAACTCTTGTGATACATGTTAACCTCGCATCACCAGTCTTTCCACCTCGGAGGAAAGCCTGGTGATCGTTACTAAAGACCCATATGATCCGGTCTAGGCCACGCCTACTGAAAAAGAAAAAAGAAAAAAGAATCCTGTTTCCGGATTGTCGCGATCCGGTTTTGCGGTGCCGCTTTGTTTTGGTTCCCCAATCCCTATTTAAATGGAATAGAATTTCCCCGTGGGATAATACGGATAATACAGACGCTAAATAGTCTCCGGAAAGTACACTCACATTTAGATTTAAAAAATAAGCTAAACTACGCCACATCAAGGATTTTATAGGACGGACCTATTTTGGGGTGAGACGTGTTTCCGGTTTGTCGCGATCCGGTCGCTGATGACGCGGATGACGTAGAGCTCCCGACCGGATCATATACCCGAAAAGGAATGGTGCCCAGGCTAGATACATGTAGGTAATCTGTGAGAGTTGCTACTGATGTAGGCTACTGTTAAACTAGCTGAAGCTATAAGTTGGGTCCACCCTATGTGCACATGATAGTAAATGTGTGAAGTGTTAACATTACTAAATCTAAAACCTAGTCACTATACAACCCATATTTACATCATAAAACTGTACTACAGTTTAAAATAACCTGAAACATTTATTTGTAATCTCATATTCCTTAAAAGTAATGTAGACTAGTACCCCCTAGAGCAGTGTTTATCAACCCTGGCAAACGTCCCAATTTTGGTCCGCGAGTACTGCTGAGGTGTTCCGTGCCGTTTGAAGAAAGTGTGAACCCAGACCCTCGAGAACAATAGCGCCGATCGTCCGTCAATCGATACGGCCATCATCCGTTTCACACACAGCCACGGCCGAGTCCATTCAGTGTAGCGACCATCACCCATAGGAATGCAAATATGTTGTCCTACCTGGTACCTTGTTATTTTCATTCAAATGAAATGTGAATGAACTTGCACTAATAATGACTTTAGTTGATTTTTCACTCTTTAAAATATAGTATTTCTTAATTATTAATAATTACAGCTTGTAGATTGGCTATTTTCACGATTTTAAATGTTTTTTAAATAATAATAAAAAAGGAACATACAAGATTTCCACCCGACAGCCATAATATATAGCCAATATATGGTTCTGTATCAGTATATGAGTCCGTTTTTGCAGATTTCATTCTAATTGGCTACTATGCCTGAATATGAATTTCATGAGCCTGGGTAGGTCACCCTGGCTTGGCGGAGATATGCCCTGTAGCACACTCCGCACAGCAGCAGCAGCAGCAGGTGAAAGCAATTCACTTAATTGCTCGTTCTCTCTCTCCCTCTTTCCGTCTCCTCAATCTCTCGCTCGCTCTTTCTCTCTCAATCTTTCACTCTCCCTCTGTCTCTCCCTCTCTCTTTCTTTCCTTCTCTCTCTGCCGCTTTTTACCTCCCTCTTTCTCCCTCCCTCCGTTTCTCTCTCCGTCTCTCTCCCTTTCTTTCTCCCTCCCGCTTTCTCCGTTCCTCTCTCTCCCTCGCTCCTGGTATCTCCCTCTCTCTCACCCACTTTCTCCCACCCTCTTTCTCTCTGTCTTCCTCCCCTCTCTCTTTCTCTTTCTCTCCCCTCTCTCCCTTCCTCTCTCTCTTTCCCTCTCTCTCTCTCTTTCTCCCCCCTCTTTCTCTCCCCCTCTCCCTCATGAGAAACAGTGAATGTAGGTTTTCTTAGACATGGTCGCTTGTTTCTCTCACATAATCTGGCAACACCGACAGCCCTCTGTTGTCACTGCCACTGCGCTACCAGTCGGCTAAAAAGCTGAACATGTTCGGTCGGCTCTGGGTCGGCCGAAAAGGTCCCGAAGGACCCCCCGACGGACCCCTAACCGACTGGCCGACGCTTCCCGAAGCCAATTCGGCCCAAAATCGGGCCGATTTGGATTGGTCTGGAGCCAGCTTAAGAGGGGCTGTCCTCTGCGTCCCAAAAGCCCATGTTATAACCTGCCATGATGAATGTCCAACAATAAAACAATACATAAGTGTTAGTTTTCTTATAAAGTGCTTCTAAATCACTCCGTTTGTGACAACGTTTGTAGTGTTTAATTACTCCTCCACGCCACGGAGAGAATCTCTTGCAACTCAAGCCGTGGTGCCGTGGATATAACCGGAAAACTCGCCCCAAAACACGCTCGCCCACATTTCTTTTCGCGGACCAGCGGTTCTTGTATTCCTGTATTTGTTTTACTGAGGATAAGGTTAGAAATAAGTTTACGGTTAGCCATATTATTAGTTTTACTGAGGTTACGTTTAGGAATAAGGTTTGGTTTAGGCATAGTTTAATGAGGTTACGTTTAGGAATACCAGGTGAATATCACCGGATTTCCCCGGGTGTGACTATTTTGGGGCGAGAGTTTTTGTGTTCGTCTGTAGTGGGCAACAGCGCATGCGTCCGCAATAACGCTATCAGGATCAGATTATTAGATATTATTATCAGATATTAGAAGTATATTGGGTACCAAATATACTTACCAAAGAAGAACTTGAAGTGACCCAAGTGTATATATTTGTAGGCCAAATATGTATATATTTGTAATGGTCAAGGTTTCTTTATACCTGCCCAATAATCTGTGTGTGTGTGTGTGTGTGTGTGTGTGTGTGTGTGTGTGTGTGTGTGTGTGTGTGTGTGTGTGTGTGTGTGTGTGTGTGTGTGTGTGTGTGTGTCTGTGTGTGTGTGTGTGTGTGTGTGTGTGTGTGTGTATGTATGTATGTATGTGTGTATGTATATGTATATTCACACTCACTTAAAAAAAAAAAAAATAGCACAAATTTACATCCACAAGCTACAGTTAAAACATTGGCCGTGAACCGTGATGCATTGTGAGATTGTAGATCAGCTATTTTCGTATCATTTTCGAAACTGTGTCTGTAACACATTTTCTTTAGAACCTTTAGAATCAACAACGTTTTTTCAAAAGCTTTCAACGCTTGTGTGAGAAATGTGAGTCTGAGTAATATTACATTAGGGAATTTTAAGAGTAGCAAGTAAGAGCAACTTTAAAACACATTGAAAGTGTGTCAATGGTTAATGGATAGACTTATTTACTGAACAATTGTAATGAAAACAGCACCATTTTTTAAAACTTTAACTTCTGTACTGTTCTGATGGTGGTACAGAATATATTTTAAACTACACATGAGGGTTTTATAGAACATGTCCAGTCATGTCAAATATTAAACATGAAACACAGTGCATTTATTGAAATTGTAATGTATGTAATGTATGTATGTATGTATGCATCTATGTATCTATGTATCTATGTATCTATGTATGTATTACTGCATGTACGCATGTACGCATGTATGTATGTATGTATGTATGTATGTATGTATGTATGTATGTATGTATGTATGTATGTATGTATGTATGTATGTATTACTGCATGTACGCATGTACGCATGTACGCATGTATGTATTACTGCATGTACGCATGTACGCATGTATGTATGTATTTATGTATGTATGTGTGTATTACTGTATGTACGCATGTACGCATGTATGTATACTCTGTGTACTATGTTTGTATGTATGTATACTCTGTGTACTATGTATGTACTGTATGTATGTATGTATGTATGTATGTATGTATGTATGTATGTATGTGTATGTATATGTATGTATGTATGTATGTATGTATGTATGTATGTATGTATGTATGTATGTATGTATGTATATGTGTATGTATGTATGTATGTATGTATGTATGTATGTATGTATGTATGTATGTATGTATGTATGTATGTATGTATGTATGTATGTATGTATGTATCAATTACTGTCACTAAGGTCTTCTCTTTCACAGAGCAAAGCACCAGTTAACAGAATTATTTGCACATCAAAAGTCCAATCTGACCAGATCGGTTGATTCTCTGTCAGATTCTATGTCAGCCATAATAAAATATATTGAACTAAACCATTTAAACTAAACATCGTGATCTAAAAGACATGCTCAGTCATGTCAGATATTAAACAATTATTTTAATTATTAGTTTTTTTTCTTATAATTCAACAAGTCAGTAGTTACTGACTATATGTACACACCAAAGGACCATAGAACCTCTTGCATAACTTCCTACACTGTGTGGGGTGACTCCCGCTTTTTAACCCTGGTGCCCATGTTTTGGAAGTGATAGTATAAAATACTATATCATCTTCACCTAAAGCAATCGCTTTAACTACATTAAACATGTTCTAAAATTATTTCCTGAATAAAACCCATAAACCCTAAAATAGGCAATAAGATGTAGGCTAATTTCTATATACATAATAATGCTGTCTGTGACAAACCTCTCCATCCAGTGCAAACACCCACACCAGACACTCATCGGACGGAACCATCTTGATCACTTGACTACAGAGATAATATGTACCGATTTGCATGATGTTTGGACATAATATGTTGGAGTAATATAAAAAAGAAAAGTGGTGCAAAAATCTGCCTCCTGGTGGCGCTGTAATAGGGCAATGTTAAAAGGGTGGCATTTGTTCCTCAACGAAGTGCGAATGTGTGTGCAAAGTTTCACCGCAATCGGACGCTGGGTTCATGATTTGCGGCATTTTGTTCAAAACGGGCCACTCCTGCAAAGTTTAGATGTCAATCTTAGCCAATCAGCATGGAATATGAGAAATCAAAGAGATCCGTCTTGATCACATGACTATAGAGATCATGTGTACCGATTTGCGTGAAATTTGGATAAAATCTGAAGGCTTAATATCAAAAAAATTATTTTACTTTAGACGGCCTCCTGGGGGCGCTATAAATGCAAATGTGAAAAATGCAGGGCAAAGGTTTTTCCTTGGCCTCTAGAGAGTGTGCAAACAAAGTTTTACACAGATCGGTGCAGTTATTGGTAAAAACACGAATCGGCCTGTTATAGCGCCACCATGAGGCAGATTTGAAAAATGTTAAGTGGCATTTCCTCCTCGTTCTAATGGGAATGTGCGTGTCAAATTTCATGGAAATTGCAAGCTGCGTTCATGATTTGAGGCATTTTGTTCAAAACGGACCAATCCTGCAAACTTTGGAGGCCAACCTTAACCAATGAGGATGGAATCTGGGAAATCAGACAGATCCGGGTTGATCACATGACTATAGAGATACTGTGTACCGATTTGTATGACGTTTGGACCAAATCTGTAGGAGTACAGTAAATAAATGTGTTTTGCAAAAAGCAGCCTCCTGGTGGCGCTATAACAGGCCCATGTGAAAATTTTGGGGCAGAGGTTCTGAATTGACATCCAGGGAGTGTGTGTGCACAGTTTCGCTGCAATAAAGCCAACGGTGCCAGAGATTAGCTGCGGACAGACGGACACACACACGGACGGACGGACGGACGGACGGACAGGGTGCAAAACATACTCTCTCGCCATGCCTTTCGGCCTGGCGGAGACAATGATGTGTGTTAGACAATTAATAACATATTACATGGAGACTTGAGTGATAGGTAGTTTATAATAGAGGGGGGTTAATAATGGCACAATGTACACAATGCATTCACCCCTCATGACCCCCCCATAAACCCCCAAATATCAAATTTCTAAGGAATGCTTTTGTTTTATGAAACAAAAGAAGTTATGACCTTTAAACAATAGAAATGACCTTATGAATAGGTGACCTTTGACCCCATACAACAATACCCCTGCATCTACAGTACTACTTGGGCCTTTTCTGTTGCTGCCCCCACACACTGGAACAATCTCCCATTAAAGGGATATTTCACTTTCAAAAAAACTTTGTCTACTCAGGCTTCTGTGAGCCCCCCAGACAGTTTTTAAGTTGCTTGATTCAGTATTTAGATATTTGATATTCATTTTATCAGACACGCCCCCTTCCTATACAAACCCATTATATCTGATTGATGTCATAACCCAATGTTTTTTTTATGTCAAACTCTGATGTTATTTAGCCATTGAATTTAAGTTGGGCTCTAACGTTGGATACAAGTTGTATTTTAGTTGAAAATGAAAGTTTGACGTCAAAACCCAACGTTGGTTTGATGTCAAGCTCTGATGTTATTTAGACATTGAATTAACGTTGTGATCTAACATTGGATGACGGTTATGGGTTAGTTGAAAATGAAAGTTTGATTGACGTCATAACCCAACGTTGTTTTGACGTCAAACTCTGATGTTAGTTAGACATTGAATTAATGTTGGCCTCTAACGTTGGATGACTGTTGTGGGGTAGTTGAAAATGAAAGTTTGATTGATGTCATAACCCAACGTTGGTTTGACATCAAATTCTAATGTTAGTTAGACATTGAATTAATGTTGGTCTCTAACGTTGGATGACGGTTGTGGGTTAGTTGAAAATGAAAGTTTGATTGACGTCATAAGCCAACGTTGGATTGACGTCAAACTCTGATGTTAGTTAGACATTGAATTAATGTTGGCCTCTAACGTTGGATGACTGTTGTGGGGTAGTTGAAAATGAAAGTTTGACTGACGTCATAACCCAACGTTGGTTTGACGTCAAATTCTGATGTTAGTTAGACATTGAATTAATGTTGGCATCTAACGTTGGATGACGGTTGTGGGGTAGTTGAAAATGAAAGTTTGATTGACGTCATAACCCAACGTTGGTTTGACGTCAAATTCTGATGTTATTTAGACATTGAATTAATGTTGGCCTCTAACGTTGGATGACTGTTTGGATCCAACGTTGGAGTCCAACCAAAATCCAAGGTCTAAATAACATCAGAGGTTGACGTCAAACCAACGTTGGGTAATGACGTCAATCAAACTTTCATTTTCAACTAACTCACAACAGTCATCCAACGTTAGAGGCCAACGTTGATCTAACGTCATATTGACGTCCTGTGCCAGCTGGGTATAACTTCAAACTCCATTTTTAACATGTTAGATTCATAAAAAACACCCGTCCTTGGTTCTGGTGACTCACCCTGCCCTCCTAATACGCGTGTTTTTTCGATAACTTTTTTCATTTTCTCACAGAAGCCTGAGTAGACGTTAAAATGACCCAAAGTTTTTTTGAAAGTGAAATATCCCTTTAAGTCCAGCTCCACCATTGAAAAGTTTTAATCCACCCTAAAAACTCACCTCTTCTCCATTGCTTTTAGCTCAGTCTGAAGGGAACCTTACTTTGATCATTGAATGTATTTTTTGTGTTTAAATTGCATTGCTTTTTATGTTCTTTTTAATTATGCTGTATTTGTTTCTTTTACTATTCTACTATTCTTTTACTATATAAAGCCAAGCTTTATTTCCATATTCCGACTTCCTGTCAAGTAATTTTGATCGTAGTTAATCTACAACTATGTTGTATTTTATGAGGTCTGTATGAGGTTAGTTTGAATGGAAAGCACCTTGTCAACTTTTTAAATGTGCTATACAAATAATAAGATTTATAAAGACTTATCTTGAAAAAAACCTTGTGGCAGGAAACCATATATCTAAGCTGTCGCAGTTTCATTTCCTCTTTACTGGCACACGCCCTTATTAGGCATACGGCAGCTGTACTGTAACTGCAACTTGTATTATACTTCAAGCCTTGGTTTGGGATCATGTCTCTCTACGGCATGAAGATTAACTGTAATAATAACCGAAAACGGATGTTCATCTTCATACTCTTCCTTGTTACTGCCAGCATCATCATCACCATCACCATCAGAATATTCCAGGAGACGCACAGACCCATCCCGACCCCACATCTGGTCCGAACCCTGTATCCGTGCCGTACCGCTGCCCAGAGCATCACCCCTCTGAATAACACCAAGCACCTGCTGGTTTCGGCCTACATGGATCGCAGGGTGAAAGGCTGGGATGTACGCATCATTGGCATATTCAGGAGAGATTCAATCGTACCCCTTCACTGTGCTTTCTGTTGTAACGGCACCTTTTTCATGCACAGCGGCACTCCGGCTAGCTTTGTACACCACGAGGACAACAGTTTTGGTTTTCCCTTTGAGACTATGGATGTCATGTGTCGGATCCCTGCAGGGTGCAAAGCGACCCACGTCACCCTGTCCATTCATCCGGACAGCATGGAAGCACTGCACGAAGCACAGCAGCAGATCTTTCTCCCGATAGGTAACTGACTTTTATTTCACTATGTTCTCTCAATGACCTGAAGAATATGTACAGGGCAAGGTTCGAGCCAGCAAATGCAGTGTGCAGTCTTTATTCTTTTTCATTATACTTTGTTTGTCTAAGCACCTGGACTAACGGATGTGCGTGCACTATCTTCTTCATCAAGTGTTCCGGTTTGCCTTAGTTATCATTATTAGGAAATTTGCCCATGTAATAGGGTGTGTCTGCTCACTAATACATAAGTTACAAATCAGTATATCAGTTCATATGAGTTTGGTTCCTCAATTGTTGTTTGTCAAACTTTTTGGACTGACCTCAGTCCAAAAACCTCTAGCTGACCTTTAGTCAAGTTATCTCCCATCATCACTCTAAACTAAGGGTAATGTTTCAACCAAACTGAATGCATTTCAGTTTTTGTCCTTTGTTAACATAAGACAATCAGTCAGGAATTAATTCCACATTTCTATTATAATAAACAATTCATTCCAATCCAATCCAATCCACTTTCAAAGTTTCAAAGTTTTCAAAGTTTAGTTTAGTTTATTTCGATCCACATCAACATAATCACAAAACATAACACACTGTAATTCACTACTTCATTCTGTTAGATCGAAAAGGCATAGGCAGAAGCTCATAGCTTATTTATGCCTATCCTTCATACATATTGTTTTAAGTTATTCAAAGTTACAAAGTTCATATTGTATGACCACTCAAAAATGATCCGCATTTACATTCAAAACTACTTAATTAGTTTGTATTAATCAAACAAAAAATATTTTTCAATATTTACATTCATGAGTTCTTACCCACACCATCACATATATGTGAAAGTGTGTGTAATATACACCCGAATGCGCGCATATACCCATATACGCACATTCAAATACACTTTCCGTATACAGACGTCAATACTGCCACATCCTCAATCCAGCAATTTACTAGTTGTGTTATATATATTTATATACTTATATATGCATATTAACATGTACAAACCGAGCAAGCGACACTCCCTAATCCTTATATATTCTACACAATGTAATTTATATATACAGTACACATACACACACATACACACATATATATATATATATATACACACATACATACATATACACATATATATATACATATATACATACGTACATATACATACACATGTACATACATACATACATACATACACACCCATATAATTGTCTCCGCCAGGCCGAAAGGCATGGCGAGAGTATGTTTTACCCCCTGTCCGTCCGTGTGTCCGTCCGTCATTCTGTCATTTTGTGTACAGCTAATCTCTGGCACCGTTGGCTTGATCGCAGAGAAACTGTGCACACACACTCCCTGGATGCCAGAGCAGAACCTCTGCCCCAAATTTTTCACATGGGCCCGTTATAGCGCCACCAGGAGGCCGCTTTTTGCAAAACACATTTTTTGACAGTACTCCTACAGATTTTATCCAAACATCACGCAATTCAGTACACAGTATCTCTATAGTCATGTGATCAACACGGATCTGTCCAATTTTCCATATTCTATCCTGATTGGCTAAGGTTGGCTTCCAAAGTTTGCAGGATTGCTCCGTTTTCAACAAAATGCCTCAAATCATGAACGCAGCTTGCGATTTCCGTGAGATTTCACACGCACATTCCCACTAGGCCGAGGAATAAATGCCACTTGAAATGTTTCAAATCAGCCACATGGTGGCGCTATAAAAGGACGATTTGTGTTTTGAACTATAGCTGCACCGATCTGCGTGAAACTTTGCACGCATACTCCCTAGAGGCCAAGGGAAAACATCTGCCCTACTTTTTTCACATTTGCCTTTTGTAGCGCCACCAGGAGGCCGACTTATGTAAAACAAATGTTTTGATTTAATCCTTCAGAATTTATCCAAATTTCACGCAAAGCGGTACACATGATCTCTATAGTCATGTGATCAAGATGGATCTGTTTAATTTTTCATATTCCATCCTGATTGGCTAACATTGACATCTAAAGTTTGCAGGAGTGGCCCGTTTTGAACAAATGCCACAAATCATGAACGCAGCGTCCGATTGCGGTGACACTTTGCACGCACATTCGCACTACGTTGAAGAACAAATAACACTCTTTTATCATTGCCCTATTATAGCGCCACCAGGAGGCCGATTTTTGTAACACTTTTCTTTTTTATATTACTCCTACAAATGTTGTCCAATCATGCAAATCGGTACCCATTATCTCTATAGTCAAGTGATCAAGATGGTTCTGTCCGATTTTTCATATTCCATCCTGATTGGCAAATTCTGAACATTGCTGCCCCACAATAACCTACCTGACCTGGCGGAGACCTGTGCTCCGAGGAGCACTTTTTCTAGTTAGAATCTGTTTCACCCCATACACTAAAATTCTATACTGTACAATTACTGTGTTTTCCATAAATCCCTCAATTATCATTTCTATATTTATCCAAAAGAATCTGCTTGAACTGTTTTTTAAATTGTATTATATTTTTACACTGTTGGACATCCTCCGGTAAACCATTCCATAACTTTACTCCACAGGTATGCACATGCTCTTCAGGGTGGTGCGAGCACCAAGATGTTTCAAATTCAATTTATTTCTCAGTTCATACCTCCCCTCCCTATCCTTGAACAGTTTCTGAATATTTCCCGGCAATAATTTGTTTCTTGCCTTATAAATAATTTGCGCAGTTTTAAATTGTACTAGGTCCCTAAACTTAAATGTTTTAGACCTGAAGAACAATGCGTTTGTATGTTCATAATGACCTACCTTATGTACTATTCTTATTGCTCTTTTCTGGATTATACATAATGGTTGAAGGTTGCTTTGATAAGTGTTTCCCCACACCTCCACACAATAGGTCAGATTGTAGGCCAGTGTAGGCCAGTGCATACGCGATATGACGAACCCCCCCCCGACAGATTCAAGCGGAGAGCAGAATCTGTTCTTGAGAGATTAGAGACGCTCTAACATGGGGTGGAAGCTCCAAAATGGGTGAAATTTTAATGGCATACATTTTGTAAAGCTTGTAAAAAAAAAAGAAGCTCCAATTTAACACTAATGGTGTGTATCGGTAAACATAACCTCACACAACTCCCCACACACACACACACACACACACACACATTGTAAACCATCTGAAATCGCAGAGCACCCCGCACCCATCACTCGCGCCCCCTATACCCCTCCACCCCCTTGCTACCATCAGCTATGCAAGCAGGTGTGTAACTGATGACAAATAGGAGAATGATAACGGTTGCTCCCGATCTGATCAACCGGAGGCAAGTCTACGCCCACACACACACAACACAAATACAGATATACCAAGTCCAACTGAAATTTTACTTTTTATAACTACACTATTTTTTGGCTTTAAAGCGAGCCCACATTGTTTCTTCAAGGAACAATATTTCTAGTTACAGTCAAGATCCTCTTTCTTGATCCATCCATGGCCCAGTACTTTCCCCATATGAGTGTGTCTCTGTCTCACCAAAAGGAGAAGATTATGTGCTTGTGGTTGAAAACAACTGCTTACAAGATAAGGTCTTGTAGGTCTGGCAGACACTCTGCCAGTAAGGCAGACCAAGTTGACAGGAACTTAGCTAGCTTTCTCAACTGTCTGTTGGGGCGCGCCCAGCACGGCCCTCCACCACCACAGATGACAAAAGAGGATAAACTGCGTCTGACCTGAAATGACAGGGAAGTCACAGCTGACGCCTTGGGGAGAGGGGAGTCACGTGGGCAGGCAACACCAGCTCACTCCCCTCCCACAAGACCCCCAAAAATGACCCTCTCAGACCGTAGAATTCTCCTCGACCTCAGATTAGCCTAACGCCTAGCCCTGTGTCATGCTCGGTTGGACACGTCCTTTTCCTGTCTTGTGGAGCGATCGTGCATCGTGAAACAAACCAGGGGGTTATTACATTCCATTTGATACAATATAGCTTTTGGTATATTGTAAAATAAATATGCCGTTGATTTAGGCTAATTCTAATTCAATTGTTTCCATCTTTCTTAACCTGGGTAATAGGATATCTGAACAATAACGCTTCACTTGTCTCAAAACTGAATGGGGGTGTTGGTGTACTCACAAATGCAGATTCAACAATTCACACGCATGATTGTTATTTACAAAGGATATTTTATGATAAATGCACACACAAGTATAATTATTTTCTTTTCCAAAAGTCACAAATTAATGATTTGTGTTTGCAAATTGCAAAACACATTTGTAAATCATGGAATTTTTGTGCATCATGGTATTGGATTCACAAATAATAAGGCCCTGCATGCTACACAGGTTACAGGTTAAACTGCATGCTACACAGGTTACAGGTTAAACTGCATGCTACACAGGTTACAGGTTAAACTGCATGCTACACAGGTTACAGGTTAAACTGCATGCTACACAGGTTACAGGTTAAACTGCATGCTACACAGGTTACAGGTTAAACTGCATGCTACACAGGGACCAGGGAGTCACTCGTAACGTTGCCAAAGACATTATTGCTGATGCTGAATTGTCA
The DNA here is from genome assembly GCF_963280865.1 of Gymnoscopelus braueri. Lineage (NCBI taxonomy): Eukaryota > Metazoa > Chordata > Actinopteri > Myctophiformes > Myctophidae > Gymnoscopelus > Gymnoscopelus braueri. The sequence goes on along the minus strand of NC_137612.1, from coordinate 30,520,448 downwards.
GATGTCATGAAAGCTGTGAAGAACACACTGCTCCACTTCACCATTCTGATTTTTTTTTTTTTTAACTTTATAATTTTTATCCCACGATTTTGTAACCCATATTTTTTCACCCAGTGCCAACTGCCAGCCTAGGGAGAGCCCAAGCTGAAGCTCATGCCTCCTTCAATGCATGAGGAGCAAGCAGGCCGCTTCTTATCACCCGACAGGGGGGAGATTCCCTGGTTAGACGTAGCGCGTGGAAGGAACACGTTATTCCAACCAGTTCCTTTCCCCTCCATCAGGCGCCCTGGCTGACCAGGGGGAGGCAGTATAGTGACCAGGATTACTGCATGTTTTTGTGAGGGTATTAACTACCCTAGGAGACACGGGGAGAACATGCAAACTCCACACAGAAAGGCCCTTTCGCCAACCCCACCTAGGGTATGGGCACTGATGACGCGGAGGAGAGAACACGCCCCCAGCGCCCACAGCGTCCCCGGCGGGAATTGAACCCAGGACCTTCTAGCTGTGAGGCGACAGCGCTACCGACTGCGCCACCGTGCCCCTTAACCCCCTAACCATTCTGAGGTTTGATGGCTTTCACACAGAACAGTGTTATCTGGCATGTTGAAGTTATGTGTCTAGTCAGGAGTTTTTACTTAACCAAAACTGCACAGAGCTGGCAGACAATTTCAATGTCGATGTCTGGCTTGTGAGCTGAACAGAATTGTCAAGTTCTATGCAAGGCCACAATATACGTGCCATTTACGTTTCTGTATGACAGAATGGAAAGCATTCTAAAAAAAATAAGAATATACGGTATGGAGTCCCTGCTTCATCTCTCTAAGCTAAGGGGTCCTTGGCCCAAAAAACGTTGAAGACCCCTAATCTACATAAAAGCAGAAATACGTCATCCAGGCACGCAAACCTATCCATATATCCACCAGTTTTTTTTGTTCTTGTGTCAACTCAAAACAAAACACTGTAATGGCAGCAGCAGGAGAAGAATGAACTTGAGTCTGATCAGCAGCTGAATCAGCCTGACAAACCGCCATGAACACCCCGTGGCCTTATCAGACAAAAAACAAAGCATGCATTTTCAAATGTCTACTGTGTTTTGTTTACCGAAGACAAACTACATCGCTTACAAGTTTCTATAAATTCATTGTGAAAACATTACAGCAATGCATTATATATATACTGTATGTATGTATGTGTGTGTATATATATATATATATATATATATATATATATATATATATATATAGAAAATAAATGTACTTTAACTTTTATTGCACTCAAGTATTTTTTTTAAGTATGTACTTTTGAATACTTAGTACTAGTATATTTAAAAGCAATTACTTTTGTACTTTTACTCAAGTAACATTTTGACAGAGCTACTTTAGATAGATAGAACTTGCACAAAAACGAATTTCACCCACTTTTTTTTACTTCTGTAATCCTGTGATGTGACAATAATTCTGATTCTAATTCATAGGTAACCAGGAGAGCAGCGGGACGGAGGAGATAAAGCCCCAGTTTAACTTCACAGTCTGCATCTCCACCCTGTACGGAGACTACAACAACGTGCTTCAGTTCACACAGGCGTTAGAGATGTACAGGCTGCTCGGCGTGGGCAGGGTGGTGGTCTACAACACCAGCTGTGGTCCAGATCTCGACCGCTTGCTACACAGTTACAGCCAGGAGGGTTTGGTAGAGATGGTTCCCTGGCCTATAGAAAAGCATCTCAAACCATCGCGGCAGGGATGGAATTATCTAGCGGGTGAAGGGGATCTGCACTACTTTGGCCAGCTGACCACACTCAACGAGTGCATATACAGATACATGGACCGCTCTCGCTATGTCTTGTTGCATGACATAGACGAGATTATAGTACCGTACCATGAACACAGCCTAATGGCTCTGATGGACCGGCTCCAACAGCAGGAACCAAAGGCAGGGGTGTTCAATTTTCAGACTCATTTATATCCAAGTTTCCACTTTGAGCCCAGTGGGAAGTTCCACCTGCCCCAGTGGGAGGGGGTGCCAGGAACAAATATTCTGGAGCACATCTACAGGGAAGATCAGGTAAGTTCTGACCTCTACCGCTACAAGATGATAGTTCAGCCAAGGATGGTGGAGCAGACATCGGTGCACGCGGTGCTCAAGAACTTCGGGAGTACGTTCTTGGTCCCTCCGGATGTGAGTCGGGTCATTCACATCCGCAATCAAACGCATACCGGCCAAAAGAGCAAAGAGGAGCTGCACGTTGACACCAGGCTGTGGGACTTTCATGAAAAGCTGATCCCCAGTGTGGACAAGGCCCTAGCAAGAATAGGGATGCTGAGGACAAAAGCATTGAGATGATAGAGCATGGGATGCAGCTGCACAGACAGAACACATACAGCAAACAATCTTAGATTAGCTTGTCTGCTTCTCCGTGTGCTGCTACCTTGTCGTGGTGGGGAGGCTTGCGTGCCTCTGTGACTCTGAGAAGGCTATACCTTCTCATACCCCCAGCAGGTTCAACCAAGCCGGGCAGGTTTCTATAGGGTAGAGGCTGGACGAAAAGTAGCAACTGGCCCTTCAGGTTGGAAAATATGTGATAGCATTGCAGCGGTGGTTTCTGTGTGCTAATATCACTCCATTCATAACCCCATACCAAGGCACACTTTTCAAAATTATTGATAGAACCGAATGAGGCATTGTTAAAATTAGCAACTCTAGAAATGTCATCGGTTACTGGCAATATATATTGTTGCCACTGCCAGTAACAAGATGTAGGCCTACTTCTGCTTTCATGAAAGATGTATGTAGATGAATATGAATGTATTTGTGTATATATATATATATATGTATATACATATGTATATAGGATATATATTTTGATACTGTATATAATTGAAGAGTATGTTTTTTTTATAAGAGTAGTATAATGTGAAGCACATAAGTCAGCTAGTAAGTAATTATTTAACTCACAGATATAAAAGGGGTGGGAGTTTATAAGTTTTACTTCTTCTCATTCCTTTTTGGATATGTTTCGATCACTTTCTCTATTTTCTTTTCTCTTGTTTCTTTTTTGCTATATTTTAATCTGATATTCATTTTAAAGTTTTTCTTTGTGATTTCGAAAGTGAAAAAAGTTTTTATTAACATATTCGAAATAAACATGACTAAACTAAAGCTAAATTAAAGATGTTAAGGCCAGTCCAACTCCACACCAATGCAACTCGTCGCAACTTGTGAATAATAGTTGCATGTAGTACTAGTTGCAAGGGGTTGCAAGTATTGCAGTTGCAACCAGTTGCGGTGCAAATCTGTTACGGCCAGCCATATTTGTCTCCGCCAGGCCGAAAGGCATGGCGAGAGAGTATGTTTTCGCCCCTGTCCGTCCGTCCGTGTGTCCGTGTGTCCGTCCGTCCGTCCGTGTGTCCTGTCTGTGTGTTAGCACCAAATCTCCGGCACCGTTGGCCTGGTCGCTGCGAAACTGTGCACACACACTCCCTGGATGCCAATTCAGAACCTCTGCCTAAAATTTTTCACATGGGCCTGTTATAGCGCCACCAGGAGGCCAATTTGTGCAAAACAATTTTTTTCCCATTACTCCTACAGTTTTTAACCAAACCTCATGCAAATCGGTACACAGTATCTCTATAGTCATGTGATCAACCCTGATCTGTCCGATTTCCCATATTCCATCCTCATTGGCTAAGGTTACCATCCAAAGTTTGCAGGATTGGTCCGTTTGGAACAAACTGCCTCAAATCATGAACGCAGATTGCCATTTGCATAAAATTGCACACGCACATTCCCACTAGGCCGAGGAAGAAATGGCACTTAAAACTTTTCACATCAGCCTCAAGGTGGCGCTATAACAGGCCGATTTGCATTTTTAACTATAACTACACCGATCTGCGTGAAACATTGCACGCCTACTCCCTAGAGGCCAAGGAAAAACATCTGCACTGCATTTTTCACATCTGCTTTTTACAGCGCCACCAGGAGGCCGACTTATGTCAAATACATTTTTGGATATTAATCCTTCAGATTTTATCCAAACATCACACAAATCGGTACACAGTATCTCTATAGTCATGTGATCAAGACGCATCTGTCCGATATTTCATATTCCATCCTGATTGACTAAGGTTGACTTCCAAAGTTTGCAAGATTGGTCCGTTTTGAACAAAATGTCTGAAATCATGAACGCGGCGTGCCATTTCCGTGAAAATTTGCACGCACATTCCCACTAGGCCGAGAAAGAAATGCCACCCTTTTCACATTGGCCTATTATAGCGCCACCAGGAGGCCACAATAACTTACCTGACCTGGCGGAGACCTGTGCTCCGAGGAGCACTTTTTCTAGTTTGTATTATATTTTTGTATTTTAGATCAATTGTATTATTTGGCACACTGACTGCTTGTATTTTGTTTTACTTTTTGTAGTATCCCTGTTTTAGTTGGAGAGAGGTGTAGACTGTGGTGATTGCCAAATTCACTGACACCTGTGATGAATTGAGTCCCTGGTTCATATGACCCTGACTGCCTGACCCCAGCCTCCATTAAGCCCAGTAAATGGGAGAACGAGGGGCAATTAGAGAGCCCGTCATGGGGGTAGGTAGGAGATCTCCGTGACCTTGCCTGGCTGGTATTTGACCTCTCACAGTTGGGGGCCTACAATGAATATACATCCAGGTCACTGAGGGAATGTATCATGGTGCGTTCACACGGGCAGATTAAAAGATACATGCTACCATTCCTTTTCAATGGAAACCAGCGACATGAAAATACAAAGATACATCCGACGTTTGTAGCTGTAGCTCTATAGCGACAAAGATACAAAGCTACAAATTCAAGTTGAGCTGGGTTCAACTTCCAGATACAAAGATACAAAGCTACAACTGTAGCTCCAATGCTCCAAATGCTTCCAAATTATTATCTCGTAGTGTATGGCCACCTTAAGGTGGCCATACACTACGAGATAATCGGGCTAAAAAACAACCCTCACGAGTATCGGGGGGGCATGTCTACCCCAGCCTAGATCGGGGGCGAAACTCGGGCATAAACATCGTCTAGTGTGAGGGTTCAAAGATCCAATCTGAACCCTCCCGAGTTGCTCACAAGACGATCGGGGCCACTCCGATCACGTTCAAAATAGTTTGATATTTCGAGTGAAAACCCCTCCCCTCGGGTGAACCCCCCCTCCCCCCTTTTTTGTCATCGTCAAAATCATTTTCAAAAATGTTTGATATTTATCTGGATCGCTACTGTATGGAACACCTGGCGCGGGTCGGACCGAGAGAAATACGGCCGCTGTTCCAACACCGCCGCTGTTCCAACACCGCAATGCCACACACACACACACACACACACACACACACACACACACACACACGTTGTTTATGTAGGATGGACAATCATGTGCAGCTGCGGTGGATCCATGTTTTATATTAAAATACATTATTTTGATAATGATTTTATTATTTTCATTTTAAAATATGGACTGACAGTCCTATAGCTATAATGTCCATAGAGAATATATCCCCACCTGAAAGATGCTTATTAAACTTTATAGCTTCATCTTGCCGTCTAAAATTATATTCCTTGGCTTGCAAACAGCCAAAACGTGTGTAGCCGATGAAACACAACGGCTTTGCATTGATGACACCAGGTATAAGAAACTCATGAGCGCACTGGCCAATACAAACTAATAGGCGAGTGCACTCTGGTGCGCAATTTCCGAACGCACTGCTGCTGTCCAATGTGTCCAAATTCATCTTTAAATGCCCTGTTTTCAGCACTGTCACATATCTTTTACACATATCTTTTATACTCTTTATACCAGGGGTCTTCAACGTTTTCAGGCCAAGGACCCCCTAGCTGAGAGAGAGACGAAGCAGGGACCCCCTCTATATTGTATAAAATTGTGTTTCAGATTAAACTTTTTTTGTTTACTTGGTCTGCTCTTTTTTCTCCTCTACACCTATATATCTCTTTGCCAAAAATAGCCGATCTACACAACGTCTCACAGCACAAGGCGTTGTGAGCTTGTAGATCTGCTATTTTTGGCTAAAGTTCTCCTCAGAAAAGGGATGCCAGGGTTCAAAAAGGTAAAAAATCACACCCAGTGTGAAGTGGGCGGTGTCTTGCTAGCACAATGTGTGATTCACTTAAAAAACCATAAATGTGTTTTTTTTAAGTGCATAGTCCTATTTATAGGGCTATGCACATGTGTCATGTTTCCCTAGCCAATCACAGTCCTGAATAGACTGTGATTGGCCAATCACGGTGCAGGGTTAGGGGGGTACACTGGTGGCCAATCACAGCGCAGGATTTGGTGTGCAAATATCCAAACCTCACATATAGGGGCGGTTTCACCGCCCAAAAAAAAAAAAGATAACACACAAAGATTTGGCGGACCCCCTGTAGTAACTCTGAGGACCCCCTAGGGGTCCCGGACCCCCTGTTGAAGACCCCTGCTTTATACTTTTGGATAGTGTCATTTCTCTTGTTAACTAGCAGATTAATATTTAGCGATCTCAAGCAGTCTGTCTCTCTCAAGTAGCAGCTGCAATCCATCCAGTAACGACCAATTTATGCTTCGACGTACAACGGTCAGTGCATGGTGGGAAAAGTAGGCTACTCAGATATTTTACCTAAGTAAAAGTATCAATACTCGGTTACAAATAAAAGTCCGGAATTCAAAATTGAGTAAAAGCACAAAAGTATTAGTATCAAAATGTACTTAAAGTACCAAAAGTAAAAGTACTAATGTTTGAAAATAGCAGATCTACAAGCTCACAATGTGTTGCGATGCAATGCATTGTGAGCTTGTAGATCGGCTATTTTCAAATAGCCTATGTAGGCCTATAAAATAGGGCTAAAGTGGTTAATGTATGTTTTATAATATAATAATTGATAATAGCAAAGTAACTAGTAACTAAAGTTTTCAAATGATTGTAGTGGAGTAAAAGTACAATATTTGCCGTTGGGGTGTAGAAGTAATACAATAGTACTGAAAATTGGCAGTACTCCAGTAAAGAAAAAAAATTGTACTTAAGTGCAGTACTTGAGTACATGTACTTTATGACAACGGTGTTGCGCCCCGAATATATTCAATCTGCGCTGCAGTGTGAGCTTGTGGATTTGCAAAGCGATCCTGATGAATCATGCTTAATAATGTGACGTTGTAGCCTACGTCTGGCATTGCGGGGTATAGAGCGTCGCAGTTCCCGCCCACTTCCTGTTTTTTTTGGTGCCGGAAGAAAAAACTCAATGCATTTTTCCATTGACATTTCCAAATATATTTATATCTATTAATTTAAGCCTCGAATCAAGCCATCACGAGATGACATGAATCATGACCATAAAACGTTTTTTTCTGTGATTTTTTTTTATTTTATATTTAATTATATGATATACTATATTTAATAAATACCCTTTGTTTTGCCGTTTTCAACAAAAAAAAAATCACAGAATCAAACGTTTATGGTCATGATTCATGTCATGTCATGATGGCTTGATTCGAGGCTTAAATTAATAGATATAAATATTTTTGGAAATGTCAATGGAAAAATGCATTGAGTTTTTTCTTCCGGCACCAAAAAAAACAGGAAGTGGGCGGGAACTGCGACGCTCTATAATGAGAATAAAAGTAAAATCATTCAAATTATTGAATGATTATAATGAGGACGGTAGGCTTTGCTACATGGTCAGTCTTGGAGGGGGGGGGAACCGCTCGTTTGCGGTTTATTATGCCACCTAATATAGCTTACATTTTGATTCATTCTCTGTGAGAGTATCACAAATGTGTGCCAAATATAAGGCGTTCTGTCTTGACTCTTGGAGTTCCAGTACATTTGTTAACTATCCATTTCTTAAATTAGCCTTTCATTATGTTCTGGCCCACCATCTAATGCTTTAGAAAAAAAACTTTCATGTTGGTGCACCCTTAGTTCTTAAATCCATGAATTTTGCAAAATGTTGCAACTTTCAAGGGAAGTCTCTGTGCCAGCCAGGATTATTTTGTTCTTCGTCGCACAATGGTTTCGAGTGGTTAACATTATGCGATATTAGCTGTAGAATACAACTCTCGTAGACGTATTTATTATTCTGACGTTTTCAATCTACGAGAGTTGTAGGGTTCACCCCCATGGACACAGGGACTTTCTGCACTATGCCCCGTAGACACTCCAAACATGTACAAATTGAAAATAAAGGTGCTTACCCCCACGAAGCAAATGTTAACTATCGCTACGGGGTAGTAGTTTAATGTAATAATCCATATCTTTCAATAAGGAAGTGTTTAATGCCGTCTGTGGCTGATTCTGTCGGAAGTTCCCAATGGGCGGTAGTGACGCGCCCATCTGGTGAAACCAGGAATTACACTCAATGTAAACAGGAAGTAAGCGAGGGTGAAAAAATGGCATTCGGCCATAGACGGCATTAAAACACTTATTTATTGAAAGATGTAGATTATTACATTAAACTACTACCCCGTAGCGAGAGTTAACATTTTGGGCGTGGGAATGAACACCTTTATTTGTACATGTTTGGAGTGTCTACGGGGTATAGTGCTGAAAGTTCCTGTGTCCATGGGGGGTGAACCCTACAACTCTCGTAGATTGAAAACGTCATAATCATAAATACGTCTACGAGAGTTGTATTCTACAGCTAATGCGATATACAAGACCACAAGTAGCCTACCGCGAATGAGACGCGTTGTGAGCTTGTAGATCTGCTCTGACGCAGTGCACCGTGTGTGTGTGTGTGCGTGTGCGTGTGCGTGTGTGTGTGTGTGTGTGTGTGTGTGCGTGCGCTCCGCTGCTCAGGAGCGCAGCTGGCTGTCGGAGAAAAACACTGAATTGAAAATGAATTGAAATCAATGAAATGTGTAACTTTATTTAATATCAAAATAATATAGGCTACTGATATAATATCTTATATAATTATAATTATTAATAATTCATAATCATTTTTTTTTAAATATATTTTTCTATTTATTATTGCTGTTCGCAAGCCCGAGAATCTGGATAGAATCTTGTAGTGTCAGATGCCCCCGATTTTTTTTATCGTGTAGTGTGTGCATGTTTAAGATAATCTGATAAGAGAATCTTGAAAGATGATCTTGTAGTGTGTGATGATACCCGATTTAAAAATCGTTAATATTGTAATAAATGCGGTTTTCTATCGTTTCTACACAATGGTAGATAATGTCAGACCTTGGAAGAAGCAGGACAACAATGATGTACAATTATACAGAGCGATCTTTATTAGTTGATACTCTATGAAGTTATATACAAATACAATACAGTGCTTGAAACCCCTAATAATAAAACCTTGCTACAATACTTAAAATACAGTGCTTCTATCTGTGCACCAATGTTATGCAACAATACTCGATTGCTTGCATGGGTACTTAACTCGCCAGGCGGCGGGACCCTCCTCCGGGGTCTGAGCTTGTGCCACCGTCCAACTCCCCGGGGAGATACTGGCTGGACGACGGGAACGTGCGGACAAGATTGAGTCAGTGTGTCCTTGTGCTGGACACTCGCACGGTTGCAGATCGGCGGAGCAGTGTGCCGTACACTCACTAAGTTCCCCCCTAACTAACTACAGGAGACAGTGGTTATAGTCTCCCCTCCTACTACCAACAATATAGCTAGCTCCCCCTCGCTAGCTATCTTCGCGTCGGCAAGACTATACACTTGCGAACGCCCCTCCCGTCCCTTGAGTGCCGGTTCACAAGACGTGTCGCTCCGATCCGTTTCCAAGTCCGACTGACTCTTTTATAGTGTCTGTGTTCACACCGCACCTGAAATCAATGCAGTCAATCACTGCGTCTGTTCATCAATGTCATTCTATAAGTCTGTGCTCTGCCACACCCATCACACTTCTCCCCGACTTGAAGAAGGAGACTCGTCCTCGAGTCTATAGTGACACATCGTAATCACGTAACCACACGGCTGGTCTCCGCTGGCGTGCTGGACGTCCTCCCCTTAACGTTGGCACCCCTGGAGCGTCTTGTGTCCACCGCCCAGGATTGGACACAGACAGATCCAAAGGCTGGGCTGATCCAGCGGCTGCGGAACCTGCTGGCATGTTGACTTCTCGCAACCCAGCTGGTGAGCTCCGCAGGAGTATTGAACTTCCCGCCGCAACCTCCGACGCTGCTGAAGCTTGGGGCCCCGGCTGCGCAACGGCTACAGACGCATCCAAGGGAGTGGCTAATTCAAAGGCTGCAGACTCGACTGGCAGGACCCGCTGCGTTACCGGTGATGGGGTCCTCTGTTGCCCTCCCACATCCTCGGTCGTCCCTGCCGGCGTTGTCATCACCTCCGCAGGGACATCCCGGCTGGGCGGACGAAGGTGGACCCAACTGGCACCAAACGGGACCCCTGACTGCTGCCATTGCTCTGATTGAATAGGGCAGTCCCTCTGTTCACCTCCCATGGATGTCTCACTCTCCACCGACACTGATGGCACTGCCAAGGAAGAAGTACAAGGTTTGAGTCGGTTGAAATGCACAACACTCTCTGAGCCTCCCTCGACTGGCACTAGCCTGTAGAGGACCTCTGTCACCCTGTCCACTACTCTAAAGGGGCCTTTATACTGTCTCTGTAGTTTGGGACACAGTCCACGCTTTTTAGCCTTATTCCTCATCCAAACTAGTTCTCCCTCGGAATAATATTGGAATTTTGCCCTGAAATCATAGGCCACTTTCTGGTGTCCTGAGGCCCTGGCTTGATGTTTTTTTACCGCCTCAACAACAGTAGACAAAGTGTCCCTCAACTTAGACACATACTCAGCCACTGAGGTGAAGGACTCCTGGTTGCCTACGTTAACATATCAACCGGCAAAACCATTTCCTGTCCAAACAATACTCGGTAAGGGGTGAAAAGGGTGCTAGCATGTACACTACTACGATATACCATCATAACATAAGGTAAAAGCGTGTCCCAATTAGACTGATTCTCTTCCACAAAGAGGGATACCATATCTAACAGAGTACGATTGAACCGCTCAATCAATCCATCCGACTCGGGGTGATAAGGTGTGGTGCGAGTTTTGTGCATATGCAGCAGCCTACACAGTTCTCTGAACAGATTTGATTCAAAGTTGCGTCCTTGGTCTGAGTGCAGACTACGTGGGGCCCCATAATGACACACCCATTCCTCAGTCAAAACTTTAGCGACAGTACAGGCTTCTTGATTAGGTAGAGGAAAAGCCTCTGTCCACTTTGAGAAGTAATCACCTACAACCAATATGTACTTATTCTCTCTCGAGGTCACTGGGAGGGGACCAAGGATGTCAAGTGCGACCCGCTCGAACGGCCTAGATGTCACAGATGGCTGTAAAGGGGCACGTGGCAGTTTCCCCTGAGTCTTACGGGATCCACAATCTACACATTGTTTGACCCACATCTTAACATCTCCAAACCATCCCGGCCAGTAAAAACGGTCTTTAACTTTTCCCTGCAGTTTTTGCACCCCCAAATGTCCCCCTGTAGGAACATTGTGCAACTGTTTTAAAACCTCAGGAACCAGCGACCGTGGTAACACTACCTGTACCCGGGATGCAGCATCAGAATAGGCAGGAGGAATCCTCACTAATCTACCTCCTTGTACCTGCAGCTGTGTCCAAACTGGGACATATTTCTGTAGGTCAGAGTCTTCTGGGATTACACCATCAGCAGCCAGATCTTTACATTCAATTATTCGCTGCAACTCACTATCTGCCCTCTGTGCCTGAGTCAACTCATCTATCTCAGCAGCCACTATAGCATTAGGAACCTCTTGCACTACACACACTTTTGGGTTAATCCCTACTATTGTTTCCTGATCAGATAGCCGTTTCTTTTCAAGAAAGCCTGGTAGCCTAGAGAGGGCGTCAGCGTTGCTGTGTAGCTTGCCTGGACGATGGATGATAATGTATTGAAAATTGGCCAGCTGTTCAAGCCAGCGAGCCAACTGCCCCTCTAAACCCTGAAAATTGTGAAGCCACCTCAGGGAGTTGTGGTCAGTTCGTAACACAAACTCTTTACCTAACAGATAGTGGCGAAAGTGTTTTGTATACACCACCATACTCAAAAGCTCCTTTTTAGTGGTAGCATATTTGCGTTCTGATTTACTGAGGGCTCTACTCGCATATGCAATGACTCGCTCCATCCCCCCTTCCTCCTGAGATAATACTGCTCCAATCCCCATATCGCTTGCATCAGTATCCAAAATAAATGGTTTACATGGGTCTGTGTAAGCTAAGACAGGGGCAGTAATCAAAGTGGTCTTAAGTTGATCAAAAGCACATTGGCAGGCCTCACTCCATTGGAAGCGCTTCCCCTGCTCTGTCAGCTTATGTAAAGGGCGAGCAATATCTGCAAAACTCTTCACGAAACGTCTATAATAAGATGCTAGGCCTATAAAACTGGCAACCTCCGTCTGATTAGTAGGGACAGGCCACTCTCTGACTGCCTCCACCTTAGCTGGGTCTGGCCTAACTCCCTCAGCAGAAATGACATGGCCGAGGTAATGGACTTGTGTTGAAAACAAATTACACTTAGATGGTTTTACTTTAAGGTTGGCCTGCTGGAGTTTGTCCAGTACTTTGTCTAGACGTGTCAGATGTTCCTGAAAAGTACGGCCAAAAACTATTATGTCATCTAAGTAAACTAAGCATGTTGTCCACTGCAAATCAGCGAGGATTAGATCCATTAACCTCTGAAAAGTGCTAGGTGCATTGCAAAGTCCAAAACTCAAAACATTAAACTCAAACAGTCCTTGACGGGTGGCAAAGGCAGTCTTATGGCGGTCCTCTGAGTCTACTTCCACCTGCCAATAGCCACTAGCCAAGTCCAGGGTGGAAAACAAGCGAGCATGTGAAAGGCTATCTAGAGCATCATCAATCCTAGGGAGAGGATATGCATCTTTTTTAGTAACCTCGTTAAGTTTCCTATAGTCAACACAGAAACGTAGTCCACCCCCCTTCTTTTTCACAAGTACAACCGGGGCTGCCCACGGACTACAGGAAGGACGGATTATGCCATTGGCCAACATTTGCTTCAGGTTCTTAGTCACTTCTTGTTGTAAGTGCAGAGGGACCCTTCGAGGATGCAATTTAACAGGTTGGGCGTCACCAGTATCAATTTTGTGTGATGTTAGCTGTGTCCTACCCAAATCCATGTCCCCCCGACTAAACACATCCCTGTATTTATTAAATGACTGCCTAATTGCTGTCAACTCATCTGGGGCAAAACCTTTCCCCCCCACCCCAAAATGGCCCATAAGTGTCTCCACTGTCCAAGGTGGCAATAGAGTTCCTCCCTCACTGTCCTTACAGTGCTCTATCATCTCCTCTCCCACTTCAATATCTGTAAATAGTGTGCCTACTTTCATGCCACTCTTTAGCGGTAGAGCATCGTTAGTTACGTTAATAACACGCACTGGCAGTCTACCCTGCTGCACACTACAGACCACTCGGGCTACTAAAATGTCACTCTGTTTAGAGATGAAGGAAGGTTCTAATAACCCTTCAGCATAATCCCCCCAAATGATGGCCTCACTGCGAGGAGGTATCACTGTATCAGTCTGGACAGTGACTATTTGAGGCTCCAATGATGGGTTAAGATCGATCAAAGGAAATTGCTTGCCCATTATCTGACAATTCTTCTTTCCCAGGTCGACAACAGCTCCATACTTTGATAAAAAATCAAAACCTAGCAGTGCAAGTGCAAGTGAATCAAATTGACAAACTGTCAGCCAGGACCCCAAAATTTGCATCCCCCCACCATTAGCTGCTGTAGCTCTGCCAACATAATTCACTAGGTCGCTTCCCCCTTTAGTAGCAGAAAGCCACAGTTGCTTAGGAATAATGGAGCGTGAGGCTCCAGTATCAACCAATACATAGCAATCCAACCCACCTATTTTAGCTTTCAGATATCCGGAACCACCCTTTGAACTAACCGGGGCCACAGTTGACAGAGAATGGGGGGCGGGCATTGGACCCGTTGTGCACGCCCCCTCTAGTTTCCCTGTAAATAAGGACAATCACGTCGAATGTGGCGAGTACAACCACACTCCCAGCATCCCCTGTTTCGTTCAGCCTCCCGTTTAAATGGAGTGGGCGCTTGAACTGGGCGTACAAAAGGAACTGATGGTGAGGGTGTAGGAACAATTTTACTGGGGTGGCCCATAGCCTGTACTGTCGATTGCAGAGATTTAACCTCCTGTCGTAGGCCCTCCACCACCCCAAGCAGGGAGTCCATTCGCTCATCACTGGTAGATTTATCAACAACCCCCCGCACCTTAGCATCGGTCATTGAGCACCCACCCTCCAAACCCCTAATGAGCTCAAGCTCTGCAGCCAGGTTAATGGCTTCCTCCAATGTTGCCGGCTTGACACTGCGAAGGCTAATGCGTAAATCCCCATTTCCCACATGTGCAATGAAATGGTCTTTCGCCAACACATCCTGGGTATTAAGATCTATTGAGGGGTAGGCTTTAGTAACCAGCCGGCGAAGCGCAATGCCAAATTCTCTGACAGTCTCATTATGTAACCTCCTACGTGAAGAGAAGCTAGCCCTGTTCCAGTCATCGCTATCACAAGGGTCTAAACATCTCCCCATGGCGGTCTTTAGCAAGGCATAGTTAGCTTTAGCAGTTGCAGACAACCCACTATACACCTCCCGAGCGCGACCAGACAAAAGCAGGCTCATAAATTTTAATCTCAGGGATTCATCCCAATTATTAACATCAGCTGCCATTTCGAACTGTTCAGCCCAATCAACCCATTCCCGCCCTGTGCCCGTGAAGGTTTCTGGCATAAAAACTGGCCGTGGAGTTGCAAACAAATTAGGCTGATTAACATTGTTGCCAACTTCTGCGTTATTTTCAGGGTCTGACATTTTGATAAATCCCACCGCTGCCACCAATGTAATAAATGCGGTTTTCTATCGTTTCTACACAATGGTAGATAATGTCAGACCTTGGAAGAAGCAGGACAACAATGATGTACAATTATACAGAGCGATCTTTATTAGTTAATACTCTATGAAGTTATATACAAATACAATACAGTGCTTGAAACCCCTAATAATAAAACCTTGCTACAATACTTAAAATACAGTGCTTCTATCTGTGCACCAATGTTATGCAACAATACTCGATTGCTTGCATGGGTACTTAACTCGCCAGGCGGCGGGACCCTCCTCCGGGGTCTGAGCTTGTGCCACCGTCCAACTCCCCGGGGAGATACTGGCTGGACGACGGGAACGTGCGGACAAGATTGAGTCAGTGTGTCCTTGTGCTGGACACTCGCACGGTTGCAGATCGGCGGAGCAGTGTGCCGTACACTCATTAAGTTCCCCCCTAACTAACTACAGGAGACAGTGGTTATAGTCTCCCCTCCTACTACCAACAATATAGCTAGCTCCCCCTCGCTAGCTATCTTCGCGTCGGCAAGACTATACACTTGCGAACGCCCCTCCCGTCCCTTGAGTGCCGGTTCACAAGACGTGTCGCTCCGATCCGTTTCCAAGTCCGACTGACTCTTTTATAGTGTCTGTGTTCACACCGCACCTGAAATCAATGCAGTCAATCACTGCGTCTGTTCATCAATGTCACTCTATAAGTCTGTGCTCTGCCACACCCATCACAATATTAAGATTATCTCGTAGTGTATGTCCACCTTTAGTTACTTTGAACAGCATAAGTTGAAAAGTGCATATTAAAATAGTCAATTGATCACTGTCCCACGGCATGCATCAGAACTGTACGGTAACTGTACCCTTCATCCCCCGTGTCAGCGGGCCTGGTCCTCATTGTTTCAGGAGCAACATTAACTGCCTGAGCCACTAGGCACCCCTGTATTCAAGACATTTACCAGGGGATGCCATATAGTTAACTAAAGGGAAATTTCACTTTCAAAAAAACTTTTATCGTCTACTCAGGCCTTTGTGAGCACCCCAGACAGTTTTTAAGTTGCTCTATTCAGTATTTAGAAATGTGAAAATGAAAAAAATGAAATACAATAAAAAAATAAAATAAAATAAATGAAAAAAATAATCAGAAAAACACGGCCCCCTCACGCATTAGGAGGGCAGGGTGAGTCACCAGAACCGAGGACGGGTGTTTTCGATGAATCTAACATGGTTAAAATGGAGTTTGAAATTACAATGGGTTTGTATAGGAAGGGGGCGTGTCTGATAAAATGAAATATCTAAATACTGAATCAAGCAACTTAAAAACTGTCTGGGGGCTCATAAAGGCCTGAGTAGATGATAAAATGACAAAAAGTTTTTTTGAAAGTGAAATATCCCTTTAATGTATCCTTTAGCTGAAAATATTTACTGCTGCCTTAAGTTAAGCAGTACAGGGTGCAGCAGCTTCACACAAATCATGTTCGGCAATCTTTTGTCCATATAGCACTCATGAATGTAGTACAATAGAATTGGGATTGTAGGAATAGAGAGTACGCAGATGCATCATTTTCCCACCGGGACACGCCCCCCTCATCTAGACTGAGTGGCAAAACATTGAGCTGCATGGAGCATTGGAGTTTGGAAGCGCTCGTTGGAAATCACTCAGCGGTCCTGCGTACCACCTGTTTCTAAATTGCACATAATGCAGGAGGCAGCAGGACATTGCGTTATTGAAATCGAGCGCTTCCAAACTCTGACACTTAGAAAAAGAATCATCTGCACGGAATTTATTGACAGAAAGTAGCTCATAACATGTCTCTATAGGAATATGATTGTATTATGTGTAGTTTTTGTTGTGTTTTGTAGTTCTGTTGGGACATGGAGTTGTATGTTGTATTATTGTCATGTGGCAAGGATGATGTGCTGTCTTCCTTTGTATGTTGTAGGTCTGACAGTCTATGGCTCCCAAGGAATTTCACCTTGTGGACAATGAAGTCATACAATTTACATTTTACACATTTTAGTATTTTAAACTTCATCAGAGGTTGATGCAGATCTGATTGCCACATCTTGATAGCCAGTTTAATGGTTTAAATGCCATTATAATTAAGACTCACACAGACTGTCAGAGTAAGCAATACCACATGCAGCCAGGCTTGATGACAGAAACAAATATTGATGTGGTAAAGGGGGAATCCACTTACTTGCCAGATAGCTTCCATTCCGGTTATGAAGAACTAATAAATAAGCAAACCTACCTAATAAACCAACAGACACCTGGATGGCATCTACACAAGAATGCCACGAATGGCACTTGATGTCACATAGGCCGACCACATCAGAAACAGACCTCTACATAGGCCCTGCGCGGGTCACGCACAAGGAGAGAATGACTACGCACAATTAGAGAATGATTAGGCTGGCTGGGCACACTGTGTCAGGCACCCACGAACTAATGGTGAGCAAACTGTCACTGTGGGAGCCAACCCAAGGAACGGCGAGGAGGGGAAAACGGTGCACCACTACGTACACATTGCGGTGCCACAGCAGAGCAAGCAACACTGCAGAGCTCAAGACCCTATAATGATGGGAGCGAGTGCGATCCTGAGTTGGTGTAGGCTAGTCCGCATTCTTGCATTGCACCGCAAACAAACAAGCATGTGCTGTACAGTATGCCCCCACCACTCTTCCCTGTTTCTCTCCACTGTATAACTTAAAGTAGCCTTGAAATTGACATGCTGTTCACCTGACTTACATGACTTAATAATTAAATAGATAGCATGAGGTTCTGTACTGTATATTAAAGAAAGAAGCTTCTTTCTAGAGGAGAGAACACACTTCTTAACTTCAAATAGGCATACATTTATAATACAGCACAATCCAAGATTATATGTGTGAACCATGGAAGTCATTTATCATTTGTATTACGTAACATATAAAAACTACCACCAGTCTGGTAGTTCATGACATATGACCCCATTATCTCACTACCCCATACTTTTAAATGCGGCCAACTTCTAAATGGGTTCCGCTAATGCATACTGTAAACAAGCAACATAATCTGCTATGGGAAATGATGACAATGACTGCCATATCGGTGTCGATGTTTCCAACGAACGAGCTATATCAGTAACATCTTGGGATTTGTGCAGAGTGGAGTTTGCTTAGTTTTGCCATTGTTCAGCTTCCCAGCATCTTTTGGATCATGGATCACCTATATGAATTAGTGAACTATACAATTTTTATGCACGAGATTCTCAAGAGATTGCTACAAGATCCATCTCTTGTATGTCATGAAATTATGTCATCTCTTTTATTCACCTGGGTAACAGTAGGTGTTGGCATATTACTGGGTGTGAAAGCACTATGCCACTAGCTCAATTCAGTTAAATTTGATATGATTCGCTTGTGCTCTTCTCAGCCCAGTTCAGTTTAGCACAGTCATTTTTGCTGTCGGTATGCCTAAGAAAAGTGTACAGTGAACTGGATAACTGCAGTGACATGTCACTGTGATCATGACACTCTGTGTGTCTGTGCGTGCATGCGTGTGTGTGTTTGTGTAAGTGCGTGTGTGAGTGCGTGCGTCACCATGCGTGCGCACACATACCTGGTTTTTCAGGCTATAGCTTTTCTTTAATGGAAATTGTTAAATGTCATACACTATGTGCATATAGATTTCAGAATCCTGCTCCTCCACATATAAATCATGCATGCGCGCATGCACACACACATTTTTGTACAGGGATGAATGGGGAAAAGGGTCCCATGTTTGACAATAACATTTACCTTGACCATGACAGAAAATCCATACCTTTACTTTGTCATTTCATTATGGGGATCAATGAGACCATAATAATCTAAGGCCCTGAGCACATTGTTTTATTTTGGTGCCATTTTACCATACCATGTAGCAATGCTGCAGTGCAACAGCCCAGAACCACTTGGAAGATATTTTTGTGAATCAATCAGTCAAATGTAGTTACAGAAAAACCACCACACGAGGTCAGTAGCAGACAATTATGTAGCACCCCCCCTCCCCCCCACCCACCCTGCTGTCTCTCTCTGCTGCTCATTCACTACCTCATCTTTTCCCATTCATGGGTTCATGTGAGGACAGGTTAGTCAGGACAGGAGGGAGGAGAAACATTACAACAGCAGAAAGACATCCTATGCATCTTCAAATTAGTGTGTCAATTATATTAAGCCACTGAATAATTTATCTGAGCCAATAACTTGTCAACAACAAATTGAGTGGTTAATAAGAACTTTATGTTCAGACTGGCTTCACAAATCAGAATTTTTGGCCTATCCCAATTGGAATCAGAGTCTGAATATTAAAAAACAAACAAACATGGAAACATATTTTTGCTAATCAGATTTGAACCACATACCTAGGTGGATAGAATGGTGATTCAAATCAGATTTCTGAATAAGTGTCTCAGTCTAGTCTCTGGACACTAACAATGGCCAATCTACAAGCTCGTCGGAAAGAACATACCAATGTTTTGCTGTTTTTGCTTTAACCACTTGAACCCTATAACCTGGTAAACGAATTCTTAGTTGACCCAGGTCAGCTCTGTATTTGGTCCCCTCTTTTCTTCCGTCTACAATCTACATCAAATCTCTTTGCTGAAAATTGCCGATCTACAGGATCACAACGTGTCACGTTGTGATGTGTTTTGAGCATGCAGGCTATTTTCTGTAAATGATGCCCCCAAAATAGGGATACTAGCCCCCCAAATGTAGCCCCCCAACCCACCCGGCTATCTCTCTCTGCTGCTTATTCACTACCTCTCATCTTTTCCCATTCATGGGTTCGTGGGGTTCATCACAGGTTAGTCAGGGGGGGAGGAGAAACTTTACAACAGCAGAAAGACATCCTATGCATCTTATAATTAGTGTGTCAATTATATTAAGCCACTGAAAAATGTATCTGAGACAATAAAAGTGTCAACAACAAATTTGAACCACATATCTAGGTGGATAGAACATACCAATGTTTTTCTGTTTTAAATTTTGCTTTAACCACTGCAACCCTCTATAACCCCGTAAACACATTCTTAGTTGACCCAGGTCAGCTCTATATTTGGTCCCCTCTTTTCTTCCCTCTATCAACTCTGCTTAAAATAGCCGATCTACAGGATCACAACGTGTGGCGTTGTGATGTGTTGTGAGTTTGTCGATTTTTCTGCGAATGATGCCCCCAAAATAGGGATGTTAGAGTGGTTAATTACAATACACATACATATTCTCTTTTTATGATTATGTAATAGAAATGACAGGTATTTCTAACTCCACAATTAACCAATGGGGCTTCATTCAACCGCAATGGGACCCCTCCTCCCAACACCATCCACTCCGCTTCACCCCCACCCCCACCCACATCTCCATTTCTCACCACCTATTGTTGTGTCTCACTTTCCCCCAAACTGGCCAAACAAGATTCCCTCGTCTTCATTCCGGCAAATCCATTATATAACCATCTGCCTTCTTTGTAGGCTCTTTGTCCCGTGACAGAGGCTCATTGGGTTGCTTTCACCTGAGGCTTCTGTCGTCACTCAATCATAGCGCTGACCCAGAAACTGCTCCGCTATCCGCATGGACAGTTTAGATTCCAAAGGGAAGACAAATTGTGTTTGATATTCTTTAACCTCTGCTAAGGACATCTCTGAGAAACACAGTTGGGCTCAGTTCAATTCAGATCAATCCAGCTTACGGCACAAGTGCACAGTAACATTGTGGTTTGGACACACAAATGTAAACAAGTTCTGACAAAACAAACAGCAACAAGACAATATGATGCACCAATATGAATGCCTTTCATATTTGTTAAAATGTGCTATTCACAGTATCATATATATCTGTAATTAGGAATTGTGATGTCACAGTAGTATAAAAGTATAGTAATACAGTAGCCTATTCCAAATTGTGCTGAAATCAATAACAGCTGGTGCTGTCCAAACCCAGGGCTTAGCTTAGCTCCAACCTTGATGAAGTCTAGTCACAACATCTAGTTTGTTGGTTGTTTACTTGGCACGCTTAGGCTACCTACAGTATATGGCACCCAAATGTTGAAATGATTGGGCGGTGGCCGTAGCTTAGTGGGTAATCAGAAGGTCACCAGTTCGCCTCCCTGCCCGCCCAGTAATACTTGTATGAGTGTCCCTGAGCAAGACACTTAACCCCGAAACCCCCCCAATGATATCTGAGCAGCCATCACCTGGGTGAAGCTGACACTGAATTCTCCTGAATTCAACGCACAGGATTAAGACTTTTTTGCTTATATGTCAAGTAGCTTAGATTATTTTGTTCACGCTTCATTTACCCCCCAGGGACAATTTAATTTGGATCAACTTGCACAGAGCTAACAGTGATTAAGAAACCACAGAACATAGAGGAACAATGGAAGCACAGAATGTAGCCAATTTATTTCAGTGTTAACACCAGAGGCTATGTGAAGGCAGTAAAGAACAGTGTTGCATTGGTGAATCTATCTCTGGTGCCCTGACGCTATTTTAAAGACGCCACGTGCACGTCGCTTAACACCTACGTACACTACAGGTCACACAATGGACAATTGATATGCATCTAGGCTCATTCCTATGTTAATTCACCTGGTGTGACACCCGGCAGTCGGCAGCCTTTGTAAACTTTGTTGAGGTGTGAACTTACAATTTGTTTTTAATCGATGCATGTGTGTGCACGTGCTCCTGTGCAAAAGACTGGTGGGACTGCGTGTTACCGTGTGCAATGACAAATGCAACACTGGTAAAGAACCATTCTTACACCTAGCCTGCCATTGTGAAAATCTGGAAGAAAGGAAGAAAAAAACTAAAGAAGTGACGCAGTCATATATATTAGCTTGCAGCAAGCTAAACCCCTTGAGAAGTTCTGTCAAACCATGACTCTTACTAAACATTCCCAAAAATATTAATATTAAACTTGTTTTTGGGTGATAAAACAGACGCAATGATCACTGAATCGTCATGATCGTGTTCCAAAGCTGGTCCGGGTTCTGTTTACTGCCTGTCTGTGATCCTGTCCGCATAAACAAGATGGCTGCTTCTGCAAAACTGAGCGAAGAACAGTGCCACAGATTTACCATAGAGATTTATACAGTGGCCGAACACAGTATCGCATCCGTAGTGACTACCATAGACATTGCATGTTTACATCCCATTTGCTGCCTAGTTGTTAGATGCCATATTCTGAAAGGACATGGGAAGGCATTGGTGAGCCTAGTTGCAGTGTCTGTTTACTGATCAGCTCTGCAAGCTGATAAGAAGCTGATAAAAAGCTCATGGAATGCATTTCTACTTGTGTGGCAGGTGCACAATCGTGTGACTTCAAGATGTGCCATGCACAGATAAGATCTGGCGTGGCAGTGTGGTTAGATGGTTAACCTGCTGATTGACACTCAACTGTCATGGAAAACATGCAGCCCTCAAACTATTGGTCCTAGTTCCTGGATCTACGCTGCTGAGGTGAACTCCTAACTGGAACTGGTAACCATCTCCAAGAAGGGGGCATATTATGCATACACCGATTATGATCACTTTATACGATATATCAGCAATATACAGTAATTTGCAACTAAATGTTCATTTATATTTGAGCCACTGAGCTTATGCTGTTATCTAGAGAGTAATGTACAGTGGATTGGACCCCAGTCTGGGGTCAGTGTCATTCCTCTACAAGTGAATTGCGTTGCAACTGACGGTCACATGACCACTGGTAAACATTCACCATTTTACCTTAAGCCAATTGGCTCAAGCAGTCCATGCTCACCAGCATCATGTGATCAGGGAAGTTGAATAATATGCACTCATATCCACTCCCCCTCAACACTACACCGAAGAGCTCCCTTACACAGATGTATTACCACTATGTTTGTGACAATGTGTAATGTTTAACATTAAGAACACTTTTGCTATCAAGCTAGACAGCTGCAACACATTTTAACTAGACCCACGAAATCGGGCACCAGAATAATTTGATCTAGCAACGTTTTTGCTGTTCCTGAATATTGAACTCAACAGTGAACTCACCAGGAGTTCAGATTTTTGCTTCACACTGATAATAATAGCGGTTCAAGCTCACAACACATCGCATTCATATCTGTAGCCTATGCAGAAGAAGTGTTGGGTCTACTTGGACTTCATTATTTCCCTCTACACACCGAATGTCTTTGGAGAAAATAGCCAATCTACAATCTCACAACGCTGTGCGCCTGTTGATGTGCTATTTTCTCTGAATATTTGCCTATTTTCAGTGAATACTCGCCTCTATGACATTCCCAGAATAGGGATGCTAGGGTTCATGCATTCAATTATTAATACCTGCCTAGCTTACGTGTTTGTTTTTTTTGGGACTCAAATATTTCTCATATCTCTTTGGCATATTTACTTTCCTTTCTGGAACCATGAGCCTACAATTAGGTATGAATGTGTGTGTATCATATTTGTGTGCATGCAGGTATTTTTCCATTCTGAATCTGTTCCATACAATCTGTTCTCTGTCTTGAGAGATTAGTTCATTATAGGCAGACAAACCTGTTGGTTGAATGCCTGTGAACAGTTAATTGTGAACCACTGTTCTTAAATGAGCAAACCAGTCTGCCTGGAACCATGGGCTGCAGCTTATCAATCATTTAATTAACTACACCGCTGCCATTTGGGCGCTGGCCTACTCGGGGACCACACAAGTCGGGAACGATGCAAGTTGGGAATGCATGCCCCATTCGGTTATGCAATACATGTTGTAAAATACGTGTTGTCAGAGTACCCACTCTACCCGTCTGTTTGTCTATGTCGCTTATATGCCCATATAAGGAGATTTATTTATCTGTCTGTCTGTGTCCCTTTTATGCCCATCCTATATTAAAATTGGCTAATAATCTCAGACTTTTGTGAGCACCCCTGACAGTTTTTAAGTTGCTTGATTCAGCATTTGGATATTTGATCTGGTGACTGATTGTCCGTCTAATACGTGAGGGGGCCAAGTTTTTTCATGTATTTTTTATAATTGTTTTGGAAAATGAATATAATTAAATAAAGTAAAAAATAAAGAAATGAAACAAGTAATTGAAAAAAACATGCCCCCTCACGTAATAGAAGGACAATATCATTCAATTAATTCAATTAATTCAATGCCCCTTTGACTATTCTTGCACCTCTTGGTTCTCCAACATCTCAATGTCACTAAAAACTAAGCTTCAGAACTACCAAAACAAACTGATTCGACTACTTCTCGGCCTAAATCCCATAACCCACCTAATTCCAACACACTTTGCTAGTTTGGGATGGCTCGGGTAGAAGACAGGGTTAATCAAATAACAATGGGATTGGTATTTAAGGGGCAGTGCCCTCAATACCCTCATACCTGACTAACTACTTCTCCAAAGTGAGTGACACCCACAGCCACAATACTAGAGGGGGCGACAACGATCTGGTACTACCCATTTATAGAACAAACATGGGAAAATTCTCATTCTACTACTCTGCCACCAAAATGTGGAATGCCCTGAACACCATCCATTAATAAATGTAAATCACTGATTTCTTTCCAAACTAGCCTGAAAAATGATCTGAGGAGACCACAAGGGGAGGTAAATGCATTTTCCCATAGAAAGGATGTGCCATTCACTGCAGACGTCTTTTCCTTTTCTCCTTTGTTCATAGTGTTTTGTATTTGTTGATGACTTGTTGATTATTGTGTTATTTTTTCATGCTATGTTGATTAATTGAATACATAGGACCACAATGGAAACAAGCCCCCAGGACTTCTTTGGCTAATGTCTGCCTGTACCTTGTGCTATTTACATTTCTGACTAATAAAGTATTCAATCAATCAATCAATCAATCAATCAATAAATCAATCAATCAGTCACCAGAACCAATGACGGGTATATTCGATTAATCTATCCTGGTTAAAATGAAGTTAAATGGAGTTAAAGTTACAATGGGTTTATATAGGAAGGGTCTGATAAAATTAATATCAAATATCTTCAATACTGAATCAAGCAACTTAAAAACTGTCTGGGGTGCTCACAAAAGCCAGAGTAGAAATTAAAATGACCCCAAACATGTTTGAAAGTGAAATATCCATTTAATATTTTGGATAGACAAATTACACGTATGTGAAAATGTAAAGTGACACAAAATATTCCAAAGGAGTGTATAGGGTAAAATTATGACTTGAATCCTGTTTCTAAAAACAGCTGTCTCACATTATGCTCCACATTCAAACATCCGGGTTGTGTATGTTGTTGTAAATGTCCTGTGAAATCTGATGCACTGATCTACTAATGGCCTCTCCTTCTGTTGACATAGTCTGTTACAATTATATAACCTCTCTACACATGCAAACCTGGGTAGGTGTTACTGTACTGTAGATCAACACCAGCAATATCATTATGTAAGCTTTCCTTCAAATTAACTGCTATCCAAAGCCATGGATGTTACAGTGACTAATATGTTAACTTAATTAATGTTAACTGTTGTGTAGTGATTACATTTCATAACATAAAAAGATATCAGACAGTTAAGCAGTATCAGACAGTTAAAAACTTAAATACAAACAAATGTTAAAATCCATCTCAATTATATGGTGTAATAATAACTCATAACAAAACAGTAAATTCTTAAATGGTAACCATGTTCGGATATAAGGCACTGAGCGCACTGGTCCAATACAAACCAATACATGAGTGCGCTCCCAGTGAGCATATCCAAACGCACCCCATATATAATCGGCCTGCACATTTTCTGCAACATTGTAATATAATGCATCTAGTCAGCAATATATTTGGTATCCAAATGCAGGTTGAAAGTTTTTTTTCATTTTGTGGAGACGAAAAGATGTTGTCTGAACTATTTGAATGTAAATGCAAATAAGAAACCGTTGAAATACAAACACTCATTCATCCCACATCAATTATGAAGAGTCTGAAATTATGGAGTTTTACATAATGACTTCCAATCTATGGAAGACATCCAAGTGTGTTTGAATGTGTGTGTTCTTGGAGATGTTCAAATGCATTTGGATGCCTCTGGGAGCTGGTGGCAAATTGAACAATTTGTTAATATTTGCTGCTAACAGTCACAGTGACAGAGATACAATATCTCAGTTCTGCACTACTGTGTAACATGTCCTTGAACTGGCTTGAATTTTGAGCACTATAGCAGTACTGGACATGTTATGCTGTGAAACAAACAAGTCATTATCTATTGCGAAGACCAGAAATATAGCAATATCGCATGACCATACTTAACGCAGAAGGTTGGCCTTATTTAGTCAACCCTCTGAAAATAATCCCGTAGGTCACGTAGTGTAGTGGAAGTGCAGTATATTTACTATATTATGCCATGTTATACTTATATCCCTGAACATCCCACTCTCTTAGAACAAAAAGAGGATACATGTGTACCAGTCCTCAGTGGCCATTTTTATCTGAAAGCTATTTCTCTGTGATAATCACACTGAGAGATGAGACATGTATTACATATAGGACATATGTCATATGTTTTCAAAACTGTGTGTGTGTGTGTGTGTGTGTGTGTGTGTGTGTGTGTGTGTGTGTGTGTGTGTGTGTGTGTGTGTGTGTGTGTGTGTGTGTGTGTGTGTGTGTGTGTGTGTGTTTGTGTGTGTGTGTGTGTGTGTGTGTGTGTGTGTGGGTGTGTGTGTGTGTGTCCTTCCTTTGGAATTGAGATGGCTCCTTTGGCATCTTCTGGTCTTTTGTCAATTTGACAGTTGATTGTGTAGTCACAACAGCAGCCTTTGTATTTGATTTGTCTTCTTTGTGCTTGTAATTTCCACCATGGGGCAACTGTACTTTCGACATCTCATCGACCTGCCATGATAGAACCATTAGTCACGTTATTTCAAAGAGTCTGCTATCAGCACACACCTCAACGTGTGCAGCTGACACTGAATGTGATCCTTTGTCTCCCCTCACACAGTATGTCAGGTGAGTGGGTTATGGTCTTTAGGGTACAAAGGGGAATTTTTCTGATATTCATTACAACCATATTGAAAACAGCAAGTACCATTTTTCGTTGCTCCCTAAGCCTAAGGCCTAATTAGAATAGATAATTGGAGATTCTTGGAGTGTCAAAACAGTTAAGAGTAGAATTTTCCCTTGAGTAAAAGATCAGGCCTTTTTCTCTGCACATAACCTTACACATAGATAAACATGTACTGCCATTATACCAAAACTGTTGTCGAGAGTTGATAAGTTCATCGTTGGAATTTGATGTCCCCAGTGATGTGATCAGGTCATCAACAGTGGGACATTCTCCTGGGAACATACTTGTTTCAAATTACAAAGTTGCTTTATACATATCACAGTATATAACTAGAAAAGTGCGCTCCTTCCTTGTAGCACAGGTCTCCGTCAGGCCGGATTTCTTATCCAGGTCCAGCAAACTTTGGAAGGCATTCATATCCAATTGGAATACATTCTGAGTGATACATCTTGTTGTGATGTTACACATCTCTCTGGGGTCATTACATGTATCTGTATGAGTAGTAGCAAAAAGTGTTTTGAAGAAAACGCAAAATGGTGGAAAATCTAGCCTGACACAAATGACCATGGCCAATATGCAGAGTTGCGTCATGATCTAAGGAATCTAGGGAAAAACATATTTTGATTGTACGTCCTACGGTTCGGAGTTATAGGCCAAAACGTAAAGTGGGCTGTTATAGAGGCAAATTTGATTGATTTGGGATGGAGGTTCTTCCTTGGCCTACTGGGAGTGTGTGCAAAGCTTTACGGCAATCAGACGCTGCGCTGCGTTCACTATGTGTGGCATTTTATGACTTCCATTGCTGTGATCAACTTTTTGATAACTTTTATTATTTTGGAGCTATCCCACTTCAAAGCACGTGTGGATCTCACATTCTTTTCAGCTTTTCCAATACACACTAATGGTGTTTGCTATAGGGGAGAGAGAAGGGGACAGGAGGAATGATTCTTGGTGTTTATAAACTCCCTGCGCACACACTTTTTACACTAGTCTACAGACATGTTTTTTACATCACCATGTTTGCACGACTTTAACCTAAAGATCGAAGGAGCTGTGTGATATATAGGTTTTGAGTTAAGACCATTATTATCAAAACATGTCCCTCTGCACTGTAGCAATTAGTGCACCTGAGGGTGATTCATGCCTGTTCCTTTAAAGGAACAATCCACTCAAGCGCTATAGCTCATAAATACACATGCTGGTTAGTGTGCAAAGTAACTATTAAAGTACATTTACTCAAGTACTATACTTGTACAATGCACAGTATAATTATGAGGTACTTTTACATTACTTTCCATTTTTGTTACTTCTACTCCACTACATCTCAGTATTCTCTCAATATTGTACTTTTTACTCCATTCAAATTACAGCATTTGACAGCTTTAGTTACTTGTTACTTTGCAGATTGATTTTATTATTAATGCAAAACATACATTAACCACTTACGTCCAATGTCATACTTTGGCTATTCGAAAAAAGCAGATCTACAATGTGACGCTTTATGATAATGTGAATTCATACGACCGGGATGGTTTACCAGGCTAATGATTTGTGGAATTCTGTGCAAAACGAGCCAGATCTGCAACGTTTGGAAGGCAATCATAGCCAATTGGAATAGAATCTGACAGATACGTCTTGATCACATGGCTACAGAGATAAGGGGTACCAAATTGTGTGAGGTTTGGACAAAAATCTATAGGAATAGTTTTGCAAAAAACGGCCTCATGGTGATGCATCGCAGTGGCCAATGAGGTATCGACATTTTATATGTATGGGCACCATGACACCTGAACATGTTTATGAAGCTTATAGGCGAAATAAGGGAGATCTTTTCTCTCACGGTTTCATTCAGCCCCCCCCCCCCCTCCCCCGTTATGGGGAGTTCCACTATGTCACTTCCCCATAATGATCTGTTATTCACAATTCTTAGCATGATTGAGCACTCCTAGCCAATAAGGCTCTTTCGACTTGCAGTTAGCCAATCAGGCGATGGTCTCCATTCTACAAATATCACTGCCTCTGAATGAGTCAATGTCTTTCAGACTGAGCATTGCACAATCACCTCCCACCCCATCTCCACCATCTTACAGTCTCCATTGTCCAGGAGTTCAGCTGGCACGAGGTTCCATTTTCACCACCACCACAAGCGTCTAGACTCCAGGAGGGGTTCTCTCTCCTACATCATCATAGGCTCATCATCCATGTGTTAATGGTGGAGGGGGAAAGCGCCCGAAGTGAGCATTTACCCCCTTGGCAGTATCTGCTGTAATATCATCAGGAGGCATACATCGCATGAAACAGGAAAATTACCAAACCGTGACTAGAATATGGGTATCGAATTCTCCCCGAAAATCTACTTCACCAAAACAACATATCAAGCAGATATTATCCACAAACCACAGTCTCAGCTTTCACACCTGTGTTTCTAACGAAGCTGGCCTCTTTCACACTTTAAAGCCAATCCCAGTGTCACTCCTCCCAGATCCTGTCATTCTGGTAATCTTATTCCCCTCAGAGTCTGGTGGGAACCAAAGCAAAGGAAAGAGGAGACCAATACCTAGCAGCAGCACAGAATAGAGGGGACAACAATAGCACTACACCAGCAATTGTTTATCGTTTTCCACAAGGGAGGAGGCAGAGTCGCTTACCAGTGCTGGGAATGCGTTATATAACATCCTATAGCAGCGAGAAAGTCAAGTGGGGTTAGTGCATGCGTGTGCACGTGTGTGTGTGTGTGTGTGCATGCGTGTGTGCGTGTGTGCGTGTGCGTGTGCGTGTGCGTGTGCGTGTGCGTGTGCGTGTGCGTGTGTGTGTGTGTGCGTGTAAGCTACTTGTATCTGTATTTTTGTGTGTACTGTATGTACTGTGGGTGTATCTACAGTTGTGTGCGTACATACATGTAATGAAAGTGTGTTGGAATTCAGTTTGCAGGTTAAGTAGTTGGATTGTAGAATTCAGTTTGCAGGATAAATAGTTGGATTGTTGAATTCCGACCAAAATTATGATACATAAATTGATGCATTAAATAAGTGTATTGAATTATTGCATAACATTAATGCTGTTTGTCAGCATAGGAAGCTTGGGACTTCAAAACATTATTTGAAAGCAAGAAAATAGGTTTTGTGGCCATCAGTGGTTGAGTTGTTGAGAATGTGTCTCTGGACCCATACTGGCCTATGTTGGCTCCTTTGTTCTTGTCCCACTCCCTTCAATGTGTCCCTATCCGTTTTCTGACAGGATAAGATAAACCTTTATTGATCCCCAGGGGGATCCCCAGAGGGAAATTCTTCCTATAGCAGCACCGGCAGTGAGAATGAAGCACAGAGGTACAGGTATCTATCTGAATAAAGATATAAAGGTTTTCAAATAAATAAATAAACACGAGCTTTGTATTCTCAGTACCAAAGATAGAATGTTATGCAAGTTCTTCAAGAATGCATTCAGAGCCAAAGGAAGGGCCCTACTGCTTGCAAATTATTTGTGTCTGTGGACCTCATCGTCTTACTTAAAGCAGCACTATGTAGTTGGGGTATCAGTGGCCACTTTGGACACAAATAACATGGCAGCCAACGTCTTTGACTTCATTACCCAAGATTCTCTGCAATCTTGGGTAATTGACTGGCAGTTCTGCCCATAGATTTAGAAACCTAGATACCTCATTGGCCGCTGCAGTTCATTGGAGCGACCTGTATCACGGCCACCATATTAGAAGGGGCACGCTTCCTGACTCCTGGCCAATCACAGCGTGTCTTTTCCGGGACTTGTCAGAATCTAGTTGTATAAAAATATCCTGTTGTATTTTTATACAACTAGATTCTGCCAAGTCTCGGAAAAGACGCGCTGTGGTTGGCCAGTAGTCAGGAAGCGTGTCCCCTCTAATATGGCGGCCACGATACAGACGCCCCGTCGGAGGAGGCGTCTACCTTTATATGTCTATGGTTCTGCCTTGGTGCCTTGGCAAATGCCAGGATGAAACTCATTGTCTCCCCTATACATAGTAATACAGTCAAGCCCCTAGCAGGGACCCCCCTGAGTCTGTACATTTATGGAAGGATGATTGTTATTGCTTAAACATGTACAACACTTTATCATTTTGTGGGACATAATATGCTATATACGTAGTTGTTCGAAAGTTACATAGTGCCGCTTCAAACCCCACAACCTATCCACACCAACGACTTTATTTGTTCAACTGTTTGATTAATTGTTTTGGTTAATAATGTTTTAATTATTAGGCACCATTCATTTTATTTAAATAAAAATATTTTGTTTATAATGTTTTAATTGCACCATTCATTTTAATTGAATACCGGTTACACATCATGTCTGTGTTAGTTAGCTAGCACAGATAACTACAGTGATCATCAGTTGACCATAGCAATAGCTAACTAGACGCGTCGCAATTCTGGGAAATTGCAAAGTGTGGTTGCGCCGACGCCAGTCGCGGGCGGCCGCCGGGACGCGAGGATTACGCCGGGAGGATTACCGTCGGAGGCCGCGCGACGTAAGATTCAAATTCGGTGCCGATCGGATCCCGCGTTCGTGATGCGTGCCGTTTTGATTTGAGGAAATAGGCCCCTCCCACTAAAGAAACAGGCCCCTCCCACAAATGTAGCGGGCCGATGACATCGTCGGGTCACTCCTGAGATCACTTGCTTTTCATTTTGAGAGAACTGATCCCCCCAAAAATCATGTTTTTGTGTCAAACGGTTACATTTTGCGCATTTGTGGCGCCCCCTATGGGTCAAAGTGGAAATTCTTTTGGAGATTTGTTGAGTAAACCATCCTCGACATGTGATTCAAATTTGGGATTGACTGGACGTTTCGTTCGCGTTTTTAGGCATTTTTTGTAAAACGGGCCCCTCCCGCTAACTTTGGAATCCAATTACGGCCGAACGGTATAGACTATCAAAATTCCGCTTGGATTTGTTTATTGCATGGGTCCATAGATCATGTGTACCGATTTTTGTGAGATTTGGACAAAATCTGTAGGAGGAGGAGCTAAAAGTGTGTTTTGAAGAAAATTCAAAATGGAGGAAAATCTATCCAGACGGAAATGGGCGTGGCCTATATGGGGAGTTGCGTCATGACCCAAGGAATCCAGGTCTACGACCTACGGTTCAAGAGTTAAAGGCCAAAAGGTAAAGTGGGCTGTTATAGCGCCACCATGTGGCCGACTGGTGTGATTCTTTTTTTTATAATTTTGCAATAAACTATTAACCTCCCTTAAAGTGGATGGGGACATTCAATGCACTAATAAATCAATATCAATTAAACTATATAACCAATCTCTTAGCAAAGTACAAGCAGTCTGGTCCCGGTGAAGTTGGTCATTATGACATATGGCACGAAATTGGGAAAAATAAACTGTGGGAGAAATAGCGCGCAAGAAAAAAGTTTATCTAGTGAAATAAAGTCGGTAGAGTACTATAGTCTGGTTGCCCATTCGGGCAACCACACTAACAATGGAAGGGGTCAGGGAGAGCAAACAGGCATTTCCCACCCGATCTCAGTAACAATTGGCGATGCCCCCTTCTGTGACACATGCGGAACTGCCTCTCACATCAGCGGACCGCTTTAAATAACTCCCAAACCCCTGCATTACTAGATGACACCGTGGCGTCAACGTTAAACATTGGCCAACCAATCCTTGCGCCTCGGGATCGAATCCTTCTCATCGCACTGTTTATTTATCATCTAATAGGCGTCGCAAATTATTTTATTAGGATTAAGGTGTAGGTTTAGGCATAGTTTTTGTCGCCCCCAGCGAGGCGGACCACTCACCCTGTTTGGTGAGAACAGACTACAGCCCCTAATATTAAGTTAGGATGTAGTTAGGGAAAAAACAGTTAAAACGTCCGAGGCGCACTGTCTCTGGCGGACTTGAGCAACGAGAGGCATCGCAGAACGAGCCATTAGGCGAGTGAGTCGCCGTGCCGAACGTTGCGTAGTCTGCCAGAGCCGACTCAGTGCCGTTCGAGTTATGTACCGATAGGGACACAATCGTAAATGATTGCCCCCCCCCTAGGCAATGCCTGCGCCGAGCACTATTTTCCACCACGGAGGAAAGCCGGGCAATGCAGTGCTGTCCTTCTGGAATGTGAAGCATGACGAGGGGGCGAAGCAGTTCTGTGTGCGTCACAGAAGGGGGCGTAACACAGAAGTTACTGAGATGGGGAGGGAAATGCCCGGTCGCGGGAGAGAGTCCATGAGATAATTCCATGAGATAATTTAGGCTACTTGACATTACAGCTCTCCAGTTGTCCATGAAACAGAATGGAAGAAACAAATACTAGGGGTGTGTGTGCGTGTGTGTGCGTGTGTGTGTGTGCGTGTGTGTGCGTGCGCGCGCGCGTGTGTGTGCGTGTGTGTGCATGTGTGTGCGTGCGTGTGCGCGTCTGTCTGTCTGTCTGTCTGTCTGTCTGTCTGTCTGTCTGTCTGTCTGTCTGTCTGTCTGTCTGTCTGTTTTTCTGTCTGTCTGTCTGTATGTATCTGTGTCTGTGTTTGAATGTGGTGAAACTTGTTTACCTAAAATGTGTACTCATTCATCATTCATTGAGATTCAATTATTCAAAGAGCAATGTACTTCCTGAGAGTGTCCAGGGGAAACCCCTTTCCTTCTTTGTATGCAAATCAATCCTAAGTGAATATTAACTCTCTGTGCAGCTACTGTATCAAGGTCACAAGGAAACAACAGAAGCAATACATACAGCCCAAGTTTGCAGTGTTGGACAAAGTACTCAACCCCAGTACTTGAGTCAAGTACTGATAAACTGATAAATAAAAATATAGATACTCCTGGTCAAATGTTACTCAACAAGTAAAGGTTGCTCAGTCAAATGTTGTACTTGAGTTAAAGTACTGGAGTACTTGCTTTAAAGAAAATACGTAAATATTCAAAAATGCATGCTTTAAAAAAAATACTTGCTGTAGGCCTATTGAAAATATATATTTTTTAAAAATCCAGGAAAAGAAAATCAACTAGAAAAAGAGCTGCTCGGAGCACAGGTCTCTGCCAGGTCAGATAGGTTATTGTGGGCCAGCAATGTTCGGAATTCGCCAATCAGGATGGAATATAAAAAATCGGACGGAACAATCTTGATCACTTGACTATAGAGATAATGTGTACCGATTTGCATGATGTTTGGACAAAAGTTGTAGGAGTAATATTAAAAAGAAAAGTGTTGCAAAAATCGGCCTCCTGATGGCGCTATAATAGGGCAATGTTAAAAGGGTGGCATTTGTTCTTCAACGTAGTGCGAATGTGCGTGCAAAGTTCCACCACAATCGGACGCTGCGTTGATGATTTGCGGCATTTTGTTCAAAATCACGTGATCACTTGACTATAGAGATCATGTGTACCGATTTGCGTGAAATTTGGATAAAATCTGAAGGCTTAATATAAAAAAAAAAGTTTTACATAAGTCGGCCTCCTGGTGGCGCTATAAAAGGAAAATGTAAAGAAATGGGGCAGAGGTTCTGAATTGGCATCCAGGGAGTGTGTGTGACAGTTTCGCAGCGACCGGGCCAACGGTGCCGGAGATTAGCTGCTCACAGACAGATGGACACACAGACGGACACACGGACAGACACACGGACGGATGGACGGACAGGGGGTAAAACATACTCTCGCCAAAATGCCGATCTACAGTACAAGCTCACAACACAACGCACTGTGTGGTGAGCTTGTAGATACGTTATTTTCACCATATTTGTAATAGGGCTTAGGTTCATTAATAATGTACCCTTTCCCTTCCTAGAAATGCAGTGGAGTCAAAAGTACAATATTTCTCTTTGAAATGTAGTGGAGTGAAAGTCATAAGTATCCAAAAATACAAGTACTCAAGTAAAGTACAGATAGTCAAAAAATTTACTTAAGTACAGTACTTAAGTAAATGTAAAAAAGGAGGCGTACAGAGACGCTCTGGAGGCGCTGGAAGAATTTTTTTTAAAAAGAGGGGCGCTGAGGTGCTCTTGGGGCGGGGTGCCTTCACCTCCAGTACTAACCCTAACCATGAAACTGACCATGGACCATACTGACCATGAATCTGACGTGATACTGACCATGGATCATACTGACCATGAAACTGACGTGATACTGACCATGGATCATACTGACCATGAAACTGACATTATTGACCATGATACTAACATGATACTGACATGATACTGACATGATACTGACATGATACTGACTGTGATACTGACCATGATACTGACACGAGACTGACCATGATAATGACATGATACTGACATGTTACTGACCATGATACTGGCCATGATACTGACATGTTACTGACATGTTACTGACCATGATACTGACCATGATACTGACATGTTACTGACATGTTACTGACCATGATACTGGCCATGATACTGACATGTTACTGACATGTTACTGACCATGATACTGACCATGATACTGACATGTTACTGACATGTTACTGACCATGATACTGACCATGATACTGACATGTTACTGACATGTTACTGACCATGATACTGGCCATGATACTGACATGTTACTGACCATGATACTGACCATGATACTGACCATGATACTGACATGTTACTGACATGTTACTGACCATGATACTGGCCATGATACTGACATGATACTGAGATTACTGACACGATACTGTATGAAGTACACAAGCTGCAAGAGCCCACAAGGTAGTGTATTAGCCTGACACAAAGTTAGACCTGAAGACCTGGGTTCAAATCTGGGAAATAGAACAGTTAAGTTGCATAGTGCAGCATTGATTGCCCATGGGCCATGGGTGAACAAAGCAGAGACAGCTCCCAGTGGTGTCATCTGTAATGCTCCCCACAAGCTTGTGGAATGTCCAAAAAGAAACCAGATTTTTTTCATCTTGAACTTATAGAATAATATAACATACCTGCATAAACCCTTTCTGATTTAATTTCAGAACATGTACAGTGTTGATTTGTCACCTCCGGTGCACGTATTTGAAGCAGCTTCTGGGCGGTTGCTGATGGGTATTGAGTGATATGGATATAAAACAGGAAAAAAGTTTTAGTCTCACGTACTTCTACACAACTCACTAGTTCTTGCAGTGGAGTTAGGGCAAGCTTCTCCACATAACATGGGGGGTGGTATTGATGTGCGGCCCCACTGGCCAATGAGCCATCCACCTGCATGTCCATGATAGTGCCAT
Organism: Gymnoscopelus braueri; assembly: GCF_963280865.1. Lineage (NCBI taxonomy): Eukaryota > Metazoa > Chordata > Actinopteri > Myctophiformes > Myctophidae > Gymnoscopelus > Gymnoscopelus braueri. The sequence goes on along the minus strand of NC_137612.1, from coordinate 30,484,350 downwards.
GGTGTCTCAACCAGTTGGTGTGCATCAGTGGTGGAAAGTAACAAAGTACATTTACTAAAGTGCTGTAGTACAATTACAAAGTACAAGTATGACATGACACTGACATTATACTGACCATGATACTTATATGATACTGACCATGACCATCAACCCCATAACATGTATTCCTCGACACAGATGCAAAGAAGGGAACTGCATATGGGCGTGCGTGCGTTCGTGCATGAGTGTGTGCGTGTGTGTGTGTGTGTGTGTGTGTGTGTGTGTGTGTGTGTGTGTGTGTGTGTGTGTGTGTGTGTGTGTGTGTGTGTGTGTGTGTAAACAATAGATGTTGTATTCTTATCATCACACGTGACGGCCTTCTGTCCTTCTTTCACCATCTATCAGGCTTCAGGGATTGCCTAACGGTGACCGTTTTGCAAACCTGTCTCTCTAAAGAGTTTGTCTTTATATCCATATCCATCATGTCACCACACTGTCTAACGGGAAGTCATTAACTTTTGTTATGACGCTGCATGCCATGTCACTCACTGACAAATGCCTTCCGGCGAGTATTTCAGCTTGTGATAGAATTTGTGTTTGTGTGTGTGCGTGTGTGTGTGTGTGTGTGTGTGTGTTTGTTTGTGTGTGTTTGTGCGTGCGTGCGTGTGTGTGTGTGTGTGTGTGTGTGTGCGTGAGAGTGTGTTTGTGTGTTTGTCCTGTACAAAGTGTACATAGTATGTATATGGCTGTGTATGCTACTTTGCACTACCATCTATGATTTCCTTTGTGCTCAACCTCACCTTGCGCGATGAAACAACCTTATGTTTGAATGTCTCTCTTTTGGGCAAATGCCAGGAATGGAACAGGTCTGTCTGTGTGTGTTCTGGCCTGAGTTTAGTTTCACTTACTGACTGTAAGTGTGATGTGTGTATAAATGGTTTACTTATGAGCACTAAGTTACCTGTTAGAGACTTTTAGGCCATGTAAAGCCTTGTTATGTTAAAATCCCAGTAAACCCTGTGCGTGCGTGCGTGCGTGCGTGCATGTGTTTGTGTGTCCACTTCTAGAATATCTTTTAGACCCCAGAGGTAATTTCATTGGCCTATAATGATTATGCACAGAATAGGGACGCTAGGGTTAATGTGGTTGAGTCAGACAATTGCTGGGTCATGGGAGACTGTTGTCTGGGATGGTCAGACAAAGTTATGTGAGTGAACCAATTAGGGCCTGCGATGAAATGAAATATTATAACCAATATTTGCAATTGGTTATCTTGGTGCAGGTGAGACATTTCATCGTGTCCTAGACCGGCCGGTCTTGTCTTGTCATCTGTTGTTCACACTCAGTAAGCTGAAACCTGAAATACTTTTGTCTTGTCATAATAGGTTCCATTGTTCTTTAAAGTACGGTTCAATTACTTAGGTGGGTTATTTGCAGGGCTCGTCATGGTGGCCCAGTGTGCAAGAGTTCGGGAATCTGCACCACATTCTCTATTGTAGCTATACAGGCTTTCAGCCTACAACTTCATCACATTTTAAATCTCAATTCAACTCTTGACAGATTTCCAAGTTGATGCAAAGCCATTTCAGACCTAGGTTGTTTGCTATTCCTCTTTCATCTTTCACCTGTAATTATTAACGACACTGAAATGTATATGCGTCGCAAACCACAATTAACGTATTACTTATATTATGAAAAACAAACAAACTAGGAGGCAGAATTACCTTAAAAATACACTACCCACTACATAATTTCCACTACACTGTATTGAAGGTGAGGTCTGGGCAATGTTGATATCGTAATATGAGGCTCGATATTTTGGATATCACAAATATGTCAAAAGCTGGTTGTAATCACTTATTTGATACTTATTTGATATTTTTATACTTTGAATACTTGCAACAACAAAAGAAAATGTATAGCATCTTCACAATAAGATATTATTGTCACAATATTTATATCAAGGTATTAGGTCAAATGTATTATTATGATATTAGATTTGTCCATATTGCCCACTGCCAGCCCTACTGTAGGTAATGATGATGATACAGGGTCACGTTTAATGCCATTAAATTGGGTCTTATGTCCACTCAGAAAGTCAAATCTTCATGTCAGATATTAAATTATAAGCGTTAGCCTTAGAATTAGAGTTAGTCCAGAATAGATACATACCGAAAGGCATGGCGAGAGAGTATGTTTTACCCTCCGTCCGTCCGTCCGTCCGTCCGTGTGTGTGTGTCCTGTCCGTGTGTTACCAGCTAATCTCCGGCACCGTTGGCCCGGTCGCTGCGAAACTGTGCACACACACTCCCTGGATGCCAATTCAGAACCTCTGCCTCAAATGTTTCATATGGGCCTGTTATAGCGCCACCTGGAGGCCGATTTGTGCAAAACCCATTTTTTTACATTACTCCTACAGATTTTATCCAAACGTCATGCAAATCGGTACACAGTATCTCTATAGTCATGTGATCAACAGGGATCTGTCCCATTTCCCATATTCCATCCTCATTGGCTACGGTTTGCTTCCAACATTTGCAGGATTGGTCCGTTTTGAACAAAATGCCTCAAATCATGAACGCAGCTTGCGATTTCTGTGAAATTTCACAAATACATTCCCACTAGGCCAAGGAAGAAATGCCACCCTTTTCCACATTGGCCTGTTATAGCGCCACCAGCAGGTCTAATTTAGCAAAACACATTTTTGGAACAAAATGCCTCAAATCATGAATGCAGTGTCCGATTGCCGTGAACGACCTAAGAAGAAATGGCACCCTTTTCACAATGGCCTGTTATAGCGCCACCAGGAGGCCACAATGACCTACCTGACCTGGCGGAGACCTGTGCTCCGAGGAGCACTTTTTCTAGTTTAGTTATCACTTAAGACTTATGTCTTAAGTGATTGTAAATAAGGGCCCTTTCACCTGTTGCCGAGGGTTGAATAAAGGTCTAAGGAGGTATGTGAGCGACAGAGTATGTGCGCGCACGTGTGAGTGTAAACAATATATTGTATTCTTATCATCACACATGAAGGCCTTCTGTCCTTCTTTCACCATCGTCAGGCTTCAGGGATTGCCTAAAGGTGTCCCTTTTGCGAACCTGTCTCTTTGAAGAGTTTGTCTTTACATCCATTATGCCATCACACTGTCTGACTTGAAGTCATTAGCTTGTGTCAATCCATTGATGATGCTTGTATGTCACTCACTGACAAATGCTTTCCGGTGAGTATTTCAGTTCTTGACAGAATTATGCAACTGTTTCCATTGTGTGTCTTTCCACCATATAGAGAAAAACAAATGCTATGCATACATAATGTACACACTCTCCAGCCCTATGTGACACCTGCATTTGATGGCTAAGCCATCAGGATGCACCTTGAAAAGTATAGTAATGTGTCTTTGGTCTTTGGACAAGATTGGTACAGGTCTCGTTTATGAGATGATCAGACTTAAAGGGATGTTTCACTTTAAAAAAAACGTTGGGTCATTTTATCAACACCCGTCCTTGGTTCTGGTGACTCACCCTGCCCTCCTAATACGCAAGGGGGCCGTGTTTTTTAACTTAATAAATACAATAAAAAAATAAAATGAAATAAATGAAAAAAGTAATCGCCCCTCGCGTATTAGGAGGGCAGGGTGAGTCACCAGAACCAAGGACGGGTGTTTTCGATAAATCTAACATGTTAAAAATTGAGTTTGAAGTTATAATGGGTTTGTATAGGAAGGGGGTGTGTCTGATAAAATTAATATCAAATATCTAAATACTGAATCAAGCAACTTAAAAACGGTCTGGGGGGTTCACAAAAGCCTGTGTAGACGATGAAATGACCCAAAGTTTTTTTGAACGTGAAATATCCCTTTAATACATGAGACAATATAAATTGGGGGCAAAGCACACAACGTCCATTATATTTTGTTGACATGGGGCCAAGACACCACCCTACTCTCCTAGTGGGCAGTAGGGAGGATACTGGTCTATTGTACTATACCACTGGTTAAATGGATGCTAGTTAGGAACAAAATGGACCCTTCTGGGTCCGTAATAAATTAACACTGGGGATTTTGCCATGCAGATTGGGGTCCCAGAGATAAAACAAACTGGAGGTCTTGAAATTAAAAAGGTGGAGAATCACTGCCCTACACTAACACAGTGTTTTCTCCTCAGCACCACCGTCACCCACAGAGCCTTATCATTATTCTGTCGTATCTCAATTGTTCTCCTCTCTGCTCTCTTCTACTGTACAGTATGTTGCCATCTCTCCCTCCCTTTTTGTGTTGATCTGCGTCATTTCCAGTAAGAGGGTCAATGGTGAGGTGATTATTACGTGAAGATAACAACCACCACACCTTGGCCATGACTTTTAACTGTGTCTCAGAGGCCATTTTATTGCTGCATGTTGCTGCTTTATGGCCTTTGCCAGGAACCATGTCGCCCAATCCATACTTTATGACTGTTGAATCCATGTTAGCGCTTTGCCATTGATCCATTTATGAGGTGATCTGAGGCTACAGACGGCACTTGAATCACAAAACACACTGGCTAAAATTCAAGGAGTCATTCTGTGTCAAAGAGTTTAAACGCCTAAGATATTAGGCACTTGGCTGATAAGATGGCCATCGCCTGATTCTCTAAACGCAATTTACAGCGACATGCCATCTATGCACTGCTCTCCAACCTTTTATATAGATACTTTGTGCAATACTTTATTGGCAGTTAAAAAAATCAGAACAATGTCATTAATTAGGAAAATGCCAACGTGGACTATACACAAAAAAGCCGTAGCTTGTTTCCATTGTGGTCCACCTTGAGGAATAGAACAACACGCAACATACTGCACAAACAACCATGAAACATAGAAAAAATAATCCTTATAAAGTTGGGAGCAATACATACAGTATAGGGTTAGGGGTCTAACTATGACCAGTTAGTGTTAAGATGGAGCCATGATTTGAGTTCATTCTTAAATCTTGCAAGAGAATTTAGGAATTTATGGGCTGAAGGGAGGGCATTCCACAGAGTAGTGGCTGCATGATAAAACGCATTTTTCCCCTTAAGCGTCCCGAAACTTTGAAGTGTGTTTTGACCAGTCGTTGACAGTAACAATTACGATTACTTGAGTAGGCCTACTGTACTGAAGTCAATGTTTTGAGTATACATGTACTTTACTTGAGAATTTGTTTTTTGGGATACTGACTTTATTGTACAACTTTTCGAGGAAGAAGAAAAGTACATTATGAATGAATCACTTGGGCCCTGTTAAATGGACGATCTGCAACCTAACAATGTGTCGCAATGCGATAAATTGTTAGATTACAGATCTGCTATTTTCAGCTATTACTGATATTTCTTTGAAGATTTATGGAAAAATTATAAATTTCAATAAAGCGATGCATTGGTGTTAAAAAGAAAATGCACACATTTTTACTTTTCAATACTTAAGTATTTTTAAAAGCATCTACTGCAGTATTTTAACTCAAGTACAAATTTGACAGAGCAACTTTCACTTTGTAATATTTGACCAAGAGTATCTATACCTACTAAACTTTGTCCACCACTGTGTCCACCACCGGTTTTGACCTGCATGGAATCTTACAGGTTCATGCGGGTCAATTACACCCTCAGAGTTAAATTATTAGTGATGATTTTACTGTGTATGGTGTTTGAAGTAACTCAGGAAAAAATAAATAAATTAAACATCAAACTATACATGAGAAAAGCCATGACAGACGTCCAGAATCCATGCAGCATATAGGGTGTAACTTTAACACATGTGGTCATGACCAGAGTAAATACACCTCATATAAACAAATACATGGTCAGAGAAAGGGCAATGTTCACCACTCCTGTTATGAGATAAGCATTGCTATTTTTAGATCAGTTTTTAAATAGTAAGATAAAACACCAAGTTCAGGTGCATTCATACTGTAGATAAGCAAGTAATTCAAGTAATACAAAATTATGTTAAAATCAGTTTAGCAAATTTGGGTATAGTGAGACAAGGTTCAGTGATTTCTCGCTATTGTGATTGTGTGTTAGTAAAAGAGCAAGGGGGCTTAATTACATAACTAAGAGATTAATATTTGGTAATTAGTTGAATAAAGTCCACTCTTCATCAGAAAACCAAAAGTCTAGAGCAGGGGTAGGCAACCTGGCACGGGTGCCAACATTGGCACAGGGGAGGGTGATCACTGGCATAAGTGTGAAACAGAGGTTTTTTCTTTTAAAATTAAATTATAAATGAAGTCCCCTCACATAATACAAATTACATCCTGCACATGCACAGGTGGGTTATTGCTGAGTTTATTGATCATTACATCCTGATGTGAAAGAAAAGATTTCTAAATAAGAAAAAAGAAGAAGAAAAAGGTTGTTATATGTGTATGGACAATCAAAATCAGTTGGAAATATTTAATTTTGTGTGGTGTCATAATTAGTTAATGTTGATATGGCACACTGACTATCAAGAAAATGAAAACATGGCACTTCATGTCAAAAAGGTTGCCGACCCCTGGTCTAGAGAGCAATCGTTCAACCGACCTTATGTACAACAGACCTCTTAATATGTGTTCTCAACAAAGAGTTGGCTATGCACTGTTTGTTTCCAAAGGGGGGGGAGAGGGGGAGGGGGGGTTGATGGATACTGAATTTCCTCAGAGTTTGACATTAAGCTCCCAGGAAATCAGGTGGTCACTATGGCTATTTTATGGTACTGTTTATAGCTTCACTAGAGGAGGGACCGGATGTCAATGTGGGTTAATCGTTCTGTCAGTCTTGTGTGTTATCAAAAGCACTGACCCCGCTAGCTAGAGCGTGCGTGGGGCTCTAATGATGGTCGGTCAGTTCAAATCATGTAGATCACATGATGAGGTGTAAGGAGCAGCATGATCTCAAGGGGCTGCTGCTAGCAGAGCTTTGAGTTTTATTATTGTAATAATATGCTGGCATTTGCTGATCTAACTGTACTGTTATATGGTATACTTATTTTATTTTATTGAAAATATGTTAGCTGGGGTAAATGTCACAGCTGGTTTGTGTTTAAATCAATCATAGCTGATTCACACTACCTTTAACGGGATAGCTCACCCAAAAAATGTCTTACTTTCTATCAATCACACACCCCGTGAAGCCTTGAATTCATGAAGATTTTTTTGGTTTTTGTCGCATTCCTAAGCCAATAATTTGATGACCGGCGGAAAGAAGCTATTGTCTCCGGGAACTTTGAGTCACCTTTCGGAGCCGCCGCCGGGTGTTTTGCGAAAACAAAAGAATTTCCATGAATTCAAGTCTCCATGGGATGAGTAATCGATAGAAAAAAGTCATTTTGGGGGTGAACTATCCCTCTAAGGGCCTTTATACTTAGTTGCACGCTGGTTTCGTGCATCGTAAATCGCGCTGCGATGCATTGTGAGCTTGTAGATCTGCCATTTCTGGTGCACGACACCACATGCAAAAGGTTGCAGGGTTCAAACATTAGATCAGTTATCATGACTTTCTCAGCAGTCTGATAACCGTGGCCTGCAAAGTGACAGAACATAAACATGTGTAACATCAAAGGGTGCAGCATAATGACCATGCCGAGAAACCGTTATCATTGTCTGCCTACGTCAGATGTGGGAAAACTAATTCATCGAGATAAGCTAGTGACACGTGAGGCACTACAGTATAGGCATGCCAGTGATTGACCGTCAATTGACTAAAGGCAAAGATAACATTTAACATCAAAGATAGCATGGATTCTGGACGTCTGTCAATGGCTTTTCTCATGTATAGTTTGATGTTTAATTTTTTTTTATTTTCCTGAGTTACTTCAAACACAGTAGAATCCTCACTGTTAATTTAACTCTGAGGGTGTAATTGAACCCCATGAACCTGTAAGATTCCATGCAGGTCAAAACCAGTGGTGGACAAAGTACTCCAGTGGTGGACAAAGTTTAGTAAGTATAGATACTCCTGGTCAAATATTACAAAGTGAAAGTTGCTCTGTCAAATTTGTACTTGAGTTAAAGTACTGCCGTAGATGCTTTTAAAACATACTTAAGTATTGAAAAGTAAAAATTACAATGTGCATTTTCTTTTTAACATCAATGCATCGCTTTATTGAAATTTATACATTTTCCATAAATCTTCAAAGAAATATCAGTAATAGTTGAAAATAGCAGATCTGTAAGCTCACAACGCATCACATTCCGACACATTGTTAGCTTGTAGATAGTCAATTTTCCCTATAGCCTAAGTGATTAATTCATAATGTACTTTTCCCCTTCCACGAAATGTTGTACAATAAAGTGGAGTGAAAGTCAGTTTCCCAAAATACAAATTCTCAAGTAAAGTACATGTATACTCAAAACATTTACTTCAGTACAGTAGGCCTACTCAAGTAATCATAATTTTTACTGTTCACCACTGGTCAAAACGAACTTCAAAGTTTCGGACGCTTAAGGGGAAAAATGCGTTTTATCACGCAGCCACCACTCTGTGAAATGCCCTCACTTCAGCCCTGAAATTCCTAATTTCTCTTGCAAAATTTAAGAATGAACTCAAATCATGGCTCCATCTGGTCATAGTTAGATCCCTACCCCGGATAGCCCACTCTGCATTGGATTCTTCTCTTAGGGTACCTCTTGTCCTATATGCGTGCGTGCGTGCGTGCGTGCGTGCGTGCGTGCGTGCGTGCGTGCGTGCGTGCGTGCGTGCGTGCGTGCGTGCGTGCGTGCGTGCGTGCGTGCGTGCGTGCGTGCGTGCGTGCGTGCGTCTCTCTGTCTGTGTTTGTGTGTCTGTGTGACAACTCTGTTCACATGGAGAAAATGAAAGTTCAGAAGGTTAGCTTAATAAGTGACTCCAAGAAGGACACAATGACTGGCCCTCTCTCTCTTTACCTCTTGTTATCAATGTAGCCAAAAAGAAAACACTGAGATCATATCCATGAAAAGTCCAGCCCCTCCCCTCTGTGTCTATTTACTGGCAAGGACCATAAGGTTTCCAGTTAACTACGTGCAACAATGACTTTTGGCATGTGGCCAAATCTACCTGTTTGGCAGGTATGTTGATTTAGTGGGAAGGTGTGTAGACTTTGTCACCCCATTGTGTGTGTGTGTGTGTGTGTGTGTGTGTGTGTGTGTGTGTGTGTGTGTGTGTGTGTGTGTGTGTGTGTGTGTGTGTGTGTGTGTGTGTGTGTGTGTGTGTGTGTGTGTGTGTGTGTGTGTGTGTGTGCGTGCGTGTGTGTGCGCGTGCGTGCGTGCGTGTGTGTGTGTGTGTGTGTGTGTGCGTGCGTGTGCGTGTGTGTGTGCATGCGTGTGGTGCACTCTGCTCAGCCAGGTATATGTGCATTTATATGCTTATATCTAGGACGAGTGAGTGAGTAATTATCGCTTTTTCAGCCGTGTGTGTGTGTGTGTGTGTGTGTGTGTGTGTGTGTGTGTGTGTGTGTGTGTGTGTGTGTGTGTGTGTGTGTGTGTGTGTGTGTGTGTGTGTGTGTGTGTGTGTGTTCCCAAGCACCGGTCTAGTAGTAATAACAAAATAATAATAATATTATGATTATCATTATTATTATTATTATGATAATTATCATCATGATCATCAATGTAGCCTCTAATTCTAATAAGCCTGACTTTCACTTTCATTTTTTCTCAAGCTGCAATGCCTGCACCAAACCATCCACCTTGCCCAAAAGCATGAAGCATGACGATTTAATAATCTCTAACATCTCCTAACTGGCTTTACCTGTTGGCTTTACCAAGCTGATACCAGATAGCCCTGTATGTCTGCCAGAGTAAACACACACAGAGACAAGTTTAAATGCCAAATTGGGATGTATCAACCAACAATGGACCAGTTGGCCCCAAGTGCCGGAAAAAAAACAATAATGGCATTATGGCCTGACTTAATAATCCTGTCTTCAATCTTGGAATAAGAGATCACACAGCTGTAACACTGTTTGGTTATTATACTGTAACACATATCTACTGTACATACACACAAACATAAACCTAAACACATGTGTTGTGTTGCGCGTGAGCACGCACACGCACGCACGCACGCACGCACGCACGCACGCACGCACGCACGCACACACACACACACACACACACACACACACACACACACACACACACACACACACACACACACACACACACACACACACACACACACACACACACACACACACACACACACACACACACACACACACACACACACACCTCCTGCACACACGCACGCACACACACACACACACACACACACACACACACACACACACACACACACACACACACACACACACACACACACACACACACACACACACACACACACACACACACACACACACACACACACACACACACACACACACACACACAGTATGCTCACATACTCACGCATGCTATCAAAGGGGATTATTCCATTCTGGTGTTGTTTCATTTGAGCACTGCCTTTCTCATGCCATTCTAACTCATAGGCTTAGAAGATGGGTTATGTTTTGCACCCTGTCCGTCCGTCCGTGTGTCTTTGTGTCCGTGTGTGTGTCCGTCCATCTGTGAGTAGCTAATCTCCGGCACTGTTGGCCCGATCGACGTGAAACTGTGCACACGCCTGTTATAGCGCCACCAGGAGGCCGATTTTTGCAAAACACATTTCTTGATATTACTCCTACAGATTTTGTCCAAACATCACGCAAATCGGTACACATTATCTCTATAGTTATATGATGAACACGGATCTGTCACATTTTTCATATTACATCCTGATTGGCTAAGATTGGCATCTAAAGTTTGCAGGAGTGGTTCGCTTTGAACAAAATGCCTCAAATCATGAACGCATTGATTCCACCTCTCTAATGACTGAATTCCGAACATTGCTGACCCACAATAACCTAACTGGTCTGGCGGAGACCTGTGCTCAGAGGAGCACTTTTTCTAGTTTTGGGTGATATTTTTAAATGGTTTTAATGTTGTGTCCTTGTCTGCTCCTCTATTATGCAAGTTCCAGCGATCAATCCTCTGACCTGTTTTGTTCTCTCTATACATGCCGCCACTGGTTCATCTTTCGATTGTGTCTCAGGCATTGTTATGATATTTATCCAAATAATTTAAATACTCTTGCCTTTCTCCATGACTGCATGGGTGCCATAATGTAGGTGCCAAATGATCAACCAGACTTTCTTCAGTTACAAATAAAGAAGCCGGACAATTGCCCAGCAATTAAACAGGGGTCTAATAATGGCATGGCTTCCATGTGTGGATCTGAGGGTCATGTTGATGATGTCATAATGACACTGTGACCTGTGCTGTGAAGTTATAAAAAGTAAAACATGTAGATTTTTTGTTTACGCTGATTGGACCAGTGGTTTGCAAGATTCTAACAAACAACGAGAATTACCGTTCAATTTGCATTTAGTTACCCTGATCGATTCTAAATGTATAGTCGTGCAGTCATCTGACAACACAAACAGCAAGATATAATGACAATACCTTATACGTGATATTGAAAATGAATAAGTGATTACAGACAGAATGGGAGGAGATAGAATGTTGGCCTCTTAACATTGCTGGCAATGGTAATTAAAGATCTATACACTACTAAGACAAAGCAGAAGTATTTTGGCCATGTTTATGAAAAAGGGTGTTTATCAAGGCCTATTCTAAGAATCTCTGGGTTATTTTTTTTTTTTTTTTACATGTACACACAAGCACACACAGAGTCATGAACACACCAATTCATCTCTAACAATCATCTGGTTTTTAACACCTACACATAAGTGATGTTCATGTAAAGGGTTCACTGGCATTTTGCAACACATTTTGCAAAGCTGCTCCATTCATTGTCAAATAGCAAGCAAGCAGTAAACCCTGACAGTCAATTTCCTTTGTGTGGACACCATGCCTATGTGTACATTCTATCTTTCTATGTGTTTAAAAGCCAATACGCTCTATTGGTTGGGAACAGTTCTTTGAACTTCAGCTGTCTCTCTCACACACACACACACACACACACACACACACACACACACACACACACACACACACACACACACACACACACACACACACACACACACACACACACACACACACACACACACACACACACACACACACACACACACACACACACACCAGCCAAGGTCATCAAACTGGCATTCATATCTCTTTTCAGCCACACATTGACTGATACAAAAGTAGACTTCTGTTTCTTAGCCATTATGAGTATAATTCCATGGTCTTACAAGTCATGGACATTCAGCAGACTAGCTAAACTAGGGTCCTTTCTAAATTCAATTATGATTTTTTTTTTTACAAGTAATCATACAGTATACAATCACGTAATATACATAAAGCTTTGACTGGGAGCCTGTTACGCTAGTGTGTGGACTTTATTTAGTCATTTTGCATTCATATGCATACCTCAATGTTGTCTTGCTGTGGTATCAGCAAAGTGATGGTGGGAACAGCTATGGCAAACTGATAACAAGCTACAAATTCATTTCATGCTCTTCTAGGCTAAAGTTAACTATCATTAGCAAGTATAGGAAGTGCTGATGAAGATGAACAGTGGTCCAAAACTACGACCCTCTGTAAGATGTCACATTTAATATTGCCAGCCTATCTTTTGTTGTCTGTCTGGAATGTAACTTTGTGAGTATAGATTAATTCATGAATTCACGGAATAACTGGAGAATTATTGCCACAGCAAACACGCTTTTGAGAAGTCTAAGATACACGCAAATTGCGTCAACATTTTTCTGTGTAAAATACATCGTTTTTGTGGAGCAACGTGTCACAACACCATCATTGCTGAACATCTCATGATGGAATTTACATCCAGACTTCCCTTGCAGTTACTATGTGACATCACAATATTTTGCCTTAAATGGTGAATTTGGTTTCTGTAATTCTTGGTTGTTAGATTTAGGGTCAGAACAACAAAGAATGTAAATTCCTGTACATTTTGATTGGAAGATTAGAATTGTCTTTTACTAAATAAAATAATAATTAAAAAAAGACTTTTAAGGGAACTGTTATTGAAGAAAGAGTTTAACAAAGCTAGAAATTGCTGTTATACTGCACCAACAAACATTTCTAGTCTGCATCTCAAATTGGTCTTCATTTATTTGTCAGATCAGACACACACACACATCTCCCACAGGTGTAATACAATGACATTAATAATTGAGATGTCTGTCTCAAACACAATGTGAAGTGATACTAGTCTACTTTAATGCAGCACAATATGTGTCCTTTTAGCCATTACAAAGGATTGTTTTGTTTTGATGTTACCACGTTTTGACAATGATGGATTAGTCTGTGGAACATAATGTGAAAAACGGTATCCTATAAGCCGAGAATGTGACTAGGATTTTGAATGGTCGCACATACAGTACATACAATTATTTACGGGTGGCTCAGTCTCTGTCAAAATGTATTTATTTAAAAAAAGACTTTACAACAATATGTCATACATAAATAGGGATAGGCTATCCCAAAAGATACATTGTGAGATTTACTTCTCAGACATGATATTAGGTGATCCATGGATGATGGGAGACCCACTTGATAGCAAGTGAACAATCATACAGAACAGGTGCACATGATTTCTTACTGATTCATAAACATAAAAAGAGATACAGTATTATGTAAGATCTGTGACATAAGCCCTTCTGAATTTAAATGAAACCTTGTGTAAATACATTCCATATTTGAAAAAATACTATAAAATAATGTAGTGTACTTTAATACAATGTTATAAAACTCTTCACATATACTGTACATTGCCTTCATCCCTTCAATCTTTCTTTCCCTTCTGCTGCTACAAAGATAACAATCCCTCAATCCCAGATGACGTGTAGAACAAACATCCTTCACAATCACATTAAAACAACAATAATTAAGTGTTACTTTTGGGGGCCTTGTGGACAGTTTCACCTGTCTATAAATAGCAAAAAAAATATAATATGACAATAAAATAATACATTCGTCAATAACAACATAAAATGTATGCAGTGCTGTAATACAATCATTAATGCCCCACATACCAAAGTGTCTGCCAAAGTGAAAGATGGACAGGAATTCGTCAAAATCTATAATGTCCTTTTATTGGTATCATCTCCCGAGATTGTTGTATCACAATAATCTAATAATTGATACAACTTTTTACTTTGTTAGTCGGCTAGTTGGCTGTGATAACACCTGTCTGAAGCAATATCCCATTGACCCAGTTACCACGCACACTGTGGTTCATACTGAGAAGTTTGTACTGAGAATCAATGTTAAAATACAAAAATACAAAAATAAAACACTGGACAATATTAATATTGGTTCATAAAACCTACTGGAGCCAATAACTCTGGCTTACATTTTCTGCAACACCTCCCCTTTAAGTGAGAAGTAAGTGTCTTTAACATGAGGGGTAGGTACAGTGCATGCTGTCGTCCTACTGACAGGTTTGTCACCCCTGTTCCGTGCTTGACAGCTCACATGGCCATGCCAATCTCTTCTGTCTTCCAACCACTGGAGTTCTTCCCAAACTTGTAGACCAGTCGCCTGCCATCCACCCTCTCCAGAATCTCTCTCTTGTAGTAGTACCTTTGGAGAAAGGTAGTCTGGGTTACTCAGAGTTTCAATGTATAACATACGCATATGACTGGTTGATGGATAATATGATAATGACTAAAATGTATTGAAATACATTGTTGTTGCTTTTTGGTCAATTTCATGAAAGAATTAATGAATTAACTGGTGTCAATTAAAAAAGAAGACTCTTGGCTACCTTGTTTCATATCCTTTTTACATATACTGTAGGCTAAAGCAGCTGTTAGCTAGCATTACATGTGTACTCACCTCATGGCACGGCTGAGTTTCTCATATGTCATGCTGCTGTTTTTCTTTTTTTGGCCCCACATCTGAGCCACGGCCTCGGACTTGAGGAACTTGAAGACCCCCTCACGCTTGTCCTCCCACTTCATGAGCCCCTGGTTCTTCTCTGGGTTCATCAGGATGTCCCTGATGAACTCCCACAGGTGGGTTCCACGGGGTACTGCAGAGAGCACAGTGACAGCATTAGCTAAATGTAGTTTTCTATTTTTTATTTTTTGCAAATAAGTGTGTGTGTGTGTGTGCGTGTGTGTGTGTGTGTGTGAGAGAGAAAGAGAGACAGTCTGCATGTGGCATGTGAGTGATGTGTGACTTTGATAAAAAAGAAAAACATGCAAAATGGATGCAAAGTGTACAACCACTAAAACAGCACATGCACAGTTAGATCTTCAGTATAAATGTACCTGTGAGTGTAAAGTAAGTAAGTAAATGAGTGTAAAAATGGACCCAAATGGACCCCAAATATTTAGATCCATTGTTACGAGTGTAAAAAAGGACTATGGCCTGTGGCTATGGCCTAGTTAGTATATCCCAAAACTCTACTTGAAGTCTAAACTGTGGGCGTACCATGTTTGCTTTTCTTTGGTTGTCTGAAGTAGTTGATGCCATGGTGTCTCTCGAGTTTAGGAGGTCGTCCCCTTGGTCTCTTTGTTCTCAGGTCTCCTTTCTCCGTCTTGATGTGCTCTTCTGTCAACAGAGCAGTTTACGTTATATAAAATTGGAGACATAACAAGCCAAACAAGTCTTTGACGACGTGAATGAGTTTGACCAAGTGTCAGCTAAGGAATGAGTCAATAGATGCCTATAGACAAAAGCTCTCAGCAAACTTATAAATCTAATTCACCTGCCATTCAAATGTTAAAATAACATTTCTAGTTTAGAAACACAACATACACAGAAACTACAAACATTCAACTTCTTTTCATGTTGTTTTGGTGATTGTATGTATACTCACTTGCAATCTGAGGGTAGGAGAACTCAGGGTCTGAGTCGCTGCTGCTCCTGGACTCTGGAGAACTTGGGTTGTGGAAGCTAAATACACCACCTAGACAGGGATACATGTTTCAAAACGCATTAGTTTGTTTAAAGTAGACAAGACAATAGAGAGGGACAGTAGATAGATTGTGGCACACAAAATAAATCAAGCAACACTCACCAGTGGAGGACGAGCTGTATTCACTGTCAGAGGGATAGTCCATATCCAGTGTAGTGGCCAGCTGTGATAGTTCTGGCTCGTATTCAAACTCCTTCTTGATGTTGTCTACTGTTGACAGGTAAAGTATCAACGTTAACTATTTATGTTGCAATGTTAACTGTGTAGCGCCATGGGCTCAGTGAAATAATGATGCTGCTGCTGGTATATATGGGTACCTACCTTCATGAACTTTAACGGTGCTGAGACGAGGGAAGTTCACACTGAGGGAACTGAGAGGAAAGTCCAGATTTTCCAAGAAGTGGTCCAGGAGTTGGCATGCCTCATCATTTAAATCTGCCCCTGATAGACTCTGAAGCTCTGTAGAAGAAACAAAAAGGGGAAAGACATGAGGTTTAGTTCATCACCATCTCCTGTTTAGAGTTAAGTTGTATAAACAAGAACAAGAAATGTTATACCAAGCCTTTTTTTTAAAACAGACCTGCATTTGCATAAAATGTCTACAGTAGGCCTATATCAAGGTGCTTCAGTCAATAATATCAATGCAATGCAAAACCAGAAGTGCTCGATTAGCATATTTTATGTACCATGTTTTATCTTGAGTTCCTGGAGACTCTGGTGAAGGTGTGCGCCGAGCTGCAGTCCAAAGCTGGTGAGCATCTGGTCATGGCTCATTTGGCAGAGAGTGGGTCCGTCCATGGCACAGTAGGCCAGGCTCAGGGTGGTTGCATCAAACTCAGTGCTTTCAATGTGGTCACTGATCCAGTCCAGAACATTCCTCTCGGACCAGCACTGGGGGTTGATCTGCTTGTACCACTGGCCTGTTGGAAAAGAATTAGTGTGTGAGTGAAAGTGGACTGTTTGTCTTTTCTGGTTACCAAGAAGCAAACCACCTTTTCAAGCCATGCCTGGCAAAGTGAATTGAAGTATAAGTTATGATGACTCATCTTCTATTTTAGCAAAAAAAAATCACTGGTAGTAAATGTTATCACTTTAGGCAATGTTTGTGTTTTGTCTGGGTCAAAATGCTTGTCTTTGAAGTATATCTTACTAGATCTCTACCTGTTAAACCACTTGAGAAGTGGACTGGCTTGTCACTCATTTCGGGTACTTGTCACTAAAACCAGGCAAACAAAGCCGGGGCTATTTCAACAATGAGGAGGCTGGCTATTTGGCGGGCGGGTATGTCGAGTTAAACATTGGCCCTGTGGTGAATGATTGAGCCAACAGTGTCTGAATGAGGTCATAGCAAGGTTCAGCACAGCTAATGGCCTTTCTGTCTGAGGTTTAGAAATAAAACGCCATGTTTACTGTTAGATTAGCAAGCCAACTTTCTGCAGTGACGGCACCGAAACTGCTATCACAGTTGCACATTGTTATCACATGCTTGATAGACTAGAGACACTCGAATAAACCATCATAATTCAAAAAGCAGAAACATGGCCCAGACATGACATGATTCTTAGGTTACACTTATTCTTTACTATTATTATTATTAATTAAGTAACCAATTGTATTTATTAATTAATTTATTTTATCTATTTATTTTCACTTATCGAACAGATTAAGCCCTGTAGAAACAATACTGACTGTATATTGCATTCTAAAATATGTCACTTTTTTTTACTTACGGTAGAGGCTTTATAAAAAAATTACCAGCAGCATGCAAATGCAACAGTGAACATACAATGCAGTGCTGTTAGACGCAGTATTTCGTTCTTACCCATCATGTTGCCGCTGTAGCTCAGGCTGGGCATGTGCAGTGTGTCAATGCTGGGCAGCAAGGTGGAGGCAGCGAGATGCTGCTGGGAGGAATCCAGGCTGCCATTCTGGTACATGGTCAGGTTGGCGTGGGTCAGGATGCTGCTCAGGCTCAAAGATGACATGGATTCACTGGTCAAAAGAAGAGAGAAGAGTAATTGGTCAGTACAAGAATAAGAATAAGTAAAAGTATAAGCATGCAGGCAAATAAGAATAGGTAATAATTCATTTTAAGTGAAGTAAATTACTAACAAGTTTGTTATTTTCCCATAATATCTCAGTGTCAGTGTCACTTCATGCAATTTCATGGATATACAGTACCTGATGAGTCAATGAGCAGCAGGCTGTGGCAAAGAATAGAGGTCCAAGATAATCCAATGTGTGATTCCGCTATTCTGTGATTCCACCGTTTCTTCTGAGTAAATCCTTCAGTCCTCTCTCCCTTTTATCTGTCTGTCAGAGGCAGAGATGCACCTGTTGCTACTTTTACCTACCTGGATGTCTTATAGGCAAAGGTGGAGCGGCAGGGGGGAGGGCTTAGGTGAGAGGGGTTTTCCACCAGAGCTGTGGACACGCCTTCCCTTTTCCTGAGAATCTATGTAGAACAAAACAAACCTTCCCTCCATTATGCGCTACAACATTTTTCACACGCACGCACACACACACACACACACACACACACACACACACACACACACACACACACACACACACACACACACACACACACACACACACACACACACACACACACACACACACACACACACACACACAAAGCCTAATCCCTCTTCTCTTTTGTCTCTTAAGTCTTTTGCTCCGTATATCTCTCCATTTCTCTGTCTCTCTTTTTTTTCCTCCCTCTCTCTCTTATACTGGTCAATACAACAAAAAGGCAAGCAGTAGGTAAAGGGTTCATGGGTGGGTGGTGGAGAAGGGTTGGGGAGGTTCACAGAGTGGGGGAGATGGACAGTGTTACACAGTTTCTATAAATAGCAACAGCCTGCAGCCTATATGTGATAACACATCTGTTTAGTCAGTTAAAAGAAAAAGTATTATCATGATGTCATTAATCAACATTGACCTACATAGTGTCATTGCACCAATGGTTCCACCTCAACAGTACACAACAGTACATTATACTGTAACGATGCAGAACATTTAATTATAGTCACATTTCCACACAATAATGCAAAGTTTTTAAAAGCGGCACACATTTACATTAAGATGATTCAATTGCCAGTTTAGAAAAATCAGCCTATAATTGCGGAAAGTACAAAATATATAGTCTATGACAGAATTGGAACTATCAAAACTAAACTAAACTAATTAAATTAAAGCATTTATTTATGCACACAGAGTCTCACGCACACGCACACACACACACACCATCTGCATTTACAAACATTCAGATCTTTGTGTTTATCTCTTTGGAATGGAATCTCCGCTGCCAATATTTACCATTGACCCTGACACCATGAGCTGCACCCAGGCCTTTCTCACTAACTTTATCTCTCATTCCACTCTGGGAGAGCGAGGGTGGAATGGTCAAACTGCCATGCTCAATTATTTACATAGCCAACACCCAAATCTATTAGTGCAAAGCACGGATTTGATAATAGATACCATGGCTTGTATACATTTGAAGTCTCAGCACAGCAAATGATCAAATGACTTACAATACAGTATGTTCATCTAAAACCATCCGACTTTGTTGATTTTTTTTCTTCTGTTAATAGCATACATGACAGCCATGCAAGCGTTAGTTTGGATATGCCTGGAGTGAAGTCGGCTCAGTTTAATTGAGTGGTAATGAAATTCAACTGGTAAACAAATTCAACCTCCTTGACGGAGGTGAGTGTGAGGTTGATAAAAACAGCCCAACATTTGGAAAGAGTTCAAATTACACGTCAATTGTTTTAGACCAAAATAGTCTTAACGTGAGTAAGCTGGAGAGGTTGGCTCAGGACTGGAATGCTTGGAGAATCCTTGTTGATGGCCTGAGCCTCAGGAGGGGTAATAGGCGTAAGTAATAAGTCATTAAGTGTATGTTTATGTAGATGGTTGATTAACAGTCCATGAGTTGTCTTTAAGCTACTGTACACGCTTTACCAGCCTGACCACAAGATGATTGTCTGCTAAGTCAGCTGCCTGGAATACACTCAAGGAAAAACTTGCGGACAAACTTGTTAGCTCGCTTCTTTTAAACTGATCTCTGCTGGCATGCAGCCCTACATTTACTAGCTTTAAAACTAATTTTGTAATTACTGTTTACGTCTGGTGGTGAATGCATATGCTACATTTCAATTCAGTTCATTTGAAATTCTATTCAGGGGCCATAGAACAGCAGAATTACAAATGGAGAGGGTACATAATATGTAAATGTAAATAAAAGCACTGCAGACAACACCAACGGTACAAAATAAATCAGTATTAACCACTTTCAACTTAGCATCCCTATTTTTGGCATGCCATTATAGGCAAAGAAATTCAAACAAAAATACAGAAAATTGCAGATCTACAAGCTCAGCTTGTAGATCAGTAGAGGTTAAACTAACACAAGGACACTGAGGGTTTTACTGTGTGCAGCGCACCATCTACAGTTGTGAATAACTGATGTTATTCAGTTTCTATTCAGTGCTATTCGGTTTCAGTCTGGACATGTGTTGTGAAGTTGGCACTTAGCAGGGGTCATTTTAAGTCCATTACAGTATTACATTATGATACCAGACTTTACTCACATCCTAACCAACAGCATTGTGATTCACTGTCACTACCAGCAGACAGAGGCAGCGGCCAACTTTGATGTGTATTAGAAACTCATGTCTGTTTCTAATCCTCACCTTCTGCTGTATGTGTGTGGTTGAGTAGTGTCTCTGTGTAATGTTTGTCTCTTTTGGCCATTCTCATTCATAATGTGACCCATATCGTTAGCCTCATAACATAATTGCCTAACTCACTTTTTGGTGAAATTGACATTTTTGCCTATAGCTCTACTCTCCTAACACGGCTGCATCATTTTGCCTTATTGCCTATGCCCTAAGCCGATCAGAATGCTTGTTACGTTCCAAAATGAATTTCTGCCTAAGTTTTGACTTAGGCAGAAATGATTTTGAATGTAACAAGAATTCTGATAGGCTGAGAACATTGGCAATAAGGCGGGATGAATCAGCAGTGTTAGGAGAGTAGAGCAGTTAGACAGATATAAATAAAGGCAGATAAACATGACCTTTTAGGCAAAATGAGTTTTTTACTTTCTGCCTAAGTCATCTAGGTGACTTAGGCAGAAAGTGATTTTTTTGTTTTGTCTCCCCTGAAAACCTTAAAAATATGAGTCAGGCAATTATGCTATGAGGCTAACGATATCTAATACACCTATAGCTTCCTGGCAATGGTATATAATTGCATTTAGAATTTGACCTTAGGGTTTGTGCACATCTCCCACCTCTGACATCACAGGGCATTATGGAAAACAATGACAGTCGCGAGAGTGAGACATGTGTCTCTCTCTGCTGTATTTTATTACACACTGAAAGGCGTGGGTAGACGTGTGACGTGAACCATACATACGTTTAACTGCCATGGTCTTCCGAGGTGAGTTTCACAATGTTGGTGATCACAAAATTTCACAACGTTTCCGGACCGTAGCTCCTCCCCATTTTCCCCTTAATTGCTACAGAGTTTAGAGAAAGTGCAGGTAGGAATGTGGCCGGACAGGCTTTTCTGTCACGGCTCCATCTTTCAAAGCCCACAGACTTGACGGCGTGTGGACTGAAGAAACGGAAAATGTCATCACTCCTTTTCTTGTGCTTTCTTCCCGTTCGCCACTCCTCCACACCTGAGCTGCTGCTCAGCTAGGGGTTTTCCACTTCATTTTGAAATGGAATTATAGAGAAAGAAACGGCAGAGCACGTTTGTATGGGTATGGATACAGTTGTGTGTATGTATATACATATATATATATATATATATATTATATATATACGTTATATTACGTATAGGTCCAATTTCTGCACAATAATGCAACCCAAACTTTAAAGGGGCACCACATTTATAATCTATGACAGAATTGGAACTATCAATACCAATACAAATGAAAAGCAATTATAGATAGATAGTCGCTGGCATCCCCGGAGCATTTTCCACAGATAGAAATCCCATTATTTTCTCCATAGACGTTTCAGTAAATCCTTATGTGAAGAGCCTTTAAGAATTGCCTTGGAATCAAGCCAACCAGGCTTCTGGAGAGTCTGACCATATACAGTAGCATTTGATTCTGTTCATAAAAATAATTGGAAAATGTAAAACCTCACCGGATGCTACAGCATTGTGGGTCGTGCAGTACTTCTCTGTGACATTGTAAATTAAACATGTTTTTCTGAAAGCTAGATTGATTGCATTACAGATGTGTGGCTTCTACGGGAGTATATAGCATCGTTTTACAACCAGGAGCCTAAGTCTACATTGGACTGTTACACATTGGACATTATAGCTGATAATGAAATCCTTTATGGAGGAAAGCCGCTGCAAAGGTCTACTACATGTAGAGGAGAGAGACGTGGGCAGGGTCAGCAGGTTACTGAGAGGAGTGGGGGAGGAAAATACTGAAGGAAAGAGGGAGGGAGGGGTGGTGGTGAAAACAAAAAACAGAGATCAAAACACAGAAACTGGCTGGAGGGGCACAGAGAAGGGGGGTTACACCCAAATGCTCTCGTATATGTATAATGATGTCATGCATGTTACTGAGAATACCAGCTGCCACTGATTCAAATAAAATGACATATTTTATATGTTATGGCTGTGTCAGTGAACAAGAACATACACAGTCATTGTTTGGGGTTCTTCAGCAGTTCTGTTCAACAGCTGTTTGGTGGGGTTTAGATGCTATGAACGGTAGGACCACTGTCATACTGTCAAGAACCTGTAAGCCCCTGGATGGTTCTTTAGAGGTTCTCTAATGGTTCTTCAGCTTAGTTTAGGCACCTCTAGTTGATATAGCATCATTGACAAAGCCGCTAAATAGAACCTTTAAGATAGGTACAGTACTATATTGCACCATAAGAGGTTCTCCTGTTTATGAGCCAACAAACCACTATTAGTGCTATTTTAGCATAATTGTCTCACACGCACGCACGCACACACACACACACACACACACACGCACGCACGCGCACGCACGCACGCACACGTACAGTACACGCACACGCACACGCACACGCACACGCACACGCACACGCACACACACACGCACACAGGATATTGTGTGTCAGTCAACTACAGTCTGCATGCAAACCATTGTCATTAGCCTACTTTGTGTTTGACATGCTACAGGAGACAGATGCAATTGAAATAGCACTGCTGCCCACTAGTGGAGAAGGAAAGAATCACAAGAACCTAAAACGATCCCCTTGCCTGTCACTTGTACCAACCTTTCATATACTAGATCCACTTATTCCAGAGATACTGGTGGAGCGAGCTGAAAGTCCAACTGTAGACTTTCAGTCCGGCAATTTCACAGCACCACCGCTATCCCTACAGTACACGCCATTTGCCATTTTCAGCCGCTGCATATAGTATATCTTATGTGACATACTGCACCCCGAAGAGAGGTCAGGAGAGAGAGAAAAATAGAGGGAGGGAGAGACAGAAAGAGTGGCACAGGTGGCTTAGTGGGGCAATGGAAAACCCCATTGCATTGGATTACAGTCAGAGAAGCCCCCTTGTGCTCGTGAGTGTTGTGTGCTATGTAGTCCTTTGGCACAGAAGTGACAGAACCCTGATATTTTACCCCACGGCTGGGCTTGGTTTGTGTATTATGTGTCCATCCATGCTGATTCATGGTAGGAAGAGGGTTCGGTAGGTTGGTGTGTGAATAATGCAATATAGAATAGGTCTTGGGTTCTATTTCTGTAGCCTTAAAGTCCAAGGCCTGAAAGGCAGGAGGGCATCCCCTCTGTCACCCCACTGTCAACCCAGTGACCCTAACTGACAAGCCCGACCTCAACTCCATCCAACCCTGAACTCAACTCTGAAACCATGTTTCCTTCCCTGCATTTGCATTTCCCTGTTTCTCTTGAGAGCCAGGACCCAAGCATGCAGGCTCACAGCTCATAAGGCATCATTCACTTTATATTCACAGCCTGACATTCACAGAAATGTTTTTCCTCATAATGTACTGTGCATTACTTTCTCAGTAATTAAGTAAAATCAGTGTTTTCAATAAGGCAAATATGATCTCTCGATGATCTCAATGTCAGTCAAATGATTCTTGACTCTTGATTCATCCCATGCTGGTGAAGCAACAAAATAACAGCCCATTACACTGTCAACACTCCCGTCTATGTAATGTGATTATGACCAATTGGTCCAATAGCTGTGCTCTGACAGTATTCATTAGAGCTTTAATTATATCCAGAACCCCTGCTGCTACCCATTAGAGAACAGCTACGAAGAACTGTGGCTCACAACCAGTTCTGCATTGGGACCCTAATTTTGCAACGAACAACTCATTACTCAATGTGTCAATCAACACCAGTATTCTTCGGTTAAATGTTGTTTTTTCATGACCCTGTCAAAAATGTTGTGTGACCGATTTTTGGGACGCACACAGAAACACGTTCCAAATATGAAGCCATACAGACATACATTAATGAAAGCACGCAGGCATGCACGCACGCAGGCATGCACATGCACACACACACACACACACACACACACACACACACACACACACACACACACACACACACACACACACACACACACACACACACACACACACACACACACACACACACACACACACACACACACACACACACACACACACACACACACACACACACACACACACACACACACACACACACACACACACAGAGAGAGAGATAGGGTCCCTGCCCCCTGCCCGGGGGTTCTTTTAATAGACCTGGTTGGTCTATGAGCTGCAGCTGCCTCTGTGTATCTGTTTCACCTCTCATTCTGTCTGGCTTTTACCCTATCCTTGTCCCTGTCCCTCACTCTACCTCTCCTTCTCTGCTCTCACTCTCTTCTTCCTTTCTCTTCTCTATTCTCTTCTCCCCATTTACCTCTACCTTCTCCTCTCACTGAAATTACCCATTTGCTATGGCTGACAGAAACCGCCAGACGACAAAGAGAAAAGAGAAGAAAGAGGTCCCAGAAGTAGCCAAGAATGTAAAGAAAGAGTTAAAAAAGGAAGTGAGTGGTGCAGTTGAAATGGGGGATGCAGCCGGGCCTGAAGACAGCCCGGCGGCTGAGGGGGCGACCACCAACGGGAACGCAGCTAACGGGGCCGTGGCTAATGGGGAGAATGGAGAGCCACCGGCGGAGATGGTAGAACTTCCCCCATGGGAGATCGTCTACGGGTAAGTGACGAGAGGACCCACTGGTTCACTGTCATGCAGCATTGGGCCCAATTTCCTCAGAGAAGCTCAACGGTAACAACATGAACCCGAGCATCCCTGTTCTGGGGCGAAAATAGAAAATCTTCAAGCTCAAAAAGCGCCATGTGATGCGTTGCAAGCTTGTATATCAGCTATTTCCTGCAAAGATATTTGCAGACCAAGTGTAGAGCCCTGGGGGACCCCAGTCAACTAAGTGTATAGGGTTTAATTGGTTAATATTCTTTATCCCTCTACAGTTTGTGATCAAACAAACTATTTTCGCCTCACTTTTGCAGTTCAGAAAATGTATTTATAATAATTATATTTAGGTTAGATTGTGTTCTATAATGTACTGCACTTTTAGTTTTGCTTGCACTTCAAACTCTCCTTTCAATTAGTTGGTACTAATTACCATAGCATAACAATGTCATAGCAATGACTTAAGCAAAAAGTACTTGACAGGTTCCAAATTGTGCAGAAAACGTATAAAACCAAGACAAGAGTACGTAATTCTCCTATTTTAACTTTCCTACACTGGTTGCCAGTGTGTTTTAGAATTGATTTTAAGATTTTACTCTAAAGCCATTTCATGGGCTGCCTCCTAATTACATTTTAGAGTTATTAACCCTGCTGGTTGTTCCTGAGTCAAGGCTGAAATCACAGAGTGACCATGCCTTTTCTGTCAGGGGCCCCTCGGCTCTGGAATGACCTTTGCTTTGGCAATCAGTGAAATAGGAATGTTGATGAGACTCTATACAGTCTTATGGACTGTATAGTGGTTTGTTGCTGGGTTCAGATTCTGCTCTGCTTCGCCTCACGTTGCTTAGAAGGGGTCAAGGGTATTTTACCCATTAACTCGACTTTCAGAACAACAATAACAACAACATAACCTGTAACAGTGTAACTGATGCTAACCGAACTAGGCGATGTACTTCAGTCTCAAATAGGCTATGTAAGCTATTTCAGTCTCAAATAGTGCCGACTCATCTTCTCTTTTTTCTTCGCTTACTGGCGGCCTGCAACATATAAGTCACCACCCAGTGTTCTGGAGGGTATACTACAGGTCCTACTGTAGATATAAACGCACTGGAAGACTTCTGCTATACATAGCGGAAGACAGAGAATCATGTTTATATGTATGTTGCAATACTAATGCTTTACCATTTGTGGGGCTGGGTAGTTCATTCTGTATCATGAGAACCTCATTGATACAACCAAGCACTGAAAATGTTTGGTGCAAGCTCATACTTTCCTTTTCATTGACACAGTTATATCAGTGTTAAACAGTTATAAACAATGGGTTGGGACCCATTTTTGGCTTGTAGAGCTGCTATTTTTTATGTTGTTTTTAAATAGGGCTTATTTGCAAGTTTGAGTTCCGGGGAGACACCATATTTCCCTTTTGGGTCTCAACCTAAAAGGTTTGGGAAACACTGAGTTAGATCGCTGGATGAATCGGTTGCTACAGTATCTCTTCTCTCACAGTCATGTGGTGCCACGTTCAGTTACATTCAGCTGCACAATGAGAACTGGTTTGTCAACAGAATAAATAGCTTTCTGCATGTCAGAAAAGCAACCCAAACATCAACACAAAATAATTAACTCTGCTTCCATACTTTTGGACATTTGGGTATTTTTATCCAACATTGTTTTGATCTGAAACACCCGAGGGTCAGTTAATGTCTATAGCCCGCATGGATGGGCAAGATAACTGGCATTTTCATCCCATCTGCTAGACTAATTGGTATCTCTCTCTAATGTACTGTCCTGTATGTGTGTGTCATTAGATATGTTTATGCTGCAAATATGGTTACAAAATTAGATTTGGTTGTGATGCACTAAAGCGTGTCAACAACCTGTAGTGTCCTAATCTGAGTTCCCAGAAGTTTTCGCCATCTCTCGCATACAAACGGGAGGGGCGAGGAACTTCTGGGCCAAAGCCCTGGTATTTGTGGGCGGGATGTAATTTACGCTCAGAATCTGAGCAGACACGCCTCTTACCGGTCTGAGAGCTGTGCAACTCGTCTAAAAAGTCAGACGAGAGGCAAACAGCAGTACACAACAATGGCGGCTGCAATTTCTCAAGGGGAAATTGCTTCCCGTCGCTCCTATTTACATGCAACACCCACTGCATGTGGATCCCGCCCCCTTTTCTTCATTGGCTGTTGATTTGAATCAGAAAGCAGTGGCCACGCCCCTGCTGTCCCGGCTTTGAGCCGAAGCCTCCCAGACTAGTAGTGTCCAAAAGAAAGAAACCACTGCTATAAATGAGCAATTGGCCATTTGTATTGGATCAGGAGAGGCTAAAGTTAGAACACCTTTTATCAATGGACCTGATGTCGAGGCTCCATGGGACATGGTGGTCAATATTTGAGGGAATTCATTCTGCACACATTTATTCTAAAATAAATGTGGGTATGTTTACGACTAGTAGCAACATCGCAGGCCATGAAATTCTTGCACACACCAAGCTTTCATCAACAATGTTCCATGAAAAATGTACTATCTGCATCTATCTACATACACATTGTATACCATATGCTTTATAAACAGTGAACAGTGTGTGTGTGTGTGTGTGTGTGTGTGTGTGTGTGTGTGTGTGTGTGTGTGTGTGTGTGTGTGTGTGTGTGTGTGTGTGTGTGTGTGTGTGTGTGTGTGTGTTTTCCCAAGCACCGGTCTAGTAATAATAATACAATAATAATATTATGATTATTATCAATATTATGATTATTATCATCATCATCATCAATGTAGCCTCTAATTCTAATAAGCCTGACTTTCACTTTCACTTTTTCTCAAGCTGCATTCCAAACCATCCACCTTGCCCAAAAGCATGAAGCATGACGATTTGATCATCTCCTGACATCTCCTAACTGGCTTTACCTGTTGGCTTTACCAAGCTGATACCAGATAGCCCCGTCAGCCTGTCTGAGTAAACACACACAGCCAAGTGTGAATGCCAGAGTAAATGTGTGCGTGCTTGCTTGCGTTCGTGTGTGCTTGTGCGTGCATCTACTGTATGTGGATGTGGGCATGAGAGTCATAGTTATGAGTTAGTTCAGAAGTTTGAGGATAGAAACGGTCCCTGAGCCTGCCTAATCAGGAGCCAACACTCTGGTTCTGTTTTCCAGATGGTAACAGAGTAAACAGTCCATCCTTCATGCAGGCCATCCTTCCTCTGGGCCTTCACCCTGCTCCTCTTTATAGCGGTCCTGCATGGCTGACAGCTCAGTCCTGGTGATTTAATCACCCTTGTGTTCATGAGTGGAGCATCTCTGAATGGTACACCTGTAGAAGTAGATTTAAAGTGTTCTCTGTGCCTTGTAGCTAATATTTTGATTGGTAATGTATTGTATGAGAGAGGGATGGGTAAAGAGACACATGGTCCTTGGCTGCAGCCAAGGTGGAGGACAGGATGCAATTCACCCAGCTGACTGTTGACTATGACAACCATTCATATCAGTGGTCCAATGACACCATGTTAGCAATTTAGTGAGGGATAATGGTCTTCAGCTGCTGTCACCACCTGCAAGTGTCCAGGAATTGTTGCCCATAGGTAAAGAGGTGACAGGCTATGCCACTGGCCACTGGCAGTCAGTCAAGGATTCTTCTTTGGAGAGCTCTCTGGCATCAGCCAGTGTGGATGCCAGTGAACCATGGGCTGCCAGCTTAGCCATCCCCAGAGAGCAGCTAGATTCCACTAGATGTAATGCCTACTCTTCCTTTGGCTAATCCTGCCAGACGGTGACTTCTCAAACATGTCGAGGAACAATTTGGGCTCATCCACTGGTGTAATTTTTAGCAATGCCGAAGTTGTGAAGGTGGGGGGTGAGGGGATGATGAATCGACTTGTCGGTAGCAGTCTCATTCAAACTGACATTTGTCTGCTGAGAGCTTGCTGTTTCTCTGCTGCAGACTGAGACTCCTGCAGGCTCACCAAATGTTGTATCAACCTCATGTGGAGACTATCATTCCATCTAGGATTGCAGGCAGCACCACTGTATTACTGGAAATACACGTTTTTTTTCCTCAAGAACATGGAAGAATAAAAAAATAGTTTCATTCTTTCCAGACATAAAAATGGATAAAGGGGCACAAGGGGTAATCTTGTCATTGTCTGTGTTGGCTTTTTGGCTGTTGGTTGACAACACAATAGCAACAGGTGTGTTTCATTGTCCTGGCAAGCTGGCACCTATATATGCCACTCGACCCACCCCTCCCACAGGGCCAAACACAATTATTGTGGCAGTGTAGGATTAACAATAATAGCAGCAACATAATGACAGTAATTGAACTGATATTCAGAGATTAAAATTCCATTATAATAATAATTCCATTGTAGGAGAGTCAAAAGTGAAGTTCAATCAAGTCTGTCTACATCAGGAATATAACTGTATAGTGTCTGACTGCCAGATTAATGTAACCCTAGTCCTAATTTACCTGTTTATTTGATAAACAGTTTTTTGTCAGATACAAAGACAACTATCTCTGGATTAACCACGAACGCAACATCCCTATTCTGGACATGGCAAAAATAGGTGAGATTTGGTCTAGGGTTCGAAAAAAGGAGGTGACCAACTATAGACCCCTGGGGGTCAAAGTATAGGGTTTAAGTGGTTAAAACCCAGTCAACTGAAGTACAGTAAATTGGGTTAGAACCTGGTCAACTTACAGTATATATTGTATACAATACGTATAAGTGGTTAAAACTGAATAATGGAAGGGGGATGGTGGATGTGAAATAGGCTATAAGAGAAAGTGTTTGGTCTGACCTGGTTACATTCAATATGCGTCACAGAGTCAGGGGTCTAA
Organism: Gymnoscopelus braueri; assembly: GCF_963280865.1. Taxonomy (NCBI): domain Eukaryota; kingdom Metazoa; phylum Chordata; class Actinopteri; order Myctophiformes; family Myctophidae; genus Gymnoscopelus; species Gymnoscopelus braueri. The sequence continues at coordinate 30,454,369 of NC_137612.1, read as the reverse complement.
GAATATAACTCTGGAATTCTTCTTTGGGCCACCACATCCTAAAATTAGCTCTGCCCTGCTCTGCTGTGTGCTGGTCTGTAAGCACTTAACTTCACTGTACCAGATCCTACACAAACACAACCCGACCTCAACTTACTTTGCTTTGGAGATCACGGTTTGAATGACCCAAGTGCCATATCGATTAACAATGTTTTCTGTCTCACTCCACTGTAGCGTGAAACAATGCAAAAATGCTATGAACATATTACAAGACAAGGCAAAGGCATAGAAACATAGTGTGGATTTCATAATCAGCTAATTGAAAGTTGTTATGTGTAACCTGAATGGCTCCAACTTATTTTTAATTGAGAGAAATATCAGAAACCATGCATCAACTCAACCAGATCATCCATCTACAAGTCTGTAGCAAGGAGTGTTTTGCAGAGGAAGATGGTGATGAAAGAGACACATTCTCAATACAGTTATGCCTAATCCCCTTTGTTGTTGTTTTTTGTTTTGTCTTTCAGGGACCGCATCGATCCGTTCTTCTTCAAGTTTCAGTTCAAGAATGTGGAGTACTCGTCAGGTCGTAACAAGACCTTCTTGTGTTACATAGTGAACACAGGCGATGCGATGGACATGAAGAAAGGCTATATGGAAGATGAACATACAGGCGTTCATGCCGAGGAGGCCTTCTTTGTGGAAACTCTGGCTGGATACGACTCTACACTCAAATACACGGTCGTCTGGTACATAGACTGTCTTATTGTACTGTATGTGTCCTGCTGAACCTGCCAAACTCAAGCAAGAAACTGTTAAATTATTTAACTGGCACACCTTGGCCGATAACAATCCCAGTGCAGTGTTTTCTCTGAGTTCCATGCACCAGTTCTATGCAGGTGCTAAAGAAATTGCCTCTCAGTGCAGAGATTCCCAAGTATTGAGTCAAAACTGTCGCTGTGGATGTGTCTTTCCTGACAATTTGCAAGTTTTACTAACTAGCCGCTTACGGGAGTGTCCTCCCGTAAGCCAATTTTAATATAAGATGAGAGCCATATCTAACGAGCAAAAACATTATGTATCTTTCCTTTCATTTGATCCATGCAGACTGGATAGGGCTCACAGACCAAAAATAAAACAGTGAAATAAAATGCAATAAAATAAATGTATCTTTTGGCAGCAGCTGTATAAACCTCAAAAAAGAAAAAGATAAAAGATAATGACAAAAAAAAAATCCCATTCATTTTCTCCATAGAGAAATATATTATCAGCTATAATGTAACAATTTAATGTACGCCACAAGTGTTCTGTTTGTAAAATGATGCTATATGCTCCTGTAGATGACACGTCTGAGTGCAATATAATCTAGTTATAAGAAAAAAATGTTTAATTTACGATGTCATGGTAAAAAAATACTACCCACAATCCTAGCAGCGACGTCTCTGATCGATGGAGCCTGTGTTACCATGGAAAAGTTACCACCCCCTGTGAATGTCAAGTGAGTTACTAATAGCCCATAGCCTGGAGAGACGATCATAACGTAAATCATAGTTGAAAATAACTTCCAGTCAACCACTATATTTTACAACCAAATTAACAATATAAAGAATAAAGACAACGATTAAAGTTAAAAATAAGCAAGGCTGGAAGCATTGAAGGTATGCACTATGCACAGTTTCCTATTGACTGATGACCTGGTTATCAAATTATTGGCTCAGGAATACGACAAAAACAAGGCGTCATGGCTTCATGGGGTGTGTAATTGATAGAAAAGAAGTAATTTTTTGGGTGAAATACTCCTTTAATATAAGGACTTTCTGAAACATCTATGGATAAATGTATGGGACTTTTACTTCACCAGTGCCAGCAAAAAATCATGCCGGCAACTATTGTGGTTTAATAGAGGGACAATTATATGCAGATTAATCTGCATGCAGAAACACCAAGGATGCAAGATTGCTAGTTAAAGGGATGTTTCACTTTTTTTTTAAAAACTCAGGCTTTTGGGAGCCCCCTGGACAGTTTTTAAGTTGCTTGATTCAGTATTTAGATATTTGATATTCATTTTATCAGACAGGCCCCCTTCCTATACAAACCCATTGTAACTTCAAACTCCATTTTAACCATGTTAGATTAATCAGAAACACCCGTCCTTGGTTCTGGTGACTGATATTGTCCTTCTAATACGTGAGGTGAACGTGTTTTTTCAATTAATTAAATGAAAAAAAATTAATACAATAAAATAAATAAATGAAAACATTTATCGAAAAAACACGGCCCCCTCACGTATTAGGGGAGAGTTTGAAGTTATAATGGGTTTGTACAGGAAGAGGGCGTGTCTGATAAAATGAATATCAAATATCTAAATACTGAATCAAGCAACTTAAAAACTGTCTGGGGGGCTCACAAAAGCCTGAGTAGATGATAAAATGACCCAACGTTTTTTTTAAAGTGAAATATCCCTTTAACTTTTATTTACAGAAGCCGCTTGATTTCAGTCCAAAACATGGTTCTTCTTTCTAGGTATGTATCCTCCAGCCCTTGCGCAGCCTGTGCATCCAAGATCGCTGAAGTCTTGAATGCTAGGAAGAACGTGAAGCTGGCCATCTTTGCTGCACGGCTCTTTGAATGGGAGGAGCCAGAGATACAAGCCGGGCTCAGGGCCCTGCACGCCGCAGGGTGTAAGTTGCGGATGATGAAGCCCCTGGACTACTCCTACACCTGGGAATCGTTTGTGGAGAACGATGACCAGCCCCTGAACCTGTGGGAAGACTGCCAGGAAAACTATGATTGGTACCAAGAGAAGCTGGCTGACATTCTTCAGTGACCATGGTGAGTGAGAGTGATGGCTCGACGATGTTAATTAAGAATAATTAAGTCATTCAATTTCCACCGTGTGTGTGTGTGTGCGTGTGTGTGTGTCCCCACAGGACATCCCTCATACAGTTGGCGTACATGTCACAGAACATTCATGTGTTACTTATCAATACATTTTCAATTTAGCTCCTAGATACATCAACAGAAACAGAATGCAAACTATGTTCATATGTTCTCAAAGCAAGAGAATCTCTGATGCCTAATGTGATTCAGTTTGTGCATTGTTTATGAAGTGTTAACGTGTTGCCCTTGTTAACACCCCACACTCACCCCTTCTCTCCACACAGGAATCCAGTTGACCGCGACTTTGTTCAAGCCCCCATCGTCCTGCACACAAAACATAGTGATGATATGTAGATAAATCAAGTATATTAGATTATGTGTAATTATAGAAATATGTGAGTGTGTGCGTGCGTGCATACATACATACGTGCGAGCCTACATGGGTGAGTGTATACTGCACAAGTGTTTTGTATTGTAGGCCACAGTATGTGTGTGTATGAGTGCATGAGAGTCAAGCCTGCTACCAATCAGCCAGTAGAAGATCATCCCCACACTGTCTTGTGGCTGCGCTGGCTTGACCTCATCTGTGGACTCTCCTTCAAATCAAGACACAGGAAAGGCTCTGGAGCCGATAGACACACAGGGACTACAAATTTCACGCCCACTTTTGAGACAGCGCCGCTACTCGAGGTCCGTTAGAACGATGAACTGCAGCTGCCAAAGCATTCCCTATGAGAGGATATGAAAGTTAGCCTACTTTTAAAATTATCCTGCATTAACTGAAGACTATATTGATTTAAATAAAAATATGTTTCCAAATGTATGGAGTGTCTTTGTCAACATATCTTCTTGTTTTCTTAATAGTTGATGTGTTTCACATTTAATTTGCCACTTTAACGAGTTACCCATAATGTTAACACAGCAGAGGGTAGACAGCAGACAGACAAGTTGTCGCATTTCAGTGACATCACTGTCTTTACGAGCGCCGAGCGCCGACCAGTGGCGTACCCACTGTAGAGGCAGGAGAGGCGGTCGCCTGCCCAACTAAGATCTCGCCTCCCCTAAAACAAAAAAAAAAAACGAAAATGTGTCATTGCGTGCTTAATGTCCTCAAAGTCACGCATCCAACAAGCTTTGAACTGAGCAGATTGGACCTTCTGTTCCAGAGATAATTACCAAAACGGCCACTTTCGCCAGTTTTCTGGGTATTGAAAACCTCAAGGGATGCGTCCGTGACGTATATACCATGCGACCACTTAAACTCTGGATCTCCGATGCTAGCGGCTTTGACATACTGATGGAGTATATTATAGTATATTGTGGGTAGTATATCGAGATGAAAGATATGGGACATTAAAAAGGACAAATTAAACAAATGGGACAGATTATTAGAACACAAAAAAAATTGCTACAGCCTCAGTAGTTAACCAGTGAAATGACGGTATTTTACAATGCCTCTCATAGAGATTGCATTGAGAGCTGCAGTTCATCGTTCTAACGGACCCCGAGTGTCAAAAGTGGGCGTGGATTTGTAGGCCTTCCGCTTCCGGCCGTGTGTCTCTATTGCACCAGGAGTGCGTACATTCAAATGTAGACTAGTAACAGAAACAGCAGCCAAGTCAGCAGCAGCAGCCCCCATTTGATAAGATTTTGTGCCAGGGACCCCCAGAAGAGAAGATTTGTGTTAAACATTTTGTAAATAATTCAAAAAAGTAAGAAGTCAAAAATTGCAGATCTTCGAGCTCACAACGCATCGCGATGTGACTTTAAAAAATATCCATACAACCATCTCAAGAACTGTCTGGCCATTTCATTTTATGTGCACCATCAGGCTCCCCTGAGGAAGAGGAAGAGCCATAAATGGTGACCGAATGGCCTTTGTTCTATAGCGCCACCCTTAAGCCAGAATTTCCACTTGCACATAAGATATTAGAAAATGTAATAGGCAGAATGCCCAGGAACTTGCCAAGCACATTCATGCTCCCTAGAAAATATGTGTTGATATGTGTTACAATATGTGTTGAACTTTCAGTAATCTGATTCTGGCACAATATTTTCCTTTCCTTTTATTATTTTTATTATAAAAGGTTTTAGGCCCACTACAGTGCAAGGAAGGCTCTAATGTCTGATTTATACTTGGTTGTGTGCCATGACTCACACCAAAAGTAGCAGATCCAAAAGCAATGTGTTGCGCTGCGACGTGTTGTGAGCTTGTATATCTGCTATTTTTGGAGTCAGACCACCTGCACACAAATATAGATCAGGCATAACGATGGCACTATCATAAATTCAAGCCACTTTGGTCTGGCTGCCTGAAGCTAGCGGAGCTGTTAGTCTCTTAGTTTTGCTTATTAGCAATTTATTGTAGAGTGCCACCATCACCGTGTTTTTTTTTTACTGTGTAATTAAACTACCTTAATAACAAACACAATCACCACTTGTCAGCTGTGAATTGTAAAACTGCACTCTCTCTCACATGAATATATGGTTATTTTCATAAACTGCACTAATGTGATTCATATTGAAAGGAACTTTGTTTTGCCTTTTGCTTTTATTTTAATTGATTGACTATAAACCCCTTTTTTACTACATTAAATGGATTTGTTTTTGTGCACTAATATATCATAATATATTTACAAGATTATGACATATAGTATTAGGGTTGCACTATCAAAAATAAGACATTTTAAAGTTACATCCAAACATTTATTGTTTCTAATATACACCTTTAAATAAAGATTACTAATGATAACCAGCTGATTTCATGTCTTTTGTCGGGTGTAAGGTTCATGCTTGATACACAGTCTGCTCTCCCTTTACAACTAACATCTTAACTAAGTTTTTACACTCGCAAGAAAAGTACCATACTGCCTTCATTATGAAGTTTCCCTAAAACAGATTTCCTGTGAGTTTTCTTTTGGTTTTATAGTTCATATTTCGCTTTTGCAGTATTAGCCCCAATAGAGGATGGTCAGTTGCTATATATATATATACATATAATATATATATCCAATTAGAATAATTGGATAGCATTGAATTCTATCGAGCAAGATGGCAAAGTAGCCATAGTAGTAGTAAAATAATAATGATAATGATAATGAGATTAATAATAAAAAACGTAATTTACTGTAAATGTAGTTACATGTATTAAGTTACAAGTTGCTCAATTCAATCATTCCAGTAATTGTACGTCATTCCATACAGTAATCATTCACATGCTGTAACTAAAGGAAATCTACTACTGCTCTGTTGGTTTATTCAGTTTCAGAAAACAAAGTACTGTATCTTCAAGAAACATATTCCAAACATCCTACTGTATATACGATCACACAGCTAACAGAGGATTACAATTGACTAACATTTCTGTGGTGCTGAAAGCATTTGGCTGAGCAAAGTGTAATGTACATTCGATTCATAGATAATGAACGGTCAAAAGTCTGAAAAAAAAGACCAGACTCACCAACAAGGTCAGGATAATGTATTCATCATGCAATTCCAACGTGGTAATTCATGATTTGCTACTTTCTCACTTTGTACTTTCTCTCACAGTGTTAAACAGGTTTAATCTCATCTACAGTATGTTTGTGCGTGACATCTTTATCCATGTGGTGGGCACATTGGCAATGTGCATGTGTAAAATGCACATTGGAGCTCCCTCTGGTGTTGTGCCTGTGTGTATCTTTTACGTTATTGAAGTAGTTTGACAGGTACATGGGTGTCTCTGTAGTCTTGAGTATCTTGTAGACCAGGCCCATTGTAAGTTGTTGTACTCTGTCCTCTACCCTGAGCCATCCCACCCTAGCATAATGAGCAGGGGTTAGGTGAGTTCTAGGTGTGAGGCCAAGTAGTAGCCTTGTTTTAATGCCTTTGTGGTGCTATAGTACCATGAGGTGCATGCATAGTCAAAATGAGATTGGATGAGTGCTCCAGCTAGTGTCCTCAGTGGATTCCTAATGACCAACGTGGAGATCCTGCTCAAAACTCTTGTTCGCAGGTGGAGTGGTAACATTTACATAGTAGCACAAGCACCAACAATCAGACGTTGCTGCGACACTGGATAGTGGCTGGTTAGTGAAGTATTTCTCCTCGACATCGGAAATTAAACACGTTTTTCTTAAAACTGTATTGATTGTGACTTCCAGTGTTGCCGTTGCGAGAGAAATAAGCAACCAGGTCTATGAAAACAATGACCGAAAGAAGCGACTAAGCTATATGAGCACTTTAAACCTAGATACTGTACAGTTGCTATTTGTAAATAGCCAATCTACAAGCTCACAGAGCGACACATTGTGAGCTTGTAGATCTGCTATTTTCCAAAAAGAATGTGAAATATTTTTGAAACATTTTAACAACACAAATCTTGTATGAGGGAGGGTCCCTGGCACAAAATATTTTGCAGATGGGAGTCTGTGGACAAATACTAATTTGGGGTTTCCTTGACATTAAATATTTGAGAACCACTGGTTTAAACAACATTAGGAAGCCTAAATAAGCAACTACACTTTAGAAACAAGCCCCCAAAAACCGCAACCCGCAATTACCGAGATAAAGCGACTTTACAGAAAATCAAGCCCAAAGTCGCTTATAATAAGCAGACATGGCAACGCTGGTGGGTTCTACTGGAGCATAGCGTCTTTTTACAACAGTATAGCTGATAATGAACTCCTGTGGGGAGGAAAGGGATGGAATTTTTACTTCTGGAAACTCGCCGGGAAGCTCTATTGTTGCTTCTCTAGCACTTGTGTCAGGTAGGGATCAAAGAAGTCTCTCATTAACATCTCTACTGCCACCTTGTGCTGGCTCTCCACCCTGGCTGTCTTGGAACCAACTCCACCAGCAGCAGGAATTACATCTGGAACAAGACCCAGGTTGAAGATAATGGGCGGAGGGAACAAGGAGGAGCGGGTCTGGGCAGGGTGGAGGCCTTCCATGGGTGGAGGTGGAGGGAACAAGGAGGAGCGGGTCTGGGCGGGGTGGAGGCCTTCCATGGGTGGAGGTGGAGGGAACAAGGAGGAGCGGGTCTGGGCGGGGTGGAGGCCTTCCGTGGGTGGAGGTGGAGGGAACAAGGCGGAGCGGACTTGGGCGGTGTGGAGGCCCTCCATTGCACCAGACAACCAGATGAGCCTCTTAAGACTCTGGATGGTGCGACTACGGTCATGCATCAGCTGGTGTTCGCTTACTGTTCTGCGACTGAGAGAGAATAATAATTATTATAAATATATTAAAAAAACTAAATATATTTTTTTCAGGAAATGAAGAAAACCATATATATTTTTTAAACAAAGCAATACTGCCTCATCAAAGTTGGTATTGTGACTTTATATATTGTCAGATGTGTCATTATATTATCACCACTTTACCCAAATCCAGCTCAAGTGGAGTTAGGAGGTTTTGTCCATCATTGATAAGAACAGCTGACAATGGATCAACAAGCTCACAATGCATCACAACGCGTGAATTAATGCCCTGATGCTTCATGACACTGCTTATATAGGCCTACAATAATAAGCAGGACTTTAAATATTACAATAACTTCTGCAAAGAGGGGTTCACAGAGTTGCAGTTTCAGTAGAACTAGCGAGAGAAATGCTATATGAACTAATTTCTTGTCACATTGCTCTCCTCAGAAAACACTACATAGATTTTAGAAATATAATTAATTGTTTTCATAACATTAGCGTAACAGTGCTAAGTTTGATAAACAGTTACACTGTATAATTACTTTTAACAGACTACAGGAAAATAAAAACTGCCCCGATAAAGTTAGTCTTCTTCCACTCTGAGTCTGCAGCTGCTCTGTGGGCCATGCATGCAGGGGAGAGTGGGTGGAGTTAGCTGGTTTGGTTGACAGTTTGAGGATCCAATGGAGTTAGGAGGTTTTGTGAGAAGCACTTTTTAGTACTTTTCATTGGTTCAATATTTCTTTAACCCACACACAGATGTAAAGGGTGTTCAATAGCATTGATTTATGAAAAAAAAAAAAGAGCTGAAAAATGGTTTCTGCCCGACAGCGATGATATATAAAGAGAGAGATAGGGGGAAGGTCAAATTAATTTAATGTAATATATTAATTAAAATTTCAATATTGTGTTTGACATGGGGGACTATGACTATGACTATGACTGGACGCAATACACACACACACGCATTTCCTTTTCATCCAAAATGTTACTAATTTTTTAAAGCAATTTGATATGTTTTGTCTTTTTTTCTTTTTTGCAGTTAAGCCAACAGTATACACAAATGTATCTCTTACAGAACCCTATTTCTTTAAGTTTGGTCTTTATATTGAAAGGAGTAACTCCCAAACAAAAAGGACATTTTACAGATACAAAATGCTGTATGATACGATGTTACGAGCCCACTCACCTTACATTCTCCAGACAGCTACCAGTGGTAAAAACTATCAGAACCGTGACAGCAAGCAACTGAGCAGGTGGCATATTCGGCACAAGCATCTTCTACAAATTAAAAAATGAATAGAACAATGAAAAATGAAATTAAATAAATAAATACATGAATAACAAATAGGTTACACAACCATAAAACCATGCACAAGGGTATATTGATATTGAAGTGTAAATGGTCAAAATAATGAAATAAAAGTAATAACAACATATATAGTCTATACATAGTTTCATTACACATGTATCCAGATTTCAATCTTCTGACATTACATTTAGCCAATGATGACTTCTATCAGAAAAATATATAAATGATACCAGAGCTACCGGTATATAAAAGTTAAAAAGAAAAAAAAATCAAGCCAACTTGTTTGAAGAACACAATCAAAACAATATCAAACAAATGAAAATGTAAAGGTTAGAAGGTTAGCGGGTACCTACAGAGTTTGCCTGTCTATGAGATTGTGGAGCTCCTTTGACTCTCGGACAGTTGAACTACAAATGACTGTCTCCAGGCCTTTTATAAAGCCACCCTCACACACGCACACACTTGCACATCAAATGTCTCCCAACCACATAAGCCTATTTTAAATAGGCTACTCCCATATCTAATGTGTTAGATACAATGCACAATAGACACAAATCATCATGGCATTTGATATGGTAATTGCTACATATTTTCTGATTGGTCGGAGGGGACTTCAATCCACGACTGCATTAATGACGCAAGTTTATAATTGCATACTGTAGCATTTGCTTACAATATTAACATTTTATTGAAGAGGTAGTTTATGTATTACAGAGGTATCCTATTAAAATTGGCTTAAGGGAGGGTGGATCGGTGGGCGGACCATGTCGTCACGCTCATGTCACCATGGCCGTAACCATATAAGGAGTTCCCAATGCAGCTACGCCCAAATATGGAGTATGTTGTCGATCCTCAATGTGTTGTCGGGGGATCAGGCGCAAACAAATCAGTCAGCTCCATATATGGTCACAAAAGGGGGTATGGCCATATATGGGCATATACTGAACTAATGACATCAGGGATCTCCATATATGGGCACAAAAGGGGGCATATATGGGCATATAGGCCTACTGATGACATCAAGGCCCGAACCTCTAGTTGAAATAATCCAATGTCATCAAGGGGGAAAGTCCTGAGGGGATTTGTCTATTTTCTGCCCTAATCCTTTCCTATCTTCCCAGAAACATTAAGCCTGATCTGACAACCGAGCATTTTGCAAAAAATACATTAAAAAATAAAATAAAAATAAAACTGCTCTGTCAATAGATTGCGTTTGTATTAATTCTGTACCTGTACACCTTTTCTTATACTGACATTTCCCTCTGTGTATCTTCTGACAGTTGTACTGTTGCCTTCTTTTAATGATAATTATCTGTTCAGGAAAACTTGGCTGCCGTGTATTTGTTTTTTCCCTGTATTTGTTTTCAAGTCTTTGACAACATATACAAATTTATGTTATAATAAAACCTCTGATCTGTCCAGACTGTCAAACTAACTACAGCACTACTAATATCTATATACAGTACCATTCCCACTTCACAATTCAACACCCTTAACATCTTTCTGACTATACAGTACTTGCACTATCAAAGACATCTACCAGGCGTATGTATGCCTTCCCATCTGAAAACTAGGTCCATCGAACAAATAAGAAAATGGATAGTAATACAGTAGGTCGCTACAAATATGTTATAACATAAAATCTACAAAGTACTTTAGATCAACATTAGTATTACTTTTCAAGTAAAACCGTAACAGGAGCTGTGTTTGTCTTTCATTGAGTGTGGTTTCATGTTGCTGTGACATCAGGTCTGTTCATGACGATGCAGACACATATAGGCAGAGCAAGAATGCCATTCATTTTCTATGGAAGCACGTCCTGTGCATCAGTCCTGTGCAATGGATTGTGGGATTGATGGCGGAACACAGCAGAGCAGACTAGGAGAGCATTAAAAAGCGACATGAGAAGAACTAAGGGAAAAGTATACTCAACAGTCTACACAGTGCACGGCATAATGTCTGTCTTGCCCAAATATGGAGGTGAACATACCATCCATACATCCATCCATACATACAGTAGGTACATGCATACATACCAGGACATGTGGGGCATATACTACAATAAATCCAGTACAGGTGACATACATAAATAATTTCTAGACAGTTGAACCATTCGTGACACACCGTAACAATGTATGTAAAGGGAGGTATAATATTTGAGTCAAATCACAACCAATATACAGGGAAGTGTGAAGAGCTTGGCTATCACATCTGTATGTTTATCATTCACTGCATGCGCTACCATACTGACATGATGTCAGGTCTGTTTATCTCTGCAAATTTGGGCCAGAGAGTTATTGTCCGAAATTCAGACTTAAATTGCCATTCCTTCAGGAGGTTGGAATTTTCTGAGTTGTGACCTCAACTGAATGCACCATAGGTTACCCACTTGGACCCTTGTTATTCTGGTGGAAGAGATTTAGTGTAGTCGGACAGAAAAACAGAAAGTTCAAACATGTTTTAAAACAAGGGAACCAGGAGACCTGGTACTGCCAGACCCCTAGTGGTTGAAATCTGAATGGCCGGACTTCGCATGACGTGTGTGTAGAGGAAAAGAGGGACAGGACAGGAAAAGAGGGACAGACAGACCGACCGACCGACAAAGCCTCATGTAGGCCGACCCCTTGGGTCTGGCAAAAAGTGTAAAGAATATTCATTCAAAATTGTGAAAATAGCAGATCATGTTCTGTGAGCTGTTGATTTGCTATTTTCGCTATTTCCAAAATATACTACTTATGTGATTCATTCTTAATGTATTTTTTATAAGTTTGGGGCCTGGGTAGACACCAATATATATTTTGGGTCTAGAGCTGAACAGTTTAGGAACCACTATGTCTCTCTGCTGTAATTACTGGGCCTAAATAGATTTAATTGATCTTACAGTGATGTCAGCCATGTTTGACGCAAATGGATATAAAGGGTGTTTTACATAACACATTTCACACACACACACACACACACACACACACACACACACACACACACACACACACACACACACACACACACACACACACACACACACACACACACACACACACACACACACACACACACACACACACACACACACACACAAAATGATGTGAATGCATGCAAGCACGTCACAAGTGCATGGATTCATTCATGTACACAGACGGCAAGCCCTGAGAGTTCTCTCTAGTTAAGATGTTTGTCCCCTAGAGCCATTCAGCGGATCCATGCCATTACAACTCCCCGGTAATGAACCCACAGCTGCCATGCTGGAGTCTCTTGTCACCATGGTGCTAGTACAGTCACCATTGGAAACACAGTTGTCTTGACAACTCCATCAGGCCAGCAGGTTTCCCTCGATGACAAATGTAGGCTGGTGCTGTGGCACGTGGGCGGGAACAGCAAGGTACAGATAGATGGATGGAGTATTGGAAAGTGATTTCCAGAATGAAAATATGGTTATGAGGAAAATAGAAGACAGGGAAGGGACTTTGACATGAGAGAGAGAAATGGTAGCCATGATGTAGAAGAAGAGATATGGGAAAAGATAAGAAGGAAGCAGCCAGTAGGTCATTTCATACACCATCCATCTTGTGACGTATTATTAGTGTGGTTGCCCTAACAGGGCAACCAGACTAAAGTTCTAGGGACACTTTATTCTTCTATCAAGATAAACTTTATTTTGGCACGCTACTCCTCCCACAGTTTTTCCCCCCAATGTTGTGCCATATGTCAAAATGAGCAGCTTCACCGGGAATCGTGTGCTATCATTTTGCTAAGAGATTGGTTTCATAGTTTAATTGATATTGATTTATTAGTGTATTAAATTTCCCCATCCACTTTAATGGAAAAATTAAAAAACGCCAATTCAAGTATTTTTTTCTCAGAAACCGTAAGGGCTAGAGTTACAAGACTTGGAGGGGAGGTTCATAATTTAGTGCAAAATTATTAAATAAATAATTACACCATTCGGCCTCATGGTGGCGCTATAACAGCCCCCTTTACGTTTTGGCCTATAACTCTTGAACCGTAGGTCGTACAATAAAAATCTGGGTCATGACGCAACTCCCCATATAGGCCACGCCCATTTGCGTTAGGATAGATTTTCCGCCATTTTGAATTTTCTTCAAAACACACTTTTAGCTCCTCCTCCCACATATTTTCTCCAAATTTCACAAAAATCGGTACACATGATCTCTGGACCCATGCGATAATCTGGACCGAAACAGAATTTTGATAGTCCATACCGTTCGTCCGTAAATGGCTTCCAAAGTTAGCGGAAGGGGCCCGTTTTACAAAAAAAGCCACAAATCCCGAACGAAACGTCAAGTCAATTTGAATCACATGTCAAGGGTGGTTTACTCAAAAAATCCCCAAACGCATTTCCACTTTGATCCATAGGGGGCGCCACAAATGCTCAAAATGTAACCGTTTGATGCAAAAACCTTATGTTATGTTATGTTAACCTTATGGGGATCAGTCCTCTCAAAATGAAACGCAAGTGATCTCAGGAGTTACGTGACAATGTAATTGGCGCAGCCTCCGATGGTATTCCTCCCAGCGTATTCCTCGAGTCCCGGCGGCAGCGACTCGCGTCGGCGCAACCACACTCTGCAATTGACCTGAATTGCGACGCGTCTAGTTATTATCATTCTACTCACTATATTCCCCACGGAATATGATACTTTGTATGAGGCTCATGGGGACGACAAGACATGATAGGTTTCCCAGCTGAAAAAGTCTGACTTCTTCTGAAGTATGCTGCCAGCTTAAAGGGCGAGTCGTCTTGAAAAACAATAGTCTGTATCTATGTATGTATGTATGTATGTATGTATGTATGTATGTATGTAAGTATACTGTATAAACCAGTTTAACTGAGAAGTGTATTTATAAAAATAGTTGCCTAATGTGAATATAACCCTAATGCAGCAGCTTAACCTTTATTGGAGCAGGGGGGGCCCACTTGAAAATCTTACACGGCCCACCCAACTGACCACTTGACACAGTAGCCAATGATCAATCAAATCAGATATTGATAGACCGGATTTGTGTTCCGGTTGTATCAATGGAACCAACATAGTGTACTTTCCAAGTTCCTATTTACCAGTTTCATATGTGATAACACATTTTTAAATAAACAAAAAATACCATGACAGTTTTTAAACATTACCCTAGCATCCCTATTTTGGGGGCAACATCACTGAAAGATTTGGTGTGAGCACACACAACACAAGTGACGAAAAAGTACGTATTTTAGTTATCTAAAAAATGGGCTTGGCTTAATGGCTCAATAGCGCCCCCTACAAAAGTTTGTGCTTGAAACCCCACAATATGGGTTCACCATATAATATGAAAAGCGGCACACACCTGTATCATGTCCCGACTTACTAAAAAGGTCTCTAAACCCAACAGAATTTATTGTGCCGTTTTAGCGATTTCTTTGCCATTTTCACGGGTTGTACTTACTAGCGAACTCCTCCTAGGAGGATGGTCAGAATCATCTAAAACTCGCTCAGTGTACAAAAGACCTTAAAAATGAGAAGTTATCAGAAGCATGAGGTTTCATAAAACGGCGTGACCGTGGCGAAGCGTCAAACAGGAAGTGAAAATAGCCGATCTATAAGGTCAAGTTTTCCTTTTTTTCTTTGTAACTTTTGAGCTGATTGCCATACAGACTTGTGGATGATGTTATTGGACACAGTCCTTGTCCTTCATTGGTGTTACTTAGCTCCGCCCCTCTTCTGATTGGTTCCTATTTGTTGCTATAACTTTTGAACGGTTTGTCGTACAGACTTGTGAGTCGCGTTTCATTGTCCATCACCTGAGTTGCTTAGCCCCGCCCCTATTCTGATTGGTTGATATTTCATTGTTTCTATCCTTTGCCATAAGTTTTGGTCAGTTTGTCGTACAATCATGAGTCACCTCACTGGACTCGGTTGAAAATCCTTCTCCTTCATTAGAGTTACTTAGCTCTGCTCCAGGATCTGATGTGACAGGTCGACATGTGCCCCTAGCGTGGACAGAGGTGTGAGGGCCAGGTCATTGCTGCTTGATGCTTTAATTTACTTTGTTTATTGACTAGAGTTCATGATTACTCTGCTTATATTGACCATGCACTTTTAAGTCACTCTGGATAAATTAATCAGCAAAATGCCTAATTTATGAAGGTTTTTAACTATCAAACATATTGCTAGACTATTTTGACCTAAAATCAAAATGAATTTGTATATCTCTGCTGTCCGGCAGAAACCAGCTAACTCCAAAATGTTCATTTTTCAGGAAATGACAAAAACAAAACAAAAAGTGGAGTTAGGAGGTTTTGTTCATCATTGATAAGTACAGCTGAATGGAGCTCACAATAAGGTTGGAGGTCAAAAGGGGGTGGAGCCTGGAGTCAGCAAAACCAGCTAACACCCCCATTTGGTAGAGCAGCTGGTTTAGCAGAAAGTTTGAGGATCCAATGGAGTTAGCTGGTTTTTAATACTTTCCATTGGTTCAATATTTTTTTAATCAACACACAGACGTAAAAGGGTGTTCAATAGCACTGATTTAGGGGAAAAAATGCAAAAGCAGGAAAACGGAGTTAGCTGGTTTCTCCCGGACAGCAACGATAGACCCCTTAACAGACAACGTCACACTGGTTGCAAGCGTCATACTGGTTGCAAATTAAACCCATTCTGTCAGGTCTCGCTAGGGCGCGCAGCACTAGCCAACACACAAGAGGGTTGGGGTGCGCTGAAACCAGCGCACCCCGAAACAGGTTGAGAATTGATTGCATGAAACAATCACCTGTGCATCCAGTCTCAATGTTGGTAAACAAATAATTGGTCAATATGCAATGTGAGTGGTAACATTAGCATAACCATTTCTACATTTATGCACTCTTGTAAAATCGAGTCCAGAAAAACTTCAGGAGAGTATAATTCAGTATAAATCATGAATTATTAAATTAAACCGGGTAATTGGGCTAATAAACAAAATTAAGGGTCTGGCATTGCTCCCCTGTGTAATCGGTAGTTATGGATACAACTGTTGGGTGTGCAGTTTCTGTACTAGGTCATGATGAAATTATCAATATCAGTCTTAACCAAATATCGAGTACGGCACATACGTTCTGGCCTCCAGTATCTGTATCCTTCATTCAAAACAGAAATCAAACTTGAAAATGAAATAAAAAGTATTTAAAATATAATAAAAACTATATTGGCAACCTACTTCATGGAACAGGACTTATTGTATAATAGAGGACTTATCGTATATATATATTAATATGTACTCCCTTTCTGTGTGATGGAGTTAGTGATGATACACATCATTACCATTGTACAGTTTGAGTTTTTGAGTTTGAATGATTTATGTTTCTGTTATGTTTATTTCGAACATTAATTAAAAACAAATACTTTACAAAACAGAAAAAAACAAGTATAGCAACAACAATGTTCAAAAAGGAGTAGGATGAAACGTATAAACTCCTATAAACTACCTGCCTTTTGCCAATGCAAACTCTAAACTGATTATTATCAAAATGTTACACACAGCAGTAATAACAGAAATAAGTAATTAAAACCAACCCGTTGACCAATTTAATGCGGCAGTGCATTGGTCAGTGTACAGTACAAATAAATATATGCTATTGACATAGCAGTGAAGGTATGTTTTAGAAGTGTACCAGTTAAAGTATGATACAGTGTCCAAGGAGACATGGTCCAATCAGCATTCGTTTGCACTGTTTTTGCTACAGTAAGTGTCCATCCTGCTATAAAATTGAGCAAACTCTGTCCTTTTGTCTGTCTGCCTCCATTTTTATCCTTAATGGGTTGGCCAATCAGTCTGAAATTGCACATGGGCATAAGCACCAAGCTGATTTTTAAATGTTCCCTAATTTAAAGCTGTTAATTAGCATTTTTTCAAAGTCTACATAGAGTTGTTCTGTCTGTGCCTTGAGCTAATCTCACAAACCACAGGATCGACCAGAGCCAAACTTTTCGTGCACGAAGCCTGTTAGTGAAGGACATCACTCTACCACAACATTTTCAAATTGGCCTCATGGTGTTGCTATACTAGCCCTCTTCATATTTTGGCCTATAACCCGATCCAAGGAATAACTGGATTCTGTGGATCATCACATAACTCCCCATGTCCGCCTAACTAGATTTTCCGATATTTTTTCTTCAAAGACACACTTTTTGCTAGTCCTACAGATTTTGTCCCAAACTCACACAAAAGTATCTCTGGACTCATGAGATAAACATGTATAAAACAGATTTTTTTATGTTCCATACCGATCAGCTACAATTCACTTCCAAAGTTTGCGGGAGGTGCCTGTTTTACAAAGATACAATTAAATCATAAATGTAACGTCCATTGACCCAAAAACATTTTGCCTTTATTGACAGGACAGTAAGCTGACAGGAAATGGGGAAAGAGAGATGGGGAGTGACCCTTATTTTTAACTCTATGGGAGTGACATGCAGAAAAGGCCGTCAGGATCGGGACTCGAACCCGCGACACTGAGCCTAGGTGCTTGACCGCTACACCAGCGGTCCAGGCCAATTGACCCAAAATATTAATCACACACATTGAGACATAACGCATAGGCAGAAACGCGCCAACAGCTTTTTCCATACATTTGCCTGTAGTTGGCTTTGAGGGAGGGACCTATCATTGGCGGAAATATGTGCCCTACTGAGCGCCCCTTTCTACTTTGTATTCCATTTTGTATTTTCATCCTCGATCATAGCTGGCAGTGGTTGTTGGACGTACATACCATCACAGTAGTAGTTTGTTGGTACACTCACTAATACACTACCACTACTATTGATTACACTGACTACCTCAAACAGGTCCTGTGGCTATATAAATGTTTCACGCCCACTGGGTACGATTTTGCCAGCAGATTAGACATTTTCTGTTGTCTTGACATGATCTGTCCACACGGTGGCGATGCTGGACCATCTATCAGCTAATAATGAAGACATGGAAAACTGCCCTCACCACTTGGTTGTGAATGTGGAAAGAAAAGCTAACAGGCCTATAGAAAGATTTGAGAACTTGACTTGAAATAATTGTAATGTAACTTGGGGAATGACAGAAATAAGTTTAATGTTAAGCAATGTGTAAAATCTGAGTCGTATAAGATTGATTGGGTCTACACATGGACAAAGTATATGAATTGTTACATCCCGACCACCAATTCTTATAAACTTGACAAAAAGAATGATCACGAACCATGGCAACCATGTATTTCAAATCCCAATGGCTTTATTTTATATAGATCTTGTATATATTTATATATGTATATATATTTATATATATATATATAATAACTTTGACCTCAATTGCTTGATTTCCATTTTTTGTTCTGTATAAGTTCAAACGACAGGACATTAAGACCAAGGCATTCCACATGATCATATCTTACAAAAAACTAAAGTAAAGAAAATGCCAGTATGCACGCAGGCCGTGCACACACATACATACAAACATACAATGGTGCACGTGGGTTGTGGTTCTGTTAGTAGAAATAAAATAAAAAAATTAAATGGAGTAAGACCAGCATCCACTGAAACAGAGACAAGCACACAGAGCATGTGAGTGTTGGAGAGCATCAGAGGGACAGAAATAAAGAGAAATGAAAAGAACTGTAATCTAATTGGATAATTCTGTTGCATAGTTTGAAGCAAACAGGGACAATGTTCGAGGATAATGCATCAAATGTACAGAGGAGGTGCTGCAGACAGGAGAGGACTGAAGCTTGAAAGTAGGGTGTGTGTGCATTCGTGCACTAGAGAGAGAGAAAGAGAGGCCTCACTTATGCTTCGTCACATGACGAAGCATGAATTAAGCAAGAGAGACAGGTAGAAAAACAGACAGAAGGTAACCGAGTGCAGGGAGACACACACTGAGGAAGACCGCCTCACGGGGCAGGGGGAGGGGCTTGGTGCTAGCAACAAGACCTCAGCCAAAACATTTACATTTCATATTTACTCAGTGATGTTACTGTAGCTTGAAATACTTGCAGTGAGCATTCAGCTAGAGGTTTGGTGTCTTGCTCAAGGACACATTGACAGGGTGACACAGTGGGGACTGAACCTGGGACCTTTAAGGGGATAGTCACTAAATCACTAAACCACCAGACCATTCTCCAAAATGGAATTATCCATCCTGACACAACCAGAAAGTTTTTTTTTGTTTGTTTTAGCTTACCTGCTATCAAGCAAGCTCTGCTGCACATAAAAACCGTCTCTTTAAATTGGGAAAAATGAAACCCACTTGCACACTCATATACAGCACACTGACACACACACGAAAATAAATGTCTATTCTGGCTGACAAATGACATTGTCTTTGAGGAAGCTTTTGTCTTTGATGTGCCAATCAAGTCACCATGTCCTGACAGCCAGAATGCACTCTACAGAATGTGTGATGACACGTCAATATTCATTTTCACACTAATGCAATTATGATGGCCTGTCAGCATGAATCACATGAATCTCGACAATGCTCCCACCATGTCAGAAAATGACCACTCCTCTCCATACCCCGAGACAAACACAAACTCAAAAGTTCAGACATGACAAGGATTGCTTTTCACAGGCAGCTGTAGTCTTTGACAATGTAAAATAAACAGCCTTTTGTTGTGAAAGCTGTAGCTACCAAAAAAAGCTACCTTTGGGGGCTAAATGCAAAGGAACAAGAGATGAGTCCTCTTAACAATCACAGCAAAGCTCAATACTGGTACCATTCTAATAAGTATCACTTACCAAAAATACCAAATTTGTATTAAATAATTATAAGATAAGAAAACAATTCAGTGCTCTGCATGACATGTGATTCAAACCAAAAGCCCTCCACTTTCCAGCACCAGAGAACCAGGCAGTAAAGTCCAGTATAGTCCAGACCAGACGTCTGAAAGGGATCTGAATCAAGTGGCAGAAGGAACATTACAACTAAAGTTGTGTTAATACCAAGAGGTTAAAACATAACAAAGTGAAGAAACTCTCTTCCTCTGTCTTAGTGGCAGTACAATAGGAAATAAACCTATTATTTTTGGTCCTATTCAATTTCAGAAAGCCCTATGCCAAGTTAGTGGTTAGCAAGCACAGTAAAGCCTCATTCATGCTTCAGCACACAATGCTGTGGCTTGCTCAAAAGAACTCATTTTCAGCAAGCAGCACCATTGTGCATTGAAGTAGACTATAAATTAGGCTTAAGGTCCTAGTATCACAGTATCTCAGAGTGGACAGAGGAAAGGAAAAGCAATATGGGCTATTGATCTGCTCAACTGTGTGTGTTTGCTTTTTTTCCCCCCTCCTCTAGCCCATAGCCCTTGATGATCACACTTACACACATAGCATGTTCACACATGTACACGTGTGCACATGCACATACAGCTCTGGTTATCAGAGTGTGCTTGGGCTGATGGTGCAGGATTAAAGACGGTGACATCACGATGCAGTGTAAACATTCACAGGTTAGGATTAGGCAGCTCCCATTAGAGAACTAAGAAAATAAGTATAAAGTGTTAACATTTAATTACCGATGGCTGGCCATCAATGTGGTGCAGAGAGTACAGAACCTGCCAGAACCTTTGAGCAAGAAGTTAATACATAAAAAAGTTAAGGGAAATGCTCTAACTAACAAATAGATTACCAACAGAGACCAATAAACTAGAACAGAGTAGTCCTCCCATACCTCAAGGCGTTCAGGGCTGAACTCACTAAAGCCTGGTAGCACTTAGGTCATTAATGATGCATTGTGGGTCAATGGGACAAAAATGGCCTTAATGCTAAAAGACTCAGGAGACCCCACTCAAGTCTTTCAGTTCACAGGAATTTGACAAACTTGAAGACCATGTCATTACGTTGTTGTCGTAGCTTATGTTCATCCATACAGAACTAGTGACTTTGCTATGCACCTCTTTGAATTTGGTCACTGTCAGTCACATCAATGCAGGTATTCAACAAGCCATAAGCCAACAGATAAGATAATCTGACTAAAGGAGGCAGGTGGAGAGAAAAATAAGGACAATGGGGCGACTGATGAGTGTGACAAGTGTGAATCCAAACAGGGTGGCTTTTCCATGGCGATATTGAATAAGCGAACGGCTCAGTGTCATCAATTATAATGGTGGTCTCACTTGACAAATAATGGGAGACGGTGGCATTCACTGAAATGCTAGTAAAATTGTTTGTGGGGAATAGAGATGCAACACACACACACACACACACACACACACACACACAGTGTGGTTAGTTTGGTTGACTCAACAGTAAACAGAGTAAGTGAATGTGTGATTTATAATGGTTAGTTGTTGCCTGTTGAATGAAATGCAGAACATCCAACAAAGTCTGGTGGTAAACCCTTAAAACTAGGACATCACCATTTTCAAGCTGCTCGTCTACTTCATTGTGATTCATTTTATACCCCATCTCATTTTCACAATCCTCAGTGTGTGTTTCTCCTCACAGAATGTGTGTTTGTGTGCGTAAGTCTGCATGTACAGTATATGCATGTAATGCTGGTGTGTGTCATGTGTGTATGCAAGTTTCATTCCGGAAACAAGTAAATGTCCTGTGATGTCTCATTCCATACTAAAACATGCAGAACATTGAACACATATACTGAACATTTAGCTTTTTTTTATCCAAATGCAGTCTTTTTCTGTTTTTTATACAGTGGCTTTAGGCTACACAGAACACGACGGTATCAATCGCACCAGGTTGGACATATTGCTTTAAAAACCACCAAATTTTGTATATAGGTCATGCATGCCACATAGATATTATGTCTATACAAAAATAACACCAGTGCCTATTGTATTATATCAATGAAAGAAATATATTTTACTGTCTTTCGCAATTAAATACAATTGAGAATGTATTAAAACACAAAGAAAACAGGTTTGGATATATATTCTTTACATATACCCATGTGTAAAATAAGTGGTTATATATTCTCCAACTGTGATATTCCAGTTCTTTTAAAACAATTTTTATTCATTTACAACTGATGTTAGGGTTATCCAAGGAATTTCCCAATATTAAATGAAGGAAAGCTATTCTAAGAAAGGCAATGCTTTTAAGAAGAAGCAATGCAGTTAAATTTAAACAATTATTGCACATCCAAGCATGTTCCTTTTCCATACATTAGTCGTAACTGAGGCCTGTGCAATTTATTGTCTGACAGATTTAAAAAAATAAAAAAAAGTAAAACAAAACAAAACAAAAAAGCCTTTTACATGGCTTCTCCAGTGAAAAATAAAGACAAATAGACATTACTTTGCCTGGACCTTCTGGGCATTGTGATTTTCTTTTAGTCTTCTCTTGCTTGTTTTTTTATGATACAAACGAGTGTTTTTTTTAAAAGTATTTGGGCAGTACACTTGCAGTGGGACATGAGGGCAACCACCCAACTAAAGATCACCACAGCACAACCAAAGGACGACGCACATGCAACACAAGAGGGAAATGGACAGGGGGCGCTACACATGACAATATCCATTCAACTTGTGCAAAAATCAAAGGATAAATGCAAACGCTTGTACTAAATAAAGACTTTGGCTGAACTTTTTAAAGCTTTGCTGGATGATCGTTGGCTGATTGCCCCCTTCCTTCTATAATGACACCCGCAGAGTTTGCAGTTACCCTTCATATTTCCTATAATATGGCATTATTTACATCATACTAAATGGAGAAGCACGGTTTCTTCTAGAAAGATAGAAAGACAAAACCATAGCAATTCAATAATTCCATACAGTTACATGTAATGTTTTATACTGTGTCAGTTGTATCCATTAGGTTTTCATTTCCCACGAATCCCCATTGGAGTTTGGTAAATTGCGAAATCCTACTGCATGTAGTGTCTCCTAAGACTTTAGATAAAGTGGTCATGTTTGCGTAAAAGGGCCGTGGTAAGACTAGATTGCTGAGAGTTATATTTCGAATTGCATTGGCCAACAGTAAGTAAACAAGTCATTTTGGGTTTTCTTAGCCCTAGCCTCAAATCACCAAGAAGACAAACGTGGCATATACTGTATATAGAGAGCTGTAAAAAGACATACTCCACGGCTAAGATTCATCTCATTCATGTACTGTTACTGTCACCAAAACTCTTCAGCCTATACATATATATATTCATATATCTCCAAAATATTAAAAAGTACTAAATATAAAAATACAGAATCGTAAAAAATGAGCAAAACATTGAGTTTTATATGAAAACCATGCAAGAAAGATTTCCCCATTTACTGTAGTTATATAGAACTAGGAGACTCACGAAAAGCGAGGCAATGGAACGAGGAGGAAGCGCAAGGGAGGGACAGGAGGCTCATCTGGAGAGAAGCGCAGTATCAGGCTGTCACCTACATGGTTTTCTTTTTTAATGTAAACATCGTAGAAGGTCCTTTAAAACTTAGTTCGGCAGTGACAAATTTTTCCTTTTTTTTTTTCAGTTACCCCTTCACTTTTTGGTCATGTGAGGTGTTAAAGGGGAGGGGGTAGGGGGCATTGGAGTGAGAAAATCAACTCTAACAATGGGATACAAAACAATACAGGCAAACCTAGAAAATATGGCTCTGTGTTACGTAGAAAAAAGCTTATCCGGGGAGAGAAAGAACCTAGTTATGACAAAGAAGGTTGAAATATGGCAGTAGTAGTAGTACATTACTTGTATCCGATAACGCGTGCTAGCATGATTGCAGCACATAACGACATACCAGACCAGTTAGCTCATTGACGTGTGCCTGCTTGTGATAACTAGGGTTGATTTCTTGTTCCTTTCAAACGGTAATCTGGAGTGGGGCCTGGAGATGTGGCCCTGGTAATAACAGGACAGAGGGGAGAGCAGGAAAGGAGAGACAGGCAGGGATACATATTGGATTTAGATCTAGGATGCTGATTGTTATCCCCGCAGCCTGGGTGCGATCAATATGTCCCTCGTGTCACTGGCCACGGCCAACACAGTGAAGTTCAATAACAATCCACCCTCACACAGAAGCTACTAACAGGGGTGAGCTGAGATGCTTTTTGCCGAGAGTGGAACGCGATCCCTACTCTGTTTTTAGTTTTTTTTTTTGGTCGTACAAATGCAAATCATTAGTTTTTTTCCTCTCATAATGGAGTAACAAGCTAAATAAAACAAAAACAAATAGGACTAATACCAATATTTTTCTTGTACACAGGTAGATGCCCTAACCCTCACAAAATTTGTCCCATATAATCCATATCCCCATGCCACTCAACAGTCAACACAGATGAAACATAACATGCATACTACTGGAGGGGCATACTGTTCATTGTAAAAATAAATAGCACTCCTCTTCATTCAGAATGTAATTCTTAACTCCAAATTGAGGCAGTATGGTAAGCGGTCAATTTTGCTTGGGAGGGGCTAGAGAGAACCAGAACCCTTATTGGATGAGATGAGGTCGTATATTGTCTTGCTATGACTACTAAAAGAATGCGAGCCTTCCGTCGTGGGGCGGCAATTTTGAATTCTCTTCTCGAGTATGACACATTCAAAATGAGCAAAAGAAGCTAAAAATCTTTAGTGCTGTCCTTTCACAAACAAAACAAAATTATAATATCAACCCGTAGGGACAATTTTTTACATTTAAAACCTTCATGACTTTGGAGTTTGTAGTGTACCACAACCAGTTAAGACATTGTATTTAGTGCTGGATCAGCCACTGGTACACATTCCTTTACACTTAATTTATACTTAGTTGTGCACCAGCAGCTCATACAAAAATAGCCGATCTACAAACTCACAACTTGTTGCAACGTGATGTTGTGAGCTTGTTGATCTGCTATTTCCGGTGCAAAGCGAGACATGATGCACAACCAAGTATAACTCTGGCTTTAGAAGACTGGAAAAGAACTATGTACATTGGAAAAGCAACTTAAGAAAAGACACAAAACCAAATACCGTCAATGGTTACATTTTTGTCTTTTTTTACAATTGGAACTTCTAATCATCAAACCAGCATAGAAGAGCAAAAAGCATATGTACACTGGAATTAGTGTGCTCTCTATAAAGTTCCGTGTAATTTCAGAGCATTATACAGGACTGGAGCAAATACAGAACAAACAAACATAACATGCTGCTTCTCAGTCCAGGGCAGAAGTTCCAACTGGATGAAACAAAACAAAAAACTAAGATTACAACAAAAGTAAAATTGTAGAAAAAAAAAAACATTAGTGGGCAGGACAGGCGATGGTCTTTAAAACGTGGATGTAGGCTGCTGACCCCAGCCATTCGGGAATTAAAGGGAAAGGGGCTGCGATGTGATTGGACAGGTACGCATGCCAGCGCCAAAGTCAGAGCGACCGAAAACAGAACGCGGTTTAGACAACTTAGTTAGCATAGTTGGCCATAACAATGACAGAGAACAGAGAGGATGGAGAAGAGTCTTTGGAAAAAATGAGGAAGATGATGAGAGAGATGTAGAGGGCCATACAAGTGGGAGTTATAGTATGAGCTTTGCCAATTGCCTTCCTGTGATGGTGGAGGCAGTCAGGCCGGCAGGAAGAGAGGTGATAAGATTCAGAAAAAAAGGATGATGTAGATGGTAAGGAGCAGGAGGGAGAGGAGGAGGTCAAATGGAGGACTCCTCGCTGGGAATGGAGGTGGCAGACGGCTCCCCTGCTCCTCCAGCGGTGGAAGAGCTGGGGATGGTCTCGATCTCGTCACCCGTCTCTTCGATGGAGGGGGTGCGGGCCTCCTCCTCGGAAAGGGGCACAAACTCGGGGTGGGCCGCACAGAAGTTGTGGATGGAGTTCTGGGATTTTGGGTTCTCTATCCCCTCGTAAAGGGAGCTACGGAAAGCATTCACCACTTTAATCTGAGAGACGGAGAAGAGAGAGAGAGAGAGAGAATAAGAAAAGAAAAGGGAGTCGGAGAAAAATGTGACAAATGTTAGCATGACCACCACACTGGTACGTCCTCCATTTCGTATGACAGTATGATGGTTTGAGGCAGGCATGTAGGGGCTCAGGCATGATTCGCTTCCTGAGAGGGACACAATATGGTCACTGTGTGGGGAAAATGGAGTGGTTGGGTCGACTGGGAGGAAATCAATTTTGGAAATGCATAAAAGAGAAAAAAAAAGAAAAAACATATGGTGGGCCGATGAAGAAGCTGCAAAAGAAAACATGAACATTGACACAAAGTACACTGAATGGAAGACGACAGGAGGGCCGGAAAGGAGCGAACAACAGGAACACTGCAAAACACAAACCAAAACATTAACATAATGGTAAAAAACACAAGGTCAGATGCAGGTATGTGAAGACCATGGGAATACAATGAAAATATAAACACCAAACTGCAAACCAAAAAAATAATACTACTGATGGAGTGACAAAACGATGTGCCTGTATACAGACAGGAAACTACAGCACACTGCATAACAGACACACAAACCAATTTAAAAGCTACACACACACACACACACACACACACACAAGCTGGCACCATATGAATGGAATGGCGCAGATGCAGAGAGAGGGGTGAATTTGTGGGTGTTTGGTTTGTGAGTGGCTGCGTGCCAGGCTGGTGGGGATTCAATTTGGATGCGATGGTCAAAGGAGAAAAGTGCTTTTTTGTTTTTGTTTCCTTGAGGCATTTTAGTTTTATTGAATAAAATATATATGTTTAATGCATTAAAACCACTTAAACTAATATAATATATATAATAATATATATTTGTGCTAGTTGACAGCATATTTAATGCATTAAAACCACTTAAACTAATATAATATATATAATAATATATATTTGTGCTAGTTGACAGCATGTTTAATGCATTAAAACCACTTAAACTAATATAATATATATAATAATATATATTTGTGCTAGTTGACAGCATGTTAAATGCATTAAAACCACTTAAACTAATATAATAATATAATAATATATATATATCTGCTGTCGGGCAGAAACCAGCTAACTCCAAAATGTTCATCTTTCAGGAAATTATTATTATTAATTTTTTTAAAAGGAGGTTTTGTTCATCCTTGATAAGAACAGCTGAATGGACCCCAAGCTCACAATGAGGTTGGAGGTCAAAAGGGGGTGGAGCCTGGCGTCAGCAAAACCAGCTAACTCCCTTTGGTGGTTAGGTGGTTTAGCAGAAAGTTTGAGGATCCAATGGGTGGCTGGTTTTGTCAGAAGCGCTTTTAATACTTTTCATTGGTTCAATATTTGTTTTACCAACACTCAGACGTAAAGGGTGTTCAATAGCACTGATTCATGGAAAAAAATGCAAAAGCATTAAAATGGAGTTGATTTCTGCCCGACAACAACGAGTATGTTTGTGCTAGTTGACAGCATGTTTAATGCATTAAAACCACTTAAAACTCCATACTTCATTGACCGTGGTCTCCCAAGGGTCTATACTTGGTCTCATCCTTTTTTTAAATAAATCTCCTTGCCGAAAACAGCCGATCTACAAGCTCACGACATAACACCTTGTAGTTCAGCTTTTTTGCCGAATGTTCAACAATTATCGCGAAATGTTCCCCTATTATATGCAAAGAACAGGGATGCTAGGGTTAAAGGGACACTATGATGCTACTGATGTGCATTTCACGTGGATCCAAGTGGTTAACCTCATTTTTCTGAAGTCAAGAGCACTATTTTGTGGCAAACACAGCTAAAAAGGACAATGTCGCAGCCACTGATGTTAGTGACTAAAAAACAGGAAGTAAGGGTTGTAGTTTTCCCATTCACAGATTTTACCCTTGTGACATCACTGGGTTAACTTCTCAGTGGGGCTGCAACAATCGATTACTTTCTTAGCGATCATTCTACTGGGTTCCTTTTTTCATTACCGTAATCGAATAATCAAGAAGCGCATTTTTTTAAATATATATATTTTTACATTTTTTATATATCAACGAAATGATTAACCACACACACAATGGTGTCATGCTAAATTAATTGTTAAAAAAGCAATCGCAGTGCAATACATTGTGAGCTTGTACAGTAGATCTAATGGTGATAGTGATAGTGTCCCCTTACACAGATCCCTACGACCCCCATGAGGACATAATGACCTACAAACCCCATTACAGAGGAATGACCTATGACCCCCATACAGACCTATGACAATACGTCAAACTCAATGTGAGACCCTTAAAAAAACCTGCTGTAGGTCCACATCTTGGAACAACAGTACAGTTAGGATCTGGGTTAGAAATCTCCAGGGAGGGTGACCAGCTACTTTACATCTGGAAATCAATACAGTATCCACAAACACACACGCACAGACGCATGCACACAGTCATAAATGAATGCTAAAACTTTATCTATACTTCGTTGTACGACGGTGTCGCGCACCAATAGCCGAACTGTAATCTCACACAGCGTCAGAGTCACATCCAAGAGAAATGGAGGGTTGGAAGGAGGAAGATGACACTTCTTGTGAAGATGAAGCGACAAAGAAGAGAAGAGAAGAGATGAGAGAGGGATTTTTGTGAGCAATACATCTGACAAATGGAAAGAAAGACAAGTGATATGCGGTGCTTGTGTACCACACGTGCCTAAGAATAGGAGACAAAAGGATAAAGATAGATAGTGCCATGAAAAAGTGCTGTCTGTGTCTGATTTTCTACTTTTCTCCTTTCGTTTTGATCAAAGGGTCCATGAGTGAACAAACACAAATTTGAATATCTATTTATGAAACAGTGTTATGCTATTCCTAAATGTCCCAGCGTTACGGCTTCCTTAACTAACTTAACCACTTACACTATCTATATACTTCATTGACTGGGGTCCTAAAGGGGTCTATACTTGGTCCCCTCCTCTTGTCCTTCTACACCATGTCTCTTCACCGAATATAGCCGATCTACATGAGACTGTAGATCTGGTATTTTTGGTGAATGTTCGCCTACTGACAAGCCTAAGCCCAATTCATACTTTGTCGCACGGCGGTGCTGTGCATTGAAAATAGTCAACCTACAAGTTCAGAACGTGTCACTTCTGCGACGCGTTGTGGGCTTGAAGGTTTGCTATTTTCGTTGCACAACACTGTCGTGGGACAGAGCATAAATTAGGCATTAGGCTTGGTTAAAGCAGCTTAACAGTGAACTCACATTTGCAGGATCGTACCTCAGAGGTACCGTATAAAGCGCTGTTCACAACAAGCAGGACAACCACCATTACTATAACGATAACTAAGTGAGTGTCCACACTGAAGAACGACAAAGGAGAGAGGGGGAGAGAGAGATATCTCCACCTCCGTGGTGCTGAAAGACGGTGCTGAAAGACGCATGCAATAGGATATATGGATAATCTGACTCTGATTATTAATTATAAGGAGGTGAGATTGATGTAGCCTACCTGAGGTAATGCCAGCTAGCCTACCAGCTAGTGTTCCTATTCATAATAGTCGCCTCATCTCTGTTAATAACACAACTTTCCGAGGGTGAGTGAGACCGAATGTATCCCAGATGTCCTTTTGATGGACTTCGATTGGCTCAATGTCAGGTCGATGTTTCTATCGTTCATAAATTTGCTCTGAAATTGATCCAAATGATATTGTTTATGACTATCGTTGTCATTCTTGCCGTGGTGCGGACTCTGCCATCCACTTGACATATTTATAGTTATCGTTATAGTTATCGTGCTTGATGTGTTTTTGTTTGTGTTCGTTTTTTTGGGTCATCAGCAAATAATATTCTCCAAATTACAGATTGATGACCTGATACTCTCACATAGAAATCCTCTGATGCAGATGGCATACTCTGGGCAAGTTGCCCAGATCCCGATTAAACAAAACAAAAAACGTGACACTGTTGCCACCATGTGTGACTGCTGGCATGAGCTTCATTCCATGGGAATGCAAGTGTTTGGTTTTTGCCAGACATAATGGGGCCTGTGTCGGCCAAAACATTTCCACTTTTGACTCGTTGGGTCTGCAGAAAAATCATTACGCGACTCCTGCATGTTTGATTACCTTGCAGCACATTAACCCATTAAAACCGGGAACGCATCTGGGTAACCACTTAAACCACTATTTTATACTTTGGCTATTTTTGAAAAATTTTGAAAGATTTAGAGGACATTTTGTAGAATCAGAACCTCAGGCCTTAATGGGTTAAACAAAATGAGAAAAAACCTAGGTGTCATTCACCCCCCCCCCCCCCATAGCGTTCCATATAAACTGTGCAAAATTCAAACAGCAGGACAGTACTTTTTCACAGCATTATAGATAGACTTGCTAACATATACAGTATAGTGTAGCCTCTACTAATGAATGAATGAATAGAATGACATTCTGGACAGAGCACCTCATTCCACACTCAGTTCAGTGACTCACGTGCACAGACACACACACACACACACACACACACACACACACACACACACACACACACACTTAAACATCACCGCTACACAGGGACTGGTAAATGGCAGGGAGTATAATGATCCACAGTATATGAACCGTTACGTTTTTCATATTGTTCCTATAAGCTGAAGCTGTGTATTTTATGATGTATAACGAGCCTGGAGGAGACACGGGGCGCAGCGCATCAGGCTGGGTAAATGGGTTGTTTGATGTTAGAGAAGAGCATACACATGCAGTCACGTGCAGAACACATTCTCCTATGCAGACACACACATCATCGCTGTCAGCCAGAAACCTTGTCCTCATCTCCATATTTCAACTTGTAATGTTTTGTCACACATTATTGCTCTACTTCATTGTATGACAGCATTGCACAAAAGTTGCCGATGCAACGCATTGTGAGCTTGTAGATCTGCTATTTTTTAATAGTTAAATTGGTTCATTGGAACACAGGTTCTTTTTTTCCATTCTCTGAGAAGTAACAGTTTTGGATATATAAGGTTTCTGCCTGACACGGACAACATGCAGAAACACAATAGCAGGCAGGGCTGGTCAGAAGCCAGGGAAACGGGGGAAGAGCTGTATGGTCGGTTGGTTGGTTGGCCATTGGCCATTAACCCTCGACTTGCTCGCTAGAATGAGGAACACAGCCCCATACAGAGCATCTCTCTGAATGTTTCACCCCTCGCAAGGATTAACCCATGAAATTATCTCTCTACCCAAGCCACAGCCTCCGGGGAAAAGGCAGATAGAAAATAGGACAGGGATTCTCCCCCCCTGTATTGCGAAGCGGAAGGATTACAATCCACCCCCCCCCCCACCATTTCTTTTCTGGCAATGCTTCCTGTTATCTGTCACTGGCTAGGAAATCAGCAAGTCACAGAAGGGTTAATGCAAGCTTGTGAAAGAAGTTAAATCCCCGTATCGTGCAGAAGAGGGAGAAGTTCCGGGAGAAATGGGGAGCGAGTCTGGGATCGGAAACATTTTTGACATTTTGTGCCATGTAGGCAAGAATGATGGGAGTAAAAATAATATAAGAGAGGGCAACAAGATTTTCTAAAATGCAAAAGCGTCAACAACAGCCCAGATAAATGAAAGAGCAAGTAACAGGCTGTAATACTTAACTTATACGTCGACGATGTCACACGCTAAAAATAGCCGAACTACAAACTCATAACATGTCACACTGCAACGCGTTGCAGGCTTGTAGATTAGCTATTTTCGGTGGCGTCGGACGGCACCGTCCTATGACGAAATATAATCAGGCCTAATGTGATTGATGATGAACAATAACCAAACTGCAGAAGCAGGGAGGTGTGGGGTCCATAGAAACAAAGGGAAGGGCTTTGCTGGGGCCATTAGTCAAATCACGCAAAACATGCAGCATTCCCACTGGATGATGCAACAGGAAAACGCAAAAAGGAAAAGGTTTGGCTCAAGGCTGCGGGTCGCTCATGCCGCCAGTAAACGGCACTCACTGCCTGCAGAGGAGGAAGAGGGTGCAGCAGGGAGGGGCGTGGCTGAGTTGGAGGCGCTAAGCCCTACATGGGTGGGGCTAGACAGAGTTTTGGCCGCACCATCATGCTGGCTGACGACGGAGGGCTGGCGACGCAGGGCCCCCGGCACTGGGGCCTGGCCTGTCTGGAAGGTATACACCACATCCATCTGAAGGAAGGACACAGCCAAAGCACAGTGGTTAGAGAGCCAAGAGCTACAGAGCAGGAAGAGTGCCTAAGGCAAGGAGTTAAGAGTAGGGCTGCAACTATCGTTTATTTTTTGATTTTCGATTATTCCTATCAATACATTTTTGGATTAATCGAATAATCGAGAAGCGCTGTCGTTATAAAAGAAATGTATGACGAATTGATGTGAAAACATTCTACGTAATTCTTTATAATCGGCTAAATGGATTAGTCTGATTAACCACTTATGCCCTATTTTATACTTTGACGTATAACGCTGTCACGTAAAAATACAGAAAATAGCCAAAGAAGCAAGCTCACAACGCATCACATTACAAGACATTGTGAGCTTGTAGATCTGCTATTTTTGGTATTTGGGGGAAAAAAAAAAAGGAATAATAATGTTTACCCCAAAATAGATTTTATTATAAAAAAATGATTTTATTATAGAAATGTTTTTTTTTATAATTGATAAAATCTATTAGTTAGATTAACTGTTGCAGCCCTAGTTAAAGGGGAAATCCACCCATTTTCAATATTTAACTATGTCATTAATATAGCATAAAGGAGTTGTGTGGAAATAAGAAAAAATTAAAAAAAAAATTAACATTGCAAAAAAATTTAACATTGCAAAAAAATTAACATTGCAAATTACACTGTGATGACTCATCATGGTGTAATTTGCAATGTTAATTTTTTTGCAATGTTAAATTTTTTTGCAATGTTATTTTTTTTTTAAATTTTTTCTTATTTCCACACAACTCCTTTATGCTATATTAATGACATAGTTAAATATTGAAAATGGGTGGATTTCCCCTTTAAGAGAAGACATCGAGGAGTTAAGAGAAGATAGCTCAAGGAGTTAAAGAAGATACATCAAAGAGTTAAACATGTATATCAAAGAGTTAAAGATACATCAAAGACATAAAGAAGATATACCAAAGACCAGATACAGGGCAATACAAAGGACAGTGAGAGAATTAGTTGAAGAGGAAGGATACCACCTTGGTAGAGGGGAGAGGGCCAGGTTTGGAAGGGAGAGAGAGAGAAGGACAAAGAGTAGTGACATGAGTAGAAAAGGGAGGCGGACAGTACGACAAAGGGCAGTGACAGAAAGAAGTGGGACTGAGGGGAAAGGCCTGGAGCCAGGAAGAGTGAAGAGAAGAAAAGAAAGCGAGAGAGGGAGAAAGAGAGATAGTGTGAGTCTGTGTGAGTGAGAGTGAGAGAGAGAGAGAGAGAGAGAGACAGAGAGTCAGAGTGCTGCCATTTAAACAGGAGAAACAATAGTTATTGCAGGGAGAAAATGTGAAAATCCCAGAAAAACTGGCTACTTTGAAAAAGGAGGAGGAATGAAGGCCCTTCAAGTCGTTAATGAAAGGGCTGAAAGCACTGGAGAGAAACAGAAAAAGTGTTATTTGGAGGGTGGCTGATGATGATTTGGCAACGAAGGTCCTTGTAGCAATTATCTCCGTTTTGTGTTTGACCAGCCAGGCGTGCAAAGACATAATATATATTATAATATAAAAACACACACAGTTCTGCACACAAGGATTAGAGAAGAGACTGGGAAAGAGGGAGTAGTGGGGGGGGGGGGGGGGTAAGGGAGAAGGATAAGGACCTAATTAGCCTGCATCCTTTCATTGTCTCCCCCTCCTCTGTCCCCTCATCCACGTCTCCTCCCATCCCAGGAGGGAAAGACAGGCACAGAAACAGAAAGATGGGGGGGATTCAATCAACTGAAGTGGGGCATTACTTTTTTCAGTTGAAAATATTTTTGACTAGCAGCGCATCGCACAACACGTTTATGCACAAGCATCAATCTGGCTAAAGGGCTCCATATGAAGGCTTT
This sequence comes from Gymnoscopelus braueri, assembly GCF_963280865.1. Lineage (NCBI taxonomy): Eukaryota > Metazoa > Chordata > Actinopteri > Myctophiformes > Myctophidae > Gymnoscopelus > Gymnoscopelus braueri. The sequence continues at coordinate 30,420,162 of NC_137612.1, read as the reverse complement.
CAACGATACCGACTGCAAGACAAGAAGTAGACCGCACCACAACGCAGAATCTGAACGGCGACCTTGGACGAACATCAGAGAAAAATTGTCAATCAAATCAAACATTGAGACTAGACTAGGGGAAATAGAGCAATGGCGAGGCAGAGAGCAGTGACAAAGTGTGTCTGTAAGAAGGGAAAGTAGGCAGATGTAGGAACACAAGAGAGTGAAACAGGAAAAGACAAGACAGAGAGAGGCTACATAACCAGCCAACCGGCTCCAGTCCCCTGCCGTTTAGCCAACGCAGAAGGTATGGAGATTTTTTTATGTTGAAACTAGCTTGTTAACACATCTACATTCGCGTGCACGTCGTGGCTTCTGCGGCTCTCCAAAGATCATCAAAACTAGGTGAAAAACGCTGGCAGCAGCAAAATAATCAATTAAATAATACAGGCAGTGAATGTTTTAAGAATTAAATTAAATCCTTTTTATTCCCTCTGGCCAAACTGGAGTAAAACTTCCTGCACTGATGGCAGGAAAACAAACAAACAAAGCACTTCACCCTGACCTAGTGCGGCGCGATAATTCTACAAGCTCACAACTGGGCACAAAGCAGGGATAACGGGCAGCACAGTTCATTGCTATCTTCCGACTGGCACAGTGGCCATTTTTACACCTGCTGCCCCGGTTAATAACTTGCTCCCGCGGGGGAAGTTCGGTTTCAACTCAAACGAGCTGATCGCTGCCCACAAGGGGTGCGGAGCAGTTAGGGGTTAGGCGTCTTGCTCAAGGACACTTCGACCAGTCATATTCGACACATTGCTGGCTAGGTCTGGAATCGTACCTGGGACATGGGGACTGCAGTTCCCCAGTTTAGTCTATTTAGTGCCCATGGGCTGCAAATAGGTACACACCTTAAAATGAGGGTGTGTTCTGGAGCAAACAGGGCACACAGCCATCTTAGACACAGAGTTTGCCCTTTGCGTTTAGACCAGCTTTTAGGTTTATCTCCGGTGCAGTGACAGCGCAGACATTTCCTTACTATTTAGACAGCGCATTATTGGGATTAAGATGTACCTAGGTGGTTCGCAATGCACACACACTGATTGCAATACAAGTTCCAACCCTGTCACATAACAATTTAAGTGATATGTCGCAGATCCCACAGATATAGAAAATTAGGTTGAAATAACAATTGAGTGACTATAGGGTCCTCTATCTACTAAAGGTAGGAGCCAACAAGTCACCTCCTTAACTGCATCTTCTGTATACAGCAGCAGGGCCTTTTTATAAAGATGTTTTAATTCAACTGACTGAGGGATGAAGCTGTGGCAAGCTGCCATGAGTTTTGTGAAAATAGTCGATTTACAATCAAACAAAAAACATCCCAAAACCTCCATCGTCAACCTGTGTGGTCTCTTTTGTGTCCCTAATATTCAAATGAAGCTGTAAGGAGAAGATGATTTGATGGCATTCCACCATTGTTAATGATGCGCAAGTGACACTCAATCACCTCACAGCTGGAGATTTGTTGGTGCTGTCTGGTGTATGCCTGTGTGTTTTTCCTCATGTGACACAAATAATTAAAATTGAAGTGTGAAGATGTTTGTGTGGGGAATCTGCCCCAAAAAACTATAAAAGGACATGGCTGGTAAGAAACATATTCAGTATTTCCAAACACAGAATTCAGTGACAGCAAATTCTATTTGTGTGTGTGAGCCCATGATTGTGTGTGTGTGTGTGTGTGTGTGTGTGTGTGTGTGTGTGTGTGTGTGTGTGTGTGTGTGTGTGTGTGTGTATGTGTGCGCCCGTTTTCAGTGCATCATTATTTCCCTGTGCAGCAGTGTGCTGCCAACCATGTCAACTGACGGTACAAAGTTGCATGATGGCAGCGCTTGCTGTGTTTTCTCCCTTGGAGTGTTCTGTAGCTCTTGGAGACTCTGCAGCACTATCCACCTGTTCACCCACATGGGAGCCCATCACATCTCACATCAACTGGGAAGTGAAAACTAGTTTAGAATGGACTCCAACTTATAACAAAAGAACACCTGAGGGAAAAGACTGGATTAAATATGTTTATCTTTTGCAGTGTGCAGCAATAGCTGCCCGACTAGAGCTTGCCAGTTACTGACTATATCACTACTCTAGTTTCCTCTTCTTTAAGGTGGAGGGCTGTGCAAAAACAGCAACACGGTTAAAGAGACTAGTCGGGAGTCTGAAAAAAGGCAGATCATGGCATTTTGTCCCTATAACAGTCTGCTGTCCATATTTCTGATTCTGAAAAACAAATCAAGATTAGGAAGAGATGGTTAAGAGTAAAACCAGGCATGTCTTCTTCATTGTTGTATTTCTTCTGCCTAACCTCCTACTGTATGTGCGCAGAAAGATGACAAATACATTAGTTACTCCGTTTCCCCAGCTGTCGATTCTGTGAGGGAGGGACTGTTCAGAAAATAACATATATTTTTTTATTCTACACAAAAAATCATATCATATTGTTACAAAATGATTTAACAAACGAGAATACATAAAAACCCTGATTTTGAACAGCTGGCCAAACCTCAGCCTGCATGGCCACTTCAAAACAGAACAGCAGCTTATAAGCCTGATTTATACGTAGTTGCACATGGGTGTTGTGCATCGGAAATACCAGATCTAAAAGTAATTGTACGTAGATCGTCTATTTTCATTGCTCGACGCGATGTGCAGCCAAGTATAAATCATTACATTTCTTTCAAAACTTTTAAAATACTTCCTGCATCAGTGGAGCGGTGCGAGTTGTACCTGTGTCTGGATGCGATTGAGGCCTCGGAACCAGAGGATCTGTCCCCTCCTCAGCTCCAACTCAGCTTGGTCGATCTCGTCAGCTCCTTCACCCGAATCACCCGGTGTGTGGAATTCGCTCGTGGCAGCGCCATGGCCTGCCTCCTTCAGGAACTTCAGGCGGTGTGTGGGGATGGCCGTGACCAGCTAAAGACACACACACACACACACACACAGTTATCGTATTGCTATGACAAAGCATATTGTACATGTAACTTGATTTAGTTGGTTGAATGAATGATTGAATGTTGTTTATTTTCCTACAGTTAGTCACAACAACCCACACAAAATTGTTGGACCAAAAAGATGTAGGCTGAATCCGTAGCTTATAATGCCTACATTATTATACATAAAACAGAAACAATGGCAAAACGTAGATACAAAAGAATGTGGACTTTTCACATACTAGTAATAATATTTTATGTATTATTATGAAGTTATATTTACATACTATATTATCTTTAAACATTTTCTTGAATTTATAGATTGAACTGCATATTTTAAGTCCATTCCATATTTCTATTGCCATAACCGATGTATTACATCTTGTACAGTTTGTTCTAGCTCTAGTATTTTCGAACCTAAGTGTTACCCTCAGCTCATACCGGTTTTCTCTTATTAGGAACAATTTCAGAATGCAGTATGGAAGCAAATTCTGTTGTGCTTTGTAGGCTAATAAAAATAAAAAAAATTAGCTACTATATCTAATTAAGGCTTTGAAAGAAATCAAGTTGAATGTATCCTTTTCCTATAATGTTTTGCATCACACAAATCACATCCAAACTGTGGTTCATTTGTGTCCAAATGACAGATATCTCGTATCTGCGGTCAATTCAAATGCTCAGGATCGGATGCACCTTTTCTGCACACGTGGAGTGAATAAATTGCTAAGAAGCATGCAAAATGAACTCGATCTGCACCCTCCATCTCTGAGCGGTAGAAGTACCCAGGTCTTATGCTCGATTTATATAATGTTCTACGATGGTGTAATGCTCCAAAAATAGTTGATATACAAGCTCAGCATGCGGCGGGTTGTGAGCTTTTAGGTCGGCTATTTCCAGCACGCAACACTGGTGTACGACACATTATAAATCAGGCTTTACTTTAACACAGTAGTAACTGAGTTCTGTTGCATGAGCAGGCTATTAATCAGAATTGATTGGCAAATTTAGCATGGCACTGATTCACATTACGGAATCACATTACAGTCCTCATCTTATGAGTGCTGGTGCAGATGACAACCAATGAAGTTATTATGCTAATTTGGTGTTGCTGATTATGCCATTACCACGCACCTCACTAAAGGCATTCCAATGTCAAAGAAAGTGAGTACACTTGCAGAGGTCTGACTGTTACTTTAACTCGAGTGTAAACAAATGTGAATTTTAAGTTGTTTAAACACGCGGGAGGATATTTTAAGGGAAGTGGTGGTGCTGTAAAATGTTGAGAATGTTTGGAATATTTGACATTAAAATGCATTGATAACCTTGATATCAGTCATTTATGACGTCAGTGCTACTTCAACGCCATATTTTGGCAAGGTTTCAACCCGCTATTGACTTCCATTATGAAATAACATAAAGTTTAATATTTAAAAAAATATAACACGTAAGTGGATGTACTTCCTTGGCCTACTGGTACTGTGCACAATAAATGTTAGCGCCGATAGGCCCAGCGGTTGGTAAGATTATCCCTTGATAACACATACGTATGTCTGTACATACTGTACAGACATACACATTTCTAGAGAGCTTTCGCCATACAGAGAGAGCCACACCTTAAAAATAACTATTCTCATTCTTACTTGAGCCGTTTATGTCATTCTCTTCCCTGTGTCTGCTTGTCAACACAGGAATCTCTCAAACTCTATCCCTCCGGCTGAACTCTCTCTGGTGCCAATGGAAGATTGTTTTAACCCATTCAAAAGTTGGTCTCTCCCTACACAAAGAGCATTTTCTTTCACCCAACCATCTAACTAAAAGTCATGGTTCTCTTTTATTTTGTCATCATCTCGTTGCAAGTTGACGATACTTTTCTTTATCGAACAGGAATTTACGTATCTATCACGTATCTAACTGTTACAGTACCGTATATAGAAGCGTTCATCATGGCCCACCCACCCATCTGACCAGACGGGTGGGCCACGAGTATTCTCAGAGCATGTTTATTTTAATGATCAATCTATCGATTGTGTTCCGGCTTGCATCAATGGAACCAACGTAGTACACTTTAATTTCATATTCATCACAATGAAAACAAAGTTAAAAAAAAAAAAAAATACCTTCATGTTAATTTTATATTATCAATACAATCTTTGTGTTTTGCCAATTATTTGGGGGCCCACATGCAATATCCTCGTGGCCCACAGGTTGGGAATGGCTGCTCTCTGGGCCTGAAGGGGCCTGAAGGGGCCTGAAGGGGCATGACACCGCAGGCTGATTTTGAAGTTTGTTTTCCAGTTCAGGACAAAAACTACAGCAGATTAAAAACATGGCAGACTAGTAAGCAACACAGCTGCACCAAACAAATTAAAAAAGAGTGTGATAGATTTTCATAGGTGTGTCCAGAGCCAAGGGCATGCTAATGTTGAAAGCATGATAGACACGTATTGACACACCTACTGTACAATCTAAACACATCGATGTGTTGCTTACATCACTGTGTACTACAGTGTACACAGTGATGGCAGCCTGCCATGTTTTCACCCTGCTGTAGTTTTTCACCTGAAGTGGAAAACTAACTACCAAATCAGCCTAGGGTGTCATCCCCCTTTAAGTCTACCTTGGCATAGACATAAAGTGTCTGTTCTGTATGTCAATTGGCAATTCTTTCATAACAATGTCCAACCTGTTCATAGTAGTGAAACGCGTTGTCTCAGGTGCAATGTTCCATTATACAGAGCGCTAATTTCCATCCGCACTGAATCATTCAGTGAGCAACCGAGCCAGGGGCATTGTCAGCCTGCAAGAGTCTACTCGTACTGACAAGATAGAAAGTGAAAATGGTCAGTCTTAAAGTTTATCTTATCTACAGGGCTCTACTGCTCTCTTCTTTCTCACTCTCTGTTCCGCATGCACTCCCACTGCTGGCAAAGCAATCAAAAACTTGGACCTGTTGTGATTTGGTGCTCTGTGCCACGTGTCAACGGGTTTTGACACGTGCACTTGGCGGCATCATTGTAAACAATAGTGCGTCTGAGGCTTTTGTCTTTTACCTTGTTAGATCTCATATCAAACTGTAAGCCGTTTATTTTAGTAAGTATTTTAGTTTCCCACTAAGTGTTTGTGAAACCCAATTGCTGTTTAAAGGGGTAGTTCACCCCCAAAATAACTTTTTTTCTATTGATTACTCACCCCATGGAGCCTTGAATTCATAGATATTTTTTTGTTTTTGTCACATTCCTAAGCCAATAATTTGATTATAATAAATTTAGCCCCATTGATTCCGGTAGGAGACACAAATGCATTTGTGTCTAAATTTATTATAATCAAATAATAAAGGAAGGAATGCGACAAAAACAAAAAAATATCCATGAATTCAAGGCTCCATGGGGTGAGTAATCAATAGAAAAAAAGTTATTTTGGGGGTGAACTACCCCTTTAAGTTTGATTTGTCCGCTTGAAAGTATAGTGTCTCCTACTGTACCTGTCCCCAGAGCAGCTCTCCTATACCGATGAACACACACCACAACCACTGGTCAATGGTTAGAGCAGTGCAGGAGAAAGGCTTCCCTCCAAACTGCACAATGAGGATCTGGAACAAAGAAAAGTCAAGTCACATCCATCTCTCTCTGTGTGTATGTGTCTGTGTCTGTGTGTGTGTGTGTGTGTGTGTGTGTGTGTGTGTGTGTGTGTGTGTGTGTGTGTGTGTACAGTGCCATCTTTTTGTTACTTTTTCTGATTCTCATTTATGCATTCACTCATTACTCCTCTAGTCTAGACAACCCAATGTGGTTAAAATGTGCAAAGGAGTCTTGCCTGTATTAAATTCACTTTCCTAATTTAAGCGGCAAGCAAGCTTCTCTAGCAAACAGGTGAATAGGAACAGACAGGACTCGTGTCGTATCAGGAACATCAGTGTTTCCCCTATATGCATTCAACAGCAGCACTGGGCCGCTGCTGAAGAATGAGCGGCACTGTGATTAAATCAAGTTACAACAGGCACCAGAGAGATGTCAACATTGAAGCAAACCAACGTTGATCGGGCTTATCATTTGCTGAGGAGGACAACAACAAAAGAAAAGAAAAAGAAAAAAAAGATACTAGCAACTTCACTCCATCACATACTGTAGATTGCATCGCCACCCTAAAATATTCAAGAAAGCAACACCTTTGCTCGATGGAGTATAAATTACGCTTAACGTTACAACAAAGGTAATCATTTGATTGGAATGGGCAAGGAAACATCTGTGAAATAAACATTTGGAAGATCCATAATGATCTTGCATACAAAAATATAGAAGCCTCGGTATTGCCCATACACAGAGTGGTTTGGCTGGAGGCGGTCCACAGGGCCACTGTGTGGTGCCTTGGAATCATTTTCTTTTAATTCGATTTTTTTTGTTGTTGGATGATAGATATTCACTGGCGCTGCTACAACTTCATCATAGGGGAAACACTGGCCATGTAGCTCCCATCACGTTGACTTTGCTCAAACAAATTGTGTTAAGTCCTATGTGAATACACCTCAACACCCAGTATAATCTAGAATATTATAAAGAGAATGTGTAACTTCTTGATAATCTACTGTATGTAATTCACACCTATAAAAATATTTGTGAGAAGTACTTGTGAGACTATAAGTAAGCAGTGAAATAGAGCTGTTGGATGTGTGCACTAAAGAAACAAGTCTGTGAAACCAAAGAATTGTACTCTTCTGTACCTTGACACAAATCTAATAATAAAAATCTAGAATACTGAAAGACAGCTTTTTAAAAGGTACACACTGGGAGCGTGAAAATTAAACGAAATTAATATTTCTCATTAAACTATTAATTTGGTTGATGCCTCGTTCATGAAGGATTACGCTTTTATTCGCAGTAAAAATCGACCTAGTTATTTTTTTTTAAATACGGCACTTTATCGCCTCGTTATATTTGCGTTCTATGTGGATGTATTCATGACACAAACAGCATTTTAAATGAATGCAAATTAATTGCAAGAAACAAACACTCCCGCTGTGTAAGGACACAGTAAAATACAGTACATCAACAGTTTTTGGAAGAAAGAAATCTGGAAATATAACAGTAATATCACCATTAAAAGTGATAATTATTTAGGCCTAGGATATACAGTAGGCCTGTGGCACTCCCAAATTCAATACAGGAAAAAAAAAAGCATGCGTGCATGTGTGCACGTGTGTGTAAATTTATCAGACCATACAGTACCTGCAGGACAAACGTCCCCAGGACCACAGAGCAGAAGATGGGGTTGCGCCAGATTCCCTCAAAGACGTTCCTCTCCCCGTGGATCTTCCTGGCATTGATTTCGTTGAAGAGCTGCATCATGACGAAGACGTTGAAGACAATGGTGTAGTGCTCAGAGGGCGGGGAGTGGAGCGGTGCGTTGCGACCACTGTCAATGTCAAAGAAGTGCTCACCTGCGAAAAGGAAGAGAGCATAGAGATGCTGTGTCAGGGATCTCTGATGATCTACGTTGTGGTCAGGGAGGGTGTTATTGATTAAATTGTGTCAGTTGTAAAACACTGCATTTTTAGACCACTTAAATAAATAAACTAGGGCATTGAAATTGGTTCAGTAAGTGGGCATTGAATTGGGGCATTAACATTTGTCAAAAACAGTTCTGCTGCTGACACACAAAAAGCCTATTACGCATTTAAGTATGCCGTTTCCAGGACTGTTATGAATTTTGACATAAAAATAAAACGCTGGTTAACTAGACACACAATATAAACTGACAAATACAATTACAGATAAACACCCAATTAATTCTACAAGATGAAAAAGATAACCAGCACTACAGACATATCACTGCCACAATTAACTCATTTCATGTCTATTTATATTTCAGGGCTATTTAAAAATATTTTTCAGCCATTTGAACAACTTAAATTATGAGTGTGAAGATGCAGGAACGAAAAGCTAGAACAAAACACCGAAACGCATCATTTTGTATGTGGAACCAGGAAGTTATGATTATGGGTAAGTCGGATTCGTTTCCGGTGGGGGTTGGCCTCCGCCAGGGCTGCGCATCTATCCTGTTTATGATATTCATGGACAGGATCTCGGGACGCAGTCGTGGAGGAGAGGGTATACGGTTCGGGGAGCTAAGGGTTGCTTCACTGCTTTTTGCGGATGATGTGGTCCTGATGGCACCATCGGTCCGAGACCTTCAACTCTCACTGGATCGGTTCGCGGTCGAGTGTGCAGCGGCTGGGATGAGGATCAGCATCTCCAAATCTGAGGCCATGGTTCTCAGCAGGAAACCGATGGATTGTGCACTCTGGGTAAATAACGAGACTTTGCCCCAGGTTAAGGAGTTTAAGTATCTCAGGGTCTTGTTCCCAAGTGAGGGGAAGACGGAACAGGAGATCAGCCAGAGAATCGGAGAAGTCGCTGTGCTGCACTGTTGTGACGAAGGCAAAGCTCTCGATATACCGAGCAATCTTCGCTCCTACTCTCACCTATGGTCATGAAGTGTGGGTCATGACCGAAATAATAAGATCGTGGATACAAAATGAGTTTTCTCAAACGGGTGACCGGCCCCTCCCTTAGAGATAGGGTAAGAAGTTCAGTCATCCGTGAGAGACTCGGAGTAGAACCGCTGCTCCTTGACTTGGAAAGGAGCCAGCTTAGGTGGTTCGGGCATCTACAGTAGTACGGATGCCTCCCGAGTGTCTCCCTAGGGAGATCCTCGCTGCACGTCCCACTGGGAGGAGACGCCGTGGCAGACCAAGGACCAGATGGGGGGATTATATCTCCACACTGGCCTTGGAACGCCTCGGGATCCCCCAGGAGGAAGTTGCTAATGTTGCTCTGGAAAGGGAAGATTAAATCGATTACTTTGATTAACTGTTGCACTGCTATTCCACATATTAACCGACCGAGCCATGAGGGTGGCCATCTCATTTCAGTTTTAAGGGGTGCTTATGCTGATAGATAGTCTTTTTTTTATTTTTTATGAGCACATCATATGTGCCGGTTTGTTCAACAGGTTGCACTGTTGAACATTCATAGCACTAAGGGCTGGGCATATTTTTCACTTTGTGGCGCAGAGTTGAAAATATTAATCTTTAATGGTGGGCTTTCAAGAATTTCAGAATACTATCAATAGTCACCATTAACATCTGCCCTGTTCCATGCTCTTCATACAATACAAATAAACGCTTTTCAGACCAAAAGTCTGAAAAGAGGGCCATGGCGTTCTATGGCTGGTTAAGATAAAGTCATTGAGGGTGCTCTTTGGTCCAAAAGGGGGAAATCATGAATCCAAAGCACTCAAAGAAAACAAATAAATGTTAACAAAGCTATAATAAAAAAAAACTAGTTCATCATCGAACACAATTGCCTGAAGAAATCCACTTGAGTACAAAACATGTAGGCATGTATTTTTTTACTTGTTCTGTGATTAACTATCCTGTTTTATTAAAGCTTTTTTAACCTTCTGAAGAGTGCCTTGGGATTATTTTCTTTGGATTGTAATTGCTCTTTAGACACAGGACTTCAGGCATCCCCCATTTCACAATTTACCTACCTTATTCCAAGGACAATTCTATATTTTTTAAATGGAAAGTAACAGATAAAATAGAACTCTCATTCGTGCGTGCGTGCGTGCGTGCACACACACAGTGAAACACTTGACAGAAACGTGGCTTTCATGGTGGTGGATGTGATGTTAGAGGTAAACTAACCTAAATGTGCAGTTTGTAGTCCCGCTGACTTTGGTGACCTCATGGCCTGGTAATGAATTTAACGGATAGTTCCGGTCATGGATTAGGATTGGCTGAGCTGTGTTCAAAGCCGTTGTAAAATATGTTCTAAAATCACTATAAGCCATGGCCTTTTGGGGCTTATTCCTGTATTAACTCATCCTCTAGACCAGTGGTTCCCAGAAAACCTTTTCTGGATCAGGGCCCACTTGAAAATCTTGAAAGCAATAGTGGCAAACCCATCTGACCACTTAAAGTGGCAGCCGAATGGCTGCCACGTTAAGTGGTGAGATGGGTGGGGCGTGGGCATTTTCAGTGCATGCTTATTTAAATGATCAATCAATCGATTGTGTTCTGGCTTGGATCAATGGAACCAACGTAGTATAAAATGCTATTTTTTGGTATCACAATGAAAATATTTTTTTAAAGGTTTTAAAGACAAAATACCTTGATATCTTCCAATACTTTTTTTAGTACACTGTTGAGAATAATGGGCTTGAGAGTTCACAAGCAGATGCGCTTCATTTTACATAATGGGATCAGTTTTTAGCAACAATGTATCTCTCTATCAATGTCACAGAACACCTTCCCATCTCTTTTTGTGGGATGTCCTCTTCCCTTTGTTTTTTTCTCAGCTTAGAACATTTTAGACAGAGAGTTAAAAGACAGGAAAAAGACATGGGTACATTGTAGCTGCAAATAGGTGAATGTACAATTGTGTCAACATGGACTGTTAGAAGTTGAAAGCTGTGAGGGGTCCAGACCAATCACAGACAGACATTTATTCTTCTATGACCAAATCTGTGACGCCTCTTTATCGGCAACACCATCCCCACCGACTGTTCAATTTCAAAAACGATTTGGGAGAAATGTTTCAACAGCTTAATAACACATATACACCTACTTCTGAGAAGTTTGGACAAAACTGTCATTGATTTATGGCCAAATTTGCACCAGGCACTTGGTACTACTGGCTATTGGGTGATTTCAAAATAATTTTACACATGATTTATCAGTGTTAGGAAACATATCCTACGAGTTTTGTAATAACTGGACAAACACATTTCAATTCATTGTCTGTTCTGTGTATGCCACGCCCATTTGTTGCATGTGTAGAGCCCCCTAGTGGTTGATTTGAATTTAGCTTTCAAGGTATGCTCCAGGTACAGTATTGACAATTGCACACACACAAGCTCCCCGGAGGACGTGGCAACACAATGTGCAGGCAGACTATCAGTGCTACTACACCCCCCCTAATGCCATGTCCAGCTCTAGCTCCTATCATTCAGCCTTACCAGCAAAGAGGAGGGTGAAGATGATGGTAAGCTGATAGACAGCGTGGCCCAGGATGTTCTTCATCATGGTACGGGAGATGAGAGGCTTGTTGCGGCCGTACGGCTTGCGCAGGAGCAGGGACTCGGTCGGGGGTTCTGTGGCCAGCGCCAGGGAGGCCAGAGTGTCCATGATGAGGTTGACCCACAACATCTGCACCGCTTTCAGGGGAGAGTCCTAGAGGGAGGGGAGGGGCAGTGAGACCAGGTAACAGACACTGGTCGACTGGATCTGTCGACTGATGTCAAGTCAGTCGCATGGTGCATGATGAATATGGCACGGTGAGTTGACAGACCAACCGCCGTAATTTAATTTGTATAATCATGATATCGACTAGGGATTCAACAGTTCATTTAACTAATTGATTGAATCAATATTTAAAACAAAATATTGATTTAAATAAAATTAAAAAAAAAAAAAAAAAAAAAACATTAGCTAAAATAGCCCATCTATAAGGTCACAACATGAGGTTATGCGATGTGTTGTGAGCTTGTACATAAGCTATTTTCGCAGTAGCCCATTGTATGACAAAGTATAAAATAGGGATTAAGTAGTTAATCAGACCAATCAATTTAGTATATTATAAAACGATAATATACACATACAAAAAAAGATTATAGATTAATCAAAAAGGTTGTTGCTAGACTAGACCGCATTTTTTATCCAAGTGAGGTCCATCGCAACGTGGATGGCTTGCGTAACTCATGTCAAAACTGTCAAACAAGGCAGTCCTCAATATTTTCACAAACATACTTTAGTGTACTATTTAGCTGTAAAATTTGAGTTTTTAACATGGCTAGCTGTCAGCCAGGGTTGAACACGGCATAGCAAAAACCAAGCAACGCCCAACTCGCAATATATAACTGCTGGATTGTTTCAGAAACCAATGTACACACAGCATCGAGAGAAAGAAGGTAAACAAAATTGTGAACGTATAATTATCAAACTGGGAATGGACACAGCAGCTGTACAGTGTACATTAAATGCAACAAAGATGTGGGTATACATGGATGCAAAAATGTGTACTGTAAGTGCAACATCAATCCGAAGTATGTGCAAGGAGTGTACAGTTTCACATGTGCAATGTATTTTTTTTTTCAAATGCTGAAGGTTTTACAAGGATTTGTAGGATATGTATTAGGCGATAACATACAGGCTACATAATGAATACTGTATAAACAGAATGTGGATACATGTCTTGTACTGCAGGCAAGTTATGAGACAACATTTCTGGCTACAGTCCCGATTTATACTTTGTTGCGTGCCGGTGTCATGAATAAGAAAAAGCCTGCGACAGGTTGTCAGCTTGTAGATCTGCTATTTTCGGTTATAAATTAAGCATACAGTACCTGTGTGATACAGGCACCGGTGAAGGCCACAATGACGGCCACAACGTTGACAGTGAGCTGGAACTGGAGGAACTTGGAGATGCTGTCGTAGACATTTCTCCCCCACATGACGGCCTTGACAATGCTGGAAAAGTTATCGTCTGTCAGAATGATGTCCGAGGCTTCCTTGGCTACATCTGTACCAGCGATACCCTGACGAGAGACGGAAGCAGAGATGTGATGATGACCATAACAAAAGTAGTATGTACTTTCCCGTCCGAGTTGCATTATATGACTACAAATCGGAAGCTGCATTATTTGACATGTTTATGGCTATGTTTGCTTCTAATGCACAAAATACAATCACCCAATGATGTGGGTTTGATAAGAGGTACTGTAAGATGAGGCTGAATCTGCTTTTATTAAAGTATTGTCTACAATTATCACATTTGGAAAAAGGGGGTTGGTAGTAGTCAAGTGGTTTTGAAGGTTGGACAGGGTACAAGTCCCTGTCCACATGTCCCATGGTGTGGTGGTTTAAATCCTAAGAATCATCATCACTGCTCAATACATGTACATATCAGTTATTTTTCTCCCAAAGGAGTTTTACAGTACATTTTTATTTGCTCTATCTTTACCCTCATTCATATTCCATATCCTATGAGTTATGGATACATTTTATCCACAAAAATGTGGGTAATCCAAACTTTTGCAAATTAAATGCACCTCGATGAAAACAACAAGCACGTCACTTCCTCACTGATGGGATACATAGTGTTGTTGGGTTACGGGGGAGCGCTTGTTTTATTTCACTCAACATCCCTGCATACTTCCTTTAGTCTACTCATTTAGTAGCGAGTTGCGTGCCCTGCGTCCAACTACTGCCGATGTGCTCATGAGCAAGAATCTACTCTAGACCTTCAGATGCTCCAGTATGTTGTAGGTCGTCAGTGGCCAACAGTGGAGGAAAACAACACGTGTGCTGAACAAAGGCCATTTTGCACGATCAAAAGTGTCATCTGAGTTTAAATTGAATGGAGGGCTTTTTGTGTCAGAAATAATCTCTGTTGATGGGAATTGATTTGGGCTCAAATGAATCAGCTATTAGGGATAAACAATGAGCCATTGGCTCACATAATGGCTGCTGGATCTGGCTGGCTCAATCAGACAAGATTCAATTTTAAAAACACAGGGTGGACTCAGGCCATATGTGCTGGTCCAAGCACAAGTGTGTTTTAACAAGAATTCATCCCTTGTGTTTCCTGGGAACTGAAATTCTAAGCTTTGACTCTGATACATATATATATAGATATATATATATCAATATATATATATAAATATATATCTACATATACCTATATAGATATATATCTGGTCATATATATATGACCAGCTGTCTCCGTGCTGCAAATTTGGGCCAACTCATACCCTGGGCTATATCATTATCCTCTCCATTTTCAATTAAACTGCTTTTAGGTTAGACTCACAACCTCCGTCAAGCTGTTCATTTATCTCATGTAAAGTGAGCGGTGGAGTATGGTGACGGACAGTAGAGTAAACAGTGATGCAGTGGTAACCGTTTCTGTCTGTCCTTTCCTGACCTCACAGGGCTTGCATAACCGCTAGAGCGACTGCTCTAACCACTGCTACCGATTAGATGTGCAAGTCTCTCTCTCTCCCTCTCTCTCTCTCTCTGTGGGCTTAATGGTATGTGTCTTGCTGAGCATCTCCTAACGCCATTAGTCTCTCTCCTCCGTGGCTAATGCATCTCTCTCTCCTGTGGGCTCATTTATTCACAGCCAGTTGCCCTAGCTGCAGGGTCTCGCAGTTAGCCCAGCAGGGGCAGGATGAGGGTGCACCCCCTACTGTTTGCCACTTTAAATCAATGAAAATAGAACGACAACTTTTGGCATGGGTGAAAATTGGATATGTTGTAGAGGGACTGCGGTCAAAGTCATTGGGGAGTTATGAAGTAAAAACAAATCTATGCAGGCTACAGAAGATCATAAGATACGAGGTTTACACTTTAATACAGGAAGGCACACACTCTTGTACTGTACAAGGCATGCAGTGATCTAGCACACACATATTCACTGTGCTCAAAAGCCAACTCATTCAAGGTCAACTTTTGTTACACTGCCTTAATGAAGGAGCTGCCATTAATTTGGAGACTTATCAGGGATGAGGTTCGGCTAAAATTACTTTTTGAAGGCGGCATTAGAAATATAATTACATTGTTAGTCTCTCGCTAACACAACTGTGCTGAGAAAATAAACGTGGCAAAATGCAACAGTCAGATTAGACAACCTGGAAACAGTCAAGGAATCAATTTAATGGAAAAATCGTTAAAAAAGGTTGTTACCATGGCAAATCCAACATCAGCCTTCTTGAGGGCAGGGCCATCGTTAGTGCCATCTCCTGTTACAGCCACCACCTGCCGTGTTTCCAAAACACAGCTGTCAATGATACCTGTGTTAGAAAACAAAGACATGGCATCCCATTAGTTCTTAGTGAACCATGTTTCGAAAAGGTTCTAGCACAGGACAATCCTCTGTGTTCATTTAACTCTGAGAGTGTACAAATGTATCAGAATTTAGTTACATTTGTACACTCTCTGAGTTACGAATGGATAAATCAACCCTGAGGATTTTACAGTGTGATAGGACATGAAGAATACATAGATGTACTTTGTTTCTGCCTATTTGGATACATTTTTCCCAAAATAAGCTGGTTGCATTCGGCGAGAGGGGAAGACAAGCAATACATCACGGGCTACATTCAAACCCATGATAGTAGGCCGGGAATAGGTCCGTGCCTACTCTGTACGCAGTGAGCATACTTGTACTAACCAGTTGAGTCCTGAGGTTGTCCCGTGTTTGTTTTATGATAACTAAATGACTCAAAATACCCCCTCAGACAACAATCTACAATACCCACTCCTAGCCTACAATCTGTAGTCAAAACCCATTCAGACTACTATCTACAGTACCCACTCATTCTACAGTCCGCATTCAATACCCACTCAGACTGCAATCTACAGTCAGTACTCACTCAGGGTACTATTTGTCACAGTACATTTGCCCATAAGTTAAATTTTGACCTCTGCATTTAACACACCTTAACTCTTAGGAGCACTAGGCACTATTGATATATTGCCCATGGAGCATCTAGGTTAAAGGAGTAGTTCACCCCAAAAATGACTTAAATTTTACCTCTGCATTTAACAAACCTTAACTCTTAGGAGCACTAGGCACTATTGATATAGTGCCCATGGAGCATCTAGGTTAAGTGTCTTGCTCAGGGACACTGAAACATAGACCAGGACCGGGTAGCGAACCGAGGATCTTCCGATTCCCAGATGGCATCTGTACCTATTTAGCTATGGCTGACCCCGCCTACTGCCAGTCTACAGTACAGCTTTAATATTTCAATTAATGAAAATGTTCTACTCTTGACATTTATTCATTTGACTGTATACACTAAAATGGTTATCTGTTCATCTGTTTGTTATATATTAATTCTTTACTTTATTACGTTTTCGAAAAGCTCTATAGAAATAAAGTCAATATTATAGTTGTGCTTAGATTTTGAGGGACTTTTGGGCGATCCAATAGCTGAGTGGTTAGGGCGTGTACCACATAATGTAGCCCTGATGGCGAGTCCCTAGTTCAAAAATAAAAATGATATTGAGCGAGTGTTTACTGGCTCACCCTTCCCTTATTCAGAACCTGCACCTGTGTACACCACCACTCGTTCTCCCCTCAACCACCAAACTATGCCGCACTGCGCGCAGGGCTCTACATACATGCATGTGGTTTTAATGCAGGAAAATGCAAGTGAACCTGCGGATGAAAATGTACAATTTAGCCAGAGCAACTTATAAGTGCAAGATCTGACTAAATAATACAAATCCTAGTGTCTGGAAATTCTCAATCAGTCAGTGATTTGTTGAGGCAAAACGGAGTTGGAGACACCTATTTCTAAGATAGAAGTATAATACATGAAATCATGGGAGGGAGGTGTGTACAGTACACACACACACACACATACCGTACAGACTGTATTAGAACAAGTAACCAACATACAATAATGGTATCTTGCCTTTTACTAAACCAAGGGATATAATCAGGCCTGGAATTTCGTCATTTTAGGGGCTAGGCCACATGAATTTAACTTGAAGGTTAAGGATGATTTAATTTTAATATAGTACAAGAATAGCATAACTATCAGTAAAATATAAACATTTTATTTCACAGAATAATGTATTGGCAAATTACCAATATTTGTACAAAGTCATATTGGTCTCAATATTTGTCACGTTCAGCCCTGGACTTCACTGACTGAAGTAGGGGTCACATGGATCACATTCACAGATTAGAGATTTTATGTAGGCTACTTTTCCCACAAGTTATTTTCATAAAAATGTGATTGAACATGCACTAATAATGACTTTAGTTGATTTCTCACTATTTAAAATATAGTATTTCTTAATTATTAATAATTATAGCTTGTAGATTTTCACAATTTTGAATTGTTTTTAAATAATAATTGGCTAGGTCAACCTGGCCTGGTGGGGATCTGCCCTGTGCACAGACTTTGAATTTGCTTGCAGTTATTCATTTCTATTGCTTGCTGGATATTAAGACTCATAATTTGGGGATTTTGTCACATTTATTATTCTATATTTTGTTGTTGATCAAGCGTTGGGTTTTGTACTGTGATTTGATGTGCACATATGCGCTGCAACTGACAATCAATGAGACAGACAGCTGCTATGCAGTTCACTTGTTCTACTGGGTAGTTCCTAGTTCTAGTAAAATGGTAGTTTCAATGTTCAAGACAAGGGTAGGGTAGCCTACATTAATGATAAAAAACATCGAGCACATCTGTGGCAAAAATACCAATGGCGACGTTGTCAACAAAGCGCTCTCTCTCCCCCCCACGGCATTTTAAGATGGAATATAGGCACGGAAAAAATCTAAATGTGCAGCATTTCACTTCATGCTGTCCAATAAAGAGTTTAGAATCTCAGCCAGACAGCTGGTGGTGTACTATCTACCTGAGGAGGAACGGTGATATCAACTGTGGCCGTAGGGCATGTAATTTTTCGAGGGGCACGCAGCCAAACAGAGGGGCAACGAGGGCCATGGCGAGGGTGGCTGCAATGAAATCCCTGCCCTGGATATAATTGCGTTTAAATGTAGATTATCACAATACATTTGAAAAAACATTGAACTGTTTACCAGCCTCAGGCCAGGCTGCATCAGTTCTCGCCAACAGCTTGGGTTTGATATCGAGGGCAACAATCAATGGCGGGTGCTAATTTATTTATCACACATATAGCCGTATTTATTTCAAGAGACAATGATAAAATAGCATACTATCAGCACATTGATTTAACCACTTAAACCCTCGGGGGCCCCAGGGGTCTATTCTTGGTCCCCTCTACACCAAATCTTTTCGCAGAAAATAGCCGATCTACAAGCTCACAATGTCGTAATGTTTTTATTTCATTTGGTGTGAATGCAACCTTATAAAAGGTCTTTACTCATCGGGGGTGGGATGAATAAACAATAAAAAAATTGGCAACGAGTATTATGCATTTCGTTGTCGTCAATTGTAAACCTTGTATGTCCAAAACAGTTACTTTTAGGGAAATGGAAAGAACCTGACTTAACCACTTTTACTTTCAAAACAGTTAAAAAAATAGCAGATCTACAAGCATGCATGTCGTGATGCAGCAATGCGCTGTGAGCTTATAGATTGGCTATTTCCGCAACTTTTGCATGACACTGCTGTACAACGAACTAGGGCATACATTTATATCAAAAAAAGAAAAGGAAAAAAAAGGGAACAAAAACATAAAAAGTTGAAATATGCAATAACCCCCCCCGGTGTAGAAGGCCCTTAACCCATTAAATCCGGGAACGCATCTGTGTAACCACTTTAACCATTATTTTATACTTTGGCTATTCAAAAATAGCAGATACAAGCTCATAGCACTATGATAGCACTAAAATAGCAAAAATCGTAAAGAAATTGATTTGAGTTACAAATGTTCGCTTTAAAAAAATATATATTCAAAGATTTGCACACATTTTCATGATTTTTCAAAAAATAGCTGATCTACAAGCTCATAGCACTCTGTGCCGCGTTATGAGCTTGTATACAGTATCTTCTATGTTTTAATAGCCAAAGTATAAGATAATGGTTAAAGTGGTTAAAATCTAAAACTAGAAAAAGTGCTCCTCGGAGCACAGGTCAGGTAGGTTATTGTGGCCTCCTGGTGGCGCTATAATAGGCCAATGTGAAAAGGGTGCCATTTATTCTTAGGTCGTTCACGGCAATCGGACACTGCATTCATGATTTGAGGCATTTTGTTCCAACAATGTGTTTTGCTAAATTAGACCTGCTGGTGGCGCTATAACAGGCCAATGTGAAAAAGGGTGGGATTTCCTCCTTGACCTAGTGGGAATGTGTTTGTGAAATTTCACGGAAATCACAAGCTGCGTTCATGATTTGAGGCATTTTGTTTAAAACGGACCAATCCTGCAAATTTTGGAAGCCAACCTTAGCCAATGAAGATGGAATATGGGAAATCGGACAGATCCTTGTTGATCACATGACTATAGAGATACTGTGTACCGATTTGCATGACGTTTGGATAAAATCTGTAGGAGTAATGTAAAAAAATGGGTTTTGCACAAATCGGCCTCCAGGTGGCGCTATAACAGGCCCATGTGAAAACTTTGAGGCAGAGGTTCTGAATTGGCATCCAGGGGAGTGTGTGTGCACAGTTTCGCAGCGACTGGGCCAACGGTGCCGGAGATATGCTGCTAACACACGGACAGGACACACGGACACACACACGGACGGACGGACGGACGGACGGACGGACGGAGGGTAAAACATACTCTCTCGCCATGCCTTTCGGCCTGGCGGGGACAATGACAGATGCTTTCCCGGTCTTAATGGGTTAAGGCTGGAGACTTTCTTCATTTTGCTTTCTGGTGCTGTCTGAAGGGATACATATGGAAATCTAAAACCAGCAACTAGTGATGCCTGTGTTTACTGTTGATGTGGGTATGCCTTGTCTTTGTAAACATGCCTGGAAGTTGGCAGTGGTCATGTTGATCACATTCTGCGAAAGAGTGATTGATTTCTCTATGATTCCAGACTTTTTTCCCCCAACACAGTAAAAAGGGAAATTAGTCTGCATTTCTTTTATACTAAAGCGCCTTGATCTAAAGTGCTCTACAATGTGTGTTACATTCACCCATTCACATTCCCTCTCCCATGACGGGGGCATCAATGGCACAAACCTGCCATCGATGAACCTAGGGGTTCAGTGTCTTGCTCGAGGAAACTTAAAACACAAAGCCAGGAGGGCCCGGGGATCGAACTAGGAACTTTCTGGTTCCCAAACATTCGCTCTACCTCCTGAGCCAGTGCCACCCCTGTACAACACTGATTCAATCATCTGTGTTAATCTGCAATCCACAAATATATCGAGGTAGCAGATCGACTTACCCTTGACTAGTGTGTGTTTGTCCGTTGGGGAGGAGCGAGCCAGCACACGTAGCTTCGGCCAAACCTTATCCAGACGCTCTTGTTCCACCTGGAGTATGAAACATCAACATATAATGTATTATTTGTTAATTAAGTCCATTATGTGCTTCCACCTCAATTACTTTAATTCTTCTTTTTCCTTTCCAAAATAAATGTCCCACTCCCTGCGATGGTTGTCACAGTGGTAGTTATTGTACTTGATTAACAATAGATTACATTTTAATGTGAGCATTAATTACATTAATGAGCATACATTGATTTTGAGTAATGTCCACCACTGCTCTAGTGGCTAGCCTCACCTCTCCCTGGTCATTACGGATCTGCTGGTTAAACTCTTTGCCTTCCAAACAGATGAAGTCTTCGCCGGGCGTCAGGATGCCACACTTGGTTGCAATGGCACGGGCAGTATTGATGTTGTCTCCAGTCACCATGCGCACAGTTATGCCAGCACGCTGACACCTTCTAATAGCATCTGGTACCTGGAAAAGTGTAAAAATGGGAAATTAATGATTAATCAAGAATGGAAATGAGTGACCAGCCAAAGTTGCCAGTTTACGCCACTTGAAGTTAGAATTCAGCTAATATAATAATAATATTCCAAAAAGCTGATCTGTTGCATTGTATCAACAAATAATTGACTAGCCAAGCTTTGATTCATTCAGATTAGAAATACATTTCTTTTGTGCATTGTAAGCACGAGGGAAGTGATTGAGGAAACGAAATTGCAAGATGTTTGACTCAAGGGAAGGGTCACAAACATCTTGAGGAGAAATGATTGCATAAGATGTTGAAAGCCTTGTTTCAAAACAATGAAAACTACCTTTGATATCTGTGCCCTCATTGGTATGAATGTTGTGCTCACTGTTATGTATACATAATTAATAAAACTCAATCTAAAACTCAAATCAGTTAAACACCAGAATGGACATTTTTAGTGGTATCAGTTTTTTTACATTACCACATTCGGTTAGTTTCAAAGCTGTGTATATTTCCCAACAGCATGTAATTGCATTACAGATCATGTGTGAATGTAGATTTAGAGATTGTGCTTCTCTTAAGGAGAATTCCCTGTGGAATTCCCTGGTACTCGAGGCTGATACTCCTAGCTCTAGAGTGAGTTTGGAGAGTGTTATTTATTCTGCCAAAGAATAGCCCCAACGCATTGCCCTCTTTTTGCCAGCTTTGATCTCTGCTCCATTTGTATTCAGGCTATTATCTTCGTCGCTGAGCATGAGTGTGTGGGGCACTGACAGCCTCTACCATGACCTCTGAACCCGCTGTGTGTGGTACAGGGAATACATGGGGTGTTATTGGCGTGTGGTACGATATGTGGTTTCCTAAAATTAACCTCCCTCTGCTGTGCAGAGTCACTCCTCATTAGAGTGATCTGATTACTTATTTATAGATCATTTGGAGCCCTGCCATTGTGGATGCTTTGCAATGTATAAACATATCCATGTGTGTGTGTGTGTGTGTGTGTGTGTGTGTGTGTGTGTGTGTGTGTGTGTGTGTGTGTGTGTGTGTGTGTGTGTGTGTGTGTGTGTGTGTGTGTACGGTCGCACGCATGCACCCACCCACCCACACACACACCTGTACAAATACGCATAGACCTGTACAAATACACACACAGAAGGAGAGAATAATACTTATAATGGCCAAACTGTATTTTACATATTACATATCTCCTATCCTATCTCTCTTACTAATCTGAATATTGAAACCATAGAGACTACATTTTCCATCCATTATGAAACATATAGCCTAAAGGCAATTTCACATGAATGCAGAATAAAACACAAGGCATATTACTGTATACTGTCGTAAGCTATTCAGTATGCCACTAGCTCTTAATTAGACAATTTTCTGCTCTTTCAGTGTAAAGGTAGCGGTAATCATGTGCACGTACATGAGTACAGTAACTAATTGAAGGCTAAAAATCTAAATGGTTCAAATGGTTTATACAGCTTTGAACACATTACACATTTATCAGATGTGTTATCTGACATTCAGCTGCCCTTTCAACCCAATTGGGAGTTAAGAGTGAAGCCCACTGTCTTTGAAGCTATTTTCAACCTCTCTTATGCATCAGTCTTCTCCTGACATTAACAACTGTAATGACTCTTAATATGTCACCTGTGACCCACTGGGGACTGGTACGACATATTAAATATGATGAGCTCGGCAGGTCAGAGACTACAAACTATAGTATATACACCTAAACCAATTAATTCTAACATAGAATCATTGTGTGTGCGTGTGTGTGTGTTAGTGTGTGTTAGTGTTTGTGTGAGGGACTTGAGGCTAATTTATACTTTTTGTTGCACTATCCTTTTGAACAGTTGCTAGCTAACTTTTCAAAACAGCTGTTGGTCATTTGTAAAATCTTTGGTTTCATCTTGCTCCTTCTTAAACTTGCTTAATCTATTTAGAGAATAGAGCATAACAAAATGTATATCCTAATATGAAGGCAAATATAATATTGTTATAATAGCCTGTAGAATAGCAAATGCTGTACACTGCCACACTTAAATGACGCCATCAAACGGTGAGAAAAGATGTTGAGGCAAGAATTTTATGCCACAAACTATGAGAACTCATCAAACATGCTGGTTTTCAGGCACCTGATCATTACCCCATTATGATTAAGACATAGGGGTCAACCCTGCCACCTACCTCAGGTCGCACAGGGTCTTCAATGCCGACAACAGCAATGCAGGTGAGTTCATTGAGGATGTCATTTTCAGCGTCCCAATCTGGCTCGCCAGCGGAGGCAGGAAAGTCCCTGTAGGCCACACAGATGGTCCTCAACCCTTCACAAGCCATGGGCTCAATCACTTTACGCACCATCTCATCACGATCCTTAGATTTGAAGATTCGTGGCTGACCCTGGTTGTCCAAAATACGGGAACATCTAAGACAAGAAGGGGGGAGTAAAAAAATGAGTTAATCACTTTAGCCCCATATTCTTTGCTGTACGACAAATAGTAGTCTGCTATCTGTATCATTTTTGAAAATCATTTTTTTTTTTTTTATGTGCCCAACATAGGGCTGCCAGGTTTGATAGGAAACTAATAGATAGATTCTTTCATTCATCTATCTATCTAGCATGCACCTATTGATCTACTGTATCCATTCATCCAGATATGAATTCATCCATCCATTCTCTTCATATCAAACACTTCCAGTCCCAGTTCACTCTGCATACTTGCGCAGTACGATCTCGGAGGCGCCTTTGCTGTACATGCGGAAGCCTCCATCGGCGTTCTTCAGCACGGTGCTCATGGACTTGCGGGAGGAGTTAAAGGTGTACACTTTGTAGAGGCTCTCCTCTGGGATCTCATCTCTGATTGGCTGGTAGTCCCTCTTCAATTCCAGCACCAGGCCCAATAGGGAGCACTCTGTCTTGTTGCCCACATGGCGTGGCAGGCCGCCCTCTTTCTCTGGTACCTAGACATTCAGGAAATAGCTAGATATGAAGTCTCTATATAAACATGTTTTGGTGTCATATCACAGTGCATTATGTGGAAGATGTTAATCCAAATGCAAAAACACAGCAAACGAGCACACAAAGAAAATGGATAAGAGAGACCATGTTTGTGTGCCTGAGGGTTATTTAAAGCAAAAACATCTTTGTGTCTTATGTATGTAAAATGATACCCGTGAGAGTTAGTTACACAGCCTTTATCTTATTGTTTGACTATTGCAACTGCTCTTTCCTGTATAGTGTGTGAGGGTCAGAGTTGCTACACAAGTGTTACATGTATGTGTTGGCTTACTGTAGGTGCATATGTTCAAGAACAAAAGGTAATAAAAAAATACTTAAAACACTAAAAACACAAAAACTGAACTCATGAAGGGTCTGCAGTGCACAACAGAAATATGCATGAATAATCACGCAAGAAATACAATTTCTGTGTGTGTGTGTGTGTGTGTGTGTGTGTGTGTGTGTGTGTGTGTGTGTGTGTGTGTGTGTGTGTGTGTGTGTGTGTGTGTGTGTGTGTGTGTGTGTGTGTGCGCGCGTGCGTGCATGTGTGCACGCACGTTTCATATTCCTTGGAGTCCAGTGGGATGGGTACTAACCTGGATAGCCTCATTCATTCATGTGCAAACACCCATGTGCACACATATGTTCCTCCACCTCTCTAGCCAAGATCTTCAGTGCATGTGCATGTGTGTGCATTTCTGATGTACTGCTCCACATGCCACGAGCATTTTCAGAGCATGTTTAGTTTAATGATCAATCGATTATTTGGGTGCCCACTTGCAATGTCCTCATGGCCCACCAGTGGAACCTGGCCCACAGGTTGAGAACCACTGGGTTAGTGTATATACACAACAGATCTGTGGCTTAGACACCAACATTGAATTGTTTACACACCCCCATCCTGTAACCAAGGGCCTTGATTACTTGGGCAAAGGTGATCATTCTCCTGGCACTAGCTCAAGTTCTATAGTAGAACTTGAGAAATCAACCTTGTGAGGACCATTTCCCCAGGGACCCCACAAGTGAAATATAACTTTTTTATGATTAACGAATATCTTTAGAGTTAAGGATAGCCTACAATTAGGAAGGTTTTCAGGTTGGGGTCAGGGATAGGATTAGGCATTTAGGTGTTAGGCGTTTACGGGTTAATGTTATCCTTAAAAATGGCACACAAAGAAATCTTTAAAATGGCATTTATAATTAAAAAAAAAATAGCCATCCTAAAAGGTTGCACTCTTCTTGACTTACTTAACCCATTAAGACCGGGAAAGCATCTGTCAATTTAGATTTGAACCAATTTTAACCATTATTTTATACTTTGGCAATTTTTTTTAAATCATGAAAATGTGTGCAAATCTTTGAATATATATATATTTTTAAAGCGAACATTTGTAACTCAAATCTTTGCTTCTGGGGAGGTCCCTGGAACTAAATATTTTGAAATGGGTGGTCCGTGGGCCAAATACATATAATGGTGGGGGTCCTTGACATGAAAAGGTTTGAGAACCACTGATATTATAGCAACATAAGTGTTTCAGAAAACTGTTTGGATTTAGAAGACATTTTGTGGAATCGGCCTCAGGTCTTAATGAGTTAATACCAACGTGTGTGTGTGTGTGTGTGTGTGTGTGTGTGTGTGTGTGTGTGTGTGTGTGCCTGCTCTGCTGCAATGATGCATCATAAGCCCATGTCCTCACCAGGATCTTGGTGGTGTAAGCAGAGTTGATGGCGATACTGTTGACCAGGACCTCCAGTGTTGATGGTTTAATGGCCTCTGGCTCAGGCACCGTTCTGTAGTGCGTGTCCCCTATGAAGGCCTGTACCACGGTCATGCGGTTCATTGTCAGCGTGCCCGTCTTGTCAGAGCAGATGGCCGTGGCATTGCCCATGGTCTCACAGGCGTCCAGGTGACGTACCAGGTTATTATCTTTCATCATTTTCTACACATAGAGGGGGGGGGGGGTGGTTAGTGGCTATCTTTCACGCTTTATTTGCTTTGGCCATAAGAAGACATCCATGTGTCATTTTAAGCTAATCCCTGAACAAAACATAAGAGCAAAGATCTTTAAGAAGCAAATATCATTAAAAAACAATAGAGATTGAAGAGATGTATCATGGAAATCAAACAAATATTACATATACACATACACAATTAAAGATAAATAAAAGACAAAACAATTATGATTAGAAAAACAACATCGTCCACATTCATTATAGCATTACCTTGAGGGTATAGAACAAATAACTCATTACAAATATTAATAATAATAACTTGCTTGTATTGTTGGAAATGCTAGAAATGTTTAAATATGTTTAGCTGTTTTTGTTGGTACAATAGGTGTAGCTTTGCTGTATTAAGGGCTAAATGTTGTGCACATAATATAAATACATAATAATAAAATATAAACATAATAAAACAAATCTATGACAACCTGAAGGGAACCATGCACTGTGTGTATATGTCACAGACAAATCTTTAAAAAAATATATATATATATAAATGTAACTGTGAGTGTACAGTTGTAACCAAATGGACCCATTGGATTTGTACACACTTGAAACAGCACTGAAAACTTTACTGTGTGAGTTTGTTTGGGACTTCATCATCACCTTCACAGAGTACGCCAGGGAGATGGTGACAGCCAGGGGTAAACCCTCCGGCACTGCTACCACCAGCACAGTCACACCGATGATGAAGAATTTGACAAAGTATTGGATGTAGATGGGTGTGCATTCCTTCATCCAGGGTCGGCCTTGCACGCCAAAGGTGTCCACCACAAAGTACAGGATCAGAATGAGGACCGTGACGGCAGACATGATCAGACCTGGATGGACAGGGAGAGGGGTGGCAGGTCAGAGGAAGAGGTTAAAGGGAAGGTCATTCAAATACAGACAGTTCCTTCAGCATATACATTCAATACTTTGTATTTAGTACCCTAGTAGATGCTCAGCAAAGTTGTACAGATATACATTTGTACAAATGGTTACATTTTAACAAATGGTTAAATTAACACTGAGGATTTTACTGTGTGTAAAGTAAGGTGATTGTATTTATACAGCACATGTCATACAGAAAGACATCACAATGTGCTTTACAGCATGTTGTGGACAAAACAGCAAAACGGCAGCATTAACAATAGCAACAATAACGATAACTGACAAAAGTAAGTGTGTGTGTGTGTGTGTGTGTGTGTGTGTGTGTGTGTGTGTGTGTGTGTGCTGCAGTAGTAATGAAGTGCAGAGAAAATAAGTGCAATGTGTCAGTTACTGTATTAAGTTGGCACCTCCCATCACAGATGTTTGACCAACTAAACCTAAAGCTTTTTTTTTTTAAAGGCTCAAATATGAATGTGTTAATACTAGAAGGCTAGAAACTAAAAAAGAATTAGATTGCAAATGCATTAAAAACGTCCATATTTTCAGTAGTTTTTTCCAGCAATGTCAACTCTTTTTTTTTTTTTTTTTTTTTTATGATTTATTAATAAACAAGGTTACACAGTAACTACAGTTACTCAATTACACAGTCTTTAATAAAACAATAACATGAAAAATATTTAAACTATGTTTTATCTGAACTAAATTAACAAACTAACGGTACTCTAAAAATGTGGTTATGCGCACATCATGGCAAGCTAGTAAGCTGGACCATTATGTTTAATTTAGAGCCTGTCAGACATAGATCTGCTGTGTCGTGTGTTGAAAACAGCAGATCTACAAGCTTGTGACGCATTGTGAGATTGCAGATCTGCGTCATTAACTAGAAATCAGGCTTTAGAGACATGGGAAGATTCATAAGAGACAGACGCATCACTGAAATAAAATTATATTACACCACATTACCCGGGATAAATAAGGTCATGGACTATATATTTCTGCTCCATTTCACTTTCCCGTCAACCACCTTTTGTGAGTGTTTTTGCTCCACATTCTATTTCTGTACAGGAATTAAAGGGCAAATTATCACTGGACCTGGTGCATGGCTAAAGAATACCACACTTACACTTATGAAAGCTCATGAGTGTATTAAGGTCAACTCAAATGACACAGTAAATGCATTCAATTCCTGAGTAAATCGTGTTCCCAGTAAAATGTGCACCTAATAAAACAGAGTGCATTTATGACCAGCCCCCTGGCCTCTTCACGGTCTCACCACTTTGCAAAAAGCACTTTATGTGTTTTAACAAATGTGACCCACTTTGTCACTTACAGACACCATTGACCCCAAAACACATTTGGAGTTCCATGCGGTGCAGGATATCAGAGATTAGTTCAGCATAATCTTACTGTCGCTTCCAGGAAACGACAGTCTAGCGTTTTTGTACATCAAATATTGAGAGAAACGTGTCAGAATACATGTCAGCATTCACCCAAAATCTGTTAAGAAAGTACCATAATGTTTGGTCCAATGCCGTTTCAGAAGCACTTGCAGTTGGACCCGTTTCAAAGCAACTTCACTTAGAATACACTTTCTATGTTTGTATGTATTATTTCACCATCAAATAACAGCAGTATATTATCTTTCTCTGCTGGATTAAGTAGCCTTAATAGGAACCTACGGTTCCTGAGCCATGTGGCCCATAGTTCAGGAGCCCATCTCCTGTTTCTGTGGCATGAGGCAGCTTGATGTACAAGTACACCCCCTGGACATGACACTAGTACATTTCCCATGACCCTTGATGCTGAGTGCCAAGCAGGCGGGCACTGGGTACCATTTTCCTATAGTCTTTGGTATGGTTTTGGCCGGGACTGAACCCAGACCTTCCAGTCTCAAGAGCAGAAACTGGAATGGCACACACACACAGGTGCTTCACACACTTTAAACCATTCAATCCGGGAAAGCGTCTGTGTCATTTTAGATTTTAGCCACTTAACCATACTTTGGCTATTCAAAAATAGCAGATATACAAGCCCAATGAGCGTGTAGATTTTTTTGCTATTTTTTGAAAATCTTAAAAATGTGAGCAAATCTTTGAATATATATATATAATTTTTAAGCAAACTTTTTTAACTCAAATCTTTGCTTCTGGCGGTCCCTGGAACAAATGAATAGCCGAAATAGATCTAAAATGACACAGATGTGTTCCCGGATGGAATGGGTTAAACAATACAGTGTTTCTCCCTATCTATCTGAGAAGAGACCTTGAGCTCCTGTTCTATGAAAGAGCATTATATTTGTTCAAAAAGGAGTATGACTGTCTGGTCTCCAGATAAGATTTTCTTCTTAAAGTGTTTTAATTAATTCAAGGATGTGGCCTGCACAACATCATTACCCAAGCATTTCTATCTACGCACGTTACATTTGATTGCACACGGCCCGGACGGCTGCCCTAGCGGTAATATAGTTATTGTAAAATTGCTTACTTATCTGCCGAGACATGTCATAAATAAAAATAAATTATATACATATATATATATATATTATTATTTTTTCCCAACCTGGCATCCCTATTTTGGGAATGTTTATTTGAAATGGCATTTATTTGTTTAAAATATGTAAAAACAAATTTTCAAAACTAGCTAAAATAGCAGATCTACAAGCTCACAATGCATCACAGTGCATTGTGAACTTGTAGATTGGCTATTTTGGCTATGAATACAGGTGTTGCCTTGAGCTTTCGACGTGTCCATCGGTGTGCCTTGGGAACAAAAAGTTAGAAAAACCCACCGGTAGAGAGATACTGTGTAATGTGTGGGTGTTGCGTTGTTCTCACCAGCCTTTCCGATCTGCACGGCCAGCCTGGTGAGCTTGCCCTGTAGCACCGACTTTTCCTTCTTGGAAACTACCCTCTTCACAACCTTGACCTCTTCCTTTTCCTCCGACTCGGCCGCCTCCTCACTCTTCAAGGGCTGGATCTCTAGTGCAATGCCATCTTGGGTCTTAGCTATAGGGGAGGTGGGAGGGAGGGAGAGGGGGGGTATTGGTGGGAGGACAGTGCATCGTGGGAGGACAGACACAAGGGAAGACGGGCAAGGTGGAGAGGGTTGGAGGCAAAGGTATAAGGAAGATGTACGAGCAGGGTGGGTGGTGGTTGGTGGGGCGCATGGGTACGTAGTTTGGAGAATGGAGATGGACAGAGAGAAGGAATGTGGAAGGGTTGACATGAGAGAGAACGAGGCAGGAGGAAATAAAAAGGGTTGGGGGGTGAAGAACAGGTTGGAGGGAGAAGGTGTATAGTAGAGTGGATAGATGGGGAGGGTGAAGGAGGGCAGGGGGTAGGGTGGAGGTAGAATATGGTGGTTGGACAGGCGAGTGGATTTAAAAAAAAAAGATAAGGGAGTGGGGTTGAGGGGTGGTTTGGGAATGACGGGTAGAGAGGCAGACAAAAGATTGTTGGTTCAGTTGGGAGTCACAGAGACAATATCCTGCCAACCAGACCAGTGATCCACAAACTCAAACTAGTCAAGCAAGGCAAGGGATTATAGAGATCCCTCTCGGATCAGAAAAACAAAAACCCTCAAGAATCAAAAACCTGGATTGTAATTTTTGGTGAGGCCTTATGCTTGATGGTAAAAATGGCATTTAACTTATTTCATAATCCAATAACAATCAATGCAAATGAAAACGGTCCTAGAAATTGGGCATTTTAGTACCTCTTGCAAACAAGGAACAGTGGTTAGTTATGAAAAAGTAGCTTGGTGAACATTTAAGCACACACAGCACAGAGTACAGCAGATGTGATAAAACAAAAGAGGATTTAACAAGAAAGTGTCATTCATAGACAAATGGTGTCCCACTTCTGTCAGGAAAGCATTAGACATCACAGCTATAACAAGGAACATCAAGGGGATAGGAGAATGAAAATTATTCCGCAGTTTCTTGTTTTGTCTTGTCAAAGGAAAAGATAAGTCGTCCTGCTATGCAACCCTGCTTCTGTTTTACATACACAAATGGCATATTTGCATTTCACCTCTTCATTGGCATGGTTTTGTCCTATTTGTAGAGCATAGTTTTCTTGATCTGTGCAACCTGGCATTTGCTGTCTCCAACAAACATTTCTGATAAATATCATGTCAAAGCACTGAATAGCAAAGTGTTAAGGAGGTGATTAATAATAATAATAAAAATAATAATAGCTTTCTTCTGACGTTTTATAGTAAGTGTATATTTGGAGCAGTTGCATGTCAATATAAGTTCTAATCTAATAAAACAGTGACAATATTAGTTAATGTCCCAATGATTAACTTTACGTTCAGTACGGTTTGTCTAGACATGGATTTGTATGGAATTTTGTTAGTGAATGGAACAAATAGTACAATGAATATGATTAAAGGCGGCTGGAAATACTAAAGTTGACAGTGATTGGGAATGACACAAATACACAGCTATACAAATTATGGACAGAAAGGCAGCAATAACCATATGCTGGCGAACTGTACCCATATTCCCTTAGAACCTCCTGCAGAATCAATGGAGGACTGACTTCTGACACCACCAACATCAATTCAGTATAAATACAAATACCAATGGACCATGTACATAAAGCATCTTAGTCCCCTGGATAACGTGTGGTAATTGGTAACACCTTATTCGCAGTATAGCCTGCAAAACACAGGAGAAATGTTTAAACATGGAGTGTGCAGTGGATATTTGGGGGAGGGGTCGACCAAGACTGAAAGAGATAATACAAAAATGTTAGAATGGATTAACAAAATCTGTCAGTCCTGTAAAAGGCCAATTTACATTATAGTGTCAAAGAAGTTTTAATAAAGCCTGAACACTAAAAAAAAAAAAATATTATTTATGAATGCAACTTGAAAAGTAATTTACTTCAGTTATAGGCCAGTGAGTTTCTGAAACCCGCAACTTGCAAGCACTGCCAAGAGGAACGGTGATGGCTTTTACAAGACGTGTCCAGAGATCTAAAGAGACTGGATCCCTGAGGTCATTCAGAATTGAGAGCTCGTTATCACAATGTTAAAACTGCCCACATTTTTACATCTGAAGAGGGCAAACTATGATTGCTACTATTACAACTTTGTTTCGTCATCCTTTCCACTGCCTCCAAATTTAAAGGCTGAAGATATTAGACCTGGACAGACATAATTACCACGACCACCAGGTCTACCACCCCATTTCCCCTCAAAGATAAGATTCTTTTTTTCTTTTTTTTTTATCTTACCTGACAGAGTTTGGCAAAGGATAGGTATCGTTTTGCAAATGTGCAAGAGAAGGTTTTAGGATAAAAGAAACCTAACCCAGGATTCTCCTTGCTATATGCACATGGTCCATTCTGAGGACAGGTTTTGGGACCAGACCACCAAGCACAACATAGAATAAATCAGAGAAAACAGAATCGACTGACACAGCTTCACAAGGACTGGACTGGACTCGCAGACTGGACTTAGGCAGGAGGACTGACGGATCAACGCACAGCACTTAAAAACAGACTCAGCACGGAACCATGGGACCACGCACGACGGAGAGAGAGGGGTGAGTGTGTGTCACAGTAAAAAGAAAGAAAAGGAAAAAAGGGGGGGGGGTTGACAAACAAAGGAAGAAAAAACTCAAATTACCCAGAAACCAATGAAAACAACAACACTAAACCACCAAAAAACAAAAAAGGAGGGAGGGTACGAGGTAGAAGAGATTGAAAAACTGTAAGCTGTATTTTAGCAAGATAGAGAGACAGAGAGAGAGAGAGAGAGGATAGTCAAACTGTGACTGGGAGGAGACAGCATGGAGTCCCGAGAAACACCCTGGAAAGAGGCAACAGTGGGAGACAGAAATCAAAGCCAAAAGGAATAAGAGGAAAAGAGAAGAAAAAAACAACAGCAGAACAAACAAACAAATTCCACAGGCTGTGATACTGCAAGGGTGCAACTCCCACACTATAGCTTTGGCCCAAGGGATATTCACCTCATCCACTAAGACATTCTATTTTTTTTTGTAGTCCGGCTATGGATATACAGCCGACAGGGGAGAATTGTCAGAAACTGTGACTTAGGACTTTCTCAGACCCTCTTGTCACGCAAGTTACATAAGATACTTTGATGAAGTGAAACACAATTAGTGTTAGATAGGATATTGTTTTATTCAAACAAAATGGTTACTTAGCTGACTGTACTGTTATCATCCTATTTCTGCTCACGACGTGTTGAATGGGCCCGGGTCAACCACCGTTATTTTAAGATAGTTGCATGAAACACAGTTTTGAACATTTCCTTAGCAATACAGCCTGAACCCTTGATAATGTACCAAAAGTGGGATGGTTTGGAGCAGTATCTGTGATTTGAGTGCTGAGTGCTTAATGTTGTGGGATAATGGACATGCATACGGTTAAAAATGACTGGGCTTCTGACTGGGCATATCATTTTTTGCTTTAATATTTACATTATATAATGTAATAGACGACTACACAATTCTACACACAATATTGTAAGTTGTAGCTGAAAAGCTAAGCTTTATTAACATGTTTCACGTGTTTTAGCGCTATGGTGCAACGTGCCATTAACACATTTACCGCCGGGCCCGTAGTTCTACGGGCCGTTAAATCCAACGGTTAAGCGCCGATCCCGTAGCCTACGGGCTGTGGTGCTTTTTCCTTTTTTTTTCAATTTTCTAGGGGGACCATTTTCAGTGTAACACCACCCGATGTCGACCGGAAGTGTGATCTCGTTTTTTGTTTCCCGTCTGTCTCCATTCTAAGTCGTACACAAAAACCCCTGTAAAAGCCCCTGTAAACATGTAGTTTTTCATCCTCGCATTTCCCATGTTAACATAAACGATCAGAACTCAAACATGGCGGCTCCGTTTGACACGCGGTCTCGACGAGTAGACACCAGGACATGTGCCCGTTGTTTACAAACAGTGGATCGCGCAATCTAAAGGATTTTAACGGGGCCTATGGCGACCTGAAAAAAACAAAAAACAACAATAAAACGTTGGCACTGGTGAGTACATTATGAGATTAACCTCTGGCGGTCAATGTGTTAACGTGTTTCACGTGTTAAAAAAAAAAACTAGTTTTTTTTTCTTCCTGAACCCAAGATATCATTATCTGAAGATTTGCAGCTCCATCCACTCCTTGTTTAACTTATAACTGAAAAAGGCTGTATCTCGCTTCCTAAGGACTTTTTTTTTACTTTGAAAAAAAAAAAAATATAAGAATTGTAATGGCCAGAAATAGATATTAATAATTCTGGCACTCAATGAGTTAAATTTGATGCAATCTAGTGTATGACAATAGTACTATTGTGCTGACCAGTGGTGCCAAATCAAAATAACTAACTATTCACAATCCACATCATGACCAAGTACAATACAAGTTGACAGCTGGTCTTGAGTACATTCCAACCCAAAAGCTGCTGAATTTCAGTTAAATGAAACTAGATTAATCCTGCTGGGGAAATAATATGTCCCTTTCACTCTCTCATACCAGAGACATCAAAGGATGTTTAATGGTGATTAAGTCCAAGGGCAAGGGGAAGGAGAGAAGGTGGAGGGGCTAGACTGTGAGTGTGTGCGTGTGTGTCTGTGTGCGTGTGCGTGTGCATGGGATGAAGAGGCATTCTGTCTGCAGCAGATGCCGAAGCTGTGGGAGGTGGTGAGGCGGTGGGGAGTGTGTGTGTGTGTGTGTGTGTGTGTGTGTGTGTGTGTGTGTGTGTGTGTGTGTGTGTGTGTGTGTGTGTGTGTGTGCACGTGATGGGACAGCTTGCAGAAGAGGTTGTACGTGTGCTGGATCTCACAGCACATGGGGCCAAAATGGTTGGAAACAGTCTGCAAGGGCCTATGACAGCCCAAAGTATAATAAATGAGGGGCTAGGATATTTTCCATCTTACCTGAATGACTGTGCTCTATCCACGTTGTATTGCACTATTGCCGCAAAAGTTGAACTTCATGCGCTGATTACGCCAATACCTCAGATTGTCTACAAATGCATTATTGTCTTACAGTATCTCAGATTCTCTACAATTGCACTATATTGTCTTTTTTACACTTGTTTTTGTTTAGTCTGCCTTGATTCTTTTTGTCTCGTTTACATTCCCGTTTGCATTGCACCAGTCAAAGTCACGATAGAATGATAAATGCCGACAATTGCAGGGATCTCGCCGTACGCCCATTATTTGGTGTACACCACTTTGATAAATGAGGGCCAATGTTTTTAAGTTATGCAGATAATGACTCCATTTGGTTTGATAATGAGCTGCGGGGCTACATCTCTAAGCAGGCTAACAGACTCTGGAGGTAGGAGAGGGTCTGCAGGCAGTGAGAGTTGCACCCTTTCACAGGTGAAGCAAGGCACCCTTTTTGACAGCAGGTGTAGGGGCTAAGCAGCGTGAAACACACAGAGAGAGAGAGAGAGAGAGAGAGAGAGAGAGAGAGCGAAAGCGCGCGAGAGAGAGAAAGGTTGACACAAAACTCCCAGCCTGCCCCTGAATGGACAGGTGGAGGGGCGTGTGGGGGATGAGGTGGGGTGAGGTGGGTGGGAGGGGGGAGGGGAGGGAGGGGTTACCTTTGTTGCGATTTTCTGGGGGTCCTTGTTTTTTACCTGTTCGGACAGAGGAAGAGAGTGCGGTATGCTGATAACATGGCTCAAAGGAAAGAGGACAAATCATAAAACTGAAGGAAACGTAAAAAGGGCAAAACTTAATAGAAAACCACATGTGTGTGCTTGTTTGTGTGCTGAAATGGGCCATCAGAGGAGAGAGAGAGAGCAGTCATCTGTTCCAAACTGTGTTGGAGTTGTTTTTTAGAGTGTATTATACCGTAGACCAATCCTTGGTGAGCTAGGTCATAGTCTTCTAGTACCTTGCCTTATAGAAAGGCACAGAGATTTAGCAATATTAACTACATTCACAGCCATGTGAGATATTGCTCTAACATACACATATTCATGTGCACTGCACACAGGTACACAGTTTGACAAACAGGCAGTTTGACAGAAATTTTGTTTTATTTCCTTTCCTTTCGTTGTGTGTATGCGTGCGCAGGATAAATATATCGATAGATAGAAGTGTGTTGTGTTTGGTAGAATTCAATACTGTATGTGTGTGTATATACAGTATAACAAAGGTACTATAGCAGAAGAATGCCCCCAGACCTCAGTAAACGTGTGTCTACCTCCACACACACACACACTCAAAAAGAGTATGCATGTCTGTGAGCGTGCACACAGTAATTTAACTTGTGCTTGTCTGGGTCCCTGAATGTGACATGAAGTGGCAGTGGGAGGGGCAATGTGCATGATGTGTGTGTCTTCTGTGTGTAGAAGTGCTGATGCAGCCACATGTGACAGCCAAGTCTGTTGTGTATCTCTGGCATTTCCAGGGAAAAAAAAGAAAGAAAAAAACAAGCTTGTGTGTGTGAGTAGAAGGTCTGATGCAGCCATGTGTGACAGTGACGTCTGTTGCATGTCTCTGCCATTTTCAGAAATACCAGGACGTGCATATGCATATATATATATATATATATATATATATATATATATGTGTGTGTGTGTGTGTGTGTGTGTGTGTGTGTGTGTGTGTGTGAATGTTGACACATGTAAATGTTGACTAATGCATATCAATCTTCACCGCTTCATTCTACTAAGTGGTCCTATTTATCTGGTTAAATCTGATGAAACTATAAATATGATTTTATAACATCATTAAGAGCCATTGATGATGCTCTTGAAGTATCATTCAGTTGATTAGTGGCCCAGATTCCAGAGCTGACAATTGGTGGGTGAGAAAACATTAGCATCGTCTCTCTCTCTCTCTCCCTCTCTTCTCTGAAGTGGCGCATTCATCCCTTGCAGAATGAATGCCTCAAGAAATCAAAACCTGAAGCCAAAATGTCTTGCAAAACACAAACAAACAAAACAAATCAACAAAAATGTACTGTCAAAAAGGTGTTAGTATGGACCACAAGTAAACCGAAAGCAAGAGAGATCCATTGCAGATGCATGATATTGTTCTTTTGGGCCTGATAGACTAGTAAAGCTTGGTTTTTATAATGTTAATACTTTGTTCACCACAGAAAGAAATTACACCTCTAGAGAGGATAAGAGGATATCTAACCTCTGCTGTTGATGGGACCAAAAAGAGGACTAATGTTGAGTAAATGGAGGAGGTAGTGAAGGGTAAAAACATTTGGACGAGAGCGGGGGGGGGGGGACCAGCTATATGATAGTTAGTAACCAAATCGAACCTTATGGGTCTGTAAGTCAGCAATTGTACAAATGAAAATAACTTGAGCCTTTTGGGCCCATTTGGTTGCATTTAATGAGCATTTTGAAATGAGGATTTTAATGAGTAGATTGGAGTCCCAGAGATAAAATCGTATAGAAAACGTATAAAAAACGTTTATAATCACCGGACTAACGTATTTGGGTATCTGACATCATCGCCAATGTGACTTTACCTGAACTTTATGGCACATCGTTCCTCCTGCAACCACTTTCCCTAAACAATCGATGTTAAAAATTAAAAAAGGAGGAGAAAAAAAAGGAAAGAAAAACAGCAAGGGCCAGAGAGAGTGAAAGTGAAAGCAAGTTGGAGAAAAGCCAACATGTCAACATGAGCCTCTTCTGTTGGAGGAGCAGCTGTGACAAGGCATTTAGTTGGCATGCCCGTTTGGTTGGCCTTACTTTTCTTGACCTCTTTCTTCTTCTCTTCTTCGATCTCGCCAGCGCCCAAGAGGGTAAAAATGATGCCCGTCTGCGAGTTGAGTCCGACAGCTGACACCAACATTCTGCCTGATCCCTCCATCACATGGGTTCCTATGGGGAGGAAGAAAGCGAGAGACAGTGTGCACACTCAAGTCAAAAGTGTCGGCAAGTGCAGCAGTTGTAGCAAACCTGTACAGTTTTAACCCATTAAAACCGGGAACGCATCCGTGATTTTTTCTTCTTTTCTTTGGGCTATTCAAAAATAGCAGATATACAAGCTCATACGAGCTTGTAGATCTGCTTTCTTTTTATTATCGTGAAACATTTGTGCAAATCTTTGAATATATATTTTTTAAAGCGAACATTTGTAAAATATTTTGTTCCAGGGACCTCCAGAAGCAAAGATTTGAATTACAAATGTTCGCTTTAAAAATATATATATTCAAAGATTTGCACATATTTTCACAATCACTGAGCTTGTACAAAGAAATCTAAAATGACAGAGATGCATTTCCGGTTTTAATGGGTTAATGAAGGGATAATGATTCATGATTAGGCTATACTACAATTAGTGGAATGTGGCTGAAAAATTAGGAGAAAAATGTTCGTTCATCTAATCTCGGCAACACCAACCTAACCAATCGGCGGGATTTCTGAATGCAAGGTAGTTGCAAGAATGCTAACAAAGCTAACAAACCTACACCTTCTGCTTTGGAAACCAATCATGTCACTGCCTCAATAGGGCCGCCCTAAAGAATTTGGATTGGTTCTGCAAAAGAAAACTCTCTGTTTACACCAGAATAGTTAAGTACAGTACTTAATACTCAAGTAGTAAGTAATAATAAATAGAAAAAGTGCTCCTCGAGCACAGGTCTCCGCCAGGTCAGGTAGTAGGCTATTGTGGGTCAGATAGGTTATTGTGGGCCAGCAATGTTCGGAATTCAGTCATTATAGAGGGGGGTGGAATGTGTGTGAGGGGTTAATGTTGCAGGCATAAATGCCGAAACAAGATTGCTGACACTGCTGACACTAATTCGGTGCACGCTCACACAAAAATCAGATATGCCGACACATTGCCTGCAAATCTTGTATATCTGAATATATATATATATGTATATACTGTAGACTGTAGAGTAATTTTAGCTTACTTTAATACCAAAGTCTTTCATGAATTTTAAATAAAAGGTTTAACATTAAAGAAAAACTTTGCTGATTTTCAACTTCAATCCCGTTGTTATGATGTGAGAAGATTAGTAATATAGTGTGGCAAAAAATACCCAATGTCTTCTGTGTATGTGTCCGTGAAATGCTGACGGCAAGAAACAATGGCCTCAAACGGATCATTTCACAGCATTGAAAACGGAATTTGCACTTGATATGATATTGATGCATTTCACATCATCGTTCCGCAACTGGATGTTGTATGTTTTTTTTGCCTTCATTGCTGTGTAATTATAAGCATGCAGTCTTACCGGACAGTAGCATGGGGTCCTTGTCCAGAGTCTTCCTGACCATATCTGATTCTCCAGTCAGAGAGCTCTCATCTATCTTCAGGTCGTTGCCTTGGATCAGGATGCCATCAGCAGGAAGCAGGTCACCTAACAAGTTGAGAGTAAACGTTTGATGATGGCTGTGTTTGAGTTGTTATGAACATTATTAGTGACATGATCACTGGAGGAGGAAGAGATGCCAATGCTCTGGCTAGTATGTGTCCTTTACTGGTTAATCTACATGAGAAGTGACAATTGACTGCCCGATTTCCTTCCTGTCTAACGTTCATATCTCCTTCTGTCTGAGATTCTCTTCACCATAACTCTGGCCTATTAATTAGAGCTTACTAATAGAGTTAATGCAGTAACAGCATCACATAAACTTAATTTGTATACTTTGTCACACGAATGTGATGCATTGTTGGCTTCAAAGTTAGTCATTAATTGTGCGCCGAAGTATAGATTACGCTCAACTGTCATCCTATCCTGAGTAGTGGTACAGAGGAGAGAAAGTAAAATTCCTAAGCTAATTGAGTGCTTCATATTGCCCACACCGTGGTGCGAGTCCTGTGGAATACGTTCAATCATGACACAACATCAAAGACAGCCAACGTTCTCGCCTACTGAACTTGGCATTTTAATTGGATATTAATTCACATGTTCCTACATTAACTGATGACACCCGGCTGCCCCCATCACTTGGAAACAAGCCGCTGGAGCAATGAATTATTGAAATAGTTTCCCCATATGACATTTAATTCAGCAGCAGAGTATCAGATAGTAGTTCTCCGTGTTGATGTTTTTTTTTTTTTAAACCACCTTTGCAAATAAAAATGCCTACAAATATGTCAATGTTAAAGCTCTATCATGTAATTTTTGTGTGTGTGAATAAAATGTTATTTTGTCCAATCTGTAATGCAACTTATACAATTGGGGTGGCTGTATTTGATCGCCCTGCTCTTCTAACGAGACATTTAGATCTTATGTTGGACATGACCTTTGATACCCGTTTCTGGTTTGACACAAATACATACATGTATGACACTGAAGGACACAATTACATTTCTCCTCAGAGCAACCAGGCAGGCTCTATTAGCTCAGCGGTAAAAATCAGCACTTGCGTAGGAGACCCGGGTTCTCCTGCAGAAAACACAACCTTTGCTCTTTGCCAATATAATAAGTTCTGACAAATCCTGGCATTGTTTTATGACCCTTACATCAGCAGGGTGGCTTGCTTTTTAATCTTTATGTTCAAAGTACTGGTTATCTAGACAGAAATGAAACTCTACTTTGATAACGGATGTCAAGGGCATGTTATGACGCATTGGAAAAAGGCTGGATATTTTCAACAATCCATACATCTTGTAAGAGTAATGAGAACCTACTTCTTTCCATTCAACCTCAAAAGCACAGACTTTTCCATTCATTCAACTTAATTTGAACACTTTGAACAAGTTTAAACTAAAAGGGAGAAAAAGTTAAATACTTTGATAAGTGGTGAGGTTAAATCACTGGGCATCAAAAGGCAGCTAATGCATGACTCTTCCACCATAATATGTCTCATCTGTTCTCTCACCATATTTAATCTGGGCAATGTCTCCCGTCACAATTTCAGCCACAGGGATCTGGATGACTTGACCCTTGCGGATGACGGTGAACCTCTGCTCCTGCTCGATGCGGTTCTGCAGCCCACGGAACTGCTTCTCCTTGGACCAGTCATTGAAAGCAGTCACCAGAACCACTATGGCGACAGAGAAGAGGATGGCAGCACCCTCGATCCAGCCGGCCTGCGCTTCACCCTCATCCTCTGCGCCAGCGGCAGCCTGCCCACACACTGTAAAGGAACAGATATTGTGCATGGTCAGTTGCACCAGCTGTTAAGCTGCGCTTAATTATTCCAATATGTTTTGTTGCGTTTGAGAGGCGGCAGCATAGAAATAATGTGGACAATGGACATTTCCATTCATAGCAATGCTGTGCTTCTATGTTAAATACAGAAGAGGAAGTAATCAATCCATGGGAGCCTCTGTGACATGTTTGTCACAGAGAGGCATCGTGGCGCAGGGGTAAACTCCACCACTGAGTAGATTGGGGTTCAGTCCCTCTGCGGTGCCTCCGGATTGGCTTGACACTCCAACGAGCACAACTGGCAGTGTTCACGGGTGGGAAAGCCAGCAGGGGGATTTATACATGTCACTGCACTAGCCACTGCTACTGGTTGGTGGCCTGTTCAGTGAGGAACGGGGCTTGGAGAGATAGCGTTATGCTCTACCGTATTTGTCTCTACCATTTAAACTCCCCACTGTCAAGTGAAAAGACGTGGCTGGAGAATGACCTCCCCAAACCAATAGTAGGGTTAGCATCAGGGGCCGTGTGTGTAGTGCATTGACCAAGGAAAATTGGCATGATGACTAAACAAGTAAATTGTGGAGAATATAAAAACATATTTCTTATAAAGGAAGAAGTGTTGGTTATATGGTATCACTGCCAGGTCCCTCAGCAAAGTAGGTGGCTTTGAACACTTTTTATAGATACTTTTATCTATGGGCTACAGTGACAAAATGTTTTATGTTAATTGCTTTTCTTAATTGGACACAGCTGGCACCACTAAGCATTACTATGCTATTAGCTACCTACTGTTACACATTCCTTACATTTGTGCGATGTAACGAAAATAAGTAAATCACAAATTTGACAATTGAACTGATGACTTTATGCACCAACTTAGGCAATGGCTATAATTAGTCTATGAACCTAATTGTTTTTTAGTTACATATGTTCAGGCGTGAAAATCTAAGACAACTCATCAGAGCACTACAGTATGTCACACAAAGCTTGGCCATTCCAATCAAATCCGGATGTTACGTTTTTGACGCCCACCCACAAGCCAAATTTAAAGGAGCACTTTTTCAAACGTATCTTCAGATAATTGGTCCTCACTCGCTCATCATAAGATGCCACAATTTCTGTCTACTCTGCATCTCAGAGGTGGGCCATGGACAGTTACCAATGACATGGGGATTCCAAGCTAATAGAAACTACGGTACAGTCTTTCTCTTACTGAAAAGTTAGCAAGCTTAAATAGAAGCCATTGTTCTTGCATAATTTTTTAAAAATACAAAAAAAGTATGAAACCTGCAGTAGGCACTGCTGGAAACCTGCCTACTGCCCTCTTCTGAGACACAGAGCAAGCAAACAGAAATGGTGCCATCGTATGATGAGCATTAGTGAGGAGTGAGGGCCAATTATATTAAGATGAAAATGGATGAAGTGCTCCTTTAATGTAAGATTAGACATAAATGTATCCACTTGGGCAAACTACTACTTACTCTCACTGTCGCCCCCTGGTGGGTGGTAGAAGGAAAGACCCAGGGAGATGATGGCAGCAATCTCCAGGATGATGAGGGTAACATCCTGCAGGGCTTCCCACACCAGCGCCAGGAAGGACTTGGCCTTTTTGGGAGGAATGAAGTTCTTCCCAAATGTAGCATGGCGGTTTTCTAGATCATTCGGGTTACCAGACAGACCTGCGAGGGAGGAGGAAACAAAGCAAAGCATGTGTTCAAATGTGTGTTGAACAAATCATTTTAATGTCCTGGATTCAAATGTAGCTTAAGAACTGTGTCACAATTAATTCCTCTTCATCTCTCTTCCATGTTTAAAATAGTACTTGTGTCATGACATAGTATTCCTCTGTTATAGGACAAAAGACAGCAATTAAAGTGCGAGGCCTGCGCAATGACATCTTTTATGTTTATGTCTGTAATGGGATCATCAGTGGTAGCCACATCAAAGGAGGGCTTGGTTCCAAAAGCTTGCTGGCTGACCAAACATACCCATCCACACCCAATGTCAACCACCCACTGCACACAATCTGCTGCACGACAAGTGCCAAGCTGTTTGACTTGCATCTTTGACAAGACAATGTCTACAGACAAGGTCATGTTTTATTTATTTATTTAGATTGTGTAATGTGTTTTATTATAGAATGTGTGTGCACACACACACAAACTATATGAATATGAGAGAGAGAGGTTTATTTCCTTGAGTCCACAATTTGGATTAAACCAGATTAGAATTAATTTATGCAGTGGATTAAGAGTCAGTCATTTATCCTCTTTCGTGGTCACTGCCCTCTTATTGCAGTGATTGTCCATCCAGCTTCTGGAGTGTTAGAATAACAAAAACAAAATTGTGCTACAGTACTTGCATAGTCAAATCTTGAGTGCTACTGTAGTTTCAATCC
Source organism: Gymnoscopelus braueri (assembly GCF_963280865.1). NCBI lineage: Eukaryota > Metazoa > Chordata > Actinopteri > Myctophiformes > Myctophidae > Gymnoscopelus > Gymnoscopelus braueri. The sequence goes on along the minus strand of NC_137612.1, from coordinate 30,376,431 downwards.
AAGACTGTAAAAACTGACCTTTTCTGATCCATTTTTACAGGATTTTTCTGTGTGGTGTAGTTTTTCATGTAGATGCATCCAATAACTCAGGTGGCTGTGCTAAACCTTTAAGTGCCAGTATTTTGTGGTCTATGTAGATGAAAACAGATGCCCTCGAGTCAATCCATGCATTTCTCTCCTTAGTTGCCAGCTGTGCAACTGCTCAGACAAAATCAGTAGGGGAGCCGTTAGAGAGGGCAATGAAGAGCCCATTGTGGGGAGCTGAACAGAGCTGAACAAAGACCAGAGGCAGAGGAGGAGAGACCGAGGAGAGGAGAGAGAGAGAGAAAACAATGAGTCTTGTGTGACACTCTCCTGCCACGTTCCTTCCGAGGGCCAGACGTTGCGCTCGCTTCCTGGCCTCAGTTAAAGAAATATGCCCCTCTGGGTGCGTCTGAGCCCCTTCCCAACCCACCACCAATACACATCACAACAAAACCTGCCATCCCCAAATTCCCTGCCTCCGCGCTTTCTCCGAGGAACAAAGACGCAATGTACTGTACAAGGCCCCCTAACCAACTCTCTGTGGCCACAGAAGAAAGACGGGGGCTTATAAGGGACCGGGGCACAACAAAAAAAAGTCTAAAGTCTAAAACAAAGCAGCCATGTGAAATGCACTTGCTCTGGATGGAGGGCATCATCTCTGGGTAGCGAGCGATGGGAAGAGACAGGCGTATTCTCGGGGGAAGCTCGGGGCCAGACTGAGGGTTTGCCCGTGTCTTGTTTGGCTGAGCCTGGCCTGGGGCTGATGGATGTCTGAGATGGAGGACTGTGTAATTTTTCATTGTTACTGTCACTGTGTCTTCAGTGGTCAGTGAGCACACAGGATAGGGGAACAGGTGCAATATGGTGTTGAGAGGGAGGAGAGAGAATAAGAGTGGAGAGGGGGTGAGAGAGAAGAAGAGAAAAGGGCTACAGGGTGTGGAGAGGGAGAGATGGGGGTAAAGAGAAGTGTATTTATTTATCTGTTTTTGGCAGGGGGGGTAGAGAAAGAAATGAAGACCATAAAGTGAGGTGAGGGGGCTGATCCATCTTTCCAACAAGTACTGTACTGTAGATTCATCAGTAAAATCGAGAGGGTTTATCTCACAGTGTACAAATGTACACCAAATAGACCCTTTTGTATACTCTTTTGAGTTACAAATTGACCAAATTAACACAGAGGATTTTACTGTGATTCACCTATGATCCAGCAGGATGTTCAGCATCAGCCAAAGAGTGCAATAATCCAAGAGAGCAAGGGTGGAGGCTGGAGTTCGAGGTCGTCTGGGATCTCAGACAAACGTGACACAGCATCTATGGAGCTTAAAAAGCCAAAATCTACTTTAGGTTATGTCTTGGGACTTTTACACTGTGAGTGGAAAATATCCCTTAGTCATGAAACTGTATGGAATTTCATAAATAGTTCAAACTAGAAAAATGTGCACCTCAAAGCACAGGTCTCCAGGTCAGGAGACCTGGCCAGGTAGTAGAAGTAAATCTTAGCCAATCAGGATAAAATATGAAAAATCGGACAGGTCCGTCTTGATGGCATGGCTATCGAGATAATGTGTACCGATCAGCGTGATGTTTGGACACATTCTGCAGGAGTAATATCCAAAAATGTGTTTTGCAAAAATCTGCCTCCTGGTGGCACTAGAACAGGCTGATGTGAAAGATTTGGGACAGAGGTTCTGCTCTGGACTCCAGGGAGTGTGCATGCATGCAGTTTCACGCCGATCGGTCCAACGGTGCGGGATATAAGCTGTAGACGGACGGACGGACACACACAAGGAAAAAAACATAAGTCTAGGCCACGCCTTCGGCTTGGCGGAGACAAGTATTCATCACGTACTGCAATTTTGAGCTTCCCTTCCACAAACACGCACACTTGTGTTTGCTGGAACACCCGGCCAAGATTCAAACCCCTAATCTCTGCGGTGGTGGGTGACTGTGGAATTTCATGTGGACAATACAGGTTTTGACTCCATTCTATTGGGGTTGAAACTTGTACCCTTTTTTGTTTAAGGAGAGATAAACAATAGGTCAATGAATGGATAACAGTGATTTAGAAGTGTGTATAGAATTGCAATAGATTGGCGCAGTTTACTCGTTCCCACTGTAGCAAAATGAGACTGTCAGGGACATTAAACATTGTCACGCCTGAACATCGCTGAGGCGACCAAAGCTTTCAATTTCTGTATTTACTAAATCATAAAAGTGGTGTTCATGTGTGAAGATTAGCTTGCAGCAAAACATGAAAGTATCATGAACTTGTATTTGCCACTTATCTTATTTTTGGCAATAAATGTTAAATCCAGTGCAAATATCCCATATAGGCTTTTAGTAGGCTTTTCCTCCTTGTGCCTGTAAAAATGTCATCCCTGGACCACTTTATACACTGGACTCGAGGATGATATTGTCCTTATGAATGCATCACTGTGTCCTTATGAATGCATCACTGTGTGAGTATCGGCATGTTTTCTGTAGGATTCTCCCTGGACACAGGAGACGTGCGTTGGAATGCATAGCGAATGTAAATGGACAAACAATGCCGTGACCTTGGTCAGATTGAGTTGAATTAATTGCTCTCTGTGGCATAATGGTAAGCCATCCTCAGGGTACCGTGGTGGCTCAGTTAATTAATGCACAATGCACCGCATAAGCACATTCATGGGTTCAGATCCAGTTCACGAACTCGGCCCTCACTTTCTTGTCAGTACCGGATGTATTATCGGTTAAGATATTTATGCAGAGATGCTTAAATATCCCCTTGCTCCCCCTTTTGATATAGAGTATACATGCATATCTCCAACACACCTGTTGCTGAAACAGCCATCATTCAAAATAAATACACATTTTTGTTGTGATTTGTCTTGTGTGTACCGTCTTATGACTATTAATAATTTTAAAAAGATCCATTTGATGGTTTCTTATTTATCGATAAACCGCACTTTTTCCTCCACAGCCTTTCTCCAACCAGACAGTATCACTCTGCTTCAAACTGTCTCTAGCTGGGTTCCTCCTCATGAGCTCTGCTGTTGTCAGAGCACTGCTACATATGGCAGCACATCAGGGAACACAGCTTGCAAACTCAGAGTTCCCTTCCTCTTTCCACCGCCCGTATTCTCTCTACCTCTCTCTCCCCCATTTTCTCTCTACCTCCTTTACTCTATCTGGTAAAGCCTCTGGGTTGTTACTTTCACTAGATTACCAAAAGTGCATAGCCTCCTCCCACCTGTCCTTTGTCATTTTGTGTGTGTGTGTGTGTGTGTGTGTGTGTGTGTGTGTGTGTGTGTGTGTGTGTGTGTGTGTGTGTGTGTGTGTGTGTGTGTGTGTGTGTGTGTGTGTGTCAGCCATTATGCTTGTGGGCATTTGTTTTCCCCACAGAGGCTTTTTTAGCCACATTGCGTGTTTGTGAGATTTTTAATCAAAAGTCATGCATCATGCATTTCAGTACTTTAGGTTCAATCTCTTAATTATCTTTTTCACTTCCTGAACATGTTCACACAACTTTCCCACCCGTCATGCAAGAGCGAAATTGCTCCCGTGTGAATATGGTTAATTCTTTTTCTTTTTTTAAAGATATTTTTTGGGGCTTTTATGCCTTTATTGATAGGATAGTAGTCTGACAGGAAATGGGGAGAGAGAGAGATGGGGAGTGACATGCAGCAAAGGCCGTCAGAATCGGGACTCGAACCCGCGACGTGCTGTCAGGCTACTTTGGAGCCTAGGTGCCTGGACCGCTACGCCAGTGGTCCAGGCCGAATATGTAAGTGAGTGTGAAAGCAGTCTCAAAGTTCAGATGTTGACTTTTATATGCACCCCTTGACCTTCAAAAGGCTGCTCACTGATTATCTATCTCTCTCTTCTCTTCCTTGCTTCCAATGTTCCACTCCATAATGATATGATGACTACACAGCTTCTCAAAGTCATTGTCTCTGCTTTTTGTCTCCTTCCAATCAATTCTCGACCAAATTGCATCTTTTGTTCATCTCCTCTCACACTTTATCACTTAAGCCCTATAAACTTTTGCAATTTGAGTACTGTGACAATTTCCCCCTATAATGACATGCACTAATCACTACTGCAAGGCCATCTTGTCAGGGACGTGCAGAGAATGTTAGCGGGGCAGGGGCTGAAGTTTCAAAAATGACATTTCTAGCCAGATTTAGAGGAATCTCATTTTAAATTAACAATAGAATCATACTCATAATATTCAAACCTCAATATTTTCTCATTTTCCTCACTCACTTTCATCTCACCACATGACAAATAAGATTGAAATTAACAGTGTTAATACTACTTAATACTGTTTTGTCTACACATACACCTCATCTGTCTCAAATTAAGACGGACCACTCATGTGGACATGTGCGTGCTCGGGTTTGGTTTCGGTCTTGGCCTTACATATACAGTATATATGTTACAGTATGATTGGAGAACCAGTACGATTGAAGAATGCGCGCTCGTTTTTACCACCCACCCAGCACTAGAGGGAGCCACAAGCCAGGCTTGTGCACAAACATATATGGCCACACACACACACACACACAGTCACACACACACAAACGCGCACACACACGCGCACGCGCTCATGCTTTTTTTGGTTTATTGAAAGCAGGACTGTTTAGATACTTTTATTGTGTTCTGGCTTTTGTTTTACTTTCTCCCTGACACACACACACACACACACACACACACACACACACACACACACACACACACACACACACACACACACACACACACACACACACACACACACACACACACACACACACACACACACACACACACACACACACACACACACAGTGATCCATGAAAAGAACTATTCTGTCCCTATCGGTTTACAAATCAAACGGCGCTGAGTCGACTAGTGGAGCGTCGGCCGGTCACCGCGGGCACTCGCGCCTGGAGGCGCGAGGGCGCGCTTCCTCGGCCTCAAGCTCCACTAAGTCGGCGCGCCGTGCGTGTGAACGCGTGTTCAGCGTTCCCCTCATAGATATTATGGTTCCCCTAGCGTAGCTTCCTGGTTGCTATGTGGGGGGGAACAACAAAAGACAGGTCTCCGTCGGCGCATCAAAGCCCCGCCTCTCCGCGCTCTCCTTCTCCTCCTCCTCGGAGGAGGAGAAGGAGAGAAGGAGAGGACGGGACGGTTTAAAACGCGAGGAGGAGGAGGAGGAGGAGGCTCCTCTTCCTCGCGAGCCTCGCGTAATAACCCCCCGCCTCGCAGCGCCGTCCTCCTCCTCCTCCTCGCGAGCCTCGCTAATAAACCCTGTCTCGAAAAGCCCCGCCTCGCCCCGAAGGAGCCCCGTGCCTAAAAACGAGCGCTCTGTCTTCAATCGTACTGGTTCTCCAAACGTACTGTGACATATATACTTTGTTGCGCGCAGTGTCACACCGAAAGTAGCCGATCTACAAACTCACAAGTCCTCATGCTGCGATGTTTTGTGAGCTTGCCTTGTAGATAGGCTATTTCCGGAGGGTGACACCACGCTCAAGCCTTTACTGGAGATGCGGAATATGGCATTCTACACAGAGGACAATTCTTTCAACATAAAATGCTGCATTCAAGTTCAGGAGAGTTTGGAAAAGGCAATTCTCTTCAATGCTGCCTTCGGGTATACGGCATGCACGTGCCTGCATGTTGTAGAGGAGAAGCCCAGAAGAGCTAAACAAATAAGATATGTTCCGAATATTAGTCCTTTGAGACACATGCCTGCCATGTTATAAGAGAGAAGAGCAGAAGAGTAAAAACAAATACGATGTGTTCTGAATATCTGTCCTTTGAGGCACATACAGTGTGCATGAGTGAATGTCCCACTGGAAGCCCTTTATTTATTTATTCAACCGTGACCAGGAAGTAAACTCCCTCTCACAACTCATTATTCATTTTGCAAGTGTGTAGACAATGAACATGATTTCCAACATTAGAGCAGGCAAACACTAACTGGTTGGATCTGTTTTAATCAACAGCAGGCAATCTGATTCTAGGGTCTCTTTCAAGAGTGAAGATTTTGGTGTAAACAGTCCCATTTGTTCATTTATTTAAATGTTTTCATGGGACCAATTCGCCCATTTTCAACCCATCTTCCTATAATTGCTCAAATTATATGGTTCATTATTATAACATATGGTACCATTTCTGCCTACTCACTCTGTGTCTCAGAGGACTGGGGACAGTTCAGAAACCCGCCTACCAGTGACATCATCGATGGGAAATCCAAGCTAATAGAAACTGCATGCTTTCTATTCCTGGAAAGTTAGCATAAATAGAAGCCATTGTCCTCGCCATAATAAAAAAAACAAATTTGAAATCTTGTTTGAAAAAAGAAAACCTGCCTATTGATGATGTCACTGGTAGGCGGGTTTTTGAAGTGGCCACAGCCCTCCTATGAGACAAAGATCATGAGCATAAGTGAGGACCAATTATATGACGATAGATGGAAAATGGGTGAAGTCGTCCTTTTTGAAAACCTTGTTTCGTTTTGCAACTAGGCAATTTGTTGGCAATATTTCTTACTTTCTTCCATTTTGTATTCTTATTTACTTTGATTTAATATATTTTAGTCTTAAGACATACATTTTAGGCCTTGTATAAAAGTAATTAATACAATACATCCTGTAAGGCGTAAGCAATACCTTACAAGCAGTGACGGCTCGTCCATTATGTGCAATGGACCCCCAATGGGATGAAGAAAGAGAACATTTTTATTCTACCATATAACTCTAAAAGCTGTGACTGGCCATTGTAAGGTGTTACTCCAAAAGTGGTGTCTTCAAACCACCTACGAATGTCACAATCAGGATCAAGAGTTCCATGTAGCCGTAGGCCCGCCCCTTTGAGGGGCACCTGGGTGCAAAACATAATTTGCACCCAGGTGGACTCATTGACTTCAATGTTAATGTCATCCCTCCTTCCAAGCCATTTCAATGCATTCTCAATGTGCCCCTGTGTGCTAGCCCACAGCTTGATAGACCGGTTTTACTCACTGATAACTACCCCCACCCTGGAGCTCTATTGACAGTAATCATTGCTATACAGTGTTTGTTCAGTAACAGAGGTCTCTCCAGCTCTCTATTAAACAGAAAATCACTACATTTTCAGGCTGGGAATGGATACCAATTTTATCCATTCTGAGACTAAACACGTACTGTATTTGCAGTCTGACTCTGCACGTAGGTAAATTACATTAGAAAATATAATATGACAATGTCAAGTTAACTAGCGGAGAGAGGAGTATATGTATGTATGTATAGATATATACACACACACACACACACACACACACATAATGTTTTACTGCGATCATAAATGGTAAATGGTAAATGGTGCATTTATATAGCGCCTTTATCCAAGGCGCTTTACAATATTGTGCATTACATTCACCCATTCACACACACATTCATACACAGATGGTGGAGGAAACCAATGCAAGGCACCGACCTTCTCACCAGGAGCAATTAGGGGTTCAATGTCTTGCTCAAGAACACTTTGACACTAACTCTGGGGGAGCCCGGGATCGAACCCCGCTCTACCTCCTGAACCACTGCCGCCTAGCCTGGTTCCAGACGAATCTGCCATTGCAGAAAAAAGATCCCTCGGCAGATTAGGTCTGGCCCCTCTCAATAGAGATTGGATTTCTCTCCCTCCGAACTTGTGAGGGACCAATCAGGGCCCAGTATGCAAATATGGGGCGGGTTTATCACCAGAGGCATTTTTATCATTTTCCCCTCGGAAATGCAGGTTCCACACAGAGATTCCAGACTAATATCTACGCAGTGATATTAGTCTGGGCAAGCCAGGCTAACTGCCGCCCGGATCATGGATAAGCATCACTGCTTTAGCCATGAACATTATTGTACAGAACACTTCAGCTATTATTTTTGGGCGGTGAAACCGCCCCTATAAGTGAGGTTTGGATATTTGTACAACAAATCCTGCGCTGTGATTGGCCAAAAATGGCCAAAAATGGCCAAAAATTTACAAAAATGTACAAAAATTCACCCCGCCTAACCCTGCACCGTGATTGGCCAATCACAGTCTATTCAGGACTGTGATTGGCCAGTGTCACATGACACATGTGCACAGCCCTATATAAGAAACCATAACTTTAAAAAAAACATAATTATTTTTTTTTAAGTTATGGTTTCTTCCATCATAAAGAGTGTTTCAATAAATGTATTTATTTTTTGTACATGATTGGTTGACTCCATTCAGTATTGTGATTAGCTAGCAAGACACCGCCCACTTCACACAGGGTGTGATTTTTATATTAGTGGGCACCCTCCAGCCAGTATGTGGTTAACCAGTATGTTATGTTCAAAGACATAAAAGATGTTTAACATCAAGGGTTGACAATTATTTGGACATATTGCCTTAATCTCGACAGTAATATCACTCGCATTGAGGGAAACTGTTGATACAATATAGAGATGTGGGCAGCATAAGACATAATGCTGCTTCGGGCATAACGATCCAGACAGGCTGCTGAGGGAGCCATGCTACTTATACCTGAATCAGTCATCCTAGACTCATGGAATCCCTCCCAGGCAGCTGTGGGCCCATTGCTGGGGCTGTGATGGTCATGGGTGTCAGGATGACAGATGGTGGAAAGCCTTGCATGGCACTGTGGGATTCAGCAGAATTGTCCACAACAGATCTGCTCAAATACTGCATGAGTCCTAAAAGCTCGGCCAGTAAGCTCACATTGTAGGCAATTTCAAAAGTGTACATGTCAAGGTGTGCGTGGATGTGTGTGTCTGATTGGAAAAAGAGAGCAAAGCAACGAGTCTGCAGGGAGGTGAGGTTGGAAGGAACAGACAAAATGAATGGAGATTATGTATCGTTATGTGTCCTGCTGTTTTTCTAGGCTCGCCTGATCTACTCACTACTCAAGACATGAAGGGTGTTATTGGTCAACAGTCAGTGCTCTCGGGGGAAATCGGTTGTGAAATAGATAAGAGATTGAAAATGAGAGAAAAGAGATGATGCGTGATTGTTATTGACATTAGCTGATGTCCTTAATGAGGACTCATCAATTTGCCAACAGGGGGGCACCTTACCACAATGCTTCAAACTCTCCCTCTGTTTCTGTGTGCCTTGTGGTTGTCAAAGTGTCTCTGTGCAAGACACGTAACCCCTAACAGCCCACCCCCCCCTCTCCCCCCGAGCGCTCATCATGACCATCTGAGCAGCCATCAGCTGGGTGAAGCTGAAACTTCATAAAAAATTGGGTTGCATGTTGAAAATATATACCAATCTACAGACTCAAAGGGTACAATATCTAATACAACTAGACGCGTCGCAATTCAGGGCAATTGCAAAGTGTGGTTGCGCCGACGCGAGTCGTGGGTCGCGGCCGCCGGGCTCTAGGAATACGCTGGGAGGAATACCGTCGGAGGCTGCGCCAATTACATTGTCACGTCACTCCTGAGATCACTTGCGTTTCATTTAGAAAGGATTGATCCCCCCAAAAATCATGTTTTTGCATCAAACGGTTACGTTTTGTGCATTTGTGGCGCCCCCTATGGGTCAAAATGGAAATTCTTTTTTACGGTTTCAGAGAAAAAAATACTTGAATTTGAGTTTTTTCACTTTTTCATTAAAGCGGATGGGGAAATTTAATGCACTAATAAATCAATATCAATTAAACTATTTAACCAATCTCTTAGCAAAATACAAGCGCACGATTCCCGGTCAAGACGGTCATTTTGACATATGCCACTAAATTGGGAAAAATAAACTGTGAGAGGAGTAGTGGTTTGAAATATAGTTTATCTAGAAACATCAACATATGGTTTTTGCATCAAAAGGTTACATTTTGAGCATTTGTGGCGCCCCCTATGGATCAAAGTGGAAATGCTTTTGGGGATTTGTTGAGTGAAGCACCCTTGACATGTGATTCAAATTTGGGATTGACTGGACGTTTTGTTCGTGATTTGTGGGCTTTTTTGTAAAACGGGCCCCTCCCTCTAACTTTGGAAGCCATTTACGGACGAACGGTATGGACTATCAAAATTCTGTTTCGCTCCAGATTATCGCATGGGTCCAGAGATCATGTGTACCGATTTTTGTGAAATTTGGAGAAAATATGTGGGAGGAGGAGCTAAAAGTGTTTTTTGAAGAAAATTCAAAATGGCGGAAAATCTATCCTGACGCAAATGGGCGTGGTTTCTATTTCTATTCTACGACCTACGGTTCAAGAGTTATAGGCCAAAACGTAAAGGGGGCTGTTATAGCGCCACCATGAGGCCCAATGATATAATTTTTATTTCAATAATTTCAAACAATATTATAAACCTCCCCTTAAAGTCTTGTAACTCTAGCGCTTACGGGTTTTGAGAAAAAAAAAATTGAATTTTATTTTTTTCATTTTCCCATTAAAGTGGATGGGGACATTTAATGCACTAATAAATCAATATCAATAAAACTATGTAACCAATCTCTTAGCAAAGTACAAGCGCACGATTCCCGATGAAGCCGGTCATTTTGACATATGGCACGAAATTGGGGAAAAAAAACTGTGTGAGGAGTAGCAGCCTGAAATAAAGTTTATCTATAAAGTCAGTAGAGTACTATAGTCTGGTTGCCCATTCTGGGCAACCACACTAATAACATGGCCAAAACAGGGCTGCCAGGTTGAACCAATCCGTTTGCTAACAGGGTCGCCTTCCCATGATGCTTCACTCTCTCCCTCTGTTTCTGTGTGCCTTGTGGTTGAAATGAACACATGGGTGACAGCAGGGAACTGGCCTGAGGACACAGGGCAACCCTCCCTTTCTTTCTCTTCATATGTCTCTGTCTATCTCTTACTGTCTCATGTTCCATAACTCTCTCTTTCTAATGCCTTTCTTTACTCTTCCTTTTCCTGCGTCAGAGCCTACAAACGGCGTTCTCACTTTCCCACACTCCTTTCAACTACACACACACAGCATACTTACAGCTCCTTCCCTAAAAGCAAAAAAATGTGTTTTGTCCTTTTACCCGGAACAAGCACTGAAACAGCTTTTTGTTTGATTGCTGTGATGAGACCCCTTTCCTTTCCCTCTGGAGAATTTCTCCTGGCAGTGTTAAAAAATGCATGAACATATGTAGCAAACTGGGATGAAAATGCACACTTTTGCGCACACGCACACACACACACACACACAGACACACACACAGCGTTCCATAGTGGAAATAGAACGTTCATAGAATATAAATTATATACATTCTGTTTGTGCACACAGTAAGTAAATTGTACTAGTGATGCACATTTTCTCTACGAGGGCTACAAGAGGAAACAGCATTGCACTCAAGTGGCCCACAGCGATTCTTTTCTACACCTTCCCAGTTTTGTAATCTTATCCATTCTATTTTGGATTTTGTCGAACCTGTTGTAAGCTAATTATCCTGTTGTTAAAACTTTCTTCCTTCTATTGTTGTTCTACATCCTACAGTATTCCTGTTGACTGCCCGATTTCGCCGCTGTGATTAATTGAAGTTTCTCTACAGCATCTCATCTCATATATTACAATTGTGAAATCTCAGCAGCATCTGTTGTTGGCGTAGCCAGCGCATGTCGTTGGCGCAGCGCATGCTACTGACATATTTGACCAAGCGTTAAAAAGTTACGGAGGATAAACCGCCATATGCAGAGAGTCCCTCGGTTGCATAGACATAGCATGTGCCATGTTGGTGTCGTATGTTTGGATAAAGATGAGCATGACGATACACGCGATGTTGCGGACGCGTGCACGTTCCTAGCCCACAGCTGTGTATTCATGTGGCAAACCCCTCAGCTTTGGGAGCGTGCAGTGTACAGAGCTCTGCTTTTTGTGTTTCAGAATGATGCGTTTCGTGCTAATTAGGAAAGCTCCCACGTAGAAAGGTGTCATGGGGTGATCTAATTAAAAGATGACACCTAGTGAGGGGACATACATCGCAAGGTGTTTCCACGGCAAATTGAGTGTGACGTGTCCTTTAGGGGAATGTGTGTTTGAGAACAAAAGAAAAATTGAATTGAGTTTGATTCCTGTGTGGTGCACATTTTAAATGCCTGTGCCACCAGGGTACAATTTGTTTGGTCAATTTTAGATTGAAAGAGCGAGGTGAATATTAACCCATTCAATCCGGGAACGCATCTGTGTCGTTTTAGATTTTTAGCTACAACCATTATTTTATATTTTGGGCAATTAAAAAATATTTTTGAGAAATTGTTTAAAGTTTTGAATATATATTTTTTAAACCGAACATTTGTCAAATATTTTGTTCCAGGGACCCCCAGAAGCAAAGATTTGAGTTACAAATGTTTGCTTTAAAAATATATATATTCAAAGATTTGCAAAAATGTTGCAATTGATCAAAAATAGCAGATCTACAAGCTCATAGCGCTGCACTTGGTGCCGCGCTATGAGCTTGTACTTTCTAATAGCCAAAGAAATCTAAAATGACAGATGCGTTCCCGGTCTTAATGGGTTAAATAGGTTTTTCGGGTCAGACGTGAATGTACTTTAGTTCTGGGTAATATGACTTATAATTAATATTTATGTACGTGATATTTATAGTGCAAACACTGACAAGAGCAAGCAAATAGTAAACCCGTGTCCCTCACAAATGTAATTCCACAAATACATTCAGAATTCTAACACTTTTAACCTTGAAAGCACAACATTTAAAATTATGATTGCATTATCTAGGCGCACGCTCATTGCAAAAGGCAATGTAATGCAATGCAAAAAGTACAACGTGTATCTCTATCAAAGGGACTCAGTGTAAAAGTAAGAGTATAGATAAGAATGTTGCATTTTCTTTCTCTGTGCGTTTACTTGAGGCTGAGCCAGTTCAGTGCCAGTTGAAAGAGCATCTCTGACAAAGATCACCTTAGGCACTGTGTGTGTGTGTGTGTGTGTGTGTGTGTGTGTGTGTGTGTGTGTGTGTGTGTGTGTGTGTGTGTGTGTGTGTGTGTGTGTGTGTGTGTGTGTGTGTGTGCAAACAGTGAGAGGTAACTTCAGTGTTCAGTCTATAGAATTATCACGCAACGAGAGCTGAAAGTAAACCTTACATAGCTGGCTGTTCACAACACTGCTTTCTAAAAGCTTCTAAAAGCATGCCAGACCCTGATGGGACCTCCCCGCGTTATACTATGGTTATCACAATAGAATTTCATTTTCCAGACCAATTAAATTATTGATAGTTTACTCCCATGCAGAGTACAGTACATTGTACCGACTCAACACTGCACAGTAGTACTTTGTTGTCTGTTGTCTTACATCACAGTGTTTCTACTGCAGCATGACAGTAAAATGTTTCATGTCGACTGTGCTATACTTATGGAAGGTGAAATGACAGTATAGCTGTTGAATTATTAAACACACACACACACAAGTCACAGAGGTGGATCTAAAACAAAAATCTGCAAAGCTTGTAGACCGGCATAAGTAAATCTAAATAAGAGTTTACAGAGTGAAAATCTATTTTGATAAGGGGCTATTTTGCACAGAAATGAATATACTGTAGATCTGCCTTGAGTTTTTGACTAGCCCTCGTGTGTCTTGAGCATAAGAAGTCTGAAAACCACTGGATCAGACAACACGGAACAGGAGAGACAAGGTGGAGTGCTCTAACACTGAAGCAGATCCAAACTTTAAAGCAGACAACATGGGAAACAGAAGCCAACTAGAAAAAGTGCTCCTCGGAGCACAGGTCTCCGCCAGGTCAGGTAGGTGAGTGTGGACCAGCAATGTTCTGAATTCGCCAATCGTCTTGATCACTTGACTATAGAGATAATGTGTCCGGTTTGCGTGATGAATCAAGTTTTGTAAAAATCGGCCTCCTGGTGGCGCTATAATAGGGCAATGTTGAAAGGGTGGCATTGGTTCCTCAACGTAGTGTGAATGTGCGTGCAAAATTTCACGGCAATCGGACACTGCGTTCATGATTTGCAGCATTTAGTTCAATACGGGCCACTCCTGCAAACTTAAGATGTCAATCGTAGCCAATCAGGATGGAATATGAAAAATCAAACAGATCAGCCTTGATCTCATGATTATAGAGATCATGTGTACCGATTTATGTTAAATTTGGATACAATCTGAAGGAGTAATATCCAAAAATGTGTTTTACATAAGTCGGCCTCCTGGTGGCGCTATAAAAGGCAGATGTGAAAAAAGCAGGGCAAAGGTTTTTCCTTGACCTGTTGGGAGTGTGCATACAAAGTTGTAAACAGATCGGTGCAGTTACGGGTAAAAACACGAATTGGCCTGTTATAGCGCCACCATGAGGCTGATTTGAAAATGGCATTTCTTCCTCGGCTTAATGGGAATGTACGTGCAAAATTTCATGGAAATTGCATGCTGTGTTCATGATTTGAGGCATTTTGTTCAACACGGAGCACTTCTGCAAACTTTGGAAGCCATTTTGAGGCAATCAAGATGGAATATGAAAAATATGAAAAACCTGTTTTGTTTAATGACTATAGAGATACTGTGTACCGATTTGCATGACGTTTGGACAAAATCTGTAGGAGTACTGTCAAAAAAATTGTTTTGCAAAAAGCGGCCTCCTGGTGGCGCTATAACAAGCCCATGTGAAAAAGGTTCTGAATTGGCATCCAGGGAGTGTGTGTGCACAGTTTCGCTGCGATCAAGCCAACCGTGCCGGAGATTAGCTGTTCACAGACGGACACACACACGGACACACGGACACACACACACACACGGACGGACAGGGGGTAAAACATACTCTCTCGCCATGCCTTTCGGCCTGGCGGAGACAATGAGCCATCGCATCAACTTCAGGTGTGTGCAGCTGAAAGAAGGTACTGAGGCTCGAGATACAGTACCCACTGTATACTCTTTGACAAGATCCTATACTACATACAAGACCAGTGGTTTTCAACCCTTTTCATATCAAAGTCCATTATTTATTCGGCATTTATAGCCTCTCAGACCCAAGACTTAATATTATAATATTTTGTTGTCGTTGGATAAGAATTTGTCAACAATTCCATGCTGAATTGATGTGGTACGGTACCATGGCAGAGATAACAGGCAAACGTTGATATATATAATATCAAAATAACAATTCTTCTACATTCTCTAATTGTGTAGACCTCTTGTAAATTAAGTAATGCAGATGTTTAACATTTAACTCTTGAGAGCGTAAAATGAAACCAAATGGACCCGTAAGGGTTAAAAAGTTAAAGATCTATAAGGATTTGGTTACCAACTCTCCATCATTTAGCTGTGGACCACCTGGAACCCCCTCAAGGACCACTGGTGGTCCCCGGACCACTGGTTGAGAGCCACTGCACTAGACCAACCAAGCGACCAGCCAGCCCTAGAGATAGTTTGTGCACATTGCCCATTAACCCTTTAAGACCTGAGGCGATTCTTCAAAATGTTTTCTAATTCCTAACAGTTTTTTGAAAAAAAATCCCAAATTTTTTTTTTCAAGATTTTTCAAAAATAGCAGATCTACAAGTTCATAGCGCGGCACTCGGTGCCGCGCTATGAGCTTGTATATCTGCTATTTTTGAATAGCCAAAGAAACCTAAAGTGACACAGATGCGTTCCAGGTATTAATGGGTTAAGACCAATTCCAAATGCTGACCAGCCTCCTTGTCCCAGCATCCTACAGGTACTGTACTTGTACTGTGGTGGAGACAAGCAAGCCATTTATCAGAGCAGCCACTAAAAACAACATTTTTTTGGCCAGCCACTGCCAGCGCTTCTCAGTACTCTGTATATCAAGACTTTTCAGCAGAGGATTCAAGGAGACATGGCCAATAAAACAACATGAAAAAGTGCCTTCACAAAACTGGGTTGCGGTTCGTTTAGCCAGGGACCCTCCTCCCTTCATTGTCGACCCTGGAACCATTAGCATGTGCATTCCGCTTTTGTAATGATATAACCTAGACTGTGTGAACTTCCATTACATTTTAAATTGAATATGTATGCTGGTGATATTTTGCAAGAGCCAGCATCCCCCGTCCCCACCCGCAGTTCTTAATTGTATTAATTTATATGCCCGTTTTCTTTTTCCACTTTCACAGAATTAAAATCGGCTCCCATGGGGAACCACTTTCATTTGGAAAAACAAATGGAATGGAGAGTATTTTAATAATCAACATTATCCAGTATCGCCTATTAAAATCGGCCTAATGGCCCTGGCATCCTCCAGAGCAGAACTTTTGAAAATGAATGTTTTACCAAAGACTTATATCATTCCATTTATTAATCTTAAAGTTTTAAGAATGATTAGGATCTCATGCTCTATTGTGAAGCAGCTGCATGGGAGATTCAGCATCTGCCAGGTAGGGGCTTTCTCTTCTATCATGTTCCATATTGTGTAACCCCTTCCTTTCAGCTGGAGGATGCACTTTAACCCATTAAGACCTGAGGCAGAGTCTACAAATGTCTTCCAAAACACTATGAAAAAAAATGAACACTGAAAAAACTATGTTGCTATATATCGTTGCTGTCGGGCAGAAACCTCTCATCTCCATATTTATTTATTTTTGTGTTTTTTTTTCCGCAAATTAACGCCCTTCTTGATCATACTACAGAGTCACACAAAAGCATCAAAAGTAGCAGATCCGCAAGCTCTAAATGCGGCGCAAAGCGCTGCGTTTTGAGCTTGTAGATCTGCTACTTTTGCTACTTTTGAATTTGAATCCTGAAAAGTATTGTAGTAGTTTTGGAGGTTTCCACCTGACAGAGACGATATATAGCTAAAATCTAAAATGACACAGATGCTTAATGGGTTAATCAATAAAACTTGGCAGAGGCATGGCATTACAACAACAATGGGAAAGATCTTTAGTGATAGAATATTACCTTTTCAGCAACTTAAAAATATGTTTGCCTTGGCCTTTTGTATTCTTCTTTTGTTTTTAACCCATTAAGACCGGGGTCATTTTAGATTTCTTTGGCTACAAAAAAAATAGCAGATCTACAAGCTCATAGATGAGCTTGTAGATCTGCTATTTTTGATAAATCGTTCAAACTTGTGCAAATCTTTGAATATAGATATTTTTTAAGCGAACATTTGTAACTCAAATCTTTGCTTCTGGGGGTCCCTGGACCTAAATATGGGGGGTCGGCGGCCAAATACATATCATTTTGGGGGTCCTTGCCCCCCAAAATGACCCCCCAAAATGTTTCTATATCAGAACCACTGATATAGAAACATACGTCTTTCAGAAACCTGTTAGGATTTAGAGGACATTTGTAGATGCGTTCCCGGATTGAATGGGTTAATAACTATGCAACTATTGTCTGCTACATTATATAGGAAATGTAAAGAGGGAGCCGTCACCGTGCCCGCCTCATGCTCAAGAGTGTGGGACCAGCTTACTAAGAGGACTACCTTGTCAAGAGGTGTGGTCTCAAAATGTATAGTTAAATGTTTATGGCTGCCCCTAGCGCATTATTCTTCTGTCCAGCTGGCTTCGGAGCATGGCCTCAAGGCCCTCAATATATCTTTGAATGCTTCTCGACGGAATACAATTTGGAGGTCAGGGTTGAGCTCATCTAAAACACAAAGATCCATGCTGGCACAGTTGGGTCAAACAAGGTTCATTTCTCCATCAGCTTTGGGACTGTCCAACAGTCTGGAAGAATACTTTCTCAATATGGAACGGGCAGCCTGCCTGTTAAAAGACTTTGATAATGGCCTGGATGGCCATTGGGACACTGTCTGCAAGTTCCTTGTTTGATCATAGTTGCAGTACAATCTGCCCTAGCAAGTAAGACATATTGTGCGGAGGATCATAATCTCTATTGCACATACTGTAATCCCTTATCTCTAGCCTGCCTTTCTCTACAGTATAATGTAAAGAAAATACCAAGCATTTCTTCTTTTTTTAAAGTTTACCTACTGTACATGTTGTTAGTGAGACAGACTAGTCTGAATACACTTTCCATCTTCCACTTTAAACTTGCCACCTTACACTTTGTAGTTATTGGCTCCCACATTTCTGCATAGATCAACCTACAGTAACACAGCAGCCGGTGGAAGCACCAAAAGCCCATTAGTTTCAAATAAGACCAAGACAGCTCATATCCAAAGGTTCATTATCCGCACAGGAGTGGCATTCTGGCTCTTTTGCTCCTCCATTTCATGCATGATAACCATGGCTGCCAGGAGGCAGGAGTGGGGACTGGAATATTCTTGATTGTATAAAACAAAGAAGGACAATCGATATTTGTCCTCCATAGAGAGTAAAAAGGCAGTGGACTGGTTGATTAGTAAACATTAACCCATTAAGGCCTGAGGTTCCGATTCTACAAATGTCTTCTAAATCCAGTTTTCTGAAAAACTTATGTTACTATATCAGAGTATATCTCATCTCAGTGGTTCTCAAAACTTTTTCATGTCAAGGACCCCCACAATATGTATTTGGCCGCCGGACCCCCATCTGAAAATATTTGTTCCAGGGACCCCCCAGAAGCAAAAGATTTGAGTTATAAAAGTGTGCTTTAAAAATATATATGTATTCAAAGATTTGCACACATTCAAGATTTTTCAAAAATACTTAAAATAGCAGACCTACAAGCTCATAGCGCGGCACTCGGTGCCACGCTATGAGCTTTTATATCTGCTATTTTTGAATAGCCAAAAGTATAAAAATAATGGTTTGAAGTGGTTTATGCGGATGCGTGTTCCCGGTTTTAATGGGTTAAGCAGGGTGAGTGGATGCTGGGCTAAACAACGTGTGTCGCAGAGCGCCGAGGCCATTCAGCTGGAACAGACACAGCTGGCAAATGGCACAGCGCGAGGCATGCTTGACTGTCTGCCTCTCGTTTGCCTTTTAAAAGGTTATTTTCTGTGACATTTCTGTCTTATTGTTGTTCCGATACCGATACCACTACCGGAAAAGCTGCCGATACTGCTTAACCCGATCCATCCCGGAACGCATCTGTGTCTATTTTGATTTCTTTGGCTATTCAAAAATAGCAGATGTATATCGTAAAAATTTGTGCAAATCTTTGAATTTGTATATATTTTTAAAGCGATATTTTTAAATTTGTAACTCAAATCTTTGCTTCTGGGGGGTCCCTGGAACAAAATATTTTACAAATGTTCGCTTTAAAAAATATATATTCAAAGATTTGCAAAAAAGTTCAAAATTTTTCAGAAATAGCAGATCTACAAGCTCGAAGTGATGCACTGTGAGCTTGTATATCTGCTATTTTTGAATGGCCAACACTAAAATCTAAAATGGCACAGGTGCTTTCCCGGTTTTAATGGGTTATACCAGTGGTGTCGCTAGGGGTGGACTTCTGAGGCTGAAGCCCCCCGCCCGGGACATTTTTGAAACTTTACTTAAACACTCACACCTTCGAAGAAGGGCAAAAGACTTACAAACCGGCAAACTACTGTAACTCACACACAGTCCAATAAACACCATTAAGTCCAATTAACCCAACACTCTTCTACTAGGTTGCCCAGGTTGAACCAGGCTCTCAATCAAGGCCGCACAGAGAGGGGAGCGGGTGAGCAGAATGAGGCGAAAAACACACTGGTTAAGGGCAGAGTCACATCCGGCCAAAACAGGGGTACACTAGACAGGACAGGAGGTTTTACAGAGGCCATGATCGTGACAAAGATTTAACAAGACAGCATTTGCAAAGGCCATGCCCATGATCGTGACAAAGATTTAACAAGGCAGCAACAATGCAATTAAAAAGCATCAACAAGGTTATGCCATTAGGGGATTAAAAGCCTTTTTTTTTGGTTGGTAAAATGGATTTTTGAGAGACAGGCTGTTCCAGAGTCAAGGGGCACTGATGACAAAGGCTCTAGCACCCTTGGTCACGAACGTAAACTTAGGAACAACCAGTAGAGCCGAATCAGAGGACCTCGCTGAAGCTATGGACAAGTGCATAGGGTTTTAACAACTCAGCTAAGTAGCTAGGTGCCAGACCATGAAGAGCTTTAGTTTAAAAGTTAACAATAAACAATAAAATCTTAAACTAAAAGAGACTGGCAGCCAGTGTAGGCCTACTGCAGGTGGAGTATGGAGCCTATGCTGAGACATAAAGTAGAGGGCATTACAGTAATCTAAGATAAATTAAATGAGGGCATTAACAACTCTATGGAGATTTGGAGTAGATAGAACTGATCTTATTTTTAAGAGGTTTCTCAGGAGCAAAAAGCATGTTTGAACAACGCTTTTAATTTGAGCCTTAAGTGAAAGTTCAGTTCACCACTGGTCATATACATTGTTGCTGGAATACCATCTTTTCTATGTTCCAAAACCTGTTTCTATGTCCAACACTGTGCACGAGAATGCTACAAGCACCAGTCCTTACAGTGGTGCCAGCCCACTGCAGAATAAACTAAATAGTGGTCTTCAAGAGACAAGATGGTGGCCGCAGACACTGGTCGCCAATGTGCCAATATTTTATCGTAGGACACAGTTTTACTCTGCGTCCTATAAAAAAATATTGGCACTTTGGCTACTTTGGGACTCTCTCTTTCCTTGGTGTTTCGCCTTGATTGCGCTTACACCCTAACATTTAACTTCAGTAAAACTATGCCAAAACCTAATCCTAACCTCACAGAAATAATGCCTAAACCTAACCTCAAAACCCTGTCCACCTGGGCAAAACACCAGGGAAAGACATCCTCTCCTTGAAGACTCCACTATTAACCACATCCTGTCCAAACCAACAAGCATGTGTGATGTATTATTTTTGTGTTGTATTGCAGTTGTAAGCCTGCCAATAACAAAGAAATTAATCCCAGTAGTTACATACTGTTATTTGTCCAGTCTTTTAAATAAATAAATAGAAATGTCAGCGCTAGGATTAAAAAACTTTGTTTTATGTGAGTGTATAATACTTCTCGTCTCTCTTATGATGTACGTGAGTCATCAAGTCTGCTTTGTTTTTTCCACAGAGAAAACTGTGATAGACCATCATCTTGCCTGTCATTAGGGTTTAAGTTTGGGCAACAGAAAAAGGGGCCTTTTCAGGTTCACTTGAAAATTGTGTGTGTATTTTTTTCCCCATTATCCCCGCCCATCCGCCCACACTGAAAACATAATTATGCTTCCTTCATTAACATGAGTAATTTCTCATGTGGAGGATGCAACTACAGCTGTCCTTTGATTACTAAATGGAATAGAGCAATGATCTATGGTGCCATTAGGGGAAGGGGCTGGAACTAATTTCAATCCTGGAATGGACTGGTGACTAGGCTACACAATGTGGTGGGGATGAGAGAGAGAGAGACAGCGTGAGAGAGACAGCAGGTGAGGGGGGAGGAGAAATGTGAAATAAAAGTCAGATGGGAACACATGAAAGAAGGTAAAAATTAATAGGTTTCAGCCATTTTCTGCCCACTCAACCTAGCCGTAAAACCATGGTTTGCATTACATTCTGTACGTGTGTGCATGTGTGCGTGCGTGGTGACTTGTATTGCTATGTAAGTGATAAGATCTAAGCAGCCATCAGGCTCCTCATCGCAGTGATACTTGTGAAATATCCACACAAGTACAGTAGAATTTGAGAAATGGACATTGTGAGGACCATTTTGCTGGTCCTCACAAGACATTGTTTTAAGGTTGAAACAGATGTTTAGCCTTAGGCTTACAATTAGGAAAACATTGGGATTAGGTATTGAGAAGTTAGGTTTAGGAGTTAGGGTTGGAGTTACAGATCTACAAGCTCACGACGTGTCGCACTGTGACGCGTTGTGAGCTTGTAGAGCCTGCTATGTCCGGCTTCACGGTTTGGCTTAAAAATGGCATTCATAAAATTGTCCTCAGAAATATAGTAGTGAGTGCGTGCGTGCGTGCGTGCGTGCGTGCGTGCGTGCGTGCGTGCGTGCGTGCGTGCGTGCGTGCGTGCGTGCGTGCGTGCGTGCGTGCGTGCGTGCGTGCGTGCGTGCGTGCGTGCGTGCGTGCGTGCGTGCGTGCGTGCGTGCGTGCGTGCGTGCGTGCGTGCGTGCGTGCTGGGGCTCATGATGATGACACGTTCCGTTCAGAGTCTGGTAAATAAATGGTGTCAAACTCATTAGCTATAGCTGCACCTGTGCTAATGATCGAGGCCACTAAAGGGAGCATATTACGAGTGGCCTATTTACCCTGTTGTAACATGCGGACCAAGTGCCATAGTAAAAAAGAAACAAAAATACAGATTGGTTGCGAGGCCGTTTCAGACAGAAACTTAAAAATAAAATGGCCCGAAAATGTCAATTTCACTGCGTCTTTAAATAATTAATGACTTTTGGTAACTACCTGTACAGTGGTTACCCGTTCATTCATGCGCGATCTTCAAACGGCCGCCTATTGGACACCGTAGTGATCCAGAGGTTTAGGTGGGTACCTTTCAAAGTTGACGCCCACAGATTCTTAGCGCCTCCCATTGAAATAATCACAAAGTGTAGTGTGGCCGTTCAGCCACGTGGTGGCGTTTATGCAGCCTCTCTCTAAAGTATTGGTATCAAAATGTACTTAAATTAAAAAGTAAAAGTACTCGTTATGCAGAAAGTCCCGTTTCACACGTTATGTCAAAATTGAAAATAGCAGATCTACAAGCTCACAACGTGTAGCTTAGTTCTGCTATTTTTAAATAGACAACGTTTATATAAGGCTGAAGTGGTTAATGTATGTTTAGTAATAATAATCAAAATCTACAAAGTAACTAAAGTTTTCAAACACTGCGCATCGCATCCGTGTGTGTGTGTGTGTGTGTGTGTGTGTGTGTGTGTGTGTGTGTGTGTGTGTGTGTGTGTGTGTGTGTGTGTGTGTGTGTGTGTGTGTGTGTCTGACTGTGCAGCGTGTGCGCGCAGACAGATAGACAGACAGAAGTCTTATACATATTATTATTATTTATTATCCCGAATGAACTGCTCTGTAGTACGTACTTCTTTCCTCTACAAATCAGACAGCCTAGTGGTTAAAGCTGAATCTTAAGAATTTTACGGCCCGGGTTCGAATCCCACGCTATGAGCTTGTAGATCTTCTGTTTTTGAAAGCTAGAAACTCGAACCGTGATTTTATTATTAAACATGTACTACGTAGCCTACTGTTGTTTGAACTGAATTAAAAATGTCTGTAATGTATATACACTTCTGCTGAAGCGGTTCTTACGCTGACAATGGGCAAAAGGCCAAAATGCATTTGTGTCTGACTGCTGCTGCAGCATATTAAAAGATTAAATAGTGGTCTCAGAATGATGCTAGAGGAAAGCATAGATCTAGAGAACGGACGGCCCCGCCTCCACACATTCATTTCAATGAAGTTGCTCACCCAGCACATGAAGCACCCGGAAGCACCCTTCAAACGATAGAAGCATACGCAGTAGGGCATTAACAGAATAATCGAATATTCGAATATTCGACTATCAAACCACTATTCGACCACTGTACATCAAAGTCGATTATTCTATTAAAAATAATAATCGATTATTTTTTTTTCAGTGGCTTTTCTACAGCAGACACGCAGCTGTGAGCTCTGGTGTGACGCCAACTCGCATTCCTTGAGTCGAGTCGTCAATGCCATTAATTATTTTTATTTTTTTAATATATTTTTTATAATCAAATCGATTAATCGAATATTCGAATACTTATAGGTCGAATAATTCGAATGCTAAAAATCACTATTCGTGAATGCCCTAATACGCCGTAGCGTTTTAAATGCGGAAGTCTTGCAATCCCACATTTAACCACCAGGCAACGGCAGCGTCACTGTTCTACCGTGGTTCTGGGACTTGCAGGAAAAGCTATGGGGTGAGGAAAAGCTATGGAGTTACCAAAACTAGTATGGTGGTGCATCTTCCTAGTAGTCTAGATTTAGAGATATCTGGTCTAGGACCCAAGTGTTCAACAGACGGACTGACCAGGATTGCTATCCTTAAGAACGTCGCCACTAGCGGGCCTGAAAATAGAATGGAGGATCTACATAAAAAAGTGAGGAATAAAATAAAATAAATAAATTCGAGCTTAAATATAGCAGAATTCATTATGACAAGAGGCACTGGCACAGCTAGTCATACAGTCATACACTTTTGAAAAGGCAGTAATTCAAAGATACCAGCTGTTTGATTCCATTATGTAAAGAACATTTTGAAATACGATCAAGCCTATAGCTGGATTATAAAGAGACACAATGAGCACAGTGTAAAGTGTCTGGATGCCAATAAGGACTTTCTGATGTAGTGTACTGCACCCTAGGTTTAATGTAGTTATAATGGCCACTGCCTATTTTAAGTGATGAGAAAAATAACCATACTGACCACAAGTGATCTATAGGGGGCATCAAACATAGTATAATATATAGAGTATTGTATACCAAGTATTATAGCGATGTGGTTTAAAAAATAAGTGTGTGTGTATATATGTATGCATGCATGCATGCATGCATGCATACATATATATATATATATATATATATATATATATATATATATATATATATATATATATATATATATATATATATATATATATATATATATATATATGTGTGTGTGTGTGTGTGTATACGTTATATATATAAACACATTATATATATGTATATACATTTTATATATATAGTCCTCTTTGAGGTTTAGAATAATCAAAAAATAATAATCACTCCAAAATTGTATAGTTGCAACTCCAGATGTGATGTAATGATGTAACATGATGTGTGTGTGTGCGTGCCATACCTTCTATAGGCGAGGTCTTGAGCCGGCGGCAGATGCCATGCACATCTCCGTAGGTGTCTGCTATCTTGGCCACAGCCTCTGCGCTCCTCAACTCCATCAAGTCCCTCAGGTCTTGCGTGGTGATGCCAAAATCCCCCTCATGGTTGCCCTCGGCAACCGAGTTTCCTGGTGGGTGGTCCGCCATGTTGTTGGCCATATTTGTCCTCTAACGTATATATATATTATTTGTGATTGTGTTTTTTATTAGAGTTCTTAGTGCAAAACAGATGTAAACAATGGAACCGGTAGTGTAAAAACTGATAAAAGGTTACAGTCGCACCAGAGAGTCCACTCCTCTTGCTTGTGTGCAGGATTTGTGGGTATTGTAGTTCTCAACGTTGGCAGGTGTAGGAGTTGAACGTGTGAGGTGAACTCCTGACCAGGAAGTGCATGTTCTAGTCAGTTACCACAGACGCTGGGCTTCAAACATGATCTGCTGGTTCGCTCCACTTCTCTTCCACTGACACTGCAGGAGAAACACATAAAGAGGCTTTTTAGGAACTGATAATATTAGGGGAGAAGACAGTCATGTGATATGGACATAGAACTGGTTCTGACATCTCCTGGGGCTCCATCCAAGCACAAGACAAATCATGAGTTTAAAGTTATTTCAGGTTAGCACTGGGAGCAAGGGGGTCTGTTGTTGTTTTTTTAAACTCAAAACTGTGTTAAGATCAATTACCGCCCATCTTGGTAAAACAGACCAAAGTGATTGTTGATCAGTTTATTTCCCCACAGAGGTTTCTTTATAAGGCCTCTCTAAGCTTTTATCTTCCCCTCTGGGTATTTTTGCTCTGCTTCTGCACTCTGCTGTGCAAAGGAACTTATAATGGTGCAGTAACCTAATGATTGCTTGATTGTTTGGTTATCTAATTAGGAGGCAAAACAACCACAGCAGTCCATTTTGAATATTGTTTTCCCTTTTTTGCTGTAGTTATAGAATTATCCTGCTGTTCAGTGCTTTGCATTTTGCCTCTCTTTTATATGCTTTAAATCCAAAAGTCTAAAATGTGATAATTAAATCTTGAAATATGTTTTGTACGATTGTTGTAGTTAACTGACACTTAGTAGATAAGTAATACAGGCTTCCTTATCAGGTAAAGAGATAAATATACTACAACGATCCTTACATTTTCATATTGTGATTTGTGGTCATTAAAATTCAGTGGCACAGGATCTGATCACCAGGAGGGGAGGTGAGGGAGTATGAGGGCTGGGGGTGTCGCATATGGGTGCATATTTACCATGCTAGAGGTCATTTCGGTAATGGAGGTTGTGGAGGGGATTCTATGTGTTTGAGATGGAGTTGGACTTGTGGCTTGCAGAGAGAGATTCCATAGTTTAATAGAGCTTAATAAAATACCATTATTATTAATGAGTATCCGTCATCTTTTACAAGCAGCGTCACAGCACGGAGCTCACCAGTGAAATCAATGCCAGCATGGATGACTGGCCTAACTGCCGAAGAAAAACATAACCCTTTTGTATTTGCGAATATTATGGGTTTTACCCAGATGCCAAAAGGTGAAACATTAAAACGATCGATTTAATAACAATGTCTCCTCTATTCAAACGGCTCCCTTTTAAAAGTCTGTCTGTGAGGCAGTATCACGGCATCATTACGTTCCGTTTAACATTATTATCTTGTCTTTAAAATCACCAGTCAAATCATATCCACAACGTTAACTACTCTACTACTATGGAGCGCAGAGCAACGCTTTGGTTTGCAGGCATATGAAGAACGGACATACAGGTTGTCCATGGAAAATAATTGGCATAATTGGTTTGTACATCTCCGCCCTCGTTAGTTGTGCTTCTGATACATCCGAATAATGAAATGTCCATTGATGATTTTTGGTATGATATGCCGCTCCACCAGAAACGCCTCTAAATGTTAGTGTGCAGATAATAGAGCTTTGTATGACATCTTAGTTCTGATAGTAAGTTTGTTAAAAAAAAACACCTTAATATCGGAGTAGGAAAGACTAATCAGTGATATAGGATCCATTCGCCAATCGGAACAAGCCTAGATTCTAGCTCTGTTCCCTGAGGGAAAGAGCATGAGTCAGCGGATATTGAGCAGGGACAGAGCTATTAGCAGGATATAAAGTTTATGAGTCCTGCGATGAGGAGCCTGATAGCTGCTTAGTTCTCTCAATGGGAAAGAGAACACTTACACAGCCATCACTTTTTGACCGGGCAGAGCTTGTTGTGCTCCATCAAACAGTACTGAAAAGCACCTAGCTAGTTGTCTGCCTGTTTAGAATAGATCCCTCCCATGACACATTTGTTAGTCTAGAAATCCAGGGACCAGTGTGTTGACCACCTTGCTGACTAGCCCATCCAAAATAGCCACTGCTTTTCACCGTGCAAGTGCAGGCAGTGGGATAAAGATTCCATGCCACTTATCTGTGTGGTGAGCTGCCACAATTAGAAGATTACTGTATGTTGAGATATTAACATGTTGAGATATTAACAGGTTTTCTAAAGGGGTTCCACTGTCCAATGTTGGAGCTCAATAGAGTCAAGAGGACAGTGATATGTTAATGTGCCTTAGAAATCCACTAGTCGTGTGTGTGCGCGCGTGTGAAGCCAGAGCGTCACATTCCACCACTTCACCACAGATTACGGAAGCACACATCAAAGCCTGACCTCCATTTTCCACCATTTAGTGTGTCATGGGAGACCCCAGAGAAGCGGAACATGTGCACATAGGCGCACACACGCACATGCAATCACACACACACACACACACACACACACACACACACACGCGCGTACGCATACAGTACCAGGCATTTACCAAATACAAATCTTACAAACAGTGGCTAGTAGCAGCTAATTCCCTCTCTAGTGTGGAGTGGTGCGAGGTGGTTGATGGGGAAGCCGGTGGCCCGGGGGACATCGTTAGCCTAGATTGGGTTAATACCCTATACCCTATATTGCTGCACTCTCTTTCCCCCCTTCTATGGAAAGCATTGTTCTAAGTCCTTAGCAATTATCTTGATTTAACCATTTTCTGACGATGGAGTGAGGGTAGCAGTTATAGCTAGGCAATTTTGAGTAACTGTCATATCCATGGATGTTTACTGTTAGCTTGGTTAGCTAAAGAATGCACATTATCTTGACTGCTGTTGGCCTGCCTGATACTTTTTGCATGCCGGTTTTGCACACCCAAAAAATAGCTAATCTACAAAATCAGGATGCATTGCATCGTGAGCTATAAATTAAGCATACATTATTATAGTAATAATATAATGTTCCATTTTCCACACGGTTCTGTTCCCTTGAGGACATTCCACACATTTGCTTACGCACAAAAAAACAATTTAATCTTGATCATTGAGTCACCCAGTTTATACATCTTCTACACTGTGAATGTCATCTTCAATCTAGTGCATCATAACTGAATTTTCCTGACAGGGACCCTCAAATATGGAATTCATGGGAACACACTGCATATTTCATGCTACAGTATACAGTACTATGCGGCAGTGGTCAGTGGAAGGTCCTCAGATTAACAGACAGACACATAAGTGAGTGCTTATGGGTGTGGTTGAGAAAATGCCAAATGAGTATTGATCACCGGTGCCTCCAAACTAGAATCTGTGTTAACTTTGGGTAATGTCAGAAATGACTACATTTAAAAGGAGATGTTAAAAGGGCCTCGAGTCGACATAGAGCCTCAGGTTATGTCAGTAGTTCCAGGCTCTTTCGAAATACAACATCTCTCTCTGTCTCTTTAAAATTATCTTTCCGTCATCCTCCAGGTTTGAAAAATAAGGCAGCTGGTCCTGATTCTACTGGCAATGTAAAAGAACAGCCATGTAGTTTTGTACAGTATGTATGTAACCCCGGTTTTGTGAATCATGAGTAAGGTTACTCATCATGGGTAAACGTGTCTTGTGAGAAGCAATCGGAAGTTCTGGTACATTTTCTGATTGGCAGGTGTCAGTACTCGCGTCAATTCCTAGCTCGAGTAGCAAGAAAAGCGTGTTGATGACGAGTGAGTGACCTTACTCATGATTCACAAAACACGTTTTCATTCAAAATCTGTGTGCTCATTCTGAATAGGTCATGTTCTGTGACATATTAAGCAATATGAGCCATCAAATCCCTTAAGCAACTGTAGCAAACTGCATAAAACGCGCAGCCAACACTAGGGGTGTGCCGATATATCGTCCCGCGATATATCGCGATACGTTTTCGTGACGATATGTATCGTTTTGAAAAAAAAAAAAAATCGTTTAAAAAAAAAAAAAAAAAACTTTTTTTTTTTTTTTTACAATAATAATAATCAGGCATGCAAACAGCCCCGAGGTGAAAAGGGTGACAATATGTTGTTTTTTTTTTTCGGGTCAGGTGTCATACTATTGCCCTATTTGGATTCAAAACGGCTATTGTAGCTGAAAAGCTACAAGTTCGCATATCTGAATAATGCAAAAACAGAATTATTTGTTTGCATTTGCTTTTTTTCTCCTCCATATATTTTTCGTAATAAAAAAAGTGCGTATCGTATCGTATCGAAATCGTATCGAAGTTGTGAGCCAAATATCGTATCGTATCGTTTGGTGAAATTAGTGTATCGGCACACCCCTAGCCAACACACATCTCCACATCATGCCATGATGACTCAAACACAAACTGTCAAAATGTGTCTATTGGTGTGTGTGTGTGTGTGTGTGTGTGTGTGTGTGTGTGTGTGTGTAAATGTGTCTATTAGTGCGTGTGTGTGTGTCAAAATGTGTCTATTAGTGCGTGTGTGTGTGTGTGTGTGTGTGTGTGTGTGTGTGTGTGTGTGTGTGTGTGTGTGTGTGTGTGTGTGTGTGTGTGTGTGTGTGTGTGTGAAAATGTGTCTATTGGTGTGTGTGTGTGTGTGTGTGTGTGTGTGTGTGTGTGTGTGTGTGTGTGTGTGTCAAAATGTGGAACCCCATCTGGAGCAACAAGGGGGGTTGAGTAATTGTGTGTGCGTGTGTGTGTTAGCATAGGAGCTGCCAAGACAAAGACAGAGTGATGGGGTGGTGGGGGATTTAAAACATATATATTTACCTAATGTAACCTACAGTACAAGCACTGGTTAAAGCATCTAACTGAGCATCTTACTGATCACATTTTGTTGGGATGTTCTTTTGGTCCCAGACAAATGCTAACATCATTAGCAACGGTATCCCTTGCATTACACAATCTCAGCCTCAGGGTACCTTGGCGGCGCAGCCAGTTTGTCTCATGATATCATGGGTTCAAATCTGGCCCATTGCCTTGGTCATATGTGTATGACTATCCACTGTCCTGTCCTGTCCTGTCCTGTCCAACAAAGCAGAGAGGAGCTAAAGTAATTATTACTTTATCCACATTGTGTCAATTACCCATTCTTCTCTTCGTTTTGTGTCAAAATTCAGGTGCAATGATTAACAATTAATTGATGAGGGACTATTTCCCTAAGAACCTCAATTTACAATTAGCCTACTAGACCCCCCCCCCACACACACATATATATATACATATACATATACATATACATATATAGACACACACACACACACACACACACACACACACACACACACACACACACACACACACACACAAATACACTTATATATAATATATAACGAACCAGACAACACATCAATAATTGATCCAATCACCCAGACAAAGGCCTCATGAATATATAAAGAAGCAGTAATGGCTATTACTTAGGCCTGCTGGTTAGTTGAAGATGACTGACAGGAATGAATGAATAACCAGTTGGGACTGCATTAGGAAAATCTGTGAAAGGGCTGGGGTGGGGTGGGGTGGGGGTTTACAGCCATTCATTGCCTGTGGAGCAGGTTGACATTGCCTAATAGGTGTACTTTCTCTGACATTGTGACAAACTACATGTTACTCATTAAAAATGCATGTTTGAATTTAATACAAAATGACTGGAAACCCTGCCAGAAGAGAAGAGAAGAGAAGAGAAGAGAAGAGAAGAGAAGAGAAGAGAAGAGAATCTCCTTGGGGAGAGAAGAATTGCTGGTCCAGGTAGTCAGAATATTGTATGCCATAGCCTGGGGGACAGTGACAAGAACAATAACACAGTACTCATCTCAATATGACATAACATTGTTAATTGCTTTCTATAATATATTGTATATTCAACTATTGTCTGTTAATATTCAAATCATGTCAGTATATGGATGATTATGCACCCTGTTGTATTGTAAATCGCTTTGGCAATATTGTCCTTCGTTTTGTACAGTCAATGCTAATAAATCACCTTGAACTGGAATTGAATTAATTGGAATACATTTGTAAGCCCATAAAATGTGAAGAGCATGATTTGTCTTACCTCTTACTTATCAAGTGACCACCTGTAAGGCTTTTTTAAGTTCATGGATTAACTCCACTGTGTGGTGAAAAAGTACACCTCATTCAGCGAAAAAACTGAACATAGTGTAGCGTACTAACACACACACACACACACACACACACACACACACACACACAGGAAAATATGCTGCACACACAGCTATACACGTTTGAAACCCATAGAAATAACCACACCCTTGAGTCCAAAGGTCTACCTTCATATCTGCTTAACTTAACCTAATGCGCATGCGCACTGTGCACACACACTCACTTCTATACGCTGTTTTCTCTAACATAGAGGAGATTCAGAGATTCTAATTTAAACAAAATGGTTGCACTTGCAACACCAAAAAATAAAAATAATAACAATAGGAGTGGAGATATGTATTTATTCTGTAGGTAGGTGATTGACTCAGCTCTTGATGGAAAGACTAACAATAAAGACAACAGATGTGGCATTTGCTGTATTTTGGGGGTGCATTATTAGGTTTCTTTACATTGATAATGTCTGTAAACATTTGATGTATGATGGGGTAAGACAGTTCCAAACTGCATTTTCTTCTATCTACAAATCAACATCTTTCCAAATGCAGATGAATTCAACCCTAGTCCTGTTTTAAAGGTGAGAAGAGTGATTTACACGTGTGTACTTGTCTTGCATGCACACACTTCACTGCCATCTGTGTGCCGTTACTTTCTTACACAGCAATTAACACAAGGTATCTATTCTGAAACAAGGAGGAAGAGAGAAGGAGAAAGAGAAGTTTAACTTGGGAGCTAGCCAGAGAGAGAACACGTATTGGCACAATACCAGCTACTTCGTACGACAAATTATCAATTAGGCGCCGTAAATCACACAGCCCAATATGAGATGAGCATAAAGAGCAAATGAGTTCTGAAGAACTCAGAAGACGAGTGGGAGACTGTAACTGTAAATGAGCGAGAGCTAAGCAAAGAAACACATATATATTTTTAAAAGGATACGTGAATGTAGGGAGGAAAGTAGGTTTCCATTCAATCCGGGAACGGATCTGTGTCATTTTAGATTTTAGCTATAACCATAAATTCATAAATAACAGATCTATAAGCTACGAGCTTGTAGATCTGCTATTTTATTTAAATCTTGAACATTTGTGTTGAATACACATTTCTTTGAAACAACATTTTTAACTCAAATCTTTGCTTCTGGGGGGTCCCCCGGAACAACATATTTTGATGGGGATCGGCGGCCAAAAACACAATTTTGGGGGTTCTCGGCAAGCAAAGGTTTGAGCACCACTGATATAGCAACAATAGTTTTTCAGAAAAATGAAGACAATTGTTGAGACATTTGACAGTTACAAATGTTCGCTTAAAAGGAAAAAAGCAGTATATTCAAAGATTAGCATATACACGATTTTTCAGAAATAGCAGATATACAAGCTCATTATGAGCTTGTATAACTGCTATTTTTGAATAGCCAAAGAAATCTAAAGTGACAGAGATGCGTTCCCGGATTGAATGGGTTAAGAAGACGACACAACAGCAGCAGATGTAATTTAGCTGGCTCTCCTTTGTCTCTCTTCTCCCGTTCTGTTACTCCCTATTTCTATGATACTTTATACTTCTACTCCACTACATCTCAGAGGCTAATATTGTGCTTTGTACTCCACTATTTGACAGCTTTAGCAACTTGTTACTTTGCAGATAAACATGTTTAAGACATATATTAACAAATAACTTAGAGCGTTGAGGATCAACGACCAGATGTGAGACGTTGTGAGCTTGTAGATTGGCTATTTTTGAAAAAGACTTATTTAGAAAAAAAAAAATACTTTTAACTTTGGTGCTGCAAGTATATGGATGTTGATGCCAATACTTTTGTACTTTTAGTTTGAATACAGGCCTTTAACCCTTTCACTGCCAGATTGAATACATAAATGAATCGCCCACTGCCAGTGATTTTTGGTTTTCCTTACCTTTTCAACTAGTTACAGAATATAAATGTATATCCAGTATGATCGATCCCCTGACGGTTGCTAAACACGGAGGGTTTCACTGTGCTTCCGCGAGAAAGAAAAAAAAAGTCATCCCGACCCCCCGGTTTCTTGTTACAGGCCGTTGAATATAGCTCGTCCAAAATTAGCATATCTACACAGAGCTTGTAGATCTGCTATTTCTGCTGAATGCCCACCCTCCAGAATAGACATGCTGGGGTTCAAGTGGTGAAGTAAAACATTTTAGTACAAGCACCACTGCTCTCTGCCAGACTCCTGCGGATCTGGTGGCAAACAGCCCCCCCCCCCCACACACACACCCTGCCTCTCTCTCCCCATGTAGCTCTCTCTCATGCGCCCTGTCCCTCTGCTTCCCACTCTTCTCTGATCAATCAACATGGGGTTGGTGTTGGTGATCAAAAAACCTTGTGATCAATCAACATGGGGTTGGTGATCATCAAAACCTTGTGATCACAAGCGCTAGGAGCGAAGCAGGCCAGAGCAGAATAGAATAGAAAAGTGCAGCATAGAACATCAATAACATGATGTGACCCTTTCTTCTGTCTCCAGTGAAGGTGGATTTTCCTTACTGCAGAGGGTCATGATAATAACCCCCTCCACAAGAGAACACCCATCAGACAAAGAGATAATGTGGCAATGAAATTTATATACTCAGTGTGTGTGTATGTGCACGCCCACGCAGTGTGTGTGTGTGTGTGTGTGTGTGTGTGTGTGTGTGTGTGTGTGTGTGTGTGTGTGTGTGTGTGTGTGTGTGTGTGTCAATGCCTGTTCTTTGTCAGTCCTGACAGAGTTGTCTGGCCCGTTATCTACTTGTTATTGGCTTTCTAGATGAAATCATGCCATGCAGCCAGTGGCTGTGTGTGTGTGTGTGTGTGTGTGTGGTTGTGTGTATGCATGCATGCTTGAAATACAGTGTGTATACTGTATATAGAAGGCTAGTGTGTGTGTGTGTGTGTGTGTGTGTGTGTGTGTGTGTGTGTGTGTGTGTGTGTGTGTGTGTGTGTGTGTGTGTGTGTGTGTTCAGAACATTACTAACCGGACAAAGCAGAACAAATTGACTTAACTCTGGAAGAACCAAACCCAGCTAGACAGAGGGAGCCAATGCCAATGGCTGTTGCATTATACTGGGTAGTGGTTGCACACACACACGCACACAGAAAAATGCCTGACCTATATTGTTGTACTTTCCAGCTAGAAGTACAACTTTGTTCAAAAGTTCAGTTTTCTTTACCTTAAACCACAAACGCCTGTAGAGCTCAAGGTTTCTGGAGTTAGTCTGACACCCTTCATGTGTGAGTGACTCTACTCAAGTGTTTTTATGGCCCTGCTCCACACTTCCACCCAAAACAACAACATGTATTCAGTCTGGCCCAGCTACCTTTGAGAAGACTTTTCCAATACTGAATCAAGCATCTAGAGCCATTTTTGGATTATTCATTCAGATCTATTTAGATACACGTCCTTTAACCAATCAATGTAAAATATTAATATGGGAAGTTTCTCACTCTTGTGGTACATGAATTCTGTTGAGTGTCTTGTCTCAACGGTTTAAAACTTTAAATGTTTATAAAGATGTACATTGATTTGTAATATTATGATCAAGAGATACCTTTGAAGTAGACATTTTCAATTTCCGAATTTAGGCCAACGCTCTTGCCCAGAGTGACAAGCGCTATTGTAATAATGAGCTTCAGTTCCTACTAATGCACCCACATTAACAGCATCCAACTGGAAGGAGAACAAGCAATGGTCAGATCCATAGCGTGCCGACAACATTCCTTTGACCCTATAAGATTACACAACGAAGAATGAAGGATATTTGAAGAATTTCAGAGGTGGGTTTTTTTTCTCCACAGTATCTGGAGTAATATGGTACTGTAGCTCAGTGATTACTTACATAAGAGCCTGGCATTACAAATATACCGTAAATTCTGTGATTTACCAGTTATGTGTTCTATAAATGTCCCATGTTACATAAATGTCCTCCTCTGTGTGCGTGTGCGTGTGATCAGTAGTGTTTTCATTTATTGTCAGTGAATGTTTTCGATGGTCAGTTATACGTCATGTACATACATACAAGTGTGCGAAAAAAACTCAGGAGGTGTCAGCAGAGGGCAGGAGAGGGGGATGAAGGAAAGATGGGGCAGAGGAAGGGGTGTAGGAGAAAGAAATGGACTGTTGATAATAGAGCCCGACCAATTCCAGGCTTGGGATCCGGTTTTGGAGTCTTACCGATTTTGACCGATATTTTGACGTGCAACATTTTCTAACATTTAACTAGAATTTATCTCACAACTCGCTGCGTTGGGACGCGTTGTAATGGCTATTTTTGAAATATTTTGAAAACTTTTGAAAATGTTCACCAAGATGCCCAACATATAGGGACAGAAAGGTTGAAAGTGGTTAAAAACCAGAACACATCGGCTGCATAATTGCCAAAAGAGAACTGCCATGTAGTCAAAAAAGCAAAGTAATGGCCGATATATCGGTCAGACCGATACATGGCTCGGGCTCTAGTCGATATCAGCCACCCTGTGACTTGATGTCCTCCCTCTCTGTCATGCTCTCTCCCTTGTGACTTCACCACCCACACCCCTTCTGTTCAGTACTGACATGTCATTCATCTACTCGCTCTCTCTCTCTCTGACAATAGGCTGCAGGCTGGAAAGGCAGAGCAAAACATATCGTCGCTGTCGGGCAGAAACCTCCTCCATATTTTTTTTCTTCATAAATGAATTCCCTAATTTGTCATACAGAAGTGTCATGCAAAAGTAGTAAAAATGGCAGATCTACAGGCTCACAACACGTTACATCGCTTCATGTTGTGAGCTTGTGGATCGGCCATTTTTGCAATTGTTTAACACTTTGAAAGTAAAATGAAAGTGGTTAAAGCAGTACTATGTAACTATATAGCATATTATGTCCCAATTATAAAGTTACATGTTTAAACAATAACAATCATCCTTCCATAAAATGCATAGACTCAGGGGGGTCACTGCTAGGGGCTTGACTATTACTATGTATAGGGGAGACGATGAGTTTCATCCTGGCATTTGCCACGGCACCAAGGCAGAACTGCCAGTCAAAACGAAGACTGGCCAATCACATCGCGTCCTCGCCGGACATGCTTGCAGAGACTCTTGGGTAATGAAGTCAAAGATGTTGGCTGCCATGTTATTTGTGTCTTAAGTGGCCACTGATACCCCTAACTACATAGTGCTGCTTTATGTCTGATTGTCAAGATAGGCTCTTTTTTTCCCCTGAAAAGTAAAAGCTTTGGACGTACAAGGTTTCCACCAGACAGCCAAAATATGAGAAAAAAAAATCAATAGGAAAGAAGAATACAGCCGAATAGAATTATTATTATTATTATTACATTTTGTATGTTTTGTCTACAGACAAGAATCAAAATCCACAAGACAGGAAAGGGACGCAGCATGAGAGAAGGTGTGAAAGCAGATGGAGTGGTTAGCAGACAGAATGCCAGCAGGTGATACAAGAGAGACAGAGGAGTAGTGAGGAGAAAAGCGATAAAAAACACACTCTTCATACATCCCTCTCTATCTCTCTCTCTCTCTCAACTGCTAATTGGATCTCACTTTTGAACACGTGCCTCTGTGTGCGTGTGCGTGTGCGTGTGCGTGTGTGTGTGTGTGTGTTTGTGTGAATTTATTCCAAGGGAGGTTTGATCAAATTACCTCTTTCACCTCTGCTTTCTCTCTCGCATATGTATTATCTCCGCCAGGCTGGAACGGCCGGGAGTGGGGGTTATGTTTTCGCCTCCTGTCCGTGAGTCCGTCTCTCCGTCTGACTACGAGCAGCTAATCTCAGGTACCGCTGGACTGATTTTTCTAATCGGCCTCACTATGGCACTATAGCAGGCCGCTACCAACTCTTGAACCGTATGTTGGCGGTCGTACAATCAAAATCAGTTTTTCGCTGGATTGAGTCATAATGATCAAGATGTATCAGTCAGATTTGTCACATTCCATTCCGATTGGCTTCCAAAGTTTACAGGAGGGGCATGTTCTGCAAAAAAAATCACTAATAAACACAGCATCCGATCTGCACCACATTTGAATCACATATTGAAGGGCCACTAAACGCAGAACCAAAAGTGTTTTCACTTCGCCAAAAGTGCTAAAGAAATTGGTGCAGAAACATATTATTTTTCACACCAGATTAGCCACAAATGGTCTTGTGATACGTGTGGTTGTGATACTCCATACCATTTGACTGCAATTGCTTTCAAAACATTAATTTGTGGGTAGGGCCTATTTCTTACAACAACAAAAAAAAAAAATTATGAATGCAACATCCAATCATCCCCAAGTTGCAATCGCATGTGGACAGGCCTCTATATAGAGCACTCCTCCAAAATCGTTTTCACTTCTGACCATAGGGGCTGCTACAAACGCAAAAAGTTGCACCGTCTGTCGTACTGACTATTTTCCCCCGCAGCTTCCTGAAGGCTGCACCCCATGACTGACACAGCCCTGGGTAGGCAACCTGGCCTGGCAGAGATGTGTTCTCTGAAGAGCTCATCTTTAAGCACTTTTATCAATTGGGCACGTCAATTCATTAAACTGTAGGTAAAATGTATAAACAATCTTCAAAAAATTTCAATAGCCAAAATAGAAGATCTACAAGCTCACAATGTATTGCGAAGTGACATGTTGTGAGCTTGCAGTTCTACTATTTTTGCCATTGTTCGTGTATAGGGCTTTGGTCTGATTTCATTCAATCCATCCAATGGCCTCCCTAGGGTTGGCCAAATGGAGACATTTTATTAACCGGTTACCGTTAGGCCTTACCGATTAATTAATCAATAACCGTTAAGAAAAAAAAAAGTAAAAAAAAAAAAAAGAAAAAAAAAAAGATTTTCTTTTTTTTTTTTTTTTAAGGGCCAAAATACATTTTATTTCAAAGGGCCAAGTCTACACAGTTTGTTTTGTGTCTCCAGCAGAGTTTCTAGTGTCTCTATATCTCTCTGGAAGAGGTTGCACATGAACTCTGCAGCCGCACTGAGGCGCTCCAACACAAACAATATCAATACAAAGACGAGGAAGAAGAAGAATAAAGTGGAAGTTACGTGTGGATACAGGTGTAGACTTGGCCAAAAAACTATTAAAGCGCATTTTTATCGATTAATCGTTAGTATTAATCGGTGGCCGCTTAACGGTCGGTTAACGGTGAACGGTTACCGGTTGGCCATCCCTAGGCCTCCCCCTACAATTTCCAGTATTCTGTCTGTTCATCTTTTCAACCATCTCTCCTCCTTCCTTTTCCTTGTTCCTCTGCCACCTTATTCTACTATTTCCTAAGCTCCAGTCTTCCTCTCAACATTCCCATTTTCTGTCACTTGCCTGCTGATTCCTCTCTTTTCTATTTTGCCCTTCTTTCTCTCTCCTTCTCGTCTGTCTCTCAGTCTCCCTCCCTTTCTTTCTCTCCCATTCTTCCT
This sequence comes from Gymnoscopelus braueri, assembly GCF_963280865.1. Classification (NCBI taxonomy): domain Eukaryota; kingdom Metazoa; phylum Chordata; class Actinopteri; order Myctophiformes; family Myctophidae; genus Gymnoscopelus; species Gymnoscopelus braueri. The sequence goes on along the minus strand of NC_137612.1, from coordinate 30,337,914 downwards.
CTCTCACCTTCTCCTACTGTCTCCATCCCTCCCTCTCTTTCTCTCACCGTGGCGGTCTCTCCCTCTCCGATTGTCTCCTTTTCCCTGCCTCTGCAGACACACCTGCCTTGCATACTAAAGCAGTTGACTGCGCAGTCCTGCCTCCCCAAAATGTCTGTCTGCTCAACGCACACACACACACACACACACACACACACACACACACACACACACACACACACACACACACACACACACACACACACACACACACACACACACACACACACACACACACACACACACACACACACACACACACACACACACACACACACACACACACACACACACACACACACAGGGGACTTGTAGTCACAACTGATCACTCTAAGTTCAAGTTACAAACACACACAGTCTTCAATCGTGTATAATCCAAACACAGCAGAGAGAGAAACAGTGCATCTTTAAGAATACAATTTGAAGTGTGTATGTGTGTGTGTGTGTTCCTATATTATCAAGTGTCTAGACAAGAGAGGAGTTGCTTCTATTTAGCTAAGGTCCCAGCAGGCTAATCATATATACACACACAGCTCTCTAAGTCTTTCCATCGCAGCACCCCCCACACAAACACACAGGTTCTGTGGCTGTAGTCTGTACCCTCTTCTCTTAAAACACACACACACACACACACACACACACACACACACACACACACACACACAGTGTGTGTCTGTGTGGTTGTTATGTTGTTGCTTGCCAACAAAAGGGAGAAGCCTGGAATGCAGGAGACCACACCCATATCTGCAGTCATGTGACCACAGTGGAAAAAGGAAATCCCCACTACTGCAGAGAGAGGGGGGGGGGGGGGGGGGGGAGAGCTAGAGTGCAAGAGAGAGAGGAAAGATCAAGACGAAAATGACAAGGGTTGAAAAGGAGGCAAAGAGGATAGGACATTAGCTAAAAGGAAAGGAAGAGTAGAGGCTGGTTGTAACAGAAACCTTATACACCAAATATACTAGATGTAATAATATCATACTTTCATATTAGACAGCGTCTCCAATGGAAATGATTGATTTTCAACCAAAAGTCACTTTTATGGCATCCGTTTTGAGAGCTATTCTCACAAACCACGGACCGATCAGCGCCAAATTCCATATGTTTCATGCTTTTTGAAATATTTTACTTTAATTAATTGTATAATTTAAGTCAATTAAGTCAGGCTGAAATATTGCCCATATATCACGCACATAAAAAATGCACACATGCACGCACGCACGCACAGTCACTCACACACACACGTACGTGAATGCCACACAGCTCAAATAACCTTTGGCAAAGTATTTTGGCATCTTTGAATGTTTTACACATTATAGAGAGATTGATACAAGAGGCCTAACACTCCTCTCTCACACACAAATAAGCATCTGGACAGCCGCCAGCACAAAGTACCTACCAAGAGGGTACCACACCCCGCCCCCCCCCACACACACACACACACACACAATACAGACAGAGCTTTATAAGGGATACATTAGAATGGTATTATTAGTCAAGCTGAGACACCCGCCCCACCCCCTCACCGCAACATCTCTGTTTTCCATTGTCCTTCATATTGATACATATTATATATTTAGAAATAATATGCATGCATGAGAGTGAATATTATTTACAATAACAATATCTGTCTGTCTGATGCTGCGAAACATATAGAGGTCACATTATGCCGGTCATTGTCAATTTTAGACACTCGTTTAACGACGAAACCCGGAAAATATAATTCCCACCGGACATCTTAACCGGTAAAAATAAAGGCAATTTATAATTATTATCAGGGCAAATCAGATCATTTCAAATCCTCTGCCAGTTTTCTCTCTCTATCTCTGTCACTGTGTATGTGTGTCTCTCTCTCTCGCTCTCTCGCTCTCTCGCCTTCACACACATACGTCACAGACATTTTGACTGGAGAAGGCGATACACATACAGTCGCAGGGTCTGAGAAGTTCCGTGTGGAACCGTTACAACAAATTAAATCTAAACTTGATCAAATGCAAGCTGTGCAACACCAAGTTGACCTCCCACAAACCAACAACAATGCATGTACGAATTTGAAGGGAAACAACAGAGATGCCAAAAGTACAGTAGCTGTCCGTTACTAGTCTCACTGCATGGTCGCGCTGCGTGCAGATGAAACCGCAACGTTAATAACAAAGGTTACATGGAATACACAGTCCTATCCTGTAAAACGTTACCACTTGAATTGAAAAGCTCTATGAGGAGATTGTACAAGATCTCCACAAAAGCTTAATTAACTGTCCCTGTGAGTAGCCGACCGGTTAAATTGCCAGCCAGCTGATCAATGTTATGAAGGATTGTTCTGAAGTGCCTATTTGAGTATTATTCATTGTTATTCAGCCCTCTAAAGACAATGTGTTCTAATAAACTGATGATGAAACTGTTGTTAGACTACATCTATGCACCTGCTTGTTGTTCCTGCATTGAAAATTAATAATGGCAAAAAAAAAGATTATGCAGATGTCCGGTAAATGCTAATGTCTAAACAACAGCCGTTCTCAGAGCTAAGAAGATGTCGATGTCGTGTCTACAGGTCTCCAGTGGGCATACGCAGCCTGATGCAGGATGATCATTTTATTCACTGAACAAAGAATATTGCTTTTGAACATCCCCATGTTTTTTTATTCTTATGACAAACTGAATTGAAACAGACAGCACTGGCACACGTCTCGGTAAGGAAGAGAGAGATGTATGACACATGTATGGCAACTGAAACTGCATCATTTCTGTACTTCTAAGTTTAAACTGTTAAACGCTGCGAGTTTCCGCATCAAACAGCACAGATTTCCGTATCGTGGATCAATTGAAAAGAGGCACACACACAAAAAAAGAATCATTCCCCATTCTGGCCAGATATAGACAAAATGATCAATAGCCTAAGAAAATAACTTACTTTACCCTTTTTCTTTTTATAAATTTACTCCATCAATAGAAAACAGGTTACCCAGGTGGTTGTTGAATTCATGATGCTTCCGTTTGATGGAGTAGGATAGAAGTGGAACTATGCCAGCCTAAGGGTTTTGCTTGTTTTTTTTACATCTTAAAGCTCAAAAACCATGCAGTCTGCTCCATATCAAGTCCACATTTAAGCCGACCAGTTCAATTGGCCCTGTATGTAAGTCAGTTCACACACAGTAACACATCTGTGTGCATGAATGTTTGTGACTCCTAAAGGTGCAAGGACAAGCATGATGTGAATAAAATGAGGACATTCAAGACGACTGCTTTCATGTTGAGATCACGGTCATGTAACAATGTAAAGTAAGATTTAATTTTATAGGCTATCAATCAAGTTGTAAAGAAAATGGCCGGAGGGGCACAATCACTTTCCCCTCCCACAAAATAAAGTAGATCTCTATGGACCTGGAGAATTATTGATCTTAAACATGTGTAACCAACATTTTCGCTATGCTGTCTAATTGCTTCAATATAATAATGCCTGATCTTCTGGAAGTGTAAAAGTAGTTAATTAGCATAGGTTGTCGCTGCATATTTGCCACTTGAGCACATACGTAGGTAAATGGATGAAGCAGCACATATATTCAATTGTGTATAATCCAAACACAGCAGAGAGAGAATGTATTCATTTTGATTGAGACTTTGTGTATTGAGTTTGTGTACTACTTTGTGTTGCCAAGTCTCTCTTTCTTATATTGTAGCTTCAACCTAAATCCTATTCCAGGCTGCTGTAACAACACAATGCCCTATCTTCTCTTATCTCATATTTGTATGCCTTCATGCATCGAAGTGAAGGTAGCGTAGCCACAAGATCATGCCAGCCCATGCCATTGTAGGATTGTTGCAGAAATCATCAGAATTGAGCAATTTAAATTGAAAAGATATAATTCTGTGTGTGTGTGTGTGTGTGTGTGTGTGTGTGTGTGTGTGTGTGTGTCTCGCTCTCTCTGGAATGTGGCTCTCCAGCCCTGGGAGAGGAAACTGGCACAGGTCATGCTCATTTTTTGAAACTTCATTCTTGGGATTCCTGACTCATTTGGGTGAATGGATTGGCTAGCATCACAAAGTATCTGCATGTTGTAATGCCCTACAGTGTATTGAATAGAATGTGTGTGTGTGTGTGTGTGTGTGTGTCATGGTTTTCCACCTCTATGAGAACAATATGCCCTCACAAGGACAGAAGGTTGAGAAAAAATGTTGCCGGTCCTCATTCCATGGGGCTATTTATTTTAAGGTAGGACCTAGGTTAGTTAAAGTTATGATAAGGGTGAAGGTGTTAATAATGCAGGTTAAGGTTTACATGATAGAGAATCAATGTTATTAACTCGAAAAATTTGCGGGCCAGCAATGTTTCACGGCAATCAGTTCAGGCATTTTTTTCGGGCCACTCCTGCAAACTTTGGAATCTTAGCCAAACAGAGTAATTAGGGGTGTGCCGATATATCGTCCCGCGATACGTTTTCGTGACGATATGTATCGTTTTGGGAAAAAAAATATCGTTAAAAAAAGGGGAAAAAATATATATTTTTTGCATGTCTGAATAATGCAAAACAGAAATATTTGTTTGCATTTGCTTCCCCCCCCCATATATTTGTATAATAAAAAAGTGCCATATATCCAGGGGTGCACATAACTTTTTAGGTCTAGTACTCAGAAGAGCACCTGGAGATGTGACTTGGTGCGCACCGAATAAATGGACCCGTTCCGTTTTGTCAACGGGGGGGGGGGGGGGATTTCGTTTGCCGTTTTTTTTTTCACTCACGCCGCTTGGTGAACCCCCCAAGGTTGGTGCCCTGTGCTGCGCTGCTTTTATCCGCCAAATTTGGGACGTTCACGGCATATTTTGCACCATTACGGTACGTTCATCATCGGTGACGAGTGCCTCTAACAGCCGCTGCGTGCAGCGGGCTGCGAGTCGCAGCCTGTCTGTGTGTCAGGATGCGAGGCTCACACAATCACAGCATGCGTCCCCCTGCGCCTATGGCTGTAGATGGGGCCGACACGTGCTTTAGCGTGATTGTGTGAGTGTGGCTTCAGGAAGTAAATTCCTAGCCTCGATCTCCAGGCTTTTATTTTTTAGTTTTGCTAAAAAATAAAAGCTTGGAAATTCCTGTCCCAGCTGTTGGTACGCAAAAGCGCCTCGCGTCGTCTGATGTGGTGCGCATTATTTATTTTGGGTGCGCATGCGCACCTGCGCACCAGTTATGTGCACCCCTGCATATATCGTATCGTATCGATGTCGTGAGCCCAATATCGTATCGTATCATGAAATTAGTGTATCGGCACACCCCTAAGAGTAATATAGCGCCACCTCCTGGTGGCGCTATATTACTGGCTATAACAGGCCGATTAGGGCCTCCAGGGAATGTGCGTGCAAAGTTTTACGCCAATCGGTCGAACAGTGCCGGAGATTAGCTGCTCACAGACAAAATGACACACTCAGTCGACAGTCACTCACACGAACGGACGGACAGGGGCGAAAACATAAGTCTCGGCCACGCCTTCGGCCTGGTGGAGACAATAAATAAAGGACCAAAAACTTTAGTTTGGTCTTACATGTAGTCTACAAGTCCATTGCAGTGGAAGTCAGCACTAAAATGCATTCCTTCTCCACTATCTTTCTCTCCCTGGGTGCAAACCCAGCTCTGTGTGCATGTATAGCTATGCAGAGATACACAGGGATGCAGTGTGGGGAGTTCGGAAATCACCTCATGCTATCAGACGTCGAGAGAGAGAGCGAGAGAGAGGATATTTAGCTTTAGACCAGTAGAAAGGATGTTTACAAGAAGAAAAGTTAGGAGACAAAATACCTCACACTATGAAAAGATGTAATGCATTTCCTCTTTATAGCCGTTATGCATTTTGTGCGTGTCAATTACTGCTTATTTTCAATTCAGATACATTATCTAATGGTATTACAATACAGATTGCTTGAAGGCTTGGAACTATTATAATACAAGATTGTTACCATTTAACAGTCATTAAGTGTTTGAAGTAAACTAAACTGGATTGAGAGTGCGAGATGGAAAGAGAGAGAGAGAGAGAATAGTTCGATCAGCTAGAGACTATACCAAAGAAGGGCAAGGAATATAAGATAGAGTTTGGGAGACGCATAACAAGTCTCCCAAGTGGGAGAGTATCCAACCTTAAGAGCTAAATTAATCCTGTTTACACCCCGCTAACACAAGCTTTACTACAGATCTCTTAAGCCCTTGTTTTTCCATTACTTCAAATTTTCTGTCCATATTGATTATACAACCAAATACTATAAAGTAATCTATCGCAAAACCTTCAAGCCCTGGAAGATTGTTGCATACTAAAGTTCAAAGCTTTGTAATTCACTGCTGCCTCAACCTCGATACAGAAAATGAGTGCCACTCTCCCCACCCTAATCAACAACCATGACGCCACCCTTCATGAGCAAGGCACTCAACCACTCTGAATCCAACTGTCGAAGAAAAAGCACTTGCCTGCTGTGCAAATCAAGTTTAACAAACTATTAATTGTCATTGGGTACTTTAATGGACTTCTTGATTGGCCACTTAAGTTGTTTCTGTATCTGGCCACAGGTCTGCATAATATGTTCCATATTTTAATTAAATTAATTTAGAATTATCATACATGAGTACAGGCACCCAAATACTGTGTGTAAGATACAGTACATTCAAACTATGGCTACAATTTCTTAAATGTCTGAGCATGAATTTAACAAAATGTATGTTTTTTGGATTATTTTGCTCATGTAGATTCACTTTGCGTGAATGCAGGGAAATGACCAATGCCTGCCAAGGCAAACCTGTGCTGAAAAGTGGGCAGTGCAGAATGTGACGCACACAGAAATCAATTAGCTGTTTTGTAGTCCATTTGAATGGATGTGGTTGGTCCCACATGAGCGCTCACTAAGAAAACTACAGCCAGTTAATGACAGTCAAGTGGGGTCAACAACCACACATGTTTCTTTGCCATTTAGTCGACGGCCGGTCAAAGTTCACCAAAGGTGAACGCCATGGGAGGCATAGCCCCTTTCGCTCATCGGAGGCTAATATTCAATTTGCACACGTGTGACTGTAACCTTAATCTATAAATTCCAGGAATCTCTTTATGCATGCATGACGTGTGTATGTATGTATTACTGTCCTTCGCACATCTCTAGAACCGTTCATCCAATCGTCTTAACACTTGTATTGCTGACTCTTGAGGACCAAAAGGAGAGCAGCGATGAGTTACAAGTGTGAGGTCAATCAGATGAGTGGTTCTCAAGAACGCTGCAAGCAGCCATACCAGGGTTCTTGACAACGGTGCAAGCAGCAACACCCGGAGCCAAGCAATAGGCGTGTTACGAAAGGGCACAGTGCCAGTATGAATTGTCACAATAAATGTGGATGAATTTACAGAAAAATTACTACTGATGATTTACACTTTTTATGTATTTATTTATTTTCACTTTATTTTAGAATAGCAATTATTTGTACCACCCTTTTCTCCCGAATGTAGTCGTTATTCCAATGAATTCCTCCCCTCAACACATTTCTGTGCCGTCACTGCTGTTGCATCCTACTGACTCACCTCACCAGTGAGGAGCCCCTACCGGGAGGACGTAAGGCCTTCGTCCTACTCCTCCCGCCCAACACTCCCTGCCGACAGGTGCCGCCCCAGCCGGTAGCAATACATGCAATGACCAATATCACCCTCCCCGCCCGGCTTCCCTCCCCCGAACACGGGCCAATTGTGTTCGCATAGACGCTCGACAAAGCCGGATGGATTCAAATCCACGGTGGATTCGAACCACAACCTCCGTGGTGGTGGGCAGGGACTTTACCCGAGCGCTTGATGATCTACACTTTATGTAACACGTTTCGTTTTCAAGGGCATATTAAACACTTTTTTTCCCCATTTTCCCATTTCCCAAACAGTGGACCCTAGGCTGTACTAATGCCACTGCCCTACATCAAGTGTTGATACATTTTTCATAAATTCATACATACATTAATTACATTTCTGGCTAGGCCTCCTAGCTGTACACCCTCCTATTCCCGCACAAGCACTGATAAACCTGCACATGCTTTGAAAGGGGGATCCTTTGAAATGGGCAAGCAGCTGTGCTTCTTAAGACCCTCTCAATTAGCACCAACAGCTAACGAGTTCCAAAGGGCTCCATGGGAGGGGCGACCTAGCTTTGATACGACCCAGTGCCTCTGGCGCGAACAGCCTTCTACCTGGCTGTTGAAGGCAGAAGGGGGCGGGGCTGGCGGGCTAAGTCAGTGCAGTGAGTGGCAGTTGGGGCAAACGCAGTCCCCACAACATCATTTACGATTCTGTGCCTATCGGTACATAACTCGGACGGCGCTTAGTCGACTAGCAGACCATCGGCCGGTCGTCACGGGCACTCGCGCCTGGAGGCGCTCGGGCGCGACTCCTCGGCCTCAAGGTCTGCTGAGTCGGCGCGCCTCCGTCATGGTCCAAAACTATACTTTATCGGCGAAAAAAAGAGTCCGCGGTTGTTTGAAAAAGTATTGTCCCAAGCGGGAGTCGAACCCAGACTCCCAGGGGTAGTGGATCGGTAGTCCAATGATCAGCGAGGTGCGCCACTGAGGCCGGTGCTGAGATTGGGTATTTGGGCTGGATTAGTATGTGACGTCCTAACTCTTCTATTGTAGAGAAAAGAAGTCCCCGCCCGCACGCCCGCCCAATAGCCTTCAACAGCCAGGTAGAAGGCTGTTCGCGCCTCTGGCTAGGGTTGGAGCCAGGTGACCTCCCCTGGGCTGCCTCCAAGCAGGTGGCAGGATAAAAATTATGAAGTGTGTTTGCATGTGAGAAAACCATAGTCTGCTTTGCATGACAACATAGCAAATATCAAGGGTACAACATTGGGGTTTTAAACTCCTGGGATTGTGTTGCTCAGATTAGGGAAAAGGGATAGAAATAGCTGTACAAGAGTTAAAGAACAAATGTATGTCTAACAAGTTATTGAGTCCTAAATGAATTGCATGATAGGGATATCCATGCAAACCAGCTTACAGTACATTGAACTATGGTCGACGGTATTAATTTTGTAATACCGTCCAACAGTCTCCAATATATACCAAGGTATACGGTATTACTGGGTGATTTTAAAAAAATTAAGAAAAACATTGCAGGGGGATGGAGGGAGCCGCGATGCAAATTTCACAGGCCGGATATCTCCCACTGACAGAAATTATGTTGTAAACACTCTGTTCCATGTGTCTTGAGTCTTAATTCCTTTTCACTAAATGTAGGCTGTAGCCAGGGGTGTAGTGGGTTGGGGGAGCGCCACTCTCTCACTTCTAAAAATAAGATTTGGGTTTTGGTCAATTAATTCAGTTGCTCATTTGAAACATTTTAATGAAATTATCTCTTGCCTGAGGGAATAATGTGAGCTAGATGCGATACTGGTTAGAATATTGGGCAGCTTTGAAAACGCTCTCTTTAATGTTAGTTAAGAATCATGTGGATCTCGAAATCCACATGGGAAAAGCATGACTCGGAGCCATGCCTATGAATTGTTTGGCTCCAATGTGGATCTCGGACTTAATGTGGCCAGCCAGTTATCTATGACATGTATCTATGATCTACGACACCAAATTTGGTCTTTGGTCCATTATAAATTTTAAGTTAAATATTTCAATATTTCAAGTATAAAACATATTTGAAAAAAAGTTGACTTCTGTGGCATAACTGGCAGTGTGTGCATACAAAGTTTGTCAATGATCAGTCCAGCAGACAGACCATCTCCCAGAACAGCTAGCCTCCTGTGCAGAGCCACGCAAAAAAATAATAGCAGTTGTGAAGCTGTCTGTCAGATTTGAACTTGAACTCATTTGAACTGGAACTCCTGATTCAAGTTCAGGCGTGGGGCCCAAGGGGTATGGAAACTCAAGGGGCAAGGGGCAGCTGTGTGTCCATAGAGCAGACACATAGCGAATGGAAGAGTAATGCTTCATTTATGTCGTATAGTGTAGCACCCTGAAAATAGCTGATCTACAAGCTCACAATGCATTGCAGAATCATGTGACACATTGTGAGCTGGTAGAGCAGCTAGTAAGTATAAATCAGCCTTAAGAAGAATGATTCTAGGACTTTTCTAATGCTGCGATTACGAAAATAAGGTGTTACGGTATAATAAATATACAATATTTTATCTATATACATTTTCATGACTTTGCATTGCTTTATGAGCACACTTTGTAAATACACTTTGAAATGGGCTTACTAATTCAGAATAGGTACATTTCTTTATTCTCCCTTATATTTGTGTCTGATTAATTTAGATTATTTGGGGAATTATGGACAAGATGCAGCTTTTACAATTATGTTAAACTCTCTTCCACTCCACTCTGGTCTACTTTAAACTAATCCCACTTATATTAGGCCCTAAATGGAACAATGGGTGTCTTTGATACTGTATGATGGCAAACTGCTTGGAAATCTTCTGACTATACCACATGTCTTGTTTTCATTATTTGGGTATTTCCATTTAAAGGGGGACATTGTGGCTTTTGCTTAGCCACATTTAGAGGAAAATATAGACAACTTCACTGTGTATCACCTAGCAGTTGCTACAAGTTCTGAATTGACACTTTTAAAGCCTGCCATCTGTAAGAGGAATTAATCAAAGGCTGCATACCAGGACCACCACCTCATGCTTTAACCTGTATTATTGAATGCGCTCAAAAAACACTGAAATACTAGATATGTGAAATACCATTTACCATTGGTAAAGGAAAATACCCGCACACACTGTATTGTTTCTCCCTTGTATTTAACAATGTTTCGGCACCAACAACAATGTTTTGCCATGTTTAGGGCACAACCCTATACACAACCATAAGATTTGGTAGAAAATGTATGAACTCATTTGCAAGATTACACCACAGAGTATTTCAGTTCCAAATCACCAGTATGCGTTAAATGACCAGACATACCCCAGGAAGCAATTTTATCACGTCACCAATTATCCTTGGATAATTATTCATTCGGCAAAATAGTCCATTGGTTAGGCTTCAGTGCCAACAGACAGACAGGGATATGCGCCTGTTCTATGCTGCCTGAGTCCAACTGTCATTGTGTAAAGTGCAAACTGAGCCTCCCTCCACTCCAGTCACATGGAAAAAGTGAATCGCCAGTCACCACCCTTTTCATAATAACTAAATACATAAAATAGTAACATTACGATTTTTATAATTAAAAATGTATAGTTTTCTTAATTTTTTTCACGGAACCCGAGGCTCGGCTCAGCTCGACTAATTAGCATACATTTTAGGCCTGGCCCTACGCGAAAATGTTGGGTCGGGTAGAATTTGCCTACTGCCTGCAGTAGCCTCTTCCAACTGGGGATTAGAGGCGAGTCTGAGGCTTCAATTGGGCTTTCTTCCCTGTTGGGAGTTATTGTACTGTATTTGAAGAGGTATCTCTGGGTGAGGTGTTCATGATAAATGGAGAACGTATTTGAGTGTGTCATCCATCATCATTGATGAGTGGATATCATGATATATCATTGGTTGAAATCTGTAGGTTCAATCCTATTTCATATTCTGCGGCGCAGTTGCTGAACTGCAGGCACATATAGTTTTTTCACAGCAGTAGGAAAAAAGAAAATCACACCGTCCTAGCCCTGAATCCTAATACATAAATCTAATGCATAAATTAAGTTACAAGCACACAACTGTAATTACAGCCCCACGCTGAACCGGGAAAAACAAGTTGAGGTAAAGATTGGGCTGCAGAAACATGGGACCATAAGAACTTTAGAAGTTACCCGCCACTGCAACCACGGGTTGAGACTTTCTCTGTGCTGCGTTTTCCCTGAAGCTGCGTACAAAAAAAAAGTTGAAAGACCATCTGCAGAAACCAGCACTGATGGGTCCTTGTTCGCCTAATTATGATATGATTTGTTTGACGGTTAGCATGCAGCTGCCACCACCATTACCCTTACCTAGCGCCCTGGAAATGCTAATGTCATAATTAGAGTCACTCAGGAGAAGTCTCAAAGGCAAAGATTATTTCCCTTTTGCTATTCCTCTCTCCCTCAGTCTGTTCTCCTTCTCCTGAATATAAAAAAAAAATGTTTTACGTCAATAGCTGATTGAATAACATGGTATATTGAAAGTGAATGCTGTTGAGGGACAGCTATGTTTCTAGAGCTACAGGCCTTTTGACACTCAACCATTCAGATACCACATTCAACCTTTAGCATTTTTTAATTAAAATAACAAACCAAAAAATATTGACATGAGCCTAGAGGTTTGTGGTCGAAAATCTGTTGCAGTATAGGTGGTGTGTGCACGGTCGTGACGGGTCGTCAGTTGTAGTGAGGCGTCACTCACTGACAGAGCCAGCTCAGGTGGTTGTCGGATGTCGATAGCAGCAGGGTGGCATGGAGTGGGCAGAGCTCTCTGGTTGGCTGCTTAGTATTTTGTCTGCATACATTGCATAAACCGTTTGTAAGCCCCCAGTTAAGCATGTGTATGTTCATGTGTTTGTTATGATGCAAATGTAGCTCTATTTTAGCACCATATAGCAGACTGAGCGGTGTGGTGAGAGGTGCATTCAGCAACTTTTTCACAACTTTCAACTGACTGACTGATCTCCCAACTTCAGTCGACTTAGTCTGTTGTAGTCTGAACAACAAAGTTTGGTGTGTATCCTGCTTTAGAGATGTTGAACCTGATTCCATGATTAGGCTTCTTCAGCACAGAATGGATGAGACAAGGTTAATGGTTAAAGTAATGCTCAGATCCCTGAATATTTAAATGTATACGGTCACGGGGCAGCCCGTGCCCTATACACAAACACTGAGGACAATGCACACACACCTAACTACACAGCGGCCTCCATTTGACTAACTTTGCCGGCCGGCTTTGGAAATGACTGTGTGGAAGTGTTGGTTCATGGACAGTGTTCTTAACATCCCAATGCATTTTAATGTTTGAAGTTTTTCTGTTTATTGAATCATTGATAGTGGCGCTCATCATGGGTGTGGTCACCTCAGCTGTTTCTCCTCTGCAGTGCTGGCAGTCCTAGATTGGAGGTGCCAAGTACAGTAGGAGGAAGGGTGGGTGGTCTGTCTGTATTCAAGAGCAATCATTTAATGTTCTTTTGAATATAGTGATGGGTGAGAATTGTAACTTAAATTATGTTGAACAACCTCGATTGGAATGTTTAGTTCAGTCATAGGCTATGGGAATGTGTAGCTGGGTAAATGACTGTTGATTGATTCTTGCCAGGTAGTAGGATCCACTCCCTATAAGAGGGAGGCTGCAGGGGCAGCTACTCTAAAATAGAGTAACACTAATCTAAAACCCAATCGGGTACATACGTGTACAAACACACACACACACACACACACACACACACACACAAATAATTAACATCAAAATCAGACCCAATAAATTAACTTGAAAACAAAATAAGTCATAATCATTCAGATAACCAATCGGGAACTATACATGTGAGCACAGTCGATTTGATTTCAACCATAATTTGAGTCCTCTGTTAAACACAAAACACATTACCATCCCTCTCTAGTTTTAGAACCGTAGGCAGTAGGCAAAGAGTTACAAAGGTTTACCCGCTTTACTGAGAAGGCAGACTGTCCGAATGCGTTCTTGCACATGGGAACAATACAGTCACCATTTGTTGATGCTCATGTAGTTGCTCTACCAGAGCTCTGACACCTACCAACCAGTCTAGAAAACAGAGCTGAAACATGATTATGTAAACATTTAAAAACCAATTTGATAGCACAAAAAAACACAACATTTTCAAAAGTAAAAAGGTTGTGTTTTCTTAAAATACCAAAATGGTGCCATCTCATCCATTTCTGATCCATGATTTGTATAGCCCGTTTGTATATTGATGTTATTGGAGGAGATCAGTATACCCTGCTCTGTGTGCACACATTCCAGGTTGACTGCATTGAAGCCAGACACTGCTGTGTGGCACAGCAACAGCTAGGCATCAGCAATAAAATAATTATGGGTTGTGTGTCATTACAATTCCTTACCTGCATGCGGCATACCACATTAGATACAGTCTATAGAATACAGGATCCATGTAAGAGTTGTTTTGGCCTTGCAGTTACATCATCTGCAGGCTTCCCTATAAGAGCTGGCATATACAGTATTTTAACGAATAGGACCTACATGGCTCGATATGCTTTGTTTTCTGTATGTGTTTGATGAGTCAATAATCGATTAGACTTCCCTGAAAAATGTATTCATAATATAATACACCAAGTATACCTGTGAGTAATCTCACAAGGTGGGAAAACAAGGTCACCTTTAAGCCTAATTATACTTTGTCATATGACGGACTTGTGTGTCGAAAAGAGCCATATCTGACATTTCCAGTCAGATACATGTCACACAAAACAGCTGACGAATGCATTTGCAAATGTCAGGAAGTTGGTCTTTTGGAAACAGAACAGCTTTGGTTTGTACTGCTGCAGACTAGAGTACATGAGTCATTCACTCGTATAGACAGATGGAAACAGACACACACACTCAAGTCACAGAGACACACAATGTTTACCAGCAAAGGACGCATTGCTCCGACTCAGGTGAATGTTTTGCATGATATTTTTTCCTCTTCTACCCCTGGTCACAAGATGCTAAACAATCAGTTGCTTGTTGTATATCACATCTCAAAATCACCACATCAGCAGTAGAATTCCGCCTTCATTGGCCCCAATTGTCTTTTTAAAACGGGTCACCCTATCTACTAATGGAATCAGCACTAACAAGGTTTGGTTGAGGAAAACATAGGCTGCGATTCATGCTAGTGGGTGGGACCAGGGTGTTTCTGAGAATGCAATCAGGGAACATGTTTGTCTGGGGTGTATTGAGATGAGAAAATGGGACGTTAGGATGTAACAGGGGTGTTTGTTGGATAGGTGAAAGACGGCTGTGTCTTCTGTGCACTTTGATTCTTGTCTGTTAAGATTGAGAAATGTTCGGTATGCATAGCGGGGTGTGTAGAGTGGACATAGCAAACACATACACTTTTTATTTTAACTATGAGGAGTGGACCTTCAATTGATTTCCAATAACAGCATTTATAACCTTGTCCTTACCACACCACTATGCCTAGCCTTAACCCATAGGGCTAATTTATAATATATAGTTTATTGCTACCATAATAATAATAGGGTAAAATCATTTGAATAAAACTGATGCTGCTGAGCAAGAGCAGTGTGCAGGATTTTTGTTCATGATTGTGTCATAGTTCATATACAATGCCAGAGTGTCCCCCCCCCCCACACACACACACACACACACACCTTGTGACTGGTCACACTGGTGAACTTTGAAATCAGAGGACATTTCTGCCACAACCAGGATATCTACAAAATGTCCACGTTTATGTGTGCTTCTATTTCACTTGACCGGAAATCAAAACATCAGTCAAAATGCAATTCATACAACTTAAAAACTTGGTCTCAGTATCTAAAAGAAATAGGATTGTTGGAAATGCTGTGTCATCCATGATTTAAGAATTAATTTACTGTATGATTCAAAGGGTGGCCTACAATTTGGTCTTTATGGAAAGGTTGAGACATTTTCCACACCAGCATTTTCCCTCCTCCTCTCTCTTCCTCTTTCTATTTCTCTATTCTGAAACTAGAATTATGAGCTCAGTGTCATCACGTGGGCTAAATCTCTTCTTAAAAACCTATTTGAACGACACGCATTTAGGTGATACATTTTATCCTATTTTCCTCTTAGCATCTTTCCATTTTTATATTGCACTTGTTTATTTAAATGTATTGTATGAGTATGCTGTTGTCCTTTAGTTCCATGTGCATGTAATAGCTGAGCTGCACTTCTTTTAAAAAGTCATGCTTTGAATGCAAGGTGTATAGGTGATTAATATGGTGTGTGTGTGTGTGTGTGTGTGTGTGTGTGTGTGTGTGTGTGTGTGTGTGTGTGTGTGTGTGTGTGTGTGTGTGTGTGTGTGTGTGTGTGTGTGTCCATATAAACACTACAGTTGATGAATGGCTGCCTCTAGTCGCATTGTCCAAACATGGTGCCACGCCTAGTTTCTCAACTGAAGGCAGCATTCCATTCACCACACTCACAGCCCAGTCCAGAGTTTACCATTCACCAAACATACAGCACAGTCCACAGGTTACCATTTCTTTTTTACAGTCATGTACAGTAACAAGTCAAAATCATACTTTGAGGGAGAGAGACAATAAAAGATTGCTGTTTGTGGTTGTGTGCGTGTGCGTGTGTGTGTGCACGCATCTGTGGTGCAGGGAGTGAGGGGTTTTGGCGAGTTCCCTCTTGGCTGATGTCCCAGTAAGCTAGTTATCTCACAGGCTTGACATACCAGGGCTGTTTATTGTGTGAAGCGCACACACACTACGTCTACACACACATTTAAACAACTTGCACGTGCCAATAAAAGTGCTCCAAAACAAAAAGTATGGGTGTGAAGTCAGAAGGTGGGAGAAGCTGACAATACTGAATACAGGTGAAAACAAAAGGCAGGCGAAACAAGGAGATACGGGAGGCGCGATAGAAACTGCCAGCACAACATGAGGAAACGATCTGCACTCTACTTCCTCCTGGCTTCCCCTCCTCCTCCCTGTTCACTGGCTTATGTTTAGTATAAGACTGTAGCCATGGTGAGCCCTGTAAACGAGTGAACATGTCCTTACCCCCTTCTCTCCCTCATAAATTCTCCCTCTCTCTCCCTTTCCCCTCACACACAATGGCTGTCATTTTTTCGCACTATGGTTCAGATCTCCACAGACTCAAGAGTGACTTTACAAGCCATCTAGAGCCAGCTGTGGAATCAGTAATCCAAAAATCAGCATTTAACATTTTTAACTAGTGTACATATAGATGTACTTTCCACTTTTTCAGCATTAAAAAGGTGATTTACACTGTGAAGAATGAGGTAGAGGCAGAGGATGACATCTGACATGTGTGATGAACCAGATTTTTAGTCTGATGTCACAAGTAGGTCTGTATCCAAGTGCTACCTTAAATGTAGCATTTTCCACACAGGCAACATGTGGAGTGATGACATGCACCTGTGTTCAACATTAAGCATACAAGATTCCCTTCTCCATTATGAAGGTCTTAGCCTCTCCTATTGTCAACTCTCTGACTCTTAAGGTAGCTCTCCATCAAACAAACTACTACAGATTACTACCGCAGTCGAATGAAGTCGGGATATCAGTCGGTTGGAAGGTTGCTGAATGCACCTGAGAGCCGACACGACAGACGGCTACTATGGCTTGATGTCTTTTTCAACAAATCATTTGAAAAATGATTAACTCTTTAACTGCCAGAGTAAATAGTGTAATAGTGTCACCCCACTGCCAGCGAAAACGAGCGATTTTACTGTACATTTGAAAAATCATGGAATATTTTTCGTGATCACCGTCCTCACGGCGATCGCCTCGTTACACACACACACACACACACACACACACACACAGGGGTCTAGTAGAATCGGGGGGGGGGGGAATTGTCCGGTCGCGGTAATCCATTCCATAGTTATGGCCAGTTGAATGTGGCTTGTTTTCACACAAAAAAAAACAGAAAGCAGATAAAAAATTACTTTTATGAATCCTATAACACTACACGAAACCAGCTTAATTTTGTTGTGATTTCTGGGTGTACTCTTCTTCGGTGATCCTGTGATCATTACCCCCCCACCCCACTGAAAAACTCAAAACCTCTGCAAACATGCAGGCAGCTGTGGGAGCGTGTCTGTTCCCCGGGTTCTATGTTCCCCGCTTACCTAACCCTAAACCTAAACCTAACCCTAGTGGGGGAACATAGAACCCAGGGAACATAGGGATGACCGCGCAGCTGTAGTAGTTTTAGAAAGGTTCCCTAGCAGCCAACCAGAGAGCTCCATCTCCTCTCCGCCGGGTAGCCCAGCTGCTACCCGGCGGTCGAAAGACGACCGAACTTGCTCGTCGGCTTTTGACGCTTCCCTACAACTTCCGACGCGACAGTGTACACACTGCCCATTCGACAGCAGATTTTCGGCAACAGGCGCTTTCCAATGCTTACTGACGACGACGTTGGTGCGGTGGAGAGCTACCTTTATGTCTGCCTCTGTTGTCAGCATGCTAGCCAGATGATGGCTCAGCAAGCTGTCTGCATTATGAGAGGTGCATTTGTTCCCAGGGCAGGAACACAATATGATATGCTACTGCTGCAATCTGATACACATGGCTGCTTGCACCTATAGAGTAATTCATTTGTGTATGAATGCAGCGTGTATGCGTTTACATGCAACATGTCATCTGATTGTGTGGAGCCCTACTTACTGTAAGTAGGTTACACTATCAGGAAGTTGGAAAAAAGCATTTTACTTATCTAGCCAGCATCATTGTTAATCTCGCCAGACCCATGCCGGCTTTCTGGGCCAGATGTTTTGATCGATATTTGTTAGTTAAAGTTTCTATTTTAACACTATAAACAAATAAAAACAAGAATAACTTTTTGATAGATCAGACACTTTACTGCCCAAGACGAAATTGTTCTAAAACAAACTTTTCTTTTTTTAAAGGTATCTAAAAAATAAACTTTTCTAAAATGTTGCCTATAATATGACATGCCCAAAATTGGGACTTAAATGGATAAAAAAAAACAGGACACATCAGTTGCATAATTGCTGATTCCGAAAAAGTCAAATAATGGGCGATATTTACTGTATTGGCTTAAACAATATATCGGTCTTGCTCTAATCTTTCTGTGTTGTATGATGTGGCTGCGGTTGGTTTACCCAGCCTCTTCCTTCCTCTCCACACAGTATCAACACCATCAGCTGCTGTCAAGGCTGCAACATCCCTCAAGGCTCCATAGGGACTTGCAGAACATACTTAATATATCACACATAAATTACTGTGCAGGTGTGTGTGTGTGTGTGTGTGTGTTGACAGTTGGCGCCATCACATAGCCTACACTCCCACACTGTGCTAAATATGAACAGCACACACATGAGCTTGCTACTGTTCGTCACATACATGCCAGTGATATTCAACACCTACAGTAGCTGAATGACTTGTCTCCACCAAAAATATGATTTAGGAATAGCACAGACACACCTGACTTGACAATGTCACAGCAACATAACAATAATCCCCCAGAGGTAAGAGAATTGTAAATAGGAGACTTCACAAGGCTTTTCTCAGCATATATCAACATGTAACCATAACATTAACTCTTTCTATGCTTCTCTCCCCATTGTTTTCTTGTTCCCCATCTCTCATCCCCTGTTCACAAAATGTAAACCAACCCAGGGTCCCAGGCATGCATGCTTATTTAGCACAGAAAGTGTGTGTGTGTGTGTGTGTGTGTGTGTGTGTGTGTGTGTGTGTGTGTGTGTGTGTGTGTGTGTGTGTGTGTGTGTGTGTGTGTGTGTGTGTGTGTGTGTGTGTGTGTGTGTGTGTGTGTGTGTGTGTAGGGGCACCCAAGGGCCTCTCGAATGAGGAAGGGGGTTTAGCATGACTGGGTCAGGAACCAACTCTACACCCAGACAGACCACTCAACCATAAAGTGGCGAGAGGAGAGGAGAGTACCTGAGATGAGATGAGATAAGATGAGAAAGGAAGAGGGTTTAGAAGAGCATGTGGTGGGTGGTGGAGGATAAGAGGATAAGCAGAGGAGAATGGTGACCGAGGCATCAGGGGAAATGGCATCATAAGAGAGCTGAATTATGGTGCGAGACGGAGAGAAAGAACACAAGTAATTTTTTACAATCCTGTTGTGTGGATTCTTTCTTTTTTTTTCAAACCCCCACATTCTCGCCCACCGAACACCTGCCAAGCAAGAGCTGTAGGACATGATCAGTGATCACACACACATTACATAAGTGTATGTCATGGGGACACTTTGAAATGGCCCAATTCTTCAATCACGATCCCAGCTGACGCCTCCATTTCATCTGTGCTAGGCTACATCACTGATTCCAGGTAGGACTGCACAGAAATTGCCTGAATTCACAATGACGATTGTGCAATTTAGAAATCACACGTGGCTGAAGTTTGTTGTAGAGGGAAAAATGCCTCGGGCAGCTTCCGAAAACAAATGTTCTGGTGTAAGACAGAACCTCAGGCATACAGTACAAATCCAGCTGCGGAGTCCATGATATTGATAATTGACATTAGCAATACCCATCCAACTAGGGTTGTCATGATCATAAGCTGTAACTTAATCCATTGAAATAAAAAAGGAGAACAAATGGTTTTCTGCTGAGGAAACAGCCATGAAAACCATTTACAGGCAGAATAATAATGTGATATGATCATTCATTATCACAGGGATGCGGGGGTTAACAGAGGTGTTTTTTCTGCAGCCTAAAATCTCATGTCTCTTTTTTTAAACGGCCCCTTAATTAAAGCATATTATGTTCAGCTGTGTGGTGGACACTGGTACGGTCTCTCTCTCACTATTAAGGCATGCTTGCTTTACTCCCCCCCCCAAAAAATAACACAGTGTCTGTCGCTCGACCACTCAACTAGTCTTGCGTAGCCAGACAACTATTCCACAATCTCCGAATGCTATATAGAGTGAGAGTCTGGAACTACACCTCCCGAAAACCGAGAACGGAAGTTGTCATCTGTTAGAACATCTCTCTCTCTCTGTCTCTCTCCCTCTCTGAGGAGTGTTCAACTGTTGAACACTCCTCCATTCATGTAAAAATATATATATGTTGAACACCAAGTTACACTCAGAATATGCAAGCAACATCATGATGCTAAGACTTTGCCTAAGACTTTGCCTGCAATGTTGTAGTCCCCAAGCAGGCATAAATGCCAAAACAAGATTGCCTCCACTCTAAATTCGGTGCACGTTCACACACGACACCAACATTTTATATGCTGACACATTGCCTGCACATTTTGTATATCTGAACAGGGCTTAACTCATAAGAGTGAGTTATTAACACTGAGGATTTTACAGTACAAATTGGGAGTCTGCTCCCCAATGCATATCAAAAGAGGGGGGGGGTCCTTGAAATTGAAAAGATTGAGAATCACTGAATTACTGTGCTAACGAGGGATGCTGGTCAGCATCAGCCACTGTGGTGAAAGACAGGTAAGTGTAATGCAACACAAATAAATAAAAACAGCAACTACTAAGAGACCTAGCCTACACTCTCAGAGGAGCATATATATATGCCTGTAAGAAGGTTTAATATCAAATATCTGAGCCCATTCTACCGTGTTGTGTAAGGAGAATGTGGTATGGGCCCCATTTTTCTCAACACCTCACATGCACAAGTGTGCACATACAGTGCAAACACGCACACAAACTATGCACCCAATGTGAACTCAAAAGTCCTTCTCTCTGACTATCTAACACACCCACACATATACTCAGTTGTCTGTTAATTAGAGAGAACAGATGCTGGCAGGCCAAACAGAGTCTTCCCAGCTTGATGTGCACAGCTCTGAACTCCCTTAGCCCGCAGGGGAAACACACGCAGGCACGCACGCACGCACGCACGCACACACACAATCACTTTATCCACAAATGACATGAAAACTGTTTGACAGACAGACTGGTCTTTCACAGGCTACACTTCACCATAGAAAGTTTTTCTCCATTTCTCCAACAGCCCTCCAACATCAAGCCTTCCAAGGTTTTCTTCAAATGTCCACCGTGTGGAACCACATACGGAAGGGAGTTGCCTTACTTAAAAAATTAAAAGCCATTTATTTTACATCTGGTTTTTAGACCTATCAAATAACTGTTGTGGTACGTCATCCCAGTTTGCATGGGAACTATGCAACATAATATCCTCATAGTCATAAGACAGAAATGTGTACAGCCTGAATGACATCTCTTTGCAAATTAGGTTTTGAAAAACACTATAAATGCTCAATTATATTCTAAACAGCAATCAATTACTGATGAGAAAGCAAAGCACCCTTATCTACAATACAGGCTTTAGTCTCTGCAGTCAAGACAAATAATTGATGTAGCCTTATATAACAGACTAGATCTGAGATGCCGGATTAATATCAAAAGGGAGAGGAAAGACCTGTAAGACTATTTGCCACAGGCTTAGTATATAGCTTTGAGGTAGGGTCTAACTCTCCATAGCAGTCTACAATAGTGATTTATGTTATTCATATGCCCTGCCCATGCATTGCCAAGTTGACTCGTGGTGCTGAATGCAAACTCATGCTCAAATATTAGGTTTTTATTCGACACAAAGCACAAACATTGCTTCCTATTTAGTTGTTATAAATAATATGCTCATCCGCGAAACTCGCATGGTAGTATACGAGGGCATTTCTCCTTTTACATTTTCTCCCCTATAGGAGGGAAACGTAAAAGGAGAAATGCCCTCGTTTGGAGGTCACACAGCAAGGCTGGAGTCATGAACCAATATGCGGGGTCTCCCTCTTCCTCCTGAGACGCAATAGCGTGAGGACACACCCAGAAACACAGGGGAGGAGGAGGAGGAGGCAACAACAGGACAGAGAAGGAGCTTTCATATATATACGCCCATCTTCGCAAATGACGTAAGAAGGGTTTACTTTAGAGGCAAAAACGAGAGGCAATTAAACAGAGATGGGTTTTCGTCTAAACTACTTATGCCCCTTTTATTTTTACTTTATATTTTTATTTGAAAAAAAATAATTTGGGGATTTTTTTATATTTAATTAAAGAAAATGATTAAATGTATTTAACAAAAATCCAAATTAGTAAAAAATATATAAAAAAGAACAATAAAAAAAATAAAAAGACAGGTCTTAGTTTGTCCTTTTTCATGGGACCACCATAGACTATTTTACAAACACTTTAGTTACGATTGACAGAAAAGCACAAGGGGTGTAGCCCTGTTATTGTGTGTGTTAATGTCGGTAGAGCTGCTCCAGCAAGCCAAACAAGCTTATCCCGAAGGCACTACAAACAATAAGCCACCCTACATATGCACCACATTCTTCATGACACACCTTCAGTTTACATACAGTGTTGCTCAGAGACTATTGTTGCACGTTACCCAACCAGCGAGCCGGGGTCCTAATGGTGAAATAATAGGGTGCCTGTCAAATTCCATGAGAGCAAACTGTTGCAATAAGACACAGGGAGACATTAGACAGTCTGCCTGCCAAACAACCCCACTCATTAAACTAACGAGAATAAAATCCGAACAAAACCGGTGTTTGTTTCCACCCCACAAGGAAAGGGGGGGAAAAACAAAAAAACAAATAGACAAAAATCATCGCTGGTTTAACCACTTAAACCCCAGCATCCGTATTGATTTGTGGGGAAAGCTTTCTCTGAAAATAGTAGATCGACAAGCTCACAACTGGACACGTTGTGAGCTTGTCGATCGGCTATTTACAGCGACAGCTTTCCCCACAATAACAGAAAAGATACTAGTATTGAGCCCTGTGGGACTCCGGTTTACCCATATGAGGTTTAAGTGGTTAACTGACAAATTACGAGATGTTTTCCAGTGATGCAACGAGGATCCCTCCCTGGTTGGTTGCATGTAAAAAAAAAAATACAGCAAACTACAGCAATGTCCCCAAAACTGTGATTTCACAGATTCACACCTGTGGATAGAAAGTGTGCATGTCAACAAAAACGCAACAGATCGGTTCTTACCTCAACAGTGTAGACAGCTAGAACATGACACACCGCAGTCAGTGGCACCAAATGAGACAGTCAGTCCCTTTAAAAAGAAAGCTTTAAAATCCAAGTCCCCGTCTGTCTCTGATGATGAAAAATGTACCCTCTTTCTCTCGTTTCAGTCACAATGGAACGTCTCGAGGTTGATCTTCTTGTGAGATGCGTGCAGGTCAACTCTTCTTTGGAGGAAAAAAATGACTATTCGTTTGTCGCTATGCAGATGATGTTGTGTTGTTAATTGTATGGGTTTGATTATCTCCCATCGGAGCTTCAATCCAACTTGACAACTGCAGCGGTTAGGGAAGGAAGGAAGTAAGGAAGGAAAGAAGGAAGGAGGGCAGTCAGACGAAGGGAATCAGTTTTTTTTAGAGACATGCAGGCTTCATTTTATAAGCTGATAAGCTCTTCTTTTATAGTTTCTAAAATCGGTTGACTTCTTCGAAAGATTAATAAGCTAAAGCATCAGGTCGTCGCCATGCAACAGTCACAGCCCCCCCACCGGAAAAGTACAAATCCACGACTTTTCACTTTCAAAAGCCAAACCAACGAAAAGCCCCCCTTTCTTCTCCAAAGAGGAGGAAAATAAAACACGAGAAGAACAGCCCAGATCCACGGATTATATCTACAAGGGAAATTGTTTCTTTGGGCTTCTTCAGAGTGGGTAAGTGCAGATCAACTGAACCTCGCCGCTCCAGACGAGGGGAATATTTAGAGCACAGACAGTTCCGTGATTTTCGTGGCTGGAAAACCAAAAGAGGGAAGCGAGCAGTGTTGCCATGTTGCGTTATTATAAGCGACTTTGGGCATATATTTCTGTAAAGTTACTTGTGTCGTCTGGTTTCTAACGTGTAGTGTACTTGCTTATTTAGGCTCGCTTAATTTTTGATTTTTTTTAAAACCAGTGGTTCTCTAATATTGTCAAATGTTTTGTGCCCAGGGAGCATTTGTGTTGTTAGAATGTTTCAAAAATATTCCAAATATTCTACATTTTATTTCAAGAGTTTTTTAAAATAGCAGATCTACAAGTTCACAACGCGTCGTGATGCGACGCGTTGTGAGCTTGTTGATCGGCTATTATATAGCTATTGGTTATTGGCTATTTATTATATAGCCGATGGTTTAAAGTGCTTATGTGCTTCTTTTGGGCTCGTTTTCCTAGACCTGGTTGCTTATTTCTTTCACAAAATATGGCAACACTTGAAGCGAGAGCCCCGCCGCGGAAAACAGAGGGGAGGGATTACCCGTTTTAAGGTGGATCTAATTAGATTATAGTGATCTCTCAACCCTTTTCATTTCAATGACCCCCAGTTTGATGTGTTTTATACCACGTACGGACCGCCCATCTCCATGTGAATTGTATCTCTGGGACCCCACTCTACACTGTAAATCCACAAT
The DNA here is from genome assembly GCF_963280865.1 of Gymnoscopelus braueri. NCBI lineage: Eukaryota > Metazoa > Chordata > Actinopteri > Myctophiformes > Myctophidae > Gymnoscopelus > Gymnoscopelus braueri. Next base: position 30,312,868 of record NC_137612.1, on the reverse strand, counting down.
GTTAATTGAACTCTGAGAGTGTACAAATGGAACCAAATGGGTCAATTTTGTTCCATTTGTAGACACTCTCAAAGAATTAATACAGACCAGTGGGTCTACTAAAGGGTCCATTTGGTTCCTTCCTATTCCTAGCTGTCAATAATGTAGCTCAGCTGGGGACCCTCTGGAACCACCCAAAGGACCCCTGGGGGCCTGGACCACAAGTTGGGAACCCGTGAATTAGATGATCAATGGGAATATGGTGATATCTTTTGAGTCATTTATTTGTCATTTATTAGATTTGCACAACAGAATATATAGCAATGGATACATATGCATTATAAACTAGTTATTTCCTGGGAAAGATGACAGATAGTTGTCTAGGGGGGCTTATAAGAGAACCTCACTGTTTCCATTACATACAATTAGAATGTATTAATGTTAAAAACAATAAAACAAACAAACACATAAAAACAGATCATAAAGTAAAAGACGGAGTCCTTACTGCTTACAGCTTACACATAGACATAGCACATCCAGCCTTCAACATTTGATACTGAATGGGAGTTCAGAGTAGCCTACCTGTTTCCTGAAACAGCAAAATAGATTACGTAGGGCCCTGTTGCTTATCTTGTTGGCCACCAATGGAAATCAAGTTGAGCATTATTCAGAAGTCGACCCTCTGATGCTTACGGAATCCCTGCTTGACCAGGGGATATGTGCTTGTGAACTCCAGGCAGTATAGCTACTATGCTACATACTTATCAACCAGTATTGCCCTTACCTGACACCAGAGGCAAAATTTCCCAATGGAAGTGTAGGGAGACCAGACTCCAACCACTGTAGATGTGCTAGTAGTTATATTTTATTAACATAACTGTACCATACAGATTAGTTCAAATTTTAAAAAAATCATTACAATAAGTTCTTGATTGCAGCTTCACGCGTTAATGTCTAGTTGGACACTAATGTGGAGGTTTAAGTGTGCTGTAATTCACAAATATGAACTGTCAGCTACAGCAACGCTCCTTTGGTTTTACACACTTACCGTATATGGGCCTAATAGGCTACTTAATCAAAAGCAAAGTGATTTGCAATATTTCAGCATAGGATAGCCTAATCATGTCAATCTTAAAGCCAAATGTGAAATATTTCAATTAATCGAAACGCACCATAATGGCAGGCTTACAATAACCAGTAACCAATGTGACATTTTCATATTGAACGAGAGCGTGTTGATGTCTAATCTAATCTTTGTAAAGATGTAAATGCAGGGTTTCTCATTATCTGTATGAATTTTAAATGCGGGGCACCCTAATGGCTCAAGATATGACTGTACCAGATAATGGTAGTACAGACCAAATCAGCTTCTGACATGTTTATCTTGATATTCACTTTCTTGCATCTTTACTGCCTCTTTCCTCTATACTTTATAAGAAAGAAAACAATTGCTGTATGAATATGACTACTATGTATTACTCTACCACAATATCTGTGATTCAAGTATAACAAATAAACAGAATACAAATGTCAGCTTTCTCTCTTCCTCTCTCTCTCTCTGTCTCAGTCTTGATATATGTAACTGCTGGCGGCCAGTGTTCGATTGGCCGCTAAATCAACACCTACGCTATGCTAATGCCGAGAGGTAGAGATACGCCAGAGAAGGAGAAAGAGAGAAAGGTGGTTTGGGTTACTGCAGTTACCACAGCAGGTCATAGTTTTTCACTTGCAGTGAAACTCTTGTAGAAGGACAGAATGTTATGGTTTTGTTTTGCTCCCCAAATGTTTGAGGGGGAACATTTTCCCACCAACATTTCACTTTGCATATCAATTTACATCACAGGTATAGAATACTGTAGTCGTGCACTATAAGTAGTCTAGTCAATCTAAGTAAAAAACAAAAGAGCCCAACCCAGGAGAAATGTTTCATATTGTTTTCTGCGGTCATTCTTTCCAATAAAATACCTTTAGAGGATATTCTGTCTTATGCCTGTATTTGGGGTACCACTATCCCAACACCCAATTTGTTTGCCAAATGTTCTGCTTACAGTTTGTTCTAATCTGCACTGTTGCTATGGTGTTGTCTGCACATCTAAACTGGGTATAAATTGTTCCGTACACATGCAAAATATATCAGAGGTATAAAAGTGTGTTTTTGAATGTTGATGTATCATTGTTCCCATGGCCGCAGCCAGCTATGAGGCCACTGAGGTCCAGACCTCGGTAATTATTTCATGTTCCCCAAAAAATATAATCTGAGCTATATAACTGTATAAATAATAAGGGGTTGAAACTCCTTTGAGTGTCTGCCTGCCAGCTCTGTGTGTGTGTGCGTGTGTGTGTGTGCGTGTGTGTGTGTGTGTGTGTGTGTGTGTGTGTGTGTGTGTGTGTGTGTGTGTGTGTGTGTGTGTGTGTGTGTGTGTGTGTGTGTGTGTGTGTGTGTGTGTGTGTGTGTGTGTGTGTGTGTGTGTGTGTGTGCGTGCGTGCGTGCGTGCGTGCGTGCGTGCGTGCGTGCGTGCGTGCGTGCGTGCGTGCGTGCGTGCGTGCGTGCGTGCGCGCGCAAGCGTTCGTGCGAAAGAACGGGCCCTCACACACAGTACTCCCTCCCTTTATACAGTATATTTGAAGCTGAGATCAGTAGATGTTGAAGTCTTACAGCAGCTGAAGGGACACGTAGTCTTCCCATCACAGAAGTCAATTTAACCTTAATGGGTAAGAATATAGTAGTACACTTTAAAATCTACAACAAATTAAAGGATATTGTAAAATCTAAAAGCTACTATAAGGTTAGTTAAGCTTCTTATCATCTCTGACTGAGGAAGAAGGCCATTTAGGTATCTAGATGCTATTGCCAGAGACACTGGACTCCAAGTGGAAGATCTGGCCAAAGCAATGGGAGATAAACCAGAGAGTGGCTTGTCCGACTGCGGTCAACGGATGATGATGAAGTTTCTTATCAAGAACGTTTCTATATTTTAAAGAGGCTTACAGGAACTGGGGAGAGAGATGGGGAGTGACATGCAGCCAAGTCCGTCGGGATTACCAGCCTAGGTGCCCAGACGGTTAGCCTGCCCTATGCCAACTGTCCGGGCTAAATGTTTCTGCAAAATATTATCCTAACTGGATACGTAATGCTTTTAACGAGGCTGACAATGTAAATCAAGAATAAAGTAAAAAAAAAAAAAGAAAAAAGGTTACGGTAGTGATCAATTTGTAAATAGAAACAGGTGGCAAAAAATAGCCAATCTACAAGCTCACAATGCATCACATCGTGAGCTTGTGGATATGCTAATTTCACTATTTGTTAATAAAAAAAATAAATGGAAATCTTTTGACAAATGGACACCATGGATTGATTTGGTTAACATCATTATTTTAATACATTTTTAAATTATGATATTATCCCATATCAACTATATCAGACATTTCTCACATTTCCCTGGGTGTATGAATAATTTTAACTTCAACTATGTATTCATACACATGTCGTGGCAACATTTGGAGGAGGACATGGAGTACATGTCAGCTATGTTTCAAGCTTGGCCTAATTTTTTAAGGTTTCAGTCTGTGTGCTGATATTAAACGTCTGACGGCGTCCGTTATTACTAACCCAAAGCCTTACCCTAACCTTCACACTAACCTAACATTTTCCAGACCAATGGGCAGGCCAATTTTCCAGACCAATGGGGGATCCCTGATCCACTGTATATAATGGTATACTTTTAATATGTTATTTAGATGACCCTAGGGATCACATAAAACCTTGAATGATTACTATTGCAATTTTTTCTGGGTCAAACAACATATTGATTAGGCTATTGGGGACTTGCATATATTGTATTCTAATCACTTCTGGCATATTTTATGCAGGCAGGGTGGACATGTTAAGCGTGGAGAAGTCTTGGACAAACTTATTTAAAGAAAATATGTCTATATAGGAAAGTCAGCTTGTCACCTCAGCTGATGAATGTACCGCCACTGAAGCATAGACTGTGCACTGAACACTGAATTCATACCAGCAGCAGCAGCCAACTAGGAGCGCACTATGGCCTAAAATGGGTGTGAACTAGATAGATGTACACACTTGACACCACCTGAGATGGACAGACACGGGCTACTGTATGGAAGTACCAAGTATTGAATTTATGATTGAGCAACTTATTTCTTGCAGTACCTAAAATGTATGGATTGTTTAGAAACGAGATGCCAAAGACGAGCACAGACTGTATACTTCTCCTCCCTACCCAGGCTGTGAGCACAGGGTGGACAATCATTTAAGAGCTACGCCCCCACACAAACAATTTCTTCTTAACAAATATAATTGTATTACTAAATGATCAATACACTTAAGTTGAGTAATATCTTTTACATTTTATGATATTTTACTCGTATTGAAATTTAATAAGCAATGCATGGCACATAGCAAAATGTATGCACCTTTTTATACAAAACTGGGGTAGTGGGGTATCCAGTGGCGGCCTTTCCTATGTTTCACCCGTTTCAATTGAAACGGGCCCCCAACCTCACAAAAAAATATATATATAATTTTTTTTTTTTTTTTGACTCGCATCCCAGTCCAGGGCCCGCCTCCGGCTGGCCGACGTCCAAGAATTTCATGCAAGAAGAGGATGAGCTCAGCTCAAGTGAATCATGTGAGTGAGTTGTTTTAGCTGTCTGTCCATGGTGGAAGTGCAAATAGCCTAATTAATTTTGTTCGAAAATGCATCATTATGGATTGTGGAAGCAAACCAACTTCAGTCCACAAATTATTTTTTAATAAAAAAAAATATATATATATTGTTTTTTTTTTTTGGGGGGGGGGGGGTGCATATGGGGGCCCCATATGAGCTCTTGAAACGGGCCCCCAGATCATTAAGGCCGCCCCTGGGGGTATCTAATAGAACTAATTCTGTTTATAAATATAAAAACAGATTTTTATGGCAAATTAATTATTTATGTACAGTACACCAAAATGCACCCTACAACAATATTGTAATGCACAAGCCCCACCGAGACAAATGCCTCATGTGTGGAAATGTACCTGCAATATAAATTAAGATTATTCTTATTCTATCTAAATAGATAGGAAGTGACAGAGAGGAGAGCTTATGAGAATGACCTAGAAGAGTCTAGGTCTAGTCTAGGTCATTTGAGCTGCTTTCATACATGCACCCCTTAACTTATCTAGACATTACCCAGAGGGCCTGTACTATGTGAGAATGCAAATGTCCGAATCAGTTGGCCCGGATATGTAACAGACTTCAATGACAGCGTCCCAGTACAAAGTCAGTGAAATGACCAATTGAGCCTCACAGGCTCATTAGTGCCGATAGTGTCTAACAGGAAGTACAGGAAGTGCGGGGCTACAGGAAGTTCCAGTATAGGCTCAACAACATGTACCGTAGCCCTTTTATTGTCAGTTAATTATGAGTTAATTAAACAATAAAGACACTTAGAGACTTTTGGCAGTAATACTTTGTCTTTATCACCTCATGAGATGGAGATAAAACGATAGGTTACAAGCTTAACCCCGGTTATTTGAGTATTACTAGCGAGATGTCTCGCTTATGGGAGAGCGCCCCCTGGCATGATAACAGAAGCATTTATTATGCGCTTCCAGACAATTCATTGGTTGGATTAAGGTCGCACCAGGCCACTACAGCAGGTTACCACCCCCCTTTTTTGCTACATAAGGGACTGCCGTGGCCCGGTGCGTTATACAAGATAAGCATTTTCCTTCCTCACTTTAAATCAAGCAAGGGGGGTGTTTCGACGAGACATCTTGCGCATAATACTCAAATAACCGGGATTACGTTTGTTTTCATATTACTCACTCAATGTCTTGCTTATGGGAGACTTAATAAACCCCTGTATTGCCCAGAAACCTATCTCGAAGTCCTGATCTGTCAGGCTATGGGGTTTACGCCCTTGTCTGGAACCCACACTGAGGACTGCATGCACCAGGGGCGGTGCAGTCACATCCGGAATAAAAAAACGAACGTTTAGCGTTAGCTATTCTGTGTAGCGTAGAGTAGTGTTACAGCCTCCGCGGCTCAGCTGATGAAGCTGCGGGGGAGAAACGTCCGCAGTTTATATATATGATAGCTCTAAATCGGCTTATTGAGAGCACGGAATGTTGCTAGAATCAAGCGTATGCAGCTCAAGGAAGTGTTAGCGCTGAAGCTAAACAGAAAAACAGCGAGCCACCGCAGGTAACTGTGGGCTAACTCTTCTCAAAAAGACTTCTCTGAAGAAGAGCTTAAATGCAGGATTTTTTTAATGCTGCTAAAATCTCAGAAAGCTGTCGGTAGCCTTCGCCGTCCGCTCCTGTCCTTGTGGTGAACTGTTAAACTACTCGACTGTGGCTCAGACTGAGAGATAGTGTGCTCTGTGATATCTGCGAGAAGGAACATTTGAACAACGCACCGGGCCACGGCAGTTCCTTATGTAGCACAAAGGGGGTGGTAGCCTGCTGACGTGGCCTGGTGCAACCTTGATCCAGCCAATTAATTGTCTGGAAGTGTATATTAAATGCTTCTGTGATCATGCCAGAGGGCGCTCTCCCCATAAGTGAGACATTGAGTGAGTAATATGAAACATAACTGGGAATGAGGTTATAGGCTCAATGTGTGATTAGACCCGGTCATTGTCCGGTGAATTCACAGCGAGCAAGTGGGCGTGTTGATGATGTTTTTATGGAACTGGCTCAAAACCGAAAGAAAACAAAGTTGTCGAAGACCGGAGGAGAGGAGAGAGGAGCCTCCCTGAGGAGTTTGGAGCGAGGACACACAAGTGAATACTTTGCAGATGTTATTTGTTTCGAAACGAGTGACATATTAATTGAAATCTGTTTAGTTTGGATTGGATACTGCAGCTGTCCTCAGATGACTCTACTTTTTTTTCTTTTCCCCCCTTTTTTCCCCTTAAAATTAGAGTCGCCAATTATTTTTTACACCCTTTTTCTCCACAATTTAGTCGTTATGCCAATTGATTCCTCCCAACACACATTTCTGTGTTGTCACTGCTGTCGGATCCTACTGACTCACCTGCCAGTGAGGAGCCCCCTCCAGGAGGACGTAATCGTAGAGCCTACGTCCTACTTTACCACTGTGCCACCCGAGCGCCCCTACTCTCGTATTTTGATTATGCAAACATGTTAATTGGTGAATAATCAGAACTACGGATAAAACTTTACACTACACAGTTTCACAAGAGGAGTGAAAGCGTACCACTTTACAACATTTTAAGAGAGACACTGAAATTTGATAAAACAGTGGTCAAAACAGTTGAAGCAGTTCATTCTTCAGTTCAGTTTTTATTATTATTAATTGCAAAACAAGTGTCGTAGGGACATTTATGGAAGAAGCACATGGAGGGGAAGGCCATTATAGAATAATTGTACTGAAATGAAAGATATGTCATATGACATATTGTCCGTCACCAAAATATTTGTTTGGAGAATTACTGCTGCTTCCTATGTCATCTGATGGGCATGCCAAGCAGAGATGATGTTGTGGAAACAACATGAAGCTTTTTGTTTTCAGACCATGTGTTTTCTACAGGGGTAATTACCCTGGTTGACTCTTCCACACCATGTCACACTAAATCATTCAAGACCATTCCATGCTCCATTTCATGGCAAATAATGTGTCAACAAAGAGAACATTGTCTGGGACAGTAACTAAAATGGCCGAAATCACATGCTATGCTATAGTGAGCTTACTGAGTTCCCATTGAGGACCCCATCAAACGTTTAGACTCAAATTAGTAACAGATTATAAAATTAGGTTGATGGAGGAAAAATAATGCATATTAAAATGTGTTATATATATTTGATCAATAACTTTTCATTTTCTAAAAGATAACACCACTGTTCACCACAAGCACTCACATCCTCAAACATCTGTCCAAGGTCTAAATATTTATTTCACTTAAAATCCCCCTTCGCTCCTTCGTGGATAAATTAAAGTAAACCCTGACCTTTTGACCTTTCTCTGTAGTTTTAGGTATTGCCACATTCTTGTGATTCTTGTAATTCCCTTTCTCGTCTCCTTTTGTCTCCTCTACTCTCCTCAATTACTTTTACTCTCCCGCTGTGTCGGCTATCCTCTCTCCTCCTCCCTTACCCTACTCACTGTATCTCCTCTCTCTGCTCCTCCCTCCCATCTCCTCTCATCTCCTCTCCAGTCAGTGCTCTATTGACATTAGATACAAGGGGCTGTTATGGCAACAAGGATGGGAAAGAGGATGGGCCAGTGGCCACAAGCTTATCAGCTACAACCAATCAGAGGACCCGCTTACATTGCACATTCTTTATGCTCGATTACGGGGGAGGGGCAACAGGGTGGTGTGTATTGTGTGTGTTTTTGGAGCAGGTGTGGATGGGAGAGGTGTACAAAATGAGAAGAAGCTGAGCCATGTGTTTTAGTTTTTTTTTCAAAGCTGAATCTCATAGACTCATATGAAAGCTCGACCAGGGGTCATCTAAAAGCAAACAAACAATATAAACCCACAGCCTCTGAGATTTCAGTTCATATGACTGTATGTGCTTTCAAGTCAACAGTCTGTATCAGAGAGAGAGAGAGAGAGAGAGAGAGAGAGAGAGAGAGAGAGAGAGAGAGAGAGAGAGAGAGAGAGAGAGAGAGAGAGAGAGAGAGAGAGAGAGAGAGAGAGAGAGAGAGAGAGAGAGAGAGAGAGAGAGAGAGAGAGAGAGAGAGAGAGAGAGAGAGAGAGAGAGAGAGAGAGAGAGAGAGAGAGAGAACATAGTAGATGAAACATCAAGGTTTTGGCAACCGAATGGCCAATGGCAGTCTCCCACACAATATATAAACACACAAAATATGCCCCACACACAAACATAGACCACCCCACGCGCACAAATGACAGAGTGATGCATACTCCTTGGCGACATAAAGGCGTACATAAACATTTATTATGAGCAGACGCACAGCTCATACACACAGCTGAAATGGATGATACACCAAAAGCATGAACACACTGGTTGCACTTGCATAATCGTACAGGCCGAGGTTCCCTCAGCTGCAAGATGGATATCCTATATATGTTTTTGTTGTGATGCGCACTCCCTGGATGCCAGAGCAGAACTGCCCCAAACCTTTGCCCTGCATTTTTCACATCTCCCTTTTATAGCGCCACCAGGAGGCTGACTTATGTAAAACACATTTTTGGATATTACTCCTTCAGATTGTATCCAAATTTCAACAAATCAGTTCACATAATCTCTATGGTCATGTAATCAAAACGGATCTGTTTGATTTGTCATATTCTATCCTGATTGGCTAAGATTGACATCAGGAGTGGCCCGTTTTGAACAAAATGCCGCAAATCATAAACGCAGCGTCCGATTACGGTGAAACTTTGCACGCACATTCGCACTACGTTGAGGAGCAAATGCCACCCTTTTAACATTGCCCTATTATAGCGCCACCAGGAGGCCGATTTTTGCAAAACAATTTATTTTTATATTACTCATCAATCGGATCAAGACGGATCCGTCCATTTTAACTAGTTCTATTTGAAATGTGGCAGAGTGAAAGTCATCAGCTTGCAAAAAAATCTAAAATGTACTTGAGTACAGTACTCAAGTAATTGTACTTAGTTACTGTCCACCACTGCCTGTGGTATACACACAGTGCAGCAGGACTACAGGAGATATGAGTTGGACAAGAAAGAGGAAATGAAAGCAAGAGAGAGAACAGGTGGGAGAAGTGAAAGGAATATTTTAACCCTAGCAAGGCTCTTTTCAAAGAGCTGAACCCATATTTATGCTGAGTCGCACGCCGGTGTCGCACACTAAAATAGCAGATCGACACATTGTGAGCTTGTAGATCACACAGTGCAGCAGGACTACAGGAGATATGAGTTGGACAAAAGAAAGAGGAAATGAAAGCAAGAGAGAGAATAGGTAGGAGAAGTGAAAGAAATATGTTAACCCTAGCACGCCGGTGTCGCACACTGAAAATAGAAGATCGACACATTGTGAGCTTGTAGATCTGCTATTTAAGTGTACGACACACGTGCGCAACTATAACTGAGGCTTAAAGCAGCAGAATAGGTAGGAATAGGATATAGGTAGAATAGGTAGGGACAAACACTGTCGTAAAGGAGTGTAACTCCCTACTCTCCTTCAAAAACGCTCTAAAAGAGCACTCACAGGTGGCTGCAATTCAAACTGGCCCCTGTAAAAAGTCAAAGCCTACCCGCTATTGAGTACAAAGGACCCCAATGGAAACAAGCCATTTCTTGGGTTTAAAATTCCTCTTAGCAGACCTTGTATTGAACAGTACTTTTTTGCAAACTGCTAATAAAGTATTCAATCAATCAATGTGAGAGAATTCATGATCACACACACACACACACACACACACACACACACACACACACACACACACACACACACACACACACACACACACACACACACACACACACACACACACACACACACACACACACACACACACACACAGTATTCCTATATACTATTCCTCCTAACAGAACTGTCCATGGACTGCATTAATATTACCCTTAGAACTCTATACCTGAACCATACTCTAATTCTAACTCTAACCTTAAATGGCCATAGTGGCATCAACACATGTCATTCTGACAGGACCGCTTTTGTCAAATTTTAATTGCAATATTCCAGCATTTATTATGTGTGGCGGCATGGCTCTGTTCTGGGATCCATGCCGTCGGCGTTGTTCTGGGAGCCGGCCCGGCGGCATGGATGCTTGAAAGCAGCAAGCAAAGACCCCCCTGGGTACCACAGAACAGAGCAGCAGGAACAATGACATCACACAATGACAGTGGTATAAGATCAGAACAAGAGCATAACAAAGAGGAGCTGGGGTGGATGTGGGTTTAGTGGGAGCTTGCGAGTAGGCATGCGTATGCTGCAGTAGGAATAGGCCAGATGAAGCCGTTATAAAGAGCACTCTATAACGTGAATGGCCAATGAGTGACTGACAAGCTTGACTATCGTGTCCTGCTATTAGTCTAGTCTGGCCATATATTATACTGTCTGTACGTATAGACCTCATTAATGGCTTCATGTTATTATTTACTTACCTGAATATTTGAGTCAGTTAAACATAATTGCGCAGTAAGTCATGTACATTTGAATTAAGCTCATAAAGAAATATTTAAATAATTAAGTTTCAAGACTCTATAAATTGATTTTCATACCATAATGAGGTCAATGTAATCCAATGGATTTCTCCAAAATGAAAAACAAAAACCATGGCATGCTTTGGAAAATGGTCTGCAGTAATGTCATGTATAATTAGTCATAGTCAATGGGGTGAACATGACCACCGGCGGTATGTATACAACTGTGTGACCCAGCACAGTACAGTAGGTGGCCAGTAACTTCACTTTCAAAACCTTTGCATCATGCATGTCACACAAACAGAATAAGATGCGTTTTGATGATATAACAAGTTTGTTCATATAGAGTCCTATCCACAATCCACCATTTAACTTCCACGATCCACATTATCAAAACCATTGGTGTTGTGTGCTGATTCGAACCAACATCATCTCGGGTCACACGCTCCATGCAGGAGGTGTGGAAGGAAAATGGCCAAAGTCACTGGCCACCTACTGTATATATGGTCATAGCACAGAGCTACACTAGAGTTAAACACATTCAGAATCTGCTAATAATTTGTGTTTTATTCCTCTAAATGCCAGAAGTGAATTTTTCCTGTAAATACAGTATGAAAATAATGCATATCAAGTCAGGATATTTCCTCTTGTCATTGTTTCACAGGGAAATACAAATGAGATGCATGCACTTCTTCGGTTATTTCTGGACAGACTATAAAATTACGGCTGCTCCCCACACCCCACTCCAGTGCTGGTTGCTCACCTCTACATAGTTCTCATCTGCCCCGTGTCATCTAAAACACCAACCCACAACGCATTTGAAGCACATGTGCGACCAGGGCTTATGCGATTCCCAAACCAGTTGTCCCCAAAACGTGGACACTCAGAGCGGGCACTAGCTCACCTCGCTCATCTCAAAGTTCGCTCAGGCACGTTATGTTGACATAACCAAAACAAGAACTCCTCAAAACAGCGTTTTGAAATCGCTTGCACGCAACCTGTATGCATATGCGCAGTCTCAGTGTTTGTATTAGTCGAGGAGAGTAGGAGAGGAGAGGAGAGTATAATTAGATCATTGGAAACACCTACTAATCAATTAAGGCTGGAACTCCTCCAATTAGTTTATTTGTCACGTCACAGTTTTACAGGATGTTCCGTCTTCCGTGAGAAGAGAGAGATAGAGTGAGAGCAAAGAGAAAGAGTTATAAAACAGGTTAAATAGAACAAATAATATATACAGATAGCGTATTTGAAAGCAGATATGCATTATATTTATAAAGTTAGCATCAGTCCCTGCCTGAGCAAATCAGCTTCCTCAGTCCCTGATCAGTGATTGGTCAAGATAACAATAGTCCGATTGTAACAGTAGGAGCAGCTGTAAGAGCAGCCGTTCATGCTTTAAAGTTTCAGACTGATGAAGGAATCAATATAAAAATTGGCTAATGGGAGGCTAATGGCTAACAGTCAACGTTTCGACCACAGCTGGTCTTCCTCAGGTGGACCCGAGGAAGACAAACTGTGGTCTATTTGGCGATTTGCTCAGCAAACATTGTGTAACATTTAGCTGTTTGTGCGGACTCTTTCTTTTCTTTGATATGTGATTTTTGTCCTCCACTGGCGATCACTGGGATGTTCATAACACTGCCTGTTTTGAAGTATGCTTGAACTAAACTCACAAGTAGTACGAAGTATTTAAGTATTATCTTTTAATTGTTTTCAAATTAAATGTAGGTGAAGCACCCCCCCCACCGTGCACCACATCGTGCAATTAGTTATCAGGAATTCTGTCATTAGCTAAATCTTTAATCCATATAGCAAAACATTTTTTTAAGAGCCAGTGAATTAACACAGGGTTCCAGCTACAATTGCTTTCATGTGTGAATACTGATGTTTCGCCCCTCCTGCCTATTTGCCTGAGCACAGTAATCAACCCACTCTACCTGCATGCTTTGAAATATCTGAATTGAAAAAGAGACCCATTGTTTTCTAAATGCTATTTAGCAGAGAAACTTTTCCATGTTATGTTGTTTACAGTATAAGCGTCTGATTCAAATCCATCAAACTTATATAATGGAATGACCTCCGGAGGGTCAAAATCCACCCACATGGAGGCTCACAACACATTTACCATTTAGACAACTAGTTGAGGTGGATATGCACATAAATCTCTCCGTATACACACTGATAAGGGTGACTGGATGTTGTATCCATGACTACCTCCGCACGTAATGTGTATTATTTATATCGCAAAGACCTCTGCCTCTCTTTCCTTCTTTCCCAACCTCTTATCATGATAGTCTTGTCTTGTACTGTTGTGCATGGCATCTCCATGTGGGGTCTGGGGACCCCCTTGAGGGGGTTCCAGAGGGTCTCCATCTAAATGACTGATTAACCAAATGGACCCTATACATTACATTACATGACATTACAGTCATTTAGCAGACGCTTTTATCCAAAGCGACTTACAATAAGTGTATTCAACATAGGTAGGGAACGAAAACTACTAATCACCAGAAGTCTTTAGTGCATTTTCTGCAAAAACAAGCAACCAAGAGTATACCTAGCGCTAAGGTAAAAGTGCAATATATCAGCTACCTATTTCCTTAAACAGATGAGACAAAATAGCTAAATCAAATGAGCATGAGCTAAAACAAATAAGTGTATCGACTAAACAAGATCCAATAAACAATCCAATAATCCAATAAACAATACAGCAATAGAAAACAAGCGTTCGTACAACTAGTTAACAACAAGTAGGTCAGGCAGAGAGGAAGGGTAGTGTTTCCTGAAGAGGTGAGTTTTAAGCCTGCGGCGAAATATGGGCAGTGACTCTGCTGTCCTAACATCAGTGGGAAGTTCATTCCACCACTGTGGGGCCAGAACAGAAAAGAGTCGTGACCGTGTGGATCGGCCAGAAGGACCCTTGAGTGACGAGGCAATCAGTCGCCCCGAGGTGGCAGACCGAAGTGGTCGGGCAGGGGTGTAGGCATCGACCATAGCCCGGAGGTAGGAAGGAGCTGTTCCTTTCACTGCCCTATAGGCTAGCACCAGGGTTTTGAACTGGATGCGAGCCGCTACGGGGAGCCAGTGTAGAGAGCGGAGGAGGATGGTTGTGTGGGAGAACTTGGGGCGGTTGAACACCAGGCGAGCCGCAGCTTTCTGAACAAGCTCCAGAGGTTTGATGGCAGATGCCGGAGCACCAGCAAGGAGGGAGTTGCAGTAGTCCAGCCGGGAGATGACGAGAGCCTGGATGAGCACCTGGGCTGCCTTCTCCGTGAGGAAGGGGCGAATCCTCCTGATGTTGTAGAGCAGGAATCTGCAGGACCTCGTCACTGATGCGATGTTTGCCGAGAACGTCAGTTGATCGTCCAGGGTCACACCCAGATTCTTCGCAGTCCGAGTTGAGGTCACCACAGATCTGTAACCCAGAGAGTGTACAAATGGAACCTAGCTCTGTTTTCTGGACTGATAGGTAGACGTCAAAGCTCTGGTAGAGCAACTACACAAGCTTCAACAAATGGTGACTATATTGTTCCCAGCTACAAGAACTCATTTGGGCAGTCTGCCTTCTCAGTAAAGGGGGCAAACTTTGGAACTCTTTGCTTACGGATCTAAAACTAGAGACGGATGGTAATGGTTTAACAGGGGACTCAAATTATGGTTTAAATCAAATCCGCTGTGCTCACATGAATAGTTTCACAAGTTGTTATGTTATGTTTCACAAGTTAATGTATTGGGTCTGATTGTGTTAATTATAACTACTAGTAAATATATATTCTTTTTTTAGTTGTACTTGATTGGGTTTTAGACAGGTGTTATTCTATTTTAGAAAAGCCTCCTGTGGACAGGTGTTGAAAACTAGCACTCGTGCATACACTTAAGCAATGCATCTGGTTTGTCCAATGTGATTGTGATGTCCATGTCAAATAAATAAACATAACATAACATTTGTACACTCAGAGTTAAATTAACTGATGATTTTACATTGTAGATTGGGGTCCCGGAGATAAAGCACATATCAAATGGGGGTCCATGGGCTAATTGCATATCAAACTGGAGGTCCTTGAAATGAACAAGTTGGAGAATCACTGGGGTATAGTGACACGAATACAAGGAAACCAATGTGGTGTGTCATGCATCCATTCTCTCATTGACTCTGATACTGCAACAGTAATTGTCTCCACCATGCAGGCCAAAGGCATGGCTGTTTTGCACCCTGTCTGTCTGTCCGTCCGTCCGTCCGTCCGTCCGTCTGTGGACAGCTAATCTCCGGCACCGTTGGCCCTATCGACGTGAAACTGTGCACACACATTCCCTGGATGCCAGAGCAGAATCTCTGCCCCCAAATGTTTCACATGGGCCTGTCATAGCAGGAGGCCGATTTTTGCTAAACACATTTTTTGATATTACTCCTACAGCTTTTGTCCAAACATCACACAAATGGGTACACAGTATCTCTATAGTAATTAAACCAAACAGATCTGTCGGATTTTTCATTTTCCATCGTGATTGGCTAAGCTTGGCTTCCAAAGTTTGCAGGAGTGCTCCGTTTTGAACAAAATGCCTCACAGTGTGCAATTTTACACGCACATTCCCACAAGGCTGAGGAAGAAATACCACTTGAAATTTGCCAAATCAGCCTCATGGTGGCGCTATAACAGACGTATTCGCGTTTTTACCTTTAACTGCACCGATCTGCATATAACTTTGCACACACACTCCCTAGAGGCAGATTTTGTCCAAAAATCTAGCAAATCGGTACACAGTATCTCTATAGTCATATGATCAAGACGGATCTGCCTGAAGTTTCATATTCCATCCTGATTAGCTAACATTGGCTTCCAAAGTTAACAGGATTGGTCCGTTTTGAACAAAATGCCTCAAATCATTTCCGTGAAATTTTGCACGCACATTCCCACCAGGCCGAGGAAGAAATGCCACCCTTCTCACATTGGCCTGTTATAGCACCACCAGGTCCATTTTAGCAAAACACATTTTTGGAACAAAATGCCTCGATCGCAGCGTCCGATTGCTGTGAAAGGCCTAGGAAGAAATGGCACCCTTTTCACATTGGCCTATTATGGCGCCACCAGGAGGCCACAATAACCTACCTGACCTGGTGGAGACCTGTGCTCCGATGAGCACTTTTTCTAGTTATATACTGTTTCTGTTCATGTGGAATTCATAGGAATGGAATTCAATGGCTACTTCAAGGTGACTAATATCATATTTGTTTGACTGAAGGAAAAAGTTGTAGGAGCAGAAATTAGACAATAAGATAAGAGGTATAAGCGTGTGTATGTGTGTGTGTGTGTGTGTGTGTGTGTGTGTGTGTGTGTGTGTGTGTGTGTGTGTGTGTGTGTGTGTGTGTGTGTACAAGGTTTCATTTTTTTTAACAGTGGTTTATTTATTTATCATTTTGTCTGTACTGACCCACGCAAAGTGAATTTCCCTTGACTATAAAGGGAAACATCTAATCTAATCTAATCTAAGAGGAGCAAAGAATTGAAGAGACGGACACAGAAGCACTGTCTGCAGATGGACTGTTATAGATTAGGTGGATATGTGATTTCATTCAGGGTGTGTCTCCTGCCATATCCTCATCTCACACAGTAACTAACAATTTCCTCCACTGAGAAAGGCAGCCATCTTATAATTGCCTTGCCACCCCAAACACGCACACACACACGATCGCGCACACACACACGAACGAACGCACGCACGCACGCACGCACGCACGCACGCACGCACGCACGCACGCACGCACGCACGCACGCACGCACACACGCACGCACGCACGCACGCACGCACGCACGCACGCACACAGTAGCTTTCTCATGTCCCAAAGTATAGCTACTGAGAATGGTTTTGTTTGCCATTCTCTTGTAGGAACTTTAGTCCAGTTGGTCAAAGAGAAGACACAGTGTTTGTGACCAGCCATTCTGGACAAGTAGCCTTTATTATTAATATATATTAATACAATACAATACAATATAATATAATTGTTTTACATTTATCAACTTGGTGATGTTTTATAACCATTTTAGTTATTGATCCTGTTTTGCATTTTAACTGGATTTAGGATCACTTGTTTGTTGTTTGTTTGTTGTTCACGCTCGGAAAATATATTTCAATCTCAATACCTGGTTAAATAACGGACATGATAATATAATGCAGAATTACTGTACCATACGTACAGCCTCAACTATCATGGAAACTATTCTAACTTATTGTTTAGGTGCCAAAGAATATTGCACATGGTACCTCAAGTGTGTTTTTGTGCAGGTACCGATTAAGTAGGCTACTAATGAAGATAAAGGCAGCAGGTATAGGCTTTGGCTTTTTACAGGGGCCATTTCCGAATTGCAGTGCTCTTTTAGAGCGGTTTGAAGGCGGTGGTAACCATGTCCATCGTATATCTCCTGGATGGAGAGAAGCTCACACCCACTAATGTGCTCAACTGTGTTTGTTTGTTTGTGTGTGTGTGTGTGTGTGTGTGTGTGTGTGTGTGTGTGTGTGTGTGTGTGTGTGTGTGTGTGTGTGTGTGTGTGTGTGTGTGTGTGTGTGTGTGTGTGTGTGTGTGTGTGTGTGCGTGCGTGCGTGCGTGCGTGCGTGCGTGCGTGCGTGCGTGCGTGCGTGCGTGCGTGCGTGCGTGCGTGTGTGCGTGCGTGTGCCTTTGTGTGTGGGGGGCAGGTAGGCTACTGTAGTTAAGCAGCCTCCCCAGGCTGTCTGATAGCAGCCTGTCTCATTACCATATGGGAAACCTGCTAAACTGTCAGTCTGTAATCGCTCACCACTGGACTATACCACAAAAACAGAGCAATAAGAGACAGGTATAAACACACACTCCCTCTATTCCTACTCTTACTGCTTGTCCCTATATTCTCACAATGATATGTCCCTCTTACAGTAGGCTATATCTTCAAGGATGAACATAATATTGTCTGAGCAATGGCTCTGAGCCATGTAATTACTATTGGTTGCTTGTATTGTAGGCAATCTAAGAACTGAATCCTATAGTCCACAGCTGCACTCGTGAGGCTCTGTGGTGAAGACCGCTCAGCTAAATGTAAATGTGAAATGAGAAGGGGGAGGAGATGTGGAAGGGAGGATGATTTAGAGGGTCATAGTCAGGATAGATGGGGAAATATTGTCAAACTGAAGGCAGGAGGGGGAGCGAGGGTAGCTGTTAAGAGAGGGGGAGCATGTTGAAGATAAGGAGGACAGGGAATTTTACGATAGCCGATCTTTCATTAATAAATGCCTGCAACATGCAAGTCGGATTAGTTTTTTGTTATATACCATTTATTTTTGATTTCAACATTTACTTGAGTACTGCACATAAGTAAATGTTTTGAGTATTTGTTTTTTGTTTTTGTCTTTTGCAAGATGATGACATTCACTCTTAGGACTCAAATTTTCCAAAAATATATAAATCAATCTACAACGTGTCACAGCACTTGTAGATTGGCTATTTTCAATATCTTTTTCAAATGTCGGTCAATTTCTGAAAATGTACTTGAGTATTTACTTGAGTAAATACTTTGTCCACCACTGAATTTTATTTATACTCCCAATTGCATTTAGATGTTTTAACCCACCTAAAATTGATGTCCGTAGAGCACACAGAATTGAAACCAGAGAAAAGGAATGACAGAAACGGGAAACAAAAAAAAAGTGATGACACGATGCTGAGAGTGGGTGTAGAACGGAAACATTAAACCAATGGAGTGGTGGAGGAGGGTATGAATGAAGAACACCCGACAATGTCAGTTCAATGAAGTAAGGTAGAGCTCTGCAATGAAGATGTGACACACACTGACTGAGACGAGAGGTCAGGAGGGAATCCATATCAGGGATTCTGTCTGCTGGGAGATTGATGTCCTTCGGGTCCCCCTGGGGAGCCTCCCATCATCCAGATCACCACTGCTGTTACACCCAGCTGTCCGCTGACAGAAGCCAAGGAAAGAGAGCTCTTGCCATGGGTAGCACGGTCAGACATACTCCCCCCCCCTCCACCAACCCCCAGGCCTGGAGCTCTGCTGGTAGTCCCTGACTTGAAGCCTAACCATATAATTACCGCTATATCCAGGGGAGGAAGTAGGTGGCTTGCAGCAGACAGCACTATGCCTGATTTATAATTAGTTGTGTGCCGGCGGTGTATCTAAGGTAGGGTGACCAGACGTCCCGACAAATACCTCCAAAACACTAATATGTCCCGGTTTTCAACATTCACTACAAAATTGTCCCAGTTTTCACCAGAATTACAATAATAATTTGTTTTAATAATCGTTTTCAGTGGTTGTATAGGCGTTTATCATGTTCTTTTCATGTAAACATGCTCACCTAACCCAATCAGAAAACATGAACAAATGCATTGCGTGTCTGAATTCAACGCTGAGTCGTTGCCTGTATGCAACACCTATGGTGCGTATACATGTGCGCGTGCATGGACGTGCATGAATGGGCGTGCGCGTGCACGACAAACGTGCATATTGATTTAAGGGTCCTGGTTTGAGGGGCTGAATATATGGTCACCCTAAAACTAAGGCTTTATGTTTTCATTAGGGTTACAGGCCTGAGGTCAGGTGGGATATAGTATACTCCCAGGTTATCACAGGAGAAATTGAAACCCTGAAAAAAACGTCGCTTCAAATCAACGAAAGTCATGCCCAAGAAGGCTATGTGCAAATCAGTCAGTAGTCACCAACCTTTTTTGGAGACTTCAGCACAGGGAATTTTTTTTCCCTGTAGGCCATGACTTCTAAGGAGGGCATAGCATCATAATTGGATTGTGGAGCAAAACAAGCTATATAAATGCAGCTCTGAAAATGCGACCTCTCCAGGAGGAATTACACGCCTGGCTTTGCACATACAAACTATTAATCTAACCATGATGAGCATTTTCCATTTCATGGTTTCCAGTGGTGTTGCAGGCTGTTTATTTGGGCCTGGCACAAACAAAAAGCACTGATATTATTTGTATAGCAAATGAATAATAAATAAGTAATGGCAAGATGCCACTCAACATAAAAATATTGACAGCTAATGCCCCCCGACTTTTTCCCTCATGCCGGCGTGCTTGCTAAGTTTTCCCTCAGCTGCTCCAACCCCAACCCTAACCCCAACCCCAACCCCATCTCTAACCCTAACACTAATCCATACCCCAGGCCCAACCCTTAGGGGGAGCATAATGGCAGAAGGAACATAACTGCTGAAGCAGTGATTATAGTGATTGTATGCATAATTGACCAGTAAACAAAGGCAAGTTTATTTGTTTAGCACATTTCATACACACATGCAATCCAAGGGGGTTTACATAAGGCATAAAAAGGCATTTCAAAGACATAAAAGGCTAGTATTAAATACAGAAAAGATCAATGAAAAATAAACAAATAACCAGGTATAAGCTGAAATTGTTTCTTAGTAAAAAGTAGTGGAGAACAGAAAAGTTTCTAGCCTGTGTTGAAAGTAAATTGTGCATGTATAGCGCCTTTATCCAAAGTACTTTACGTTTACCTATTCACACAGCAACGGTGGAGGAAATCATGCAAGGCATCAACCTGCTTATCAGAAGCAATTAGGGGTTCAGTGTCTTACTCAAGGACACTTCGACACTAACTCTGGGGGAGCCCAGGATCGAACTGGGAGCCTTCCGTTTCCCAAGCGGTCAATGTAGTCAGAGAGTTTATGAAAGCCATCCTCTGGAAGTTTGTTCCAAATATGTGTTGCATAAGAACTAAATTCTGCCTCAACATGGTTTGTTTTAACTCTGGTAACACGGTCCCGGATGACCTGAGACTTCTCCGTACTCCCAGATTGAACAATACTCAGATTTCCACAACATCTTTTTAAGAGGGTTGGTGAACCATACTGTATATAAAACCATAGTGTGCACAAGCATCTGGAATCATAGTGAAATCACTCAGCCACTCACAAAATATGCCTGACTTAACCACCAGCTCCTTCTATAGACATTTGCATACAGAGTACCATGTTTCTTTCCATCTGACAGCATAATTGCTGTCAGGTAGAAACCTTTTATGTCCAAACCAGTATATTTCAGGAAATGAAAAAAAATAAAGCCTTTGTTCTAATGGATCCAATGTCGTTATTATTCTCTCCGCCAGGTCGAAGGCGTGGCAGAGACTATGTTTTGCACCCTGTCTGTCCGTCCGTCAGTGCGTGCGTCTGTCTGTCTGTCTGTGACCAGCTAATCTCCGACACCGTGGGGCCGATTACAGCGAAACTGTGCACGCACACTCCCTGGATGCCAGCCACCAGGAGGTTGATTTTTGAAAGAAAAAAAAATCATATTATTCCTACATATTTTTCCAAACATCATGCAAATCGGTACACAGTATCTCTATAGTCATGAAATGAAACAGGTCTTTCAGATTTGTCAGAGGGTCTGTGTCAGAACCACACAGGCTCACAACTGGGGTTCCCCAAGGCTCGGTTCTGGGTCCTCTTCTTTTCTCTCTCTACACTACATCTCTGGGTGCTGTCATCCACTCCCATGGCTTTTCCTACCACTGCTATGCCGATGACACCCAGCTAATCCTCTCATTCCCCCCCTCTGATACCCAGGTGGAGACACGCATTGCTGCTTGTCTGGCTGACATCTCGGAGTGGATGTCGACAAACCACCTGAAGCTCAACCTGGACAAGACCGAGCTGATGTTCCTCCCGGGGAAGGGCTGTCCGCACCGAGACATGGCCATCACCATTGATAATGCTGTGGTGACCTCAACTCGGACTGCGAAGAATCTGGGTGTGACCCTGGACGATCAACTGACGTTCTCGGCAAACATCGCATCAGTGACGAGGTCCTGCAGATTCCTGCTCTACAACATCAGGAGGATTCGCCCCTTCCTCACGGAGAAGGCAATAGTTTTGCCTCGTCACTCAAGGGTCCTTCTGGCCGATCCACACGGTCACGACTCTTTTCTGTTCTGGCCCCACAGTGGTGGAATGAACTTCCCACTGATGTTAGGACAGCAGAGTCACTGCCCATATTTCGCCGCAGGCTGAAAACTCACCTCTTCAGGAAACACTACCCTTCCTCTCTCCCTGACCTACTTGTTGTTAACTAGTTGTACGAACGCTTGTTTTCTATTGCTGTATTGTTTATTGGATTATTGGATTGTTTATTGGATCTTGTTTAGTCGATACACTTATTTGTTTTAGCTCATGCTCATTTGATTTAGCTATTTTGTCTCATCTGTTTAAGGAAATAGGTAGCTGATATATTGCACTTTTACCTTGGCGCTAGGTATACTCTTGGTTGCTTGTTTTTGCAGAAAATGCACTAAAGACTTCTGGTGATTAGTAGTTTTCGTTCCCTACCTATGTTGAATACACTTATTGTAAGTCGCTTTGGATAAAAGCGTCTGCTAAATGACTGGAATGTAATGTCATGTTCCATCCTGATTGGCTAAGATTGGCTTCCAAAGTTTGCAGCAGTGCTCCGTTTTGAACAAAATGCCTCAAATAATGAATGCAGCAGGCGATTTCCGTGAAATCTTGCACGCACATTCCCACTAGGCAGAGGAAGAAAAGTTTCAAATCAGCCTCATGGTGGCGCTATAACAGGCCGATTGTTTTTTTTTTACCTATAAGTGCACCGATCTGCGTAAAACATTGTTTGCGCACTCCCTAGAGGCCAAGGAAAAACCTGCATTTTTCACATCTGCCTTTTATAGCGCCACCAGGAGGCCGACTTATGTATCAGTTTATTTTTAACACATCGGGTGCCAAACACGGTCTGAACCGTGTTTGCGCAGAGTAGCGGTCCGGTGCCGAACACGGTCCAGACCGTGAAATATGTCTTTTTGTTTTTTTCGTTTTTCTCCACACGGGCGGGGCTAGAGCAGCTCTGGGAGTACCCATTGTGATCTTGAGAAGGATAGGCCAGATAGATCACCGGAAAAACAAAAACATGGCTGCCATCCACTTCCTGTCTATTTCCTTCTTTAAAACACCTATATCTCCGAATCTGTTTCCGGTGGGGAAAACCGGTCATGCGCGATGCGCGATCCCCCCCCATTGTAACTCGCGAGTGAAATGTTATCGTTCCAAGCTGTAGCCAGGGTCATCGCGCAACATGAATGGATGTTTTTTTTTACATGGATTTGCTCCTCGTGGAGTCTAGAGCTTTAAACAGCAAAGCGCAGTCAATGGGGAGAATGCTGGCACCCAACGTAAGTTGTTATGAAAAAATGCTGGCACCCAATGTGTTAAGACTATTGATGGGAAGTTACCACCATACATCACACTGCTGTTAGAGTGGGAAAAAAGCACTTACCAGACCTGCTCAAGCGACTGGCTTACACTTGAGGTTCCACCTGTTCAGTCTGAACTGGGAAAATCTGCTTTATGCTTTGATGCTCCTATTTCAACACTCTACAACTCACACACAAAAATAATGCCCCAATATCCTATGGATATCACCATGTAATTGTTTTTAACTTACACATTTTCTGTTGTGGTTTTATTTTTGTTCTGTGTTTTATATCTGTATAATGTCTTTGATTGTTGAATTTTGTGTCTCAACAGCATTGCAAATGAGCGTAAACCTCAATGCTCTTTTCGAGAAGAAATAAAGGTTTCAATCAATGTAAAACAAATGATAAATTGATATTACTCCTTCAGATTTGATCCAAATTTCACTTCTCTATAGTCATGTCATCAAGATGGATCTGTTTGATTTTTTGCATGCACATTCACACTACATTGAGGAACAAATGCCACCGTTTTGACATTGCCCTATTATAGCACCACCGCAGGAGGCTGTTTTTTTCAAAACAAATGTTTTGATATTACTCCTACAGATTTTCTCCAAACATGATGCAAATCAGTACACATCTCTATAGAGATGTGATCAAGATGGATCTGTCCGATTCTTCATATTCCATCAACATTGCTGGCCCACAATAACCTACCTGACCTGGTGGAGACCTGTGCTCCGAGGAGCACTTTTTCTAGTTTAGTCATAAGTTCATGCTTATGTTTTACTGGTTAAATATTTATAAAACACACAGATAGACACTTTCAACCTGGCGTACCTATTTTGGGTATGTCATTATCTTTTCAAAATATTCCAAAATTAGATAGATTAGATAGATTAAAAATAGAAAAAAATACAGATCAATAAGCTCACAGCATGTCACGATGCGATGCGTTGTGAACTTGAAGATCAGCAATCTTTGCTATTTTTGATACGTTGCATAACAAAGTATAAAATGTCCATGCATCTGCTTTGGATACCCCCTCTGGTCGTTCCTTTTATTGCCGGTGGAGATCCAGCAATAAAAACTGAAGACGAATGAAATACCGGTAGATGCATTTCCTTTTGGGAAATGTAAAAGGAAACGAGTGTCTGATATGTTTGATTTTCTATTTTGATATTTAAATATTTGTTTGATAATATCACAATTTAACAATTTAATTCAAAATGTATGCCCAGGCTCTATGCTACTGTACCGTACCGTACAGTATGTATGCAAATTGAAATACAATTTGTGTTGGCATGGAGTACTAGACTTTGATGAATGATTTGGTCAACTGACTGTAACTGCATTATAATAAGTCTGTATTGTGTTAGTCTTACATGAAAAAAAAAAAATCATGAGCACACTGTGCACATTACCATTGACATTTTACTGTCTATTAGTGTGCAGTGCATTGACATTTACAAGAGATGAAAGTTGGACTACAAAACGCTGTCTGTCCTTATAGATACCATATTAAAAGTCATTGCCCCGAATCCATGGTCTAAAAGGCTGTCCACACCAAGCACTTTAACTATAACTATAAATATACAGTATATAGTCCACACCACAACTATACAGACGACAGTGGTAAAAAATAATAATATTTATAGTTGCCTTGTAGGCCAACATCAGTGTTTTATACTGGGTGCAGTGTTTTATTCTTTATACTTTGATTGTTATGATCTTTACATGGACGTGGATATTATTTAGATGGTTTGTCAAGAGATGATGGATAAATTGATGCTGTTACAGAAAGACAGTGCTAAATTGTATACGATACAGTGCACTTTGTAGCAATTTCTAAGGATAATAAATGATATTTAAACAAGACTAAATTGATGTCACATCTGACGAAGGGGCATGTGTGTTGTGCGTTTTAAGGGTACGCACCACAGACACACACATGCACGCACGCACAAAAAGCATCTGCTCTTTCTTTAAATAGAGACAACTTAATGGGCAATTGGGCATGGTACAGTATATAGTCTTTGTCTTAATCCATGCTGCATCATCATGTCAAATACATTATGCATGGTGGGACTGCCTTTGTATGTATTGATTTAATAATAAGGACATTCAAGACAAGACCAATGCATAATGTTCTTCTGAAAGTGGGTGTCATGAGTTCACATATGGCTGAAGAGCACAGCACCGTCCCAGTATTGTAATTTCCTTTGATTATGGAATATGGAAACATGATAATTCTGTACTGTAGCAGAGAGGTGTTTTGTACTATCGTTGTGTGTCTATGTGTGGAACTTGCCGGTGTATCTCTGCATGTGCATGCAAGCCATGCATGCTCACCATGCCCTTGGCTTTCACGTTAGTCTGACATGAAAGCTCCCGTTAATAGCTTGTGAGCAAACCCACAGTGATTCTAAATTATTTGCTAACACGACACAAACATCTTCCCCTATTGAAGGAGCTGTATCATCATAATGTGGTACTGTACTATCCGCTTGAACACAGCCATTGGCGGTTTTATAGCAGGGGTGGGGTGGTGGGGTGGTGGGGTGATTTGTCACCCCTGATTGGTTGGCCCCACTCTGCCTCTGATCTCAGCCCTTGTTTTTATATTATATTACATTTTTAATTACAATAATTAACAAAATGTTTAATAAATGTAATTACCAGTTTGTATTTGGCCATCATTATACAATTTTAGTTTATGGTGCTCCATTGGCCTAATAAATAAATCATATAGCCTACACATGCTCCTGGTATATTAGAAGAACGTTGTTTGATGTGTCATGCATATTTGTTAACAATACATTCTATTTCTTGGCCATATTGAGTTGTATTGTCATACAGTTCACAACTGGCATTACTGTGAATAATTTTCATGGTGTTTTCTCCTCTTTCTCTCCTGTCAAAATTCTCTACCAGGCTAAAATCGCCTATGCCCCCTGCTAAACAGCAGCAATACCCCAAGCTACCTCCCTACCTCATTCACATGGCAGCTCTCCACTACCAGCCAGACCAGCCACACTCAATCAATACACTTATTTGTGAAAAAGATACTCTTATTTTAAAAGAAAAAAAATGGCAGAGCTGTGATTTGCTGCAGATTGTGTGCGGGTGTGCGTGCGTGTGCATGTGTGTCTCCTGAGTAACAGGGCTAGCGTGGGCAGGCTCTGGCCTTTTCCCCTCATCTCCCACGTCCTCCAGCGCTGCCTCAACATTAGCATGCAAACGGCAGCTGCACCACTGCGCCCCATCGCTCACTTCAAACGACAGCACAACCTCGACTGAACACTGTACTCCCACATCCAGCACACACACACACACACACACACACACACACACACACACACACACACACACACACACACACACACACACACACACACACACACACACACACACGTACAGTAAATGCACACAAATTAACTCCCACACATCCACGCATGTACTGTACATACCTACATTATGTACATGCACAGATTTATATCGCATTAACAAGATCCATACAAAAAACCACTGAGCTCCATACCCACTGTGCATATCTATATGTACTTTGTTCATGAACCTGTAGAATGCCGTATATGGACACATTAACAGAATGCATATGCTGCAAAATCCAGACTGTTAATTTCACTACTGCATAAAAATTGACCCAAGGGTCACATTCATATGCACACTGATGCACTGTCATTGGCTAACCGCTAGAACCACAAGGTAGCCTACAGCTAATGTGTTTCAACGGTTGCAAGCAGAAGAAGAAGAAGAAGAAGAAACGACACCAGACATGCACAACTTTGTGCACATCTGTGCACTGCATACACAGTAGAGTACAGTACAGTACCACATGCGCATAATTCATATTCAGCCCACGCACTACACGCGTGCAACACACACAAACACACACGGTAACAGCCCGCAGCATTTATACTGAACAACGCACACATGCACGTGCGCACGCACAAACACACACACACACACACATGTTTGTATTACTATACTTGTGAGGATCAATACTTTTAGGACGGCAATTGTATGAGTACTTTGGCATTTTTAACGTTAAGCCCAAGCCTACAGCACTGCGACATGCTGTGAGCTTGTAGAGTGGCTATTTATTGGTGCATGACACAAGCGCAAATAACTTCTAAATGACTAATCATAACAGTAACCCCATCCTCAATCTTTTCCTAATTCTAAACACATCTCTACAAATCATGTTTAACCATAAATCAACCATTTTTCTTGTGAGGACCGCAGGACAATGGTCCTCGCAATGTCTATTCCTCAAATTCTACTATACTTGTGGGGACATTTGGCCCTCACAAGTATAGTAACATACACACACTTGCAGCTAACATGCAGACGGAATTCTGAAGCATAGCCGACATATTGAATATGTTTCTCCGCTGAGCCTTTTAAATAGACGCATTGACGTGTCACTTGAATTCCCTCCTCCCCCTTTCTCTAACTCTTAATTAGAACATTGCCATGCTGGTCTTACAGCCAAACAAATATGGATGTGTTACACACACTAGCTGTTTTGGGATGCAAGAAGAGGCATACATGGCATAGGGCCCTATATTAATACTGAATGCACCTTGCGCTCGGCGCTGAGCAGCATTACGGCCAGTGGTGGACAGTAACGGAGTAAATGTACTTGAGTACTGTACTTGAGTACAGATTCTGAGGATCCATACTTTACTTGAGTATTAGATTTTTTTGATACTTATTACTCTTACTTGAGTACATTTCCAAGAAAAATATTTTACTTTTACTCGAGTACATTTCTGGGAAGGCTGTAAAGTACTGAGTACGTTTAAGCCCACTCCACAGCCACACCAATGATTCGCCATGCAACTCCTTGCAACATAGAACTACTGGCAACTACTTGTCTTGCAACCATTTCCCCCAATGGCAGTTGCAAGGAGTTGCATTGGTGCGGTTGACCTTAAAACGGTTTTGTTGCAAGGAGTTGCGACTAATTGCCTTGGTGCGGTTTGGCCTTTAGGTTGGCTGTTTTCTTGTCTTCCCTAAAATGCAATTGGCAACTTCTGCTCTCACACTGGCCGTGTTTCTGTCTTCCCCCTCCGCTCGCCTCTTTGTTACATCTTGTATGGGTGTATAGGAGTAGAAGTATTTAGTTCTGGTTCCTCAGTCATTTCTATATTTTTATAGGGTGTTTCTGCAGGCTTTGTATAACGTAGTAGTTCTACAAGCACATCAGTGCATGCAGTGCTGTGCTGGTTTCAGTGCCGAGTTACAGTACTTCTCTGAAACAAGAGTTACAAGGTCCTATAAATTCATTGTGAAAACATTACAGCAATTCATTGATCTAAAAATTAAGACATGTACTTTTACTTTTACTTGTACTTTAAGTATTTTTCAAAGCATGTACTTTGGAATACTTAAGTAAATTTGACCAAGGAGTTTCTGTACTCTTAATCAAGTACTGGGGTCGAGTACTTCGTCCACCTCTGATTACGGCACATTGCACGTAAGATTGGGCCCAATGTCTCTATTTGGGGTGGCCGTAGCTTAGTGGTAGAGGCCGTCTGGTAATCAGAAGGTCACTGGTTCGCCTCCTGGCCCCAGTCTATGTGTCAAAGTGTCCTTGAGCAAGACACTTGCCCCCTTACTGCTGCCCCCCTTGAGGCGCTCATCATGACCAACTGAGCAGCCATCAGCTCTGCGAAACTATAACTGAATTACCCCCACAAGATGAAAAAGGCTCATACTGTAAGAATGTTTGACTGCAAACACAAATGACCATAAAATGATGTTACTTGTCACTTGTTTATACCCGTGGCAGTATAGGGTGTGCTTTGTTGTTGACTGTACGTTGGAATATGTAAGACCTGTGTTTAATTAGGCTGATTGACTGGAATTCTTGACAAACCAGTTAAACACGTCTTGTCTTCTGTTTGACAGTGAAAACAGGGGCCTTACCAGGTGGATATATCACAAACCCTGAAAAGCCCCATTGAAATCTATAATGGCAGCCAGCTAAGATATCTTTATGTTGGGAGTTATGGTTGTTTTCTGATTTAGACTTTCATGAGGAATGAATATGCCTTGATGAAATGCTTCAGTCCAGGGACGCTGTGGGGGGGTCGGGGGGGTTTAGACGTATCCAGTTCCATTGGGTGGGGGTGGTATCCCCCCACTTCTGGGACGAAGAAAAAAAGAAAAGGAGAAACCCTCCGACGAGCCGGAGGTTTTTCACAGGTGGAAAAAGGAACGCTCGTCCTAAAACACACTGCCCCATTTTTTGGGTTCTTGTTATCCATTTCTGAATGGAGAGGTGCGCGATGGAGAGACGTTTCCTTTTTGCCACACATCTACACTTTATAGAGAATTTCTTTGTACCGAATTAACCGAATTAAAGTAAGAAAAACCCTAAATAAAAGGGAAAATGTTTTAAAAAAAACGCTCTGGACACTCATGCACGCGCGAGTGCACGTGTCCCCCTTGGTTCTCAAATGCTCTCTGCGTCCCTGCTTCAGTCATCCATCAAGTAGTCAGAACCTGTACAGTAGATTAGCTGTGCAACAGTTAATCAAAAATGATCACTTTAAATTATTACAAAACTATTTGAATGCTGGGAATGTGTTAATATTATGTCTTGTTCCTTTTATTGAGGAGGTGTCCCTTTATGTCCCACTAAAACACTATTGTCAACATTAAAGCCTGCTCCAGATAGAGGAGACACATGAGCATACAGGTGTAACTTACAGCTGTCTAAACACTAACCCATATCATTGATATACGATCACATAATGATCACATTTTGTTTGGCTCACGTTTGATATTGTATCAAACGCTAGCCAAACTAAAATATTGTGTCAGGTGGAGATGCTATCCAATTTTGTGGTCGGCTGAGGTGACATTTAAGGCCATGGCCCAGCTTTTACTCATCGAGTTTCTCATCAAATAATTCACTGACCATTCATGCCCGTGTTGTGCAGACAGTGCCATTCAACTCCCACCAGTAACAGAAATGCTTCACCTTTGGATGAAAATGATCTGTGTGAAAGGGTTTTATCATTATTTACAAATTAAAATGGCACAGTCCCAATTCATTTAGAACTGAAATTCTTCTCATTATACTGTATCTCATTATATTATAGTATACTGCTAGTTGTTCATATCAGTTATCAAAGTTATATCATCTGAAAGGAATAAATTAGACATTTCACATATCACAGAGTGGAATGACAATTTAGGGCTGTGAGTTAACATTGCTATATTTCAGTGGGATATTAGATTGCGCAATGATAGGAATTTGAACTGAATTATGTGGCTTCAAGTTGTATTCTACAATGCAAGGCAAGTTGTTTTAAAATACAATTTTATCGAGACGCCATGACAGAGATCGTGAAGAGGACGTGAACCCATGATGGTGTCTATATGCGGTATGCAAAATTACTGCTGAGCTGTCAGGTTTGCCAAAATTTGTGTGCGTGCGTGCATGCGTGCATGCATGCGTGTGTGTGTTTGTGCGCGTGTGCATGTGCGTGCGTGTGCTTGTTGTCTCGCACACATAGCTGCATGCATGAAAGCTCTCTGTACGATTTAGAGTCACAGAAGCATTATGGAGACGTGAGAATCCTTGAAACAACATGGCTGTCTTAGCATCTCTCATGTCCAATCACACTCTCATTCATCTTGGCTCTCACACACATATGCATTGAGCTGTTACACATGCAAAGCCTCAGTCTCTGTGATGTTAAGTCACTTGCACACCATCTAGGAATAGAGAAATGCACCAATGCAGCAGCTGCATGTCAGGTCTTGGCACGCAATGATAAACCTTATATGGGGTTAAAACCACTGTGTGGTGCCACATGGTTGCATTACGTCCAGTAAAAGACTTCAGATTGTTTTAATTAAGTAAAAGTAGTGAGCGATAACACAATATAAAAATACTCAAGTTACAAGTAAAAGTACTGATCTACAAGCTCACAAGGCGTCGCATCACGACACGTTGTGAGCTTGAGTAAATATTTGAGTAAATATACTTACTTACCTTCCACTGATAGAAGTGGACATTCGATGAGGGCCACATCACAGAACACAGGCAAACCCTACTGTAGTCTATGTCTTTTAGATTTTCCTTTTGAAAAGAGGAAGGAAATACAAACTGAAATTGCCGCATTTGTACAGCACCTTTTATCCATAGCGTTTTACAATGTTCTTTACGTTCATTACATTACATTACAAAATAGCAAAAGCTAAAACAAATAAGTGTATCAAATAAACAAGATCCAATAAAACAAGAGCTCATACAAATAATTGACAGCAAGTAGGCAATGCTAAGAGGAAGGGTCAGGGTAGTGTTTCCTGAAGAGGTGGGTTTTCAGCCTGCAGCGAAAGATGGGCAGTGACTCTGCTGTCCTGACATCAGTGGGGAGTTCATTCCACCACTGTGGGGACAGAACAGAGAAAAGCTGTGACCGTGTAGATCGGCCAGAAGGACCTCTGAGCGACGGGGCAACCAGTCGCCCCGAGGCGGAAGACCGAAGTTCACACACCAACGGCAGAGGAAACCATGCAAAGGACCACCCTGCTCGGGAGCAGTTACATTAGGGTTTACGTGTCTTGCTCAAGGACATTTCAACAATAACCCTAGTGGTCCATGGGGGAGTTTGAGGGGGACCACAGCTAAATTAGTTGTGAATCAATTGAACTTTTACAGGTCTATAACTCTGGGTTAGATGTAAGGGTCCATTTGGTTATGGGGGTCCGAGCCTAATGCATTTCTTCCTTGAAATTAAAAACCTCAGTAAAAGACTGTGGCAAACAACAGACCGGTCTTCAGCTTTGAATTAAAAGTTCATGGTTGTGCGTGCATGCAAGCATGCATGCATGCCAGAGTAGGGAAGTCACTTCATGTCTTCACAATAAACATGAATATTAAATTATAGCTTATCCATTCAAATACTGTATGTGTTGAGGCTTCTATACATTATGGATACTGTGACACAGGATAGATAATTTTGAAGACAGGATACCTATCTGGCACTATGCGATCTTTCACTGGGGTCATCCCTTTGTTCCCCGCTTACCTGTATTTTCCAAAACCAAAATGCACTCAGTATTGTTCCTCTATTGTAATGTTCCTATTTTACTCATGGAGTCAGTGGGCTGTTCGGGAGGACTGTTAGGGGAAAAGATGTATGGTGAAAACATATTTTAATGTCACAGTTAGTTTCACCGAGGGAGCAAGCATGACAACAAGATTGCATCAGTGAACACATTCTCCCACCCACAACAAGCACACGTGCACGTAACAATGCACGCGTGCACACCCCACACACACACACACACACACACACACACACACACACACACACACACACACACACACACACACACACACACAATTGCAGTATACTGTATGACAGCAACAGATAGCCAGACATGCTCCAAATTGCACGTTATGTTACAGTATGAACCGAGATATGATGCATCAATAATTAAAGAGATTCTCAACGTGCATGCACACACAACAGTGGCAGATGTTAATTATTACTCATAGTATTCTCACAACATGTTTTGTCATACGATATGCCACAATGCCTCTGCTAATGATAATCACTGCTAGCCTATTTGATTACAATCACGTGACGAAGACTCTGCAATCTGAAAAAAAAAGAAAGAAAAAAAAGGAGCTAAGGCTTGTGCTTGAAGTCATTCTGTCAGATAGGTTTTAGATCAGCTATTTTTGGCGAACGTTTCCTCCAGAATAAGGATTCTAGGGTTCAAGTCATTAAAAAAAAAGATCTATTAGGATGGAGACAAACTGTTACTACATCTTATTCCCAGCAAACAAGGCTAATGACGCATTTGGGTAATAGTGTCACTTCTGTTGGCACAATTCTCATCATCATTGCTTCATTTGTCTTTGTTGGGTGTTCACTGTTCAGTGCTAGCTATTTTCTGGAATGTGGTAGGCCTATTGGTAGACCACTGGTTCTCAAAGTGGGGTCCGGGGTTTCAGCCCCTTTCTGTCTACAGTACCTGAACTCTCATTTCCAAATTCTCCGTGCTCTAGCTAATTTCTACATTCCTCTTGTGTCCCTCTTCCTCATGTCATGGACATTGTGGGACGTCAGGAGCCGTTCCTAAACGGGGGGTCCTGTCACAGTCACAGACTTTGCCTGTCTTGTCTAGGTCTTGTATGTCTATGTTTTGTTCCCTGGTCTAGTATTCTTGGTTCTATGTTTCTGTTTGCCCCAGCTGTATCTGATTTGTAATCACCCCTCATGTGTATATTAGTCTTGTTCCCCAGTCAGTCTTTGTCGAGTCATTGTTTGGTGTCACTGAATTAGTTCGTTTGTATTTGTGATTTATTTTCTGTTCACCTACTGTTTATTAAAACACCCAACCATGGGTTTTGATCACTACATGCCCGGCTGTCCTGCTTTTGGGTCCTCACCACACCAGTATGTGACAAATATAGTCTACACAATGTGACCTGTGTCAGATAATCTGCATGTAATCTGCATGAATATCATTCACCTACAAACAATATTATTGTTTGTCCACCTGGCTCTAACATCTATGCATTCCGTTGAACTTCCCACACCAGTTTGCCATCTTTGCCAATGGCGCATGGCACAATTGCCACAGCATAGAATGTTTCCTTTCTTTCTTCACACAGCCTTGACCCCATTAGGAACTGAGTTGACGTGGTTTTGGTCGTGGTGCATTCTGTGTTTATGTTTTGGATGTTCTCTGTGGATACTCACTGGATAACCAAACTCTGGAGGATCAAAGATATGGAATACAAAATGAGAGCAAAGATATACTGTAGCAAAGAAAGGGGTACTGTAAAGCTCCTTTAGGGACATTTTTGGGGAGGAGAAAGATTATTCACATGTACAATTATTAAACAGAGATTATTGATTATCTGAGGATTTAAACAACACCAGGGGACATGTTGTGGACAGGACTTTAATGTTCTGGATCAGACTCGGGCTCCTGTCAGAGAACTCTGCAGGAGGGTGTCTGAGCCTGCCCCAGCGGGAGCCTTGAGTCATCTGGTTGAAAGTGGAGCTGGGCCTGCGAGACAAGTAAGAGGAAGAATGAGAAAAAGGGTGAGTTTATGAATGAACATGGGCGAGATAATAAGCCCATGTTCGCACATGTTCATGTTATGTTAACACTGATTGTATAATTGAGGCAAATTATGTGGACTAGTGGAAGGCGTGAATAGGCATACAGGCTCAGTATTATCTTTGAACTACAGTAAAATTCTAATTTAACAAATATGGTCTCTGACTTTTGCATCTGCAAGAGTTATCACGTAGTGTTGCTGACTAACATCCCATTCTTCTGTAAGGCATCACAAATTGGGACACTTGAGTACTTAATGCCGGATACCAAAGTTTTTGAGTTCTGGGAGGAGTACGGTTGCAAATCTGAAACTTAAAGGAATTGGCGGAAGGGCACCACCAGGAGTGGATAATAATCTGACTCAACAAGGGGTAGCTCACCCAGGCCCAGACACAGAAATGACAAATTGATAGCTCTTTTCTTGATTATGTAGGAGGTGGTGCATGGCCGGTCTTAGTTAGTGGAATGATGGAATGATTTCTCTTCTCTCCAGGCCCAGATTGGCTATCAGAACATTTGGGACCATTTCCGATGGCCTAGCCTGCCTGCCTGGTGAATGATTTGCAGCCTATTGCCAGTAAGAGATGCACTCTTACTGGCAACTCAAACTCACAGACTGGCTGCAGATGTCAATGTAATTATGGATAGATGGGTATGGTTTGGCCCAGCACTTAGTTGAAACAATTAGTCAAAGAAGTGACACAGCACAGGAAACTGATAGAGGAAAACTCAAAAACGACATGTAATCTGCATGTAATCTGCATGAATATCATTCACCTAAAAGTCAGAACTGATATCGACATGTAAATATGAAAACAATGAATACATATCAAGGCTATTTGCTCCTTTCCTGTATTATTTCACAAGGAAGACTCACCACTGTTGTTAAAGCTAATCCATAACCTTTTTAGTAAATAAAACATTATTTTGACCAATCTATATGGTGGGGTATGCCAATGCAATATAACTAACCTGTGGTGGTATTCGGGTAGGACCAATACTGGTTGACAAGTGTTATTGCACGAAGTTCAAAGTGCAGTATATCCTCTGCCCAAGTGGGTTTCTGTCTTAGCTCAGAAGTAGACATTTCAGCGGTCATGCGGGTTCGACATGAAAATTACAGATTGCAGCTTTAAATCATGTCAATAAAGTCAAGGCAAGTTCATTTGTGGAGCACATACACACAGGCAAATCAAGTTATATTATCCTATAGTTTTAAATGGTATAGTAAGTGATTAATTAATATATTAGTATATAATATAATATATATTACATTCCCCCATTAATATACACATTCACACACAGACAGCGGAGGAAACCATGCACAACACCAACTTGCCGCAGTTAGTGTCTAGCTCATGGACAAGTCGACACGCAGCCAGAAGGAGCCAGGGATTCAAAATGGTAAAACTGGTTTTCTGAGTAAACAAGGACAAACGCAAATAGAAGGAAAAAAAACGAATGAAAATCACAAGAAAGTGTTGAAGGCAAGGAAAACAAATGAGGATGAAATTGAAAGACGACAAATGAGAGAGAAGAAAAAAGAAAGAGACACACATGTAAATGTTTTAGACATAATTGTCATACTGTATAGTCACTTTCACGTATGCACTGTATTATGGTAGTTTTCCAGACTTTAAAATGGAGGGGCTGTATGTATGAACACAACATTCCGGCTCAAGTGAAATACATCTGTATGTCAGAACCGTGGGGTTCTGACATACCCGTGGGGGGAGACAGATTTGTCACGTTTTGTCCGTCGAAATGTCCCCGAATTTACCATCCGTCCGCCTGCGGACTGAACTCAACCCGACATGCATTCCCCGTACGTTAGCAAGAAGTACCCTTGCCGACCATTGGGCAGTAGTGAGAAAAAGGCTTGAGGTTATGTGTGCTGCTGTAGTCTAAATAAACAATACATACATATTTTGAGTTGGTATTCTGGGAAATAAATGCAAAATGTATCGTTGAAAAAGTATAAAGTCGACAGTCGGCAGCTCAACTGTCATCTCAGGTTATGTGTGTGTGTGTGTGTGTGTGTGTGTGTGTGTGTGTGTGTGTGTGTGTGTGTGTGTGTGTGTGTGTGTGTGTGTGTGTGTGTGTGTGTGAGTGTGAGTGTGTGTGTGCGTGTGTCAAAACGTCTCTTTAGTAATTATAGGCAACTCGATTTGCAGGCCATTATGCAGCCTTCAAATCCAGTCCTATATTGCGCTGATCAGAGCAATGGTCACCGAGTTATGGCCATTTGAAATGTTAGACTGCTGTAACCCTGATGTTACAGCAGTGCCCCATATGTGTGCAATTTTCTTTTTTTTGGTCTGACTATTGTCATGGCAGATCCCTGAATAGCATTTGTTCCATCAGACCCTTGAACAGTGTTTGTGCCACGTTTGGTGCGTATTGAACAATGGTGCGCCTGTGGCACCCAGGGGCCCATGGTGTGACTATTCTGATGGCAGACCCCTGACCAGTGTTTGTGCCAAGTTTGGTGCGGATTACATCTAGGTTGCAGCTCATTGGTTACATTAGGCCTACTATGGTGGGAAAGATGTTTCATTTGTGTTTTGTATGGGCGCATCAAAGGGAGACCGCATGTCAAGCAATTCAATGTATCTGTCATGTTCTGTGGAATGAAATAAAAAAAGATTGCATTTGATCCTCGAATCTCCCTCAGGCTGTGCCTGTGTTATATTTAAGTGGGAGTAGCTATCGTGTGCGTCTACTACCGCCCCTCACCTTATCAAACTGGCTATTTACCTTCATGTGTGAAAGCATCTGAAACGGACATTCTCCTGTTACATGCTATATGTGTGAAAGGCCAACACCGGACAATGTTCCGACCTGATTCCCCGGACATTTTCTAGTGTTCAAATGAGAAAGGGGCTCATGTG
Source organism: Gymnoscopelus braueri (assembly GCF_963280865.1). Taxonomy (NCBI): domain Eukaryota; kingdom Metazoa; phylum Chordata; class Actinopteri; order Myctophiformes; family Myctophidae; genus Gymnoscopelus; species Gymnoscopelus braueri. Next base: position 30,275,514 of record NC_137612.1, on the reverse strand, counting down.
TGCTGCTGTAGAGGCTTAGTCTAAATAAACAATACAAAACGGGCCACTTCTGCAAACTTTAGATGTCAATCTTAGCCAATCAAGATGGAATATGAAAGATCGAACAGAGCCGACTTGATCACATGACTATAGAGATCATGTGTACCGATTTGTGTGAAATTTGGAGAAAATCTGAAGGAGTAATATCCGAAAATGTGTTTTACATAAGTCGGCCTCCTGGTGGCGCTATAAAAGGCAGAAGTGAAAAATGCAGGGAAAAGGTTTCCCCTTGGTCTCTAGGGAGTGTACATACAATGTTTTACATAGATCGGTGCATTTATAGGCTGATTTAAAAAAATTCAAGTGGCATTCCTTCCTCGGCCTAGTGAGAATGTGCGTGCCAAATTGCACGACATTGCATGCTGTGTTCATGATTTGCGGCATTTTGTTCAAAACGGAGCACTCCTGCAAACTTTGGAAGCCATTCTTAGCCATTCAGGATGGAAAAAGAAAAATCTGAAATACCCGTTTCGTTTAATGACTATAGAGATACTGTGTACCGATTTGCGTGATGTTTGGACAAAATCTGTAGGAGTAGTGTCAAAATATGGGTTTTGCAAAAAGCGTGAAAAATGCATGCATGAAAAAAAGCATGTGAAAATTTTGGGGCATAGGTTCTGAATTGGCATCCAGGGAGTGTGTGTGCACAGTTTTGCTGCCATCATGCCAACAGTGCCGGATATTAGCTGTTCACAGACAGACGGACAGACGGATGGACGGACGGACGGACGGACGGTCGGACAGGGTGCAAAACATACTCTCTCGCCATGCCTTTCGGCCTGGCGGAGACAAAAAGGGAAAATTAAAAAGAACAAGAAAAAGAAAAGAGCTCAAATGTTGCATACACATTAAATTGTTACTTGTATTTACCTCATAGACATCTCTCTCTTGTGCCAGGCTTAAAATGAGAACACTGGATTATTAAATTGCACAAAAGACCACAATTATTCATCCTAATCGTTCACTTCTTCAGCATGGACCTCCCCCACCAACGCTTCAGAAGAACAGAATTGTACTCTTCACTTTGACTTGCTTTCTATTTAGTGTCTTTTTGACTGTTTGCCTAGAGACAACAAGGATATTGCATGTCGTAGGCATTATATTTATTTCCTGCCAATGCTGAAATTAGATTAAAGTGACTGAGCTGCCAGCTACTTTCCAGATGAGGTGGGCCTTGACTTGGTAGCCAGGGCAGCAGACGTATGAGAGCAGACAGTGGATTGGATTAAGCCTGATTTATGCTTTCTCGTACGATGGTGTTGCGTGCCGAAAATAGACGATCTACATTCTCACAATACATCACATCGGGATGCGTTGTGAGCTCGTAGATTGGCTTTTTTTCGGCACGAGGCAGCAAGGTACGATAGAGTATAAATTAAGCATTACAGAGGAGCTAAAGGGCCAGTTTGAATCATAAAACAGATGTTTTTTGACACCCCAAAAGATACACAGAGAGAGGAAGGTATGCAAACACAAGTCTGCAGAAAGAAAGAGAGAGATGAACAATATAAAAAGAAAGAAAGAAAGAAAGGCTGTGGTCAAATAGAAGGGTTTACAGGGTCACAATCTGTGTCAAATGTCCATGTACTAATCCATTGGAGAGGATAACTGCAGATCTCAGTACACACACACACACACACACACACACACACACACACACACACACACACACACACACACACACACACACACACACACACACACATACACACACACACACACACACACACACACACACACACACACACACACACACACACACACACACACACACACACACAGAGATCATGCACCATCAAGTGCATTGTGTCAGGAACTGAAATGACTGCATTTCATTCCATTTGATTACTACAAGGGATGTAAACAAATGGAAAGCAGCTGTCCTTTTTTCTCTCACATACACATACACACCTAATATTGCCATTTAGTATGCAGTCACACGGAAAAGCTAAAAGAAGGTCTAGAAATACATAAAGCTATGTATTTACTGGGTCATTCTTTCCTAGCTGAGACACATACACATGCACGCGCACCCATGCACACACACTCTCTCTCTCTCTCTCTCTCTCTCTCTCGCACGCACGCACGCACGCACGCACGCACGCACGCACGCACGCACGCACGCACGCACGCACGCACGCACGCACGCACGCACGCACGCACGCACGCACGCACGCACGCACGCACGCACGCACGCACGCACGCACGCACGCACGCACGCACGCACGCACGCACGCACGCACGCACGCACGCACGCACGCACGCACACACACACACACACACACACACACACACACTGCCTGACATACTCATTACTGGGAACATTAGAGCATGGCAGTGTGACTGAAGTTTGTGTGTGTGGGTGGGTGTGTGTGTGTGTGTGTGCGTGCGTGCGTGCGTGCGTGCGTGCGTGCGTGCGTGCGTGCGTGCGTGCGTGCGTGCGTGCGTGCGTGCGTGCGTGCGTGCGTGCGTGCGTGCGTGCGTGCGTGTGAGAGAGAGATGCGTGATGTGTGGCAGGCAGCAAATTTCACTTTGCAACCTAAAGGATTGCTGTAGACTAAAAACAAAAGGCATGTTAAAATCATCAGTGTTAATTTAGAGAGTGTAAAACTGGATTGGTCCATTTGTACACTCTCCGAGTTAAATTCACCATGTAGCGAGTCTGAGATAGACACCATGGCAACAACATTCAGCTCTGTCATTACATAAAGAAGATCAACTGCTCACAGTCAAAGTGCAGATTAAAAAGTAATGGCTTAAAACAGTGGTTCTCAAAGTGCGGTCCGGGGACCCCCAGGGGTCCTTGAGGGGGTTCCAGGGGGTCCCCAGCAAAATTAGTTAATATAGCATCCAAATCAGTTCAAGCCCTTTAAACTGATATACTGTACATAGGCTATTTGAAAATAGAAGAACAACAAGCTCACAACATGTCACGCTACAATGTTGTGAGCTTGTAGATCTGCTATTTCCAAAATAATCGTTGAAACATTTTAACAACACAGATTTTGTATGGTGGTCCCTGGCACAAATATTTTCAGATTTCACTCGGCCAAATATTACAATCTCTGTACAGTACGTCTGTCTGTCTCTACGTCTGTTATTCACGTATCTCGAGAACCGTCCGACCATCCGACTTCAAATCATGCACCGTGTTGAACTGCCAATTTGACCGGTAAGCCCATAATATATACTGGCATATATGGAGATCCAGTTGTCCAGAACCGCCAAACCGACCGCTATGCCCATACATGGTCATGCGTTTATATGGGACTGACCGACTTGGTATGGTACCCTCTTGTGTACACAATATAAGTATATAATCAGGGTGTATATGAATCTTTTGGTCACCCTTTGAATTTGGCTCTAAGATGGAAGCATCTTTTACTTGTACTGTAATAGTCAGATTAATATTTTTACCTGGTATTAAGATACTGTCAAATTGGATATGGAGCCTGTTTCTGTCAACTGGAAGGGCATTTCACAAAAATGTCTCTTGTAAAAATGAATCAGCTCATAACTAACCTAACACGTCACCAGAAAACCTTGTTTTCTTGAGAATAAAATATACCAAACAAAGTACAAAATATAAGAATACATACAATTACATCCTCGAGACGCTAGGGTTGCGCAAGGTTAAATACCTGCTCACCATGCGTACCATGCGTACCATTTTCCCGTTAGACAGCAGACCCTCCCCCCCCTGTTCTTGTTTTTTCCCCCCCTCTTTTTTCTTTTTTTTGTTGTACATAGTGTTATTTTTTTTTGCTGTTTATTTTGTAATGATATTTGAACTGTGGTGCCACTATATATGCCTATGAATTGAATACCAAGGCCCTCATTGGAAACAAGTCCGCAAGGACTTTTATGAACGGACCTGTTAGACAAAGTATTTTAAATGTAACTGTGCTGTTTTACATTTTTTGCCTAATAAAATATTCAATCAATCAATCAATCAATCAATCAATCAAAACCGCTGCGGAGTCTATGGGTTAGAATCATGGTTAGAATCTACCATGGTGCATCCTGTTTGGTCAAACATCTTTATTTACGAACACAATTGGCCTTGTTTGGGGGAGGGAAACTGAGCGGGGAGGGTGATCTTTGTCACTGCAAGTACACCTATGGGGGTGGCGCCTGTCAGCGGGTAATGTTGAAAGGGGAGGAGTAGGATGGAGGCACTATAGTCCTCCCGGTGGGGGCTCTTCGCTGGCAGGTGAGCCAGTCGGGGCAACACAGAAATAAACGTGTAGGGAGGAAGTAAAGGCATAACAACTAAATAAGAGAAAAAGGTTACAAATAATTGGCTACTCTAAATTTGTATATAAAAAAGAGATTGCATCTCTGAAGTGGTGGGCCCTACCACTATGACTCATTGGGGATTTTTTTTTTGTAGCACAGCCCATGTCCGTATCCACTGATCCTTCCTAGACTGAAGCAGAAAACTGCTAAATGAATTGATCCCATTCTACAGAAGCTTGCAACAGACTTTGGCCCATGGCTGAACAGCCTCAGAAACCACTGAATATACACAGTAAAATCCTTTGTGTTAATTCCAGCCATAGCAACTCAGAGTTTACAACTCAGAGTTACTTAATTAATTCGATTTTACTCTGTACAATTTTTATTCGCTACAGTCATGAAAGCAGTACCAAGCTATGACGTGCAAAGCTGTGTTAGAGCATTTTTCTCACATAAAGAGTCCCAATTGCTTTGTTCAGCATTTAACCTGTTATGTTCATGGCCTCAACCTTCTCTTTCCTGTCTTGCTCCCTTAACAAAAATGCCTCCAAAGTCAGTTCTCAACACTAGTGGTTTGTGTCATTCACAAGCGTATTTAGTGGACTGACTGAAATTACAAGATGTTCCAAAACAAATCACGCACATGTCTGTCATGGCCTCAATCTCCCAAATTCCACCCTACCTTATATAGCTGCTTTTTATATTCCGGAAATCTCTCAGATGCAGATTTTTGGACCAGATTAACTGCAGCTCTTAATGACTCTTACTGTATTATGACACATAGTCCCAGGCCTGATTTCACAAAAAAATGAGCCAGATGTCGGGATGAGGGACAGATATTATTTAATGGTAGACACAAAATCTCAAATCAAGAGGTCACAAAATCTGTTCATGTTTAAAAGCAGTTTTTTGGTTAATGGTTCAGTTGGAACTAAGGTAGTGTTGTACAGTTAGTGGGTCCCAAAAGTGGGTCAGCAAATTCACATAACTGTGCTCTGTCCTCTCTTCATAGTCAACACAACATTCTGGTTCTAGTGTGAAACCAGTTGAGAGACACTTGGACGTGTGTCATTCATTTAAATACAAGGATAAAGATTATATATACTGCGCAGCCCACGCTACTTGTCGATGCGGTTGTCCGCCAGGCTGTGCTTTTTTATATATTCTAATTTTGCTTTTAGGTCTTTCAGCATTAGAAATTATTATATATGACCTGGTACACTTTGGATATAAGATAGGCATCTGATCTTCTATTCCCCTATTGTGGTCAGTCATATAATGACACCTCTTCGTTTACAAAGAAGAGAAGAGAAGCCACCAGAGAATCAGATCAGAAATACGGATGGGATGGTCAACGGATCTCGACTAAAGTCAAAACCCACATTGAGTCCTGACTCCAGAGCATAAGCTTGCAAATCAACGTCAAAATGGCTGTGTTGAGCAGGATTGTGGAGTACATTTTCATTTAATTTCATGTCATATACCCTCAAGCTCCCATTGTATTTCATCTTCCAAATGATGTGATGACAGCTTGGACCTCGTTGTTGCTCCATGGTCCCATGATTTACTCCATTATGCTGATATTACTTCTTCATCAGTCACTTCAGAGATGTAATTATGTAACCAATTAATGATTAAGGACATTGCTGTTAGTCCTGCCCTAAGTCCCACATATTGAACAGGTATCAAAAATCAATTGAGATGAAGTCTGCATGAGGTGGGACTCGAATCGGCGACCCTGTGGTTGCAAGGCATATGGTTTACCAATCAGCCATTGGACCAACAGACCTGAACTGGTGAAAAAGATGACAAAGTTTCACGCAAATTGCTCAGAAATCCTGGGTTTAAATGTTTTTCAAACTGCTCAATATGGCGGAGAATCTAAGAGCAGAGCTTACTGGTCAAAGTGATAGATGTGTTCCTCATGAGTCAAGGCACATGTGTAAGCAAGTTTCACGGCTGTCGGCCAAACAAGGCATGACTTTTGCCTGTTTAAAGTTTGCATTTTCAAAAAATTGCTATAGCGCCCCCCTTTGACCAATTGGAGTAAGATTGGTTTCAGTGATACTTGGAATGACCCTCTACATTACTCCAAAGTTTCAAACAAATGTGAGTCTGCAGGTATGTGTTAGGGGCAAATGAATAATTTTCATAAAACTGCAATATTCATTGGCCCATAAAAGCTTCATTTTTTCACTTCTGGAAAATCCGCTTCCCCAGTTTGTCGGCATAGGTCCAAAGCTCATGCTTAAAAAGTTTCGTGCAGATTGCTCAAAGATCCCAGGAGGAGATAGATTTTTACTGTTTTTCATATAATTCAAAATGGTGGGAGATCTAAAGGTCAAAGGTCAAAAGTCAGAGTCTGAAAGTTGTTAGGCATGAGGAGACGCATGTGTGTATTGACGTTTCATGGCTGTAGGTCAAACAGGGCATGAGTTGTACCTGTTCAAAGTTGGCATTTTCAATTGAGTGCTATAGCGCCACCCTTTGGCCAATGGTTGTGAGTTTCGGGCCTTGGCCGTTTGGCATAGCCCTCTACCATATTGCAGAGTTTCGTAAAAAGTTACCACACACACACGGTTAGGCCAGAACTGCAAAAACGGCAGAAGAACAAGAAAGCCAAGGAATGGCTTCGAGCCTGATAGGCCCCGAACCCTTAATAAAACAAAGGGAAAGTGAGAGTGTTGGGCTCTAAGGATGGCTGTGTCAGTTGGGTCTGCCACTTTGATCTGTTTGGGTACAAGGAGCAGCACTATGAGAGTTTCCCTGCATGATGCAATATGCAAAAGAAATAGTGTGTTTTGACTGTATGTTTATTCTGTTTGATAATTTGTCCATTGTCCACTCTTTTTTTCCTACTTTTCTTTTTTTTCTGTATCACAAATATATACATGAACCTGCCACCACATAACATCGTCTGCATACAGAATGCTACAGGCTACAATGCTACTCCTCCTTCTCTGGGGAAGCATTCAAAAAAGCAACACAAAATCCTCTCGAAAAACATCTGTGTTTCCCTGCAAACCTCCACCTAAAGTGAGGCATGTCTCTAAACATCTGTGTACCTTTGCAACTTGTGCAGCCTACATATGGAGTCTGGGATTCCATGGGAAAAGTGTGAATAATGCTGTTTTGCATATTGATAAACAACTTTTGCCCTTGAGCGTGTGTGCCAGTCTCTGGAATACACAGTGATCCAACTACTGAGAAGTAGCAGAGAAATGTATCTGAACCATGCCCCTGTTCAAAGGGAGAACTAGAGATACAGGGTAAAGCCTGATTTATATTTAATTGCATGCCGGTGTCGCACACCGAAAATAGCCGATCTACAAGCTTAAGGCTAAAGTGCTGGAATAATCTCCAACTGAGAATTCACGAAAGTGCTGTTTATTGAATTTAAGAATACTGTGAGTTAGATCTATACTTCTGTTGGGTATCTCTATATACATTATAACCAAGCCTTATCTTGTGACAAATTCTGAAATCTTTGTCTTAGATTGATGACAATGTTAATGAATCAAATGTAGACCATGTGGATTCAAGCAGACTTTGTCGTATAAAAAAAACAACTATATAACCAAATGGTTACCAAAACAAAACCCCCAAAAATTAAAGAAAAATATTACAAAAAGGTGCCCAGTCTATGTGACAAAGTGTCCCTGAGCAAGACACCCCTAACTGCTCTCCGGGCAATGTATTAATAGTGTCCACTGCTCCTAACAGTTAATGTCACGTATGTGAAAATGTCTAGTGACCATTTCTGACAAATACCCTAACAACAACAACAACAACATCAACAAACTCAGGGTTACGGATGTAACCCCGGTTTCTTTAGAATTCGGAGTAACATACTCACTATGGGATATCAGCGCCCCCTGGCGTTGATGCAGAGCTACATACCATAAACTCCCGGGCCATTCATTGGCTGAGAAGGGTATGTCACGTGTCCGGTAGACCGGAAGAGGTATAAAACCTCTTTCGTGACGTGGCTCATCCTCTTTAACACGCTCTCTGCATGCAGATGCACACAAACAGGGGTGTTAGGTGAGTATGTTACTCCGAATTCTAAAGAAACCGGGGTTACATCCGTAACCCTGAGTTTCTTGTCTAATTCTCCGTAACATACTCACTATGGGATACATAAACCCCCCTGGGGCTTATAGCCATACCGAATCTCAGGTCCGCACGCCCCCTAGCCATAAGGCCCCGCCGCTGCCACATCCAGGCTGTAGAAGGCCGCAAAAGTCGATGGAGACGACCAGTTTGCGGCCGAGCACACCTCCTGGACCGACATTTCCCTGGAGAGGGCCCAGGAAGTAGCCACGCCTCGAGTAGAGTGAGCCTTCAGTCCTTCTGGAACTGGAGCGCCACTACTGACGTAGGCCAGCCTAATGGCATCCAAACTCCATCTAGAAAGCGTCGCCTTAGTCACTGCCTTCCTCCGACCATCTGGGCCGAAGGAGACAAAAAGTTGCGACGACGACCGGCCGACCGTCGTCCTCTGGCAGTAGAGCTTCAACGCCCTCACTGGGCAGAGACAGTGCAGCCGCCTATCCTCTGCAGAAGCGAAAGGAGGCGGATGAAAAACTATCAGCTCAACCGGTGTCTGGGTCACCATTCCGTTCTTGGGAACAAACGCCATGTTGGGCTTAACCAAACCCTGCTGTCGTCTCCCAAGAACCTCATGCACTCCGAACTTACTGAGAGCGCATGTATGTCGCTGACCCGTGTAGCTGTAGTGAAAACAACCACAAGAACCGTTTCGAGACTAACGATCTCCAGATCTATAGAGTGAAAAGGCTCGAACGGTGGGAGGCAAAGCGCCCCCAGCACCACCGCCAGGTCCCAGGCCGGGAACAGAGGCCTAGAGACCGGCCTGGCCCGCCTGGCACCGTTCATAAAACTACGCACCAGCGGATGTCGGCCAACCGTCATGTCATCGAAACCCACGTGACAAGCGGAAATGGCCGCCTGGTACACCTTAACCGTCGAGAAAACCAGACCTTGGTTCAATTTGTCCTGCAAGAACATGAGGATGCTGCGTACCGAGGCAAGGACCTCAACCGGCGGTGACTGACTCAGACACCATGACACGAACAGGTTCCACCTGTTGTCGTACGCAGACCTCGTGGAAAGGGCCCTCGCCCCCTGGATGGTAGCTACCACCTCAGGGGGCAGGCCATAAGAAGTCAAGGTCTCCCCCTCACGGGCCAAGCCCACCGGTCTAGGTCCTGAGGTTGCTTGTGGAAAATCCCGACCCCTGCCTGCCGTAGCAGATCTCTGATCGGGGGGAGGGCCCAGGGCTCGTTGTAGAGGAGAGGATTATTCCTAACCTCCACGCGCCCCACGCCAGTGCCACCAGTGGCACTGACAGTCCGTGGAGTCTGACCCTCTCCAAGTTGAGAGGACCAACTCCAGTGACGGGAATGCCTAAAGCAGTTCAGTCGGCCAACCTGGCCCAGATCTGGCTTGTTATCTCCGGAGGAGAGGCCAATCTGCGTGCCCCTGGACAACAGAGTCGCTCCGCTGTTCAGGAGGCCCGGTACCTGTGAGGCTCTGGTTGACGTAAGGCGCGCGTCGCACCATAGCGTCAGATCGCCAGCTAGCCTGTCCAACACTGGAGAGGCCAGGCCTCCCTGCTTTTTGGCATAGCACACGGTCGTGGTGTTGTCGGTTCTGACCAGGACATGACAACCTCGAAACCCGAGCCTTGCAAAGTCTGACCGTCAGAAGAAGACCGTCATCAGCTCCAGGTAGTTGATGTGGGCCGTCTGTAGACTGGGACCCCACACCCCCCTGGCCGAGCGGCTCTCGTGGACGGCACCCCTCCTGTGAGGCTGGCGTCCGTGGTAATGACCTTCCGCGAGACCACAGCCCCCATTCTGACCCCTTGGACAGAAGGGCTGCATCTGACCACGATCTAAGCGTGTCCACGCACCGTGGGGATACCCGGACCTTCCGATAACCTCAGGTGGACGGGGCTCCAAGAGCCCACATCCACCTCCGGGGAAAAAAGGTCACATGTGGGGCTTGTCCAAACGAAACAGGTGTAAGGCCGAAGTCATGAGACCCGTCGCCTGCACGCATAGCCTGTATGTGACTTGTCGCCTCACGCGAGAAGACCATAGGCCGAAACGCTGTCTATCCCGCCCGGGACAGACGCGCCGTGAGCCTGGTCTAGCCCAGCGAGATCCCCTATGAAGGTGGTCTGCTGAGACGGGACCAAGACGCTCGACGGACGGTGACGGTGAAAACCCCGCGACGTCAAGTAGGGAAACGGCCACGTCTGTGTGCCGCGCCACCTCCTGACTGTGGTGGATAGAAAGGAATGTGGAAATAAGCATTGAAAACAATGCCGGTCCACCCACCTCCTTAACATCCAGGCTGTAGAAGGCCGCAAAAGTCGATGGAGACGACCAGTTTGCGGCCGAGCACACCTCCTGGACCGACATTTCCCTGGAGAGGGCCCAGGAAGTAGCCACGCCTCGAGTAGAGTGAGCCTTCAGTCCTTCTGGAACTGGAGCGCCACTACTGACGTAGGCCAGCCTAATGGCATCCAAACTCCATCTAGAAAGCGTCGCCTTAGTCACTGCCTTCCTCCGACCATCTGGGCCGAAGGAGACAAAAAGTTGCGACGACGACCGGCCGACCGTCGTCCTCTGGCAGTAGAGCTTCAACGCCCTCACTGGGCAGAGACAGTGCAGCCGCCTATCCTCTGCAGAAGCGAAAGGAGGCGGATGAAAAACTATCAGCTCAACCGGTGTCTGGGTCACCATTCCGTTCTTGGGAACAAACGCCATGTTGGGCTTAACCAAACCCTGCTGTCGTCTCCCAAGAACCTCATGCACTCCGAACTTACTGAGAGCGCATGTATGTCGCTGACCCGTGTAGCTGTAGTGAAAACAACCACAAGAACCGTTTCGAGACTAACGATCTCCAGATCTATAGAGTGAAAAGGCTCGAACGGTGGGAGGCAAAGCGCCCCCAGCACCACCGCCAGGTCCCAGGCCGGGAACAGAGGCCTAGAGACCGGCCTGGCCCGCCTGGCACCGTTCATAAAACTACGCACCAGCGGATGTCGGCCAACCGTCATGTCATCGAAACCCACGTGACAAGCGGAAATGGCCGCCTGGTACACCTTAACCGTCGAGAAAACCAGACCTTGGTTCAATTTGTCCTGCAAGAACATGAGGATGCTGCGTACCGAGGCAAGGACCTCAACCGGCGGTGACTGACTCAGACACCATGACACGAACAGGTTCCACCTGTTGTCGTACGCAGACCTCGTGGAAAGGGCCCTCGCCCCCTGGATGGTAGCTACCACCTCAGGGGGCAGGCCATAAGAAGTCAAGGTCTCCCCCTCACGGGCCAAGCCCACCGGTCTAGGTCCTGAGGTTGCTTGTGGAAAATCCCGACCCCTGCCTGCCGTAGCAGATCTCTGATCGGGGGGAGGGCCCAGGGCTCGTTGTAGAGGAGAGGATTATTCCTAACCTCCACGCGCCCCACGCCAGTGCCACCAGTGGCACTGACAGTCCGTGGAGTCTGACCCTCTCCAAGTTGAGAGGACCAACTCCAGTGACGGGAATGCCTAAAGCAGTTCAGTCGGCCAACCTGGCCCAGATCTGGCTTGTTATCTCCGGAGGAGAGGCCAATCTGCGTGCCCCTGGACAACAGAGTCGCTCCGCTGTTCAGGAGGCCCGGTACCTGTGAGGCTCTGGTTGACGTAAGGCGCGCGTCGCACCACAGCGTCAGATCGCCAGCTAGCCTGTCCAACACTGGAGAGGCCAGGCCTCCCTGCTTTTTGGCATAGCACACGGTCGTGGTGTTGTCGGTTCTGACCAGGACATGACAACCTCGAAACCCGAGCCTTGCAAAGTCTGACCGTCAGAAGAAGACCGTCATCAGCTCCAGGTAGTTGATGTGGGCCGTCTGTAGACTGGGACCCCACACCCCCCTGGCCGAGCGGCTCTCGTGGACGGCACCCCTCCTGTGAGGCTGGCGTCCGTGGTAATGACCTTCCGCGAGACCACAGCCCCCATTCTGACCCCTTGGACAGAAGGGCTGCATCTGACCACGATCTAAGCGTGTCCACGCACCGTGGGGATACCCGGACCTTCCGATAACCTCAGGTGGACGGGGCTCCAAGAGCCCACATCCACCTCCGGGGAAAAAAGGTCACATGTGGGGCTTGTCCAAACGAAACAGGTGTAAGGCCGAAGTCATGAGACCCGTCGCCTGCACGCATAGCCTGTATGTGACTTGTCGCCTCACGCGAGAAGACCATAGGCCGAAACGCTGTCTATCCCGCCCGGGACAGACGCGCCGTGAGCCTGGTCTAGCCCAGCGAGATCCCCTATGAAGGTGGTCTGCTGAGACGGGACCAAGACGCTCGACGGACGGTGACGGTGAAAACCCCGCGACGTCAAGTAGGGAAACGGCCACGTCTGTGTGCCGCGCCACCTCCTGACTGTGGTGGATAGAAAGGAATGTGGAAATAAGCATTGAAAACAATGCCGGTCCACCCACCTCCTTAACGCACCGTCCGCAGAGAGGGTCACACACCAGTACAACCACAGTGTGTTGTTGTTGATCAGGGGAGCTGACCAGTACAACCACAGTGTGTCACTGCTGTACTGAAAAACCCCTACACACACAGTGTACCACTGAAGTACCGGGATAGTAAACAGTTCCGGACTGCAAACTCCCCAACAAGCTGCCTCAGCCAGCGAGTTAGGAGGGGCTTTGATGTCACCCAGTGCGGACAACGCACACGTTTCCAACTGGACTGGTGATGTCGCCACGTGATCCAGCGGACCCGCACGTGCAGGGCCGTTAGAGACCGTGGAAGGGTAGCGGTGGTAGGTGGCCACCGTGGTGTTGCTTTAGCGGGGCTGGCTATGCGCTGCACCAAAAAACAACACTGCAATGTGTTGTTGTTAGTGAGGCCAGTTAGCCACCAATTGAAGCAACAGTAGCCTGACTGGAGGTTATGCAAACCTAGCAGCTAACAAGCTAGTCAAGGCTAAATCACCATGAGCCAAGAAACGTTGAAATCCGTTTCCAAGGGAACCGTTTTTTTGTGTGTGCGTTGCCATGGGGACCAAAGACGCTACTACTGGTGCTAGCAGCGCTAACCCTGTGTGCGTTGCCATGGGGACCAGTGACGCTGCCACTGCCGCCAGCGGTGGTAACCCTGAGGTGACCGCTCGAGGCAGTAGAGGCACTACCGGTCCGTCCCGAGGACCCGGCGGGGTCACGGGGACCTTGCCTGACGTCAGCATCCGGTTTGTCCGCCAGCGCAGCCTGTCTGTTTCCATGGAAACCAACGGCGCTGTCACTCTGACAAACGGGGCCGTCCGAAGTAAGCCTACCTTGGCCGTCGCCCTCTCGTCTGAGCCCAAAGGCTCCGGACGGAGCGTCGACAAAGTCGTCCTCCCCGTAGGGAGTGCTTTGTCGCTCGTTAGTGGCGAACGAGGCCTGTAGTCCGTGAGGCGGTACGGCAAAGGGGGCATCTGTCCCTCCAAAATGGCGGAGACAGAGGTCCGCTCTTTGACCCAAGTATTTATTGAGACCCTTCAGATTCAGAATGGGTCGTACCCCCCCCCCCCCTTCTTTTCCACCAGAAAATATTACGAATAGAAAACCAGTTGGTTCCGATTCGTAGATAGTTCTCTGACTATGTTACTCTGAATTCTAAGGAAACCGGGGTTACCACGTAACCTCGAGTTTCTTGACAAATTCTTCGTAACATACTCACTATGGAGAGAGAGTGAACCCCCTCTCTCAGAGACATGGTTGCCTTATCCTCTGCATGAGAGGAACAACACCGTGTCCAACATAGGAGATTTTATGCATAAGAGCACGTGGAAAACACACCAATACAACCCCAATGTGTTGTTGCGGATCAGGGGAGCTGAGTGACCAATACAAAAACAGTGTGTCACTGCTGTACTGAAAAACCCCGTACACACACAGTGTAACGCTGATGTACTGGGATAGTAAACAGAAGTATCGGAAGTCATTCTTTAATAGCGCCCTCGCTCAAGAGGAAGGAGACTTCCCCCCTCAGAGTGACGGCTGCTAGACCCTTTGCATGGGAAAACAATACTTTTCTGTCATGGGGGGTTTTTGTGGAGAATTGCAGCCTGAAACCCTTTAGTATTGTGAGCAATACCTAAGGATTCGACTTGCAAACCTTCCATTGCTCCACACACCGAGCGAGTGGATTGGATGACGTCATCGGCCGCTCGGAGAGTGGGAGCGTTGCCATGGGGACCGTTGCCATGGGGACCAGTGACGCTGCCACTGCCGCCGGCGGTGCTAACCCTCGGGCCAACGGAGGACTCGGAGGAGTCACGAGACTGACCACGGGGAAAAACCCCGGCGTCAGAATTAAGCCCATAGATATATACAGTGAAAACTAGATCACACCACTGGATATATATATCAATGATTAATCCTACCTTGGCCGTCGCCAGAGTGTAGAAGAGAGAGTAACGTCACGCTTTGATCTCGCCGCAAAGCGGGCCTCTATGGGCTATAGTTCCAAACATTGGAACTATCTCATTGACGTAGACAGAGCACTTCCGCATCCCATTCCTTTCACAATGGGATCGACGCCACTGTCATTACTCTCTTCCTAACTTACTCTGGCCGCCGCCATCTTGTCTGAGCCCAAAGGCTCTGTAAGAGGTGCTTTGCCGCCCTCCAGCGGCGAACGTGAGGCGGTACGGCCAAGGGGTCATGTCTGACCGAAGTACTTCCGGTTCACAGTGGTGCCTGGTACTTCCTGTGGGACGGAAGCCTGTGAGGCGACAAAACCTTCCTCCCCGTAGGGGATGCTTTGTCGCTCGTTAAAGGCGAACGTGGCCTGCAAATCGTGAGGCGGTGCGGGAAAGGGGGCATCTGTCCCTCCAAAAAGGCGGAGACAGAGGTCCGCTCTTTCTGACTCAAGGACTTCCGGTCCACAGTGGCGTTTCGCTGCAACCCGTGAGACGGAAGCCTGTGAGGCGAAAGGCAAAACCGACGTGACCCCATTCCACTGGCGCATTTGCGCCCTCTGGCTGACAGGGGTGATGTCGGTTTTATATTACCTTCATAAGATCCCAAAAACATGCACAGATGTTATCCAACAATGTCTAGAACATCGGGACTCGGGTGTTCCAGACATTGTGGCTTATGAGTTGAGAACGTTGATACATTACATGCACAGATATTATCCCATCAATGTCTGGGATACCGGAGTTCGGGCATCACAGACATTGTGGACTTATACACAGAGAGCATTGGAGCAGAGAAGCCCGCTTGCAGGGGACTCCATTGCTCCGCTGCTCTTAAGCCACGTGAAAGAAAGAGATTGTTTGTAACATGTAACACATTTATTTCTTTGACAGAAAAAAATTTGTACATTTAAACATACATTCGTTTTCACTAAACAAGACCTTTTGGCAGTCCGTCCATCTTGTCCATCGAGGCATGTAAAGCTACTGTTCTCTTCCCCAGCAAGAAACGGCCGGGGGGAGGGGGGGCTGAACCGGTCTGTGCACCGGTGAGAGTCTGCTAATGTGCTAATGTGCTTTGTGTACTTGGAACATGTGAAATGAAACAAGAGCAGGCACAGAAACAGTAAACAGCATGAACGTTTTAACATATTCTTATGACAAAAACAACATGTGTCCCAATGGCGCCCGATGAGCCTGTCCCAGGTCTTCAGAAGCCCCCGAGGTTTGCTCGATACACAGAGTGAGAAGGCTAACAAGCTGGTGTTATCCTAGCGAGGCAAGCTAGGCTAGGACAACGCTGTTAATAACCTGTTGCATGGGCGTTAAGCCAACAAAAACACTGCCTGACTAAGGCGACGTTAACCTAGCGAAGCAGCTAACGTAGCTAGTCTGGGCTAACTCACTCACGAGCTTCTGCCTCGTTCTCCCCTCGTCTATGCTGCCGTCGCCGGAGCCCCTTCGTTGTCTCCTGGCGACGCACCGCTGGCCCGGTACGCTTGCTGTGGCAGCGGAGTAGACGGCTGGGAAGAGGGGGAGGAAGTGCCGCTAGGTAGTTGCACCTGGGTGGTTCCCCCAGACACTGTGCTAGCGGCTGCTGCAGTGCTGCGTAGCACGGCTTGTGTAGCAGCCTGGAGGTGCTGCGAGCGGGGGCTAACGCCGCTCGCAGCCGGGACTGCCGGAGGGCCCATTGTGGACTGTGAGCGCACGTGGTGGGCCCCACCACCCACGTTCCCTGGGCCGGTGTCCATGCGGGGTGTTGCTGGATCCGCGACGACCGGGGACGAGACGTCGCTGCTTCCCGCAGCCAGGGCGCTGCCCTGGCTAAGCGGCTATTGAGGTGCAGCGTGGAGAACAGAGCGCAGTCCTCGCAGCGTCCCGGTGCATCTTGGAAATGCCTCGGCCCTGTAGAGACCGAGGCACGAGATGCAGAAACCATGAGGGTCATCCCCGGCGATCATCAAGCGGCAGAGCAGCAATACGCAGGGACGTGGAACCTCCATCTCGAGCTAACCTGTTAGCTTTCAGCCGCAAGGCTAAGAGCGCGGAAAACTCAAAGGAGGAAAACTTGCTTTAGCAGTAAAAGAAAGAAACAGAAGATAGCCGCGGGAGCGGAAATAATAAAACTTTTTTTTTTTTTTTTAATAGGAGGAAAACCCGTTGGTTAGTACAAGTACCACCGAGTGGGCTAAAGCTGGTTTCTGTCCTGATCAAAGTTACGTTTGTTATTATTAAGGTATGTCTTGAGCTGTTGCATCTGCCATGCAGAGAAGCGAAAGAGGATGAGCCACGTCACGAAAGAGGTTTTATACCTCTTCCGGTCTACCGGACACGTGACATACCCTTCTCAGCCAATGAATGGCCCGGGAGTTTATGGTATGTAGCTCTGCATCAACGCCAGGGGGCGCTGATATCCCATAGTGAGTATGTTACGGAGAATTAGACAAGAAACTGTTTTAACAGAAGAGTCTTTTTTTTTAATGTTATTACACAAGATTAGAGCAGATTGACTGTACATATTGGTTGACACACATTACTGATTCTCTGTATATATTACTTACTATATGTGAGCTTTAGGGGGTCGGCTCAGGGGGTCGGCTCTGACACTATGGGGGCTGGGGGCTCACGCATGCTCCACATGCACGCGCGAGCATGCACCGTCAGCGGCGGTCTTTAACACCTTAAAGTTTAAACAATAGCCTCTCAAGGTTCGTGCCGTCAGTGGCGAGCCGTTCTCAATAGCCTCTACCTGGCTGCTTTGCATAACATTAGGCTAATCAAGAAAAGCCATGGACTTGAATTGAATGTGTTACATTCCTCTCACAATGACGGACAACAGTCTCTGCACTGCAGAGTGTGAAGGGGATCGCTTAGCAGAGGACCCAGTTCTCTGAGACAAGACAAAGACAAGTTGTCTGATTATTTTAACTACTTATGTGTGGGTGAGTCTATGTAAAGGGCTTTTATATAAAACTAAAAGGAAAATAAAATAATTAATGAATTGAAACAAAAATAAAAACAACAAATTAACAATGCAACAAAATAATAAGAAATATAATTACATTAATAATCACATGTTGAATACAGTATTTCAACTA
>NC_137612.1:29990139-30252639 GCF_963280865.1 Gymnoscopelus braueri | reverse complement strand
TAAATATTGTTATCGCATTTTCTCAGACAATTATTAACACTCCCTGTGTTAAATGCTGCACACACAATGTTGCCCACATGTTGCTACAGTACCTCTGAGTGAGCCCCAACCTCAGGAACCTTGGGGTCAACTTTGATCAGGCCATGCACCTCGACACGCACATCAAGTTGGTGACCCGCACTTGTTTTTTCCACCTCAGGAATATTGCGAAGCTTAGGTCGATTGTTTCACATTCTGACCTAGAAATCCATATTATCCATGCCTTCATTTCCTCTCACCTTGACTACTGCAATTCGGTTCTCACCTGCCTCAATAAGACGTCCATAGACCGCCTCCAATTCATCCAAAATACTGCTGCAAGACTGTTAAAGGAGAATTCCGGACAAATTAAGTGTTATCTTTGATGTCTCGTTACTCACCTAGCGATGTGAAAAGTGGCGTTCTTTTTTTCCATATATTCCTCTGTCGTCATTTTTTAAACCCCCTCCGTTGTCATAATGGGAGCGCGTGGGTAAGGGAAATTCGTCTATTATAACCGACGCAAAGTTGTTTTTTTCTCTACTAGTATTGATAGTAGAGTCTCATGATAGTCAAACATGCGTTGAAACTATCTGCGAGGCTGCCGTCAATGGCGAACGATTTAACACTGGTTGCTTGTTTCCAGATTCTGGCAACACGAGTTGCCATTATGACAACGGAGGGGGTTTAAAAAATGACGACAGGGGAATATATGGAAAAAAAGAACGCCACTTTTCACGTCGCTAGGTGAGTAACGAGACATCAAAGATAACACTTAATTTGTCCGGAATTCTCCTTTAACTAGGTCCAGCAGAAGGTATCACATACTAGAGTTCTGGTATCTTTGCACTGGCTTCCTGTAATTTTTAGGGTTCAGTTCAAGGTCCTGATGCTCACTTTTAGAGCTCTGCGAGGCCAGGCACCTGAATATAACTGACCTTCTAGAACCATTATGTGCCCAGCAGGACCCTGAGGTCAGCTGACCAGGGTCTATTGGTCATTCCTCATACCAGATTAATCACCAAAGGTGACAGAGCCTTTCAGTCTGTAGCGCCGAGACTCTGGAATGCCCTTCCTCGTGGCCTGAGAGCTGCAGCGTCTGTGGATATTTTTGCCAGACCCAAGGGGTCGGCCTACATGAGGCTTTGTCGGTCGGTCGGTCGGTCGGTCGGTCTGTCCCTCTTTTCCTGTCCTGTCCCTCTTTTCCTCTGCACACACGTCATGCGAAGTCCGGCCATTCAGATTTCAACCACTAGGGGTCTGGCAGTACCAGGTCTCCTGGTACTGCCTACATGAGGTCGGCCTACATGAGGCTTTGTCGGTCGGTCGGTCGGTCGGTCGGTCGGTCTGTCTGTCCCTCTTTTCCTGTCCTGTCCCTCTTTTCCTCTACACACACGTCATGCGAAGTCCGGCCATTCAGATTTCAACCACTAGGGGTCTGGCAGTACCAGGTCTCCTGGTTCCCTTGTTAACTCTCTCAGTGCCACGCCCCGAGATATCCCGAGTTTTTCCCGAGTACCCTCCCTGCCAGCACGAGAAATCCAGAGTTTTTACTTTTGACTGTAGTCGCGCTATTCTGTTTATTTTTCATGATCACTTTCGCTTCCTGACTCCTTCAGACTCATTGGGTTCCGGTTTCATGACGCAGATTCCGTTTCCGGTTCTCATTTTTTTCCCGCGGTCATTTTCGGCCAGAATAGGGAAAGTCAAGGTTTTTCACACAGTATAAAAAACAAACGGAGAGGTCCACGTCTACTCTCTTTGGTCTGGGTGACGATCAGTCATCGTAGTCGTGTATCACATCGTAATTTAGCCCGATCAACGATTGTCGAAAATGTCAACATCCGGTTATGACCGGATATGACGTGAGCCTGTTTGGGAGGGGGTGAGTGAGCCAGCGAGGTCATCAATGTGTCGATTTGTTGCTCTCTACTGGTAGAACTGTAATATGGGTTTAAAAACCCAATCAGATAATTTATTTGAATGAAAAATTAAAAAATTAAAAAATTAAAAAAAACGCAAATTGCTGGCACTGGGGGAGTACTTTATGAAAATACTCTTGGCAGTGAAAGAGTTAAGAATCAGCTACATTTAAACACTACTGTTTCAACATGCATTAGGGGAATGTCATTGCCAGGTGTAAAATGTGTTTGCTGTTTAGTTTTTTCTGAGATGCATTGTGTTTTAGTTTTTTGAGTGTTTTTTGCTGTTTTTATTTCTGTTGTATGTAAAGCACTATGTGAGTTCTCTCTGTGAAAAGTGCTACACAAATAAAATGTACTTACTTACTCTGATCTCTCATACATTTTTGGCAACTTTCGGTTGGACTGGCACAAAGTGCACATGACATGCACGTGATTGACAGGTGAGACGGATGATGCAGTTGAAGGGAATATGCTGGGCACTGTTCATTCGGGGGAGGGGGGAGGGCTCTAAGAGAGAAGATTTCATTAGCTCCCTCAAAGGGACACAGTCATGTATAATTAAATGGTCGTCTCATTTAATAATACATGCCTGCCGATGAATGTTTTACACTGACAGCGCTTGGAGAAGGGCCAGACAAAATGCACAGATAGATATGAACAAAATGAAACCATGATAGAGTGGGGAAAGGGGGGTTAGAGTGCAAATGCATAGATGTTGAGTGGGTGGCGGTAGGGGGGAAGGGAAGGTGGTTGGACTAAGACAGACATCCGGCAAACACTTGATGCTTAATACCTTTGGATACTTGGATTAAATCACTTACTGTGCAACAGAATAACCATTTTAGCTACAACATTCATTCGCTCCTATTCAGCAGTTTGTTGCTTTAAAGGACAGCACCATTGTTCTCGCATGTCTAGCACTTGACACTTGACAGCTGACCATTCTCCAAAGCATACCATGGTTTGTTTGGTCTTAGAGGAAGCCAGTGTTTTCCATTCATTTCAGTATGGTACGGTATGAAAATTGACAAAGTTACTTACAAAGACTTGCTTGATAGGTAATCCAATATTATGAACTCACTATGATGTTGGTTTCTGCCAAAGTTCCTTTATTGTTTTGTTTTTTTGCATTTTAATGTGTGTTTGATTTACATAATGCAATTAAGTCTTATTAATGGCTCAGTGATGTTTAGCCAATGCTGACTCAATTATTCAGGTAAGTTCAGCATCATTTTAATGACTTCGGAGAAAATATTAACCAACACAAAATCTTTATAAAAAAAAAGAATTAGCTGACAGTTGGTCTATGTTTATGTACGATACATGGCCGAAGCTATAGACAGTGCCATATGCGGGGGTATGGTCCTTGCTTTTCATTGTCTTAATTTAATTGTCACACACATTAGTGTCCTCCTTATTTTCGAGCTATCAACTTAATAATACAATCTCACCGGATGACACTGCATTTTCCTGTATTTCCCCATCCCGTTCAATTTCTCAATCTCTTTGTCACCACTCTCCACTCCTGTGCAATCTCAGTAATGTCTGTGCAAGGTGCTATGATACACTGGGTGTGGGGAGATAGAGGTATATTACTCTTGGAGGCAGAGATATTGAATGCTATATGAGGTGCGTGGTAACTGAGCCAGTATTGTTCCGTCTGTCATACAGGCCTGGGTCTTTCTACCTGTCTAAAGAAAACCCACACAATCTTGTAATCACTGGCTCTAAACCTCTCTCGCTTGCTCTCCTTGCTCAAACACACACACACAAACACACACTACTTTATTAATCTGCTTCATGAGAGTATTCTCTGGTCTCTTTTTTTCTTTTTTGTAACAAATTTGAACAGTGCCCAACATACAGTACTGTATGCCTGGCCAAGCACAACTCCCATGCTATCATTACGTTTGCGTTGGACCCGATTACCAACGATGACACTGCAGCCAACGCAGACGAGGTAGTGGCACTCTCAAAGTGGTGCCAAGGTTATTACCTCGAGCTCTACATTGAGATTCTTCAGATTCCTCAGAGTCTGTATCTCTGAGGTCGGATCTGAGGTGGTCTATGCATGTCGACACGCTGGTGAAGAAATTCCAGCAGCGCCCTTTCAGGAGGTTTGGCCTGCCCCTACCAATCCTCAGGAACAGGTGCACCATGGATAGTGTCCTGGCACATGCGTCACCAGTTGGTACAGCAGTACTGCACCGAACATGACTGGCAGAGACAGCAGAGGGTGGTGGGGTCAGCCCAGCGTGTCACAGATGGTGTACCCCCGAACCTGATGGACCTGTACACGGTAAGCTGCATGAAGAAGGCCAACAATATCATCACCGAAGCCAGGGCCTGTTCATCAAGAAGCTGTCCAAGTGGACGCCTGGCTATGTCAGCATAGCAATGAAGATTTACTGCCTTAAGGACTGCTACCCCCATGCCATTGTGAGCTGAGACCCCTAACCACTGCCAAGTTCCATCAACAACTGAACCGTTTCCTCACTGTCCTTCCCCTTCAACATCCTCACAACCTATGTGAGGATGTTGAAACTATTACTGTGTCGCTTTAGCACAGAAAATTACTTTATATATAAGTTAATATATTTTACAATTTATTAAAATGTATTAGTGTCATTAGGAACGCAAATACAGATCAAAACAGGGTCAACATGGGGGTCAATATGACATGTGAGAGTACCCTCAGCGTCAGCATGTGGTTACGAGGTTCCTACGCATGAAGTGAAATACGTTTAATATAAATATGTTTAGAGAATCTTTCCATCAGCAGTATACTACTTTCACTTATTTGTGTTCATGATTTATATATTCCAATTTGTTATCCTAGATAACATGTCTGTTCTGAGGTCTGTTGCAACATCCCCCAGGGTTCAGTTTTAGATTCTTCCTTGCGACAGGCAGCGACAGCTTTCAGAATATGAACATGGATGATGGCAAGTGCATACACAGGTATGGAGGCCGAAAAAGCATTCGCAGCTGCTTCATCAAGTTGTTCCAAGAATAATTACAACCCAAGATTTATTGCGGTGATGAATTACATTGACCAAAACAGCAGTAGGCCTACGGGCTCTGGGACTTGTATTTTGGAAATGAACACAGTATGAACCCTATTAACCTTATCCTTAATATTAATTTGACCAGTAGATAGAGAGAGGCCTTGAGCCAAGAAACAGTGATGCTGTATATTACCTTGTTTTTTGAATTTGTAAAGTGGCCTTCTGTCCTGAAGGTAGATCGTCCATCTCGGAATTGGAATGTTCCCGGTTCAATCCCTGGCTGCTCCTGTCTGCGTGTGGAAGTACTGCTAACTGCTCCCACTGAGCAGGTTGGTGCCTTTCATGTTTTTTCTGTGTGAATGTGTATGGGTGAATATAATGCACATTGTAAAGTGCTTTGAATAAAGGTGCACTATAAATGCATTATTTACCTAGACTTGTCAAATATATAATACTGTAAAACATGGCGAGAGAGTATGTTTTGCACCCTGTCCGTTCATCCTTCCGTCTGCTTGTGTGTGTGTGTGTGTGTGTGTGTGTGTGTCATTGTTTTGGCCTGGCGAGAGAGTATTGTGGCGATGTTACTTTCCTGTGGTGTGGACACTTTGTGTACTTCTGATGGTGGAGGCGAGTGTGTAATAAAGCCACAAGAAGAACGATTATCCAGTACTTTGTTTACTTGTCGGACCGGCGGTTTTACAGGACAACAGCACGATAAACAGCAGTACAGGTATGTGTTACAGAACTCACAGTTATTCTATAACCTTGTCAGTCTTTGAGTTATAAGTCCTTGGTTCTTTTGTAGAGGCGGAGGATAAACACTCGAACGTCCATACACTTTAAACCCGGAATACAACTGACTCAAACAGGTGGGCTGAACCAATATGCAACAGTACCTCTGGTGCCTGAGAGCCAATAAGGACACATTATACTCAGCAGCACATACACACAATAGGCTGGCATCAACACAGATACTGGGGATAGGCTGGCAGTTGTTCCCTCGTTACACTACCCCCCCTCTAGACTGCTGAGTCCCTTCAGCACCTTCAGTTTAAGTTAACGAGTACAAGGCAATCACAAGCACACAATAAACAGGACAATCAGGTATGCAATACTGTTGAACATTTCAGGAAATAACTTCAGTTGCTTCAAAGGCAAACACAAAAACTCAAAACGTCTCTCATATTTCAAAACCAATGTCTTTCTGCAAAACTCCAAAATTGTCACATGACACATGTAGTTAGCCGTCTGTGTCTAAAATTAATGTCTCAGTTCAAACAATGTCATTTCGGTAGCGGGCAGGTCTTTTTACTAGCCTACCTCTTTTGGTCATTGGACCAGGCCTGGTGCTTTCCTTGTCTGACCCAGAGCTCGAGTCAGTGGCGGATGCAGGCTGAGACGAGTCACTGGAGGCCACAGGCTGGGTAGGATCACAGGCGGGTGCAGGCTGGGTAGAGTTGCTGGTGGAGGAAGACTTGAGTACAGTAAGGGGGTCAGGAGGTTTCTTTGGACGAGGGATGAGTGGAGTCTACGGAGGGCGCAGGCTCTCAGGAAGACGAAGGCTGAGCAGGCTCTCAGGAAGACGAAGGCTGAGCAGGCTCTCAGGAAGATGAAGGCTGAGCAGGCTCTCAGGAAGACGAAGGCTGAGCAGGCTCTCAGGAAGATGAAGGCTGAGCAGGCTCTCAGGAAGACGAAGGCTGAGCAGGCTCTCAGGAAGATGAAGGCTGAGCAGGCTCTCAGGAAGACGAAGGCTGAGCAGGCTCTCAGGAAGACGAAGGCTGAGCAGGCTCTCAGGAAGAGGCAGGCTGGGTAGAGTTGAGGGGTCAGGGGGCCTCCCGGGAAGCACGACTGGCGGTGACCGTCCAGCAAAGTTGTCAGGAGGCGCCTCATCCGATGTCCGCAGCTCACCGGCCCCATGGATGCCGTCAACAGGCTGCTGTGACTCCCAGGTGGGTGAAGGAGAGCTCTCCACGGCTCCACTGAGAATCCTCAGCCAGGGGTCCCTCGGCGGGTTGGTGCCGAGGGGAAGCAGCCCGGAGACCTGAATGGGCCTCTCCCCATTAACGTCCACAAGGCCATGGCCTCCGGGTAAACCGTCCGTCAGGTCAGCTAGCCGCAGGACTGCTGCAGCTCCAAGCCTGGAGCCCTCACCCCATACATCACTCCCACCGCGCGGCGAGAAGGTTGGAGGGCTCACGAGAAGCACCTTGGGAACTGCACCGCTCCCCACTGACCTCCCAGCGATGCAGCTTGGCACTGGCTTGCTCCCAACGCACACCCTTCCTCCCTCCTGCAAGGCCACACCAGCCGTCAGGAAGAAGTTGAATCCCCCTTCAGTCCCAGCATCCAGGGGGTAGGCCGCTTCATCATCCGACCAGCTCTCCAGCTGGGGCCACTGGAACCGCTCCCGGGACACCACAGAAGCTAAGGTGGACGAGCGCTGGCGAATGACTTCTAGCTCTGGAGTGAAGTCTGGGGTTACCCCGGCTGTCAGGGTCGATGCCTCATATCTATCGATGGTAACCATGCTGTGATCACCTGGGCGGGGAGTAGCAGAGTGAGAGGGAGTATGGGCTGTTGCTCCCAGGTCTTGAATGATGTCTGCCTGGTCTAGGCACTGTGATTGAGGCCCTGGGGGAGTTTTGGATGCCCCCCCCAGCATCTGCAGTATTAGCTGATTTTGCTGCAGATTTTGCTGCTGTATCTGCTCCATTTGTTGTTTCATTTGGTGCATCATTTGCTGCAGGATGATGCCCATCCAAGCTGGTGCCTGTTCTTGGCTAGCTCCTGCTCCATTTTCTCCCTTTTTTGACATTATCTCCTCTTCTGTTTTGTTCAACTTTTTTTCAACTTTTTTTTTTTTCAACTTTTTTTTTTTTTACTTCACCTGTCCAGGTGGAGATTGGTGGTGCGTCCGATGCGGTGAGTTTTCCGTGTCTTTGCTTTGAGCAGCGACGTCTCTTTCTTTTGTTTGAGCAACTGGACTGCAGTCACGTGATCAGTTGGAAAGCCGGCCGGCGAACGTAAGTCACGTGACGTTTTTGTTAGCCACAGGCGGACGCTAAGCTAACTGTTAACATACAGTGTACAGCTACAGTCCGTTCTGTCCTAGTCACTTAATTCAAAGTTTTTTCCTTTTTCTTGTTAAGTCCCGTTTCTGACACCATTTGTGGCGATGTTACTTTCCTGTGGTGTGGACACTTTGTGTACTTCTGATGGTGGAGGCGAGTGTGTAATAAAGCCACAAGAAGAACGATTATCCAGTACTTTGTTTACTTGTCGGACCGGCGGTTTTACAGGACAACAGCACGATAAACAGCAGTACAGGTATGTGTTACAGAACTCACAGTTATTCTATAACCTTGTCAGTCTTTGAGTTATAAGTCCTTGGTTCTTTTGTAGAGGCGGAGGATAAACACTCGAACGTCCATACACTTTAAACCCGGAATACAACTGACTCAAACAGGTGGGCTGAACCAATATGCAACAGTACCTCTGGTGCCTGAGAGCCAATAAGGACACATTATACTCAGCAGCACATACACACAATAGGCTGGCATCAACACAGATACTGGGGATAGGCTGGCAGTTGTTCCCTCGTTACAGTATGTTTTGCACCCTGTCCGTCCGTCCTTCCGTCCGTGTGTCATACTGTCTGTGTACAGCTTATCTCCGTCACTGTTGGCTTGATCGCAGCGAAACTGTAAACACACACTCCCTGGATCCCAATTCAGAACCTCTGCCCCAGACTTTTCACATGGGCCTGTTATAGCGCCACCAGGAGGCCGCTTTTTGCAAAAAAAATGTTTTGACAGTGCTCCTACAGATTTTATCCAAATTTCACGCAAATCCGTACACATGATCTTTATAGTGAAATCTGTTAGATTTTTCATATTCCATTACTGATTGGCTAACATTGACATCTAAAGTTTGCGGGAGTGGCCCGTTTTGAGCAAAATGCCGCAAATCTTGAACGAAGCGTCCGATTGTTGTGAAACTTTGAACGCACATTCGCACTACGTTGAGGAACAAATGCCACCCTTTAACATTGCCCTAATATAGCACCACCAGGCACAATATTACTCCTACAAATGTATTATCTCTATAGTCAAGTCTTTCTTCTTCTTCGTGTCCGGCCATCTTCTATATCACGTCTTTCCAGTGGTTGGCGCAGGCTAGTGCAGCGGCATTTGGTTCGGCCAGGTCAACTCCAGTACATTGTGGAGCGTAGCTACAGCTCATGATGTGGTCCATGGTTTGTCTTTCACCGCACACACATGCATCAGAAGATGTTAACGTCCATTTCTTCATGGATGCCTTGCAGCGTCCTTCGCCGACCCGCAGACGGTTCAGGGTTTTCCAGACAGTCCAAGGTTGGTCGTGGCCAGTAGCGAGACATTCATCTGGGGTGATGCCTCTCTCAGTCCACTGGGTTGTCTGGCTGCCCAGGTTGTTCCATTGGTTGTGCCACTCAGTAATCCTGGCAGCAGGTGGTGTGGTCTCCAGTTCTGCTGTGGCATCCAGGAAGCTGCTCCTGAGCCGTTTCTGGGGGGCAGTGTGTTCATGGAGTAAATGCCGGTTGTCTTTGGCCTGCTTTGTGCGCTCGGCTTTAGCGATGACGGCTCTGCGGATGCCAGGGGGGCGATGCCAGAGAGGGCATAAAGGCAGGGTATGGGGGTTGTTTTGATGCACCCAGTAACTATCCTGCAGGTCTCGTTGAGGATAGGGTCTATTTTGCAAGCGTGGCTTGATTTGTACCATGCTGGGCAGGCGTATTCGGCGGTGGAAAAGTACAGGGCTAGTGCCGTTGTACGCAGCGTGCTTGGGTGAGCTCCCCACTTTGAGTTGGTGAGTTGACGCAGAAGGTTGTTCCTTGTGGACACTTTAGCTCTCGTCTTCTGAATGTGCTCCTTGTAGCTGAGGGTACGGTAAAGGGTTACTCCCAGGTAGACTGGGTGCTGGTGGTTTTCGAGCCTTATTCCGTCCCAGGTTACGTTGAGCTCCCTGTTTTTAAGGTGGAAGCTGCAGCGGCAGCCCGTTGTTCTGGTGGAACCATCTGCTTTTTTTATTGTTGAGTGTGACATAAAACATCCGGTTGCTCAGAAGAAAACGTATTACGTTGCACAGTTTGGCATCCGCTGTCATGTCGAAGAGTTTTTTGATCAGCAGCCTGTGTTGGACGGCGTCGTAAGCTGCCGACAGGTCAACAAAGGCAACACCTGTTATCAGCTTCTTCTGGTAGCCGTCCTCGATGTATTGGGTGAGGTTTAGCAGTTGGCTTGTGCATGATTTTCCGGGTCTAAACCCAGATTGGTCCTTGATTAGCTCAGCGTCTATCTGGGGGGATAGTCGGCTAAGGAGTAGTCTCTCAAACAGCTTATAGGTGATACAGAGTAGGGAGATGGGCCGGTAGCTTTTGGGGAGGTTGGGGTCTTTCCCAGGTTTTAAGAGAGCAATGATGATGGCTTTCCTCCAGATCGTTGGTATGCGCTGGGTTTGGAGGCAGGTGTTGAACATGTCCTTAAGCCATTGTTTGGCGACTGGGCCTAGGTGAGTGATCATCTCGGTCAGTATGTCATCAGGACCTGCAGCTTTGCCCAGCTTCATGGTGCTTAATCCTGCTTCAAACTCCTCAGATGTGAAGGGCTTGGTTAGTATAGACATGTTCTGCTGACTGCCCGGGATGATGGTGAGATGGTGTTGACCTTTGGCCCTGCGCCTTTCTGCTCGTCTCCCGTTGGCCACCAGTTGGCTCCCAACCTGGTTTGGTGTTACTTCGGATACAGCAGGTGGAGTGATCTTATCACTGTTTAGTTTCCGGATAGTAGACCAGGCTTTTTTGCTGTTCTGAGTCATGTTGATGTTTTCTACGAGGTCCTGCCAGGCTTTCCGCCTCTCCTTCCCTAGGGATTCCATGAGTGCATCACTTAGTTCACTAGTGTTGTCTGAGAAAGGGTCCTTTAGGAACTCTGTTTCATAGCACTCCAGCAGCTGTGATGACTCTTCTGTGAGGCCTGCGATGTACTCTTTTCGACATCCGCGTGGGATGTGTGCACAAGCAGTCTTCTTTACGGCCTGAACAAATATGGTGTATTTGTCATGTGTGGGTTCGATGTCCGTTAGAGCTTTTTCCATTCCTTCGCTAAACTCATCCCATTTAGCCTTCATGTGGTTGAAACGACGTCGAAAGGGGACTTCCGACTTTATTATGGCAGGTTTGATCATGACTGAGATTGGTCGCTGTTGTGACTTGGGGAGCGGTTTCAGCACCGTTTTCTCAGACAGATGTGTCGAAACACAGGTCAGGGTTGTAGCCTCTTCTCCAGCGACAGCTGTTGAAAGACTATAGTCAAGTGATCAAGACGGATCCCTCAGATTTTTCATATTCCATCCTGATTGTCGAATTCCGAACATTGCTGGCCCACAATAACCTACCTGACCTGACGGAGACCTTGTAGTTGCTATTGGGTTTTACATTTAAATTTTTACTGCCTATGTCGTTTTGTTTAACTGAGGCAGGCACGAGAGGCTTCTTTTACCATGGGTCTCTCTTATAGGTTTCATATCTCAATGTGTTTCTGTTGGTTAAATAAAGGTTACAATACTATGCATTGCTGTGTATAACAAAGCGATACACAAGCACACATCATTGTGCAATGTTGTTGCTCACTCTGTACAAACTACAAATTCACAGTCACAAGCGCACCAACTCATACAAATGCTCAGTGGCACACACACACACACACACACACACACACACACACACACACACACACACACACACACACACACACACACACACACACACACACACACACACACACACACACACACACACACACACACACACACACACACAGAGCATGAAATAAAATGTATTTATCTTAATTAGATCTGTTCCTCTGTCATAGATTAATGCATTTCATGACATGGCACACACACACACACACACACACACACACACACACACACACACACACACACACACACACACACACACACACACACACACACACACACACACACACACACACACACACACACACACACACAGCACACTAACACACAGAACGACCCACACCCCACTCACCCACACAGTACACTCCCCTGAAGTCAAAATGAAGCGATAAGAGACCACCATGTCAATTTGTCATCTCAAATGAGGACAAGGGTAAACATTTTTAAGGGATGGTCAGCTTCTTTTTCTTCTTAATAGGTGCCAGGCAACTATGCTGGCATATTTTTCATTTTCTTCTTCTTCCTCCTCCTCTTCCTCCTAACCAGGACATTTCTTAAATGACTTAGCTTCTTAAATTACTATAACGTCACCTTGTTGAAGCTAAGATCAAACAAATATGTTGTTTAATATCTATACGAACATATACGTCCTCACAGCATGACTTAATTATTGCTGGTTTAGCAAATTACTTTGCTAAGCTGAATGGCCCACTGCACACTTTCCCAGGTCTAATCGCCAGCAGCCCTGATGAAATGAGTGAACATTGCTGTGATTAATCACTCACTGCAGCTGAAAGGCGAGGAGAGTTCCTGCATGGAGAGGCACAGGAGAGAATAGGCAACAATAAAAAAAAATCTACAACACTCCACAACCAATTCTCCTCCTTCTATTAAAAAAAGTAGATCTCTGCAGTCTAATCTCAACTCTACACAGTTGAAGGGCAGCACTCAAGCAGGTCGGAGGTAACACATGCATAGAGATGTGCATCATTCTGGATAAATACTAGTAAGAACGAAAATAAGTTGCACACTAGATGCCAACAGAATTTAATGGGCCAACACAGCCAATGCCTTCATCTGGGTCTCAACATACTCACTGTGAACACTGTGAAAAAGCCTAGTAGCCCAATCACTTTCACACCCGGAATCAATCACATGACATGAGGCTTCATCATATGCAATTAACATGAGTAATTGACTACCCTAAAACTGTGACAGCAATGATACATGAACAGAAAATTACAGTATAAAATCAATGAAGACTATCCTGTCAGTGTACGTAACACAATGCAAACAGACAAGAACAACACAATAGAACAAACATGATAAATAGTTGAATGGTTATCTGCTAAAACATTTGATGAAGAGAATACAGATTAGTAGGGAATCAACCAGTAACAAGATAAACATTAACCCAACATGTGATAAACTATATTTTGTCTTCCTGCCCAATGTATTTACCACATACTGCTGCAAGGCCACAAGTTGAATTTGAGCTGCTTGGATAGTCACAATAATACAGAAAAAATAGTAGGAAACCACAAGGGAGTTGTGCAGTGAGTTTAAGCAAAAGCTTCATAGATGTCTCAAGGGAAACCCAATGCGTTTTGGATTGTTAAGATGAGGAGTGGCAACCTTGGAAGATTTACTGCAGGACAGTGAATCATGTCATTCCCTAGATTGATTCAAGTAGAGATTCTCTGAGGGCTCTATCTCTCCCGTTTGTTAACCGGTGTGTTTGGTCAGTGGTTTGGTTTGGTTATGATGGAAGAGAATCACAAAAAGAAGAAATACACATCCTTATTATGACCATCTGAGTATTACTGTATGTCTGCAAATGCCTATGCATGTGCATTGTTTTTAGTGTGTGTGTGTGTGTGTGTGTGTGTGTGTGTGTGTGTGTGTGTGTGTGTGTGTGTGTGTGTGTGTGTGTGTGTGTGTGTGTGTGTGTGTGTGTGTGTGTGTGTGTGTGTGTGTGTGTGTTGGGGGGGGGGGGGGTGACAGCCATTCCCCATGTGCTCATTGATTTAAGCTTGAAATGAATTGCTGTCACTACTTCCAGTAGGTGACGATTCACAATTCACTCCCCCTCTCCCATTTATTTTATCTCCCATTTATCTATTTTCCCATGAAGTCCAAACTGCTCCTCACACCCAACTGGAATTTGGTTGAAGGGTAGCATTAGAGGAAAAAACATGGAGTCATCCAAAAAAGTAGGGTTCATCTTTCAGGGAGCATGCATGCATTCACAGAGTTTCATGGCAATACACCCATTACAATTTGAGTGCTCTGGCATTCTTAATACACACAGAAAGCAGTTTTGATTGAGGTGTTGATATTGCAGGTGTGGCCATGACTCATAACAATTTGGTTAACAACTCAATCCCTATACAACCATTTCAATGCATCTCATTGCGCAGGATGTCAGGAGGGAAACATTTTCCCTTCTGAAATGTAGAACCTGTAGCACCAAAAAAAAGTCAGACAGTTAGCTGACTTGTTTCTAGTGAGATAGGATTGACACTGATAAATGCACTGAGTGCGATTAGGACATTATTAAATTAAAATTAGATGCATTTCACAACAACGGTAATTAATATCCCAACATAATTTATTACAAACTACAACATATAGAATTTGTCAGCTTTCACATTTCTCACCAGAGTGACAACTGTGACAATCTGTCCCAATCTGTCCCTAATAAACTATGTAGGTAAGGAAAACTACTTGGAGGACAAACCATCTGTTAATAGACTACAGTAGTATGGTTTTGTCAGTAAAGTCCATCATTCAATAAAGGGATTCTAATAACTATTTGATCACTGTGTGTGTGTGTGTGTGTGTGTGTGTGTGTGTGTGTGTGTGTGTGTGTGTGTGTGTGTGTGTGTGTGTGTGTGTGTGTGTGTGTGTGTGTGGCAATACTTTATATTTGTATTACATTATAGAGATAAATTAAGCCTAAAGGTCCTTACACACCGGGGCGAATTCTTCATGCGAATAAATACGTTTTTTTTAAAACCTTTTAAAGTCAATGCAAGCGTCCACATCAGTTTCGCGAAGCGAAAAAGCGTCTTTTAATTATTCGGAACGAGTCCGAATTTTGCATATATTCGCATATTCGCCGGTGTGTAAGGACCTTAAGACTCGTAATAGAGAGATATTTTGTTACAGCTGAATATTCTGTGTGAATATTCTATTCATAGTATAGTACACAAGAGGCATACTTTAAAATTTAAAGTGTGTTTATTTAAAGTTTAAATAAACACATTTAGTGTCTTTAAGTATGTTTTGAGTATCTCCAAGAGGCCAGGCCTTTTTTGGGATGCAGAATGTGCTCACCCTAACTGAGCGTCAAACAAGGTTTCGATATTCCATGCTGTAATTGGCTTCCAAAAACAATGGGAGGGGCCTATTCCTTACAGAAAACGCCATGTATCATGAACTCATCATCCATTCAACCTAAATGAAATGAAAATAATTTGAGTGAACCCACTGGTTCCTGTGTTCTGGCACAATGAATAACTAGCCTGGGCAGCATATCTTTTCGTGTCTCTGATCCGGTCGGGAGCGGAAGTAACTCTACGTCACCAGGCGCGTCATCCGCTTCATCAGGTGGCCGGATGGGCAGATCCGGAAAGACGTCACCCCAAAATAGGTCCGTTCTAATAAAATCCTTGATGCGGCATAGTTTAGCTTATTTTTTAAATGTAAATGTGCGTGCACTATCCGGAGACTATTTAGCGTCTGTATTATCCCACAGGGAAATTCTATTCCATTTAAATAGGGATTGGGGAACCAAAACAAAGCGGCACCGCAAAACCGGATGGGCAGAATCCGGAAAGATAATTATTATTTTTCAGTAGGCGTGGCCTAGACCGGATCATATGGGTCTTTAATAACGCATACCAGGCTTTCCTCCGAGGTGGAAAGACTGGTGACGCGAGGTTACTGAATAACAGTGAGTAACAACACATTCCTCTATTGAAGTTGTTCTTTGCCTGCCACCCTGTCAGAACATCTCACAGGCCACTTTTGGTTTCCTGACCCAGTGGTTGAGAAACCCTGTGCTAAATTATCTCTTTTCTCTGCTGGACAGTACAGTGTTGAGTGCTTTACTCCCTTGGGTGCCATTCCCTAACAAGAGAATAAATTAATATGGATTATGTGTGCTGAGGCATGACACATAGTCAGCTCGCATGCGCACGTGCACGCACGCACGCACGCACGCACGCACGCACGCACGCACGCACGCACGCACGCACGCACGCACGCACGCACGCACGCACGCACGCACGCACGCACGCACGCACGCACACACACACACACACACACACACACACACACACACACAAACCCCACATAAATACAAATTGTTGCTAAAGCAGGGATTGGAAGTCTTTGATTGAATGACTGCATGGCCTATGAAGGGAAAGCGCATGTGTGCATGTGAGTTTGTGCATGGGTGGGGGTCTAAAAAGTGACTGCAGTTCCTTGCCAGAGTAGATGCCGCAATGGACACATATAAATAAGCACTGCACCAATCACTTCCGCACACACACACACACACACACACACACACACACACACACACACACACACACACACACACACACACACACACACACACACACACACACACACACACACACACACACACACACACACATACGCGCACACACATCTACACACAGAAGTGCCCTACACACATGCACATTCAGCAATGCCTCTCATGTGCAGTATCACCTGAGAAAATGTGGCATTAGACAGCTCAAGATGTGGGAAGGATTTGCTGTGTCAAAGACAGAAATGCCCTGTGTGTACACAGAGACGATGAGAGGAACAGACCATTTAAATGCCTGAATGCCATTTGCAGCAGCATTTGTCAACCAGCAACACCAAAACACCAAATGTAAAACACCTCTATTAACATTTCATATTGTCGCTGTCGGGCAGAAACCTTGTATGTCCAAAACGATAACTTTTCAGGAAATGGGAATAGCGTTCCAATCGCAACATTTTGTGAGTGCTGTTTTTTGTACTTTCGCGCGACACTGTCATACAACTGCAGTAGGCCTGTTTATAAAATAGAACATTTGTTAATGAAAAAACATAAAAGAGTGAATTGTGGAGATAAGGTCTCTGCCCGACAGTGATGATATACTGTACACAGCTCTAGGGGGTGCTCAGGGGGTCGGCGACCCCTTAGCTCTGACACTATGGGGGCTGGGGGCTCACTCATGCTCCACATGCACACGCGAGCAAGCACCGTCAGGGCGGTCTTTAACACCTTAAAGTTTAAACAACAGCCTCTCAAGGTTCGCGCCGTCAGTGGCGAGCCGTTCTCAATAGCCTCTACCTGGCTGCTTTGCATAACATTAGGCTACTCGAGAAAAGCCATGGACTTGAATTGAATGTGTTACATTCCTCTCACAATGAGAGACAACAGTCTCTGCACTGCAGAGTGTGAAGGGGATCGCTTAGCAGAGGACCCAGTTCTCTGAGACAATTAAGACAAAGACAAGTTGTCTGATTATTTTAACTACTTATGTGTGGGTGAGTCTATGTAAAGGGCTTTTATATAAAACTAAAAGGAAAATAAAATAATGTATTAATTGAAACAAAAATAAAAACAACAAATTAACAATGCAACAAAATAATAAGAAATATAATTACATTAATAATCACATGTTGAATACAGTATTTCAACTAGCACTGAGCTGAGTGGCTATGTGCACATGCCCGCGCGCGCGCACCGTGACGTCATAAAATAGAGCCCCCATAGCTCAAAAATGCACAGCTCACCACTGAATACAGTATTGGATCCTGAGTCTAGAACATTAGTCCCAGTGGGAAACCAGCTGAAACTTCCTGGGTAACCTTCTGAATACTGTGACAGGTCAGGCTCTACAGTTGTCAACACTTGTTGTAAGCGTTGCTGCCTGCTTGCTGGTGTGTTTAGCACA
The DNA here is from genome assembly GCF_963280865.1 of Gymnoscopelus braueri. Taxonomy (NCBI): domain Eukaryota; kingdom Metazoa; phylum Chordata; class Actinopteri; order Myctophiformes; family Myctophidae; genus Gymnoscopelus; species Gymnoscopelus braueri. Next base: position 30,234,987 of record NC_137612.1, on the reverse strand, counting down.
TGGGGAGTTGTAGAAGCAGCTAGGGGTCAGTGTCTCGTTCAGGGACACCTCAACACATAGCAGGGGCCGATTATTGAACCTGGGACTTTTTGTTTCCCAGGAGGCCTCTCTATCCATTCAGCTATGGCCGCCCAATAAACTTGACTCACTGTGAGGAAGTGCATAAGATGACACACCAGATGGTAGTGCTACCCTCCAAACAATCCACTGTGCCATGGATAAAATCCACTTAGAAAATCCATTGATAAAATATATTATTATTTTAACTACTTAAACCCACATTGCGGGTTGTGGGTACACATTCTTTGTAAAACAGACCTGAGTTACAACTGTATTTGCTATTTGGGGCGCTTTTTCCGTCTACACACCAAATCTCTTTGGTAAAAAATAGCCGATCTACAAGCTCACAACACATCGCAACGTGACGCGATGTGGGCTTGCAGATCAGCTACTTTGGTCAAATGTTCATTCTTTATTTGATGGAGAGAGTGACAAGAAGATGTAATTAATCCCGGGCAAAATATAAAAAATAAGGACGCAGTGTCTCATGCTCGATGTAATGAATCACAATATACTTGATTTTTGAAATGAAAATCAAATCATGCAATCAGATACATTCAGACCTTTATGAATATGATGTGTTATAAGTGATCCCTCCATGTAGTCTCTCGAGTATTTCCTTATCGAAGGTTAAACCTATCGTCCATTTTTTGTCCTTGACAATTATACTCATAAATTACTTCACCTCACTTCAAAATGTACATCACACACACACACACACACACACACACACACACACACACACACACACACACACACACACACACACACACACACACACACACACACACACACACACACACACACACACACACACACACACACACACACACACACACACACACACACACACACACATGGCCAGTGGCTGAATTATAGTCTGGGTGACATTTGCCCTTTTTGTGTTTTTATTATCAGGAATCCAATATATTTTGCCCAGCAGTAAAAGGACAAAGCATGCTTCTTTCTCCTCTTCAATTTCTACTCATTGCTCTCAGACATAGGCACACACAAACTCACAGACACACACTCGTATTATAGTAAGTATACTGTATTTGCCAAGTATAGCACCATCCCTACAAAGAAAACCCACAGTCTAAACAGACTAGCCTGTTTTGGTGTGCTTGGATGCAGCTCGGAATTCCAAGGGGCCATAAATTTGGATTGGTTCTTTCAGCAGCCATTGATTTCCGTTCGCGGGCCCATAGAGCAGAAAAATAGAGCTGGAGGGAAAGACAGACAGAGAAGAGACGAGGAGCGCAAAAGGCTGTTTATGCGTGGTCATAAATTCTACCTTTATGGCCTGTCCACGGTTCACTAAATCACGCAGTGCCTGGGTATCATTCAGTAGGTCAGAGAAAGAGCAAGAGTGAGGGAGAGAGTGAAATGGAGAGCAATATAGGCCAGGGCATAATTGTTAGAGGGAGGAGCAAAGGATGGGTTAGCTGAAAAGGAAATCAAACGGAAGAAAGGCGACAAGGAAAGATGCCTATCTCATGAGGAGATACTGTAAAGCCTGGAAAAGACTGAAATTGTCTAACCGGAAGTACATGAAGTACAGGAAGTACAGCGCTATATGTTGTCTAGCGTACAGGACCTGTAGCCCTGTACTTCCTGTAAACCCACTTAAACACTTGCGGCTGTAGTTCTTGTCCAACAAAATGAGCGACTGGGAGGGGAGATAGGAGCAGCTTCTCTGTGGTATATAAACGCCCTTGTTTGTCCACCTCTTCTGGCTTGAATTGTTGTATGTGTTTTTGTGTGAACGTATATCAGTGCAATATTTGTCATTGATGCTCTTTTTCCAGAATATACAGTACATTTACCAAAAAACTGTCTTCCTCTTCACTCCCACTGTGTTATGGCCAAGGCGTTTGTACAACTTGTTACTTTTTCATGTCTTTATCCTCCTTTTCATGAATAAATGGAAAACTAATTTGAAGAATTTCAATCTAGTGAACCAGAAAAGAATTATGCTGATGATGAATATAACCAAACATTAATGCTTGACTCAAACAGAACTGGGATATATACGTGTTGCAGTGTTACAATGCTTCTATAGAATAACTGATCATCTGACTGACTGCTGAATAAGGTAGCCTACTAATGAAATACAAATATTTTCTGAATCTAGAGAACCCGGAAGCCACTTGAATGCAGAAAGTGATGTTTCTTTTTTGCTCATAATAGCACTACAAGTAAATGGACTGCATTTAAATGAAAACTGCACACTCAGGCGCACAATATGTAAGATTGTAAAGGAAAAATAATCCTCTCATTCATATTTGTATCATTTTATTATATAATTTTGAATATGGATGGATACATTTATGCCTTATCTTCTGTAAACATGAATCAACCGTGCTAACAGAAAAAAAGAACTGATTTAATGGGAAAAGCACTGCTCTAAATTATTCCTCTGCTCAGTAGATTCCTGCACGCTTGAACACAGTACCATCCTCAGTGTTAATTTATTCATTTGCAACTCTGTTAGAACCAAATGGACGCTCACAGGTTAATTTATTTACATTTGTACAATCTGAGTGTTAAATTCACACTCAGGATTCAAGGAGAGTGGACCGACACACAGGCTCATGTGAAACCGAGCAGAGATCTTATTCATTGGAAAAGTCAATGAGGCCCTGAACCACAGCTGTGCGATCGTCCTCTTCCTAACCATTTGTGATGGGTGCAACATGGAGAGCTAGCAGCCGATAGTACTCAAAGCATGAGAGGGCCTTCCATCTATTCTATTCACACATCGATGGCACACATCGAATGTGACAGAACTACTCTCATTACATGCCCCCCGCCAAGTGTGTGTGTGAGTATCTGTGTGTTCAACTACAGAGTCACACCACCCCACACCTCCACCCCTAGCTTATGACATCTCCATGCAGCTGCTTTTTAAAATGTCTGTCTTCTTTTTCTTTTTTTTTGGTTGTCCTCCATTTTCTCTCTCTCTTTCTCTCTCTCTCTCTTTCTCACTCACTCACTCACTCACTCACTCACTCACTCACTCACTCACTCACTCACTCACTCACTCACTCACACCCTCTCTCTCTCTCTCTCTCTCTCTCTCTCTCTTGCTCTCCCTCTCTCTCCCTCTCTCTCAATCCTCAAGGCCCTTCCTTCCCACCCACCACTCCCCCTCTAGTCCCCTCCCCCTCGTTTTCTAATTAGTGTGGTTGCCCGACTATAGTTCTAGGGATACTTTATTTCTAGATAAACAATACTTTGGCGCGCATCTCCTCCCACAGTTTATTTTTCCCAATTTAGTGCCATATATCAAAATGACCGGCTTCACCGGGAATCGTGTGCTTGTATTTTGCTATGAGATTGGTTGCATAGTTTTATTGATATTGATTTATTAGTGCATTAAATTTCCCCATCCACTTTAATGGAAAAGTGAAAAAACTCAAATTCATCCACGCATGGTGGCGCTATAACAGCCCACTTTACGTTTTGGCCTATAACTCTTGAACCGTAGGTCATAGAATAAAAATATTTTCCCCTAGATTCCTTGGGTTATTACGCAACTGCCTACATAGGCCACGCCCATTTGCGTCAGGATAGATTTTCCGCCATTTTGAATTTTCTTCAAAACACACTTTTAGCTCCTCCTCCCACATATTTTGTCCAAATTTCACAAAAATCGGTACACATGATCTCTGGACCCATGCGATAAACATCTCCAAGCGGTATTTTGATAGTCCGTACTGTTCGTCCGTAACTGGCTTCCAAAGTTAAAGGAAGGGGCCCGTTTTACAAAAAAGGCCACAAATCACGAACGAAACGTCCAGTCAATCCTAAATTTGAATCACATGTCAAGGGTGGTTTACTCAACAAATCCCCAAAAGCATTTCCACTTTGATCCATAGGGGGCACCACGAATGCGCAAAATGTAACCGTTTGATGCAAAAACATTATTTCGGGGTGGATCGATCCTCTCAAAATGAAACGCAAGTGATCTCAGGAGTGACGTAACAATGTAATTGGCGCAGCCTCCGACGGTATTCCTCCCAGCGTATTCCTCGAGTCCCGGCGGCAGCGACCCGCGACCGGCGTCGGCGCAACCACACTTTGCAATTGCCCTGAATTGCGACGCGTCTAGTTATCCATATTGCAGCCTTTGCTGCTCCACTCCATCCCGTCTTCACTGACTTATTTTGTTTTCCCTATTATGTTGCAATTCATGCCGCTGCTTTTCAGCTCCCCCATCTCTCTCTCTCTCTCTCTCTCTCTCTCTCTCTCTCTCTCTCTCTCTCTCTCTCTCTCTCTCTCTCTCCTCTCTCTCTCTCTCTCTCTCTCTCTCTCTCTCTCTCTCTCTCTCTCTCTCTCTCACACACACACACACTGAATTATTGTCTCCGCCGAAGGTGGAGAATATGTTTTCGCTTTGTGTGAGCAAACATTGTTAGCCAAGCTAACATTGGGCAAGCTCCACGTGACACGTGTCAATTTGTTGACACCAATGCCTCTGATTGGCTGTTGAGGTAAAAAAAAAACAGGATCAATCAGACTTGATTGGAACAGTACCTTCAGTAAGTCCAAGTCACCCGTCTGTGCGTGTGTGTTTCCCTCTGAGAACACCTAACATTGGTCAAGCAAAGGCGCAGAAGGCCAAAGCTAAGAAAGCATACTCATCTACAATTGTAACGTAGAAGAGGACTAGAGTTGAAATGATCCCACAACAAAGCCGAACTCTTAATACGTGTCAATATGTTGACATCAATGTCTCTGATTGGCTAGAGGGACGCATGACGAAATACAATCCTATAATAAAAAGGTGTGTCACTTCAAAAAGCCGTTTACGTTTTTGAAGCGAGGTAAGACAGGATCAATCAGTCTTGATTGGAACAGTATCTTCTAGTCCAAATCACCCGTCCGTGCGTGTGTGTGTCCCTTTGAGAACACCTGACATTGGTCAAGCAAAGGCGCAGAAGGCCAAAGCTAAGAAAGCATACTCATCTACAACAGTAACACAGAAGAGGACTAGAGTTGAATTGATCCCACAACAAGACCGAAATCTTAATACGTATTAATATGTTGACACCAATGCCTTTGATTGGCTAGAGGAATGCATGACGAAATACAATTCTATAAATAGGTGTGTCACTTCAAAAAACCGTTTACGTTTTTGAAGCGAGGTAAGACAGGATCAATCAGTCTTGATTGGAACAGTATCTTCTAGTCCAAATCACCCGTCCGTGCGTGTGTGTGTCCCTCTGAGAACACCTAACATTGGTCAAACAAAGGCGCAGAAGGCCAAAGCTGATCAAACACACCAATCAACTGCTGAAACTGTTCAAGACAATGAAGATGAAGAAGACAGACAAGTATTTGAACAAACCAGTCAATTATGACGACTCCCATATGATAGATTGCTTCAATGTAAACAGAGCATTGCTTCAATTAAACAGAGCTAAGAATCATAAAGAAAGAATGAAATTAATCAGAGACAAAAAATCGCTAAATGACAAAAGACGAAGACTAGCCATGAATGCTTACAATATGACACAGCAAAGATTGCTACAATCTCTGGAAGAAAAAGCAATGAACTTTATTGGCAGTTATGAATCCATTGTAGCGGTGAAGTCAGCTTATATCTCGTATTTTAACGAGATATCTTTATCTGTATCGTCCAACTCTATCATTATCGTCGACCCAAATATAAAAGAGGCATACTTGTTGAAGACATGGTATGACACCAGAAGTAAAGTCCTGGACATAGAGAATTTAACTAAAGCATCGTCTGATATATTTTTCAAAACGCGAACATTGAAAGAAATGAAATTTCCACAAGAAGAAAATATAAAATGGAGTAATTATTACAGCGTGGTGAGTACAATTCTTGACATTCAATCAGATGGCTGTTTTTATAAATCGTGTCCGAATTGTAACACAAAAATAACTGAAACACAGGATTTTTATTGTAAGAAATGCAAAGAGGTTAAAAACTATATTTATCGATTTCTTTTGAAGATCTTAATTACTGATTATACAGACAAGCAGTGGGTCATCTGTTTCAATGACACAGCTGAAAGATTATTAGGTTACGACGCGGATTCTATGATACAAAGAAGAGACAAAGATCTGTCTGCATTCAAAGACATATTTCAGAAGTTAACGTCTACAACACACATTTTTTATAATAAAGTCGGACCGAACAATTACAATAATGAAACAACATTACAGACGACTGTTATTAAGATATTACCAGAAAACCATTCAGAAGATGCGTCATAGTATATATATATTTTTATAATATAGTAATACATTTCTGATAATTAATATTATTGTCTGTTCTATTTTAAGGAATACGTAAATATTACGTAAATATATTAATCTTTTTTTAATCTCTTTTTTCATCTTATTTTATTTTTAACATTGGAAGACAAGTATTAGAACTTTTTGTTTAACTAAAAGATATATATTTTACCCTACTGTATCTCATTAGTTATTGCTATTATAATATAATTGATATATATCAGATGCGTCATAGTATATACATTTTTGTAAGAAATACATAAATAAATAATCTTTTGGATCTCTTTTTTTCATCCTATCTTTTTTTAAACATTTTTTTAAACATTTTTTTAAACATATTTTTAAACATTAGAAGACAAAATATGATTTTTAAATCATTTTTTTTAAAATAAATATTTCTTTAACATACACCTTCTTTTTATTTAACTACAGTATATATCTTTTACTCTACTGTATCTCATTAGTTATTGCTATGATAATATAATTGCTATAGTCTGCTGGCGGAGACTTGTGCTCCGAGGAGCACATTTTCTAGTTTGATTTTGATCTGCACAAAACGCAATACATGCTAGATCCAAACACTGATCAGAAGGTTGCATTACGGTCAGGGCCATATGTTTTTGTCATATGTTTTTTTTGCAACTTGGTAGAGGGTCATGCCAATCAGCGCTGAAACATATCTAATTACAGTTTTTCACAATTGTTAACACACAAAAAGCGGCACAATTTTCACAACCTTAACTTCATGTACTAATCGCTCGACCCAATTTGGCACTACTTCACACTCCCTTATCTGCATTAGACTCTGACTTTCCTTCTTTACACTCATCACTATCATTACATTATCACCTTGTTGTCCAAACACTACACACAATGTTCAGTTGTTGCACACACTTCTCACATAAAATCTCAAAGCATCAATCTACAACACACCTTGTTGTCCAAACACTACACACAATGTTCAGTTGTTGCACACACTTCTCACGTAAAATCTCGAAGCATCAACCTACAACACACAAATAGTCAAATCTCTAAACATTCAGGTCTGGTGAGCAATTTGCACCACCGGGCTGCTCCAGTGCATGAGTGGTTCCAGGACCACCCACATTTTTCCGTTTTGTACCTTCCACCTTATTCTCCTTTCCTGAATCCCATTGAGGAGTTCTTTTGAGCTTGGAGGTGGAAGGTATACAGTATGAACGGAACCCACAGAGCCGGGTCCCACTGCTCCAGGCCATGGAGGAGGCTTGTGGCGACGTCACTGTTAGGGTGTGAATCTTCTGCTATCTCACGATTTGATTCGATTCCGATTCTTGGGGTCACAATTCCGATTATTTTCCGATTTTTTCAAAACAAACGATTCTCGATTACAGTTTTTCACAATTGTTAACACACAAAAGGCGAAAATTCGGCACAATTTTCACAACCTTAACTTCATGTACTAATCGCTCGACCCAATTTGGCACTACTTCACACTCCCTTATCTGCATTAGACTCTGATTTTCCTTCTTTACACTCATCACTATCATTACATTATCACCTTGTTGTCCAAACACTACACACAATGTTCAGTTGTTGCACACACTTCTCACATAAAATCTCAAAGCATCAATCTACAACACACCTTGTTGTCCAAACACTACACACAATGTTCAGTTGTTGCACACACTTCTCACGTAAAATCTCAAAGCATCAACCTACAACACACAAATAGTCAAATCTCTAAACATTCAGGTCTGGTGAGCAATTTCCACCACCGGGCTGCTCCAGTGCGTGAGTGGTTCCAGGACCACCCACATTTTTCCGTTCTGTACCTTCCACCTTATTCTCCTTTCCTGAATCCCATTGAGGAGTTCTTTTGAGCTTGGAGGTGGAAGGTATACAGTATGAACAGAACCCACAGAGCCGGGTTCCACTGCTCCAGGCCATGGAGGAGGCTTGTGGCGACGTCACTGTTAGGGTGTGAATCTTCTGCTATCTCACGATTTGATTCGATTCCGATTCTTGGGGTCACAATTACAATTCTTTTCCGATTTCTTCAAAACAAACGATTCTCGATTAAAATATGTTTTTTTTCCAATTCAAAATTGAAAAATGTCATTATACAAAAATCGCGAAAATCGATTGCAGCCCTAGTCACTGTTGAGGCCTGTCAGGGCTTCATGCGCCACTCGAGGCGTTTCTTCCAATGCTGCTTGGACAGGGAGAACATTGCCTATGATGTGAATGAGGCCCTCTGGCCAGACATGAACCGGAGGCATGATGCCTAAATCATGTAGAGAAATAAAACATTTTTGGCTGCATATTTGTGTTCTGTTTTATGTTTGACTATGAAAAAGTTTGCAGGATTGGTCCGTTTTGAACAAAAAGCCTCAAACTATGCACGCAGCTTGTGATTTCCGTGAATTTTCACACGCACATTCCCACTAGGCCGAGGAAGAAATGCCACCCTTTTCACATTGGCCTGTTATAGCGCCACCAGCAGGTCTAATTTAGCAAAACACATTTTTGGAACAAAATGCCTCAAATCATGAATGCAGTGTCTGATTGCCGTGAAAGACCTAAGAATAAATGGCACCCTTTTCACATTGGCCTATTATAGCGCCACCAGGAGGCCACAATAACGTACCTGACCTGGCCGAGACCTGTGCTCCGAGGAGCACTTTTTCTAGTTGTTGTATGTAATTGTATGCTTTTCTATGGACCATGAGTCTGCAATAAAGACATTCATTCATTCATATTTACAATACTAGAATCTATCTATGTTGTGCAGATGAAGTACACAATTTTGAAAACTTTTGTCTTGATGACTGAATTTGCTCATTTGTTAATCGCATGGGCTTCTTTCTCTCGTTCAATCTACTCGTTCAAGTTACTATGGCTTATTGCGCATATTGCATATATTGCATATTGCATTGCTCGGCCCCCGTATTGGTGCTTGCAGCTATATTTGTATCTATTCTGCAAAAAGTACAGTGGTACAGTTATACAACAATGCTAAAAGGATAACACAAAAAGCCCTGGGGGCTTGTTTCCATTGTAATCAATTCATAAAGACATATAAAGACATACAATGCTATACATCAATACTAGGGGCAATAAAAGTACATTTACAGAAAACCTTCTGGTGAAAAGCTTAGAAGAATTGTATAGGTCCAGATTAAAATTGCAGACAGGTGCTCCTTTATGGCGGTTTTGAAGGAGGGTAGGCACTTTTGATGGCTGGTGGTAGGGCATTCCACATTTTGGTGGCATAACAGTAGAATGAATTCATCCCCATGTGTGTTCTGAATCTGGGAGCTCCCTCTGGTGTTGAGCCCCGTGGGCTTTCTCACTCTAGTGAAGCAGTTTGACAGGTACATGGGCACTGGTCCCTTGAGTTAGCCTGGCAGATTTGTCTGGTTTCCAGGCTACCCTTGAGCATCTTGAAAACAAGGCCCATTGCAAGTTGCTAGACTCTGTCCTCAACCCTGAGCCATCCCACCCTAGCATAATGAGTAGGTGAGTCCTAGGTGTAAGGTCTAGTAGTAGTCTGATTAGTTTGTTTTGAGAGGTCTGTAGTTTTGTGCCAATTGTAGTGCCTATATATGAGGTGTGTATCTTAGATGTGTAATCTTTAAACCATCTTGACACTAATCTTGATACTTTCTCTGAAATTAACCCTCCTTTTTATTCATTTTTAATTAGAAGTTTCATGTTTTTATTTGGCTACAAACAGTTGAGCTGTATTTACTAGATAATTCAGAGCTATTACTCTTCTTTCCTTGTGATAATAACATTGTCACCCACTCTGATTGAGCAGCAAAGCGACAACAAGCTCATAGCTAGGTACAACAAGCACAAAGCTATAGGTACAACAACCTCCCTCTGCTCGAGTGTTATAAACTATGTATGTCCTGAGGAACTTGGTTTGCATCTCTGTTTGAGACAACCTAACAGCTGCTGTGAATATTTCTTTTCAAAACAATTTTAAGGACTCGATTCCACTCAAGAATGACCTGGAAACCAGCTGGGAGTAACATGATCATCACTAGCATCACTACCATTACTGTTCATGTTTCACCTTGTACTCACAAGATGAAACATGAACACCTTGTACTCACAAGGTGAAACATGAACAGTGATAATAGTGATAGTTTTCAGTATCACGCTTGCCTCTGTTTCTGTTTTCAAAGAGTTCAGCCCTCAGAATGGCTGCATTCCTTTCCTTTATCTTGTAAAAATATTGATTTTAACATTTTTTTTGGTTGCAACTAGCGTTTGAGTATAATGATGCTATCCCGTGCAAGAACATGCAAGCTCTGCCTGGGCCTTCTCCGGCAGAATCACTCCTCACTTTGTTTATCTTTTTACATTTAGCATTCTAGATTCTGTGAAACAACCTGATTTCTCTATCACTTTTATAAAAATCACACTTAAAGTGTCCTTTTTGTTGGAGATGAAGTTTTAAATCAGAATCTGTGAGAGTTACCTCAAGGTGCATCTTAAAAGCTCACTGCTTCCTGTACAGTAGGTGTCATACCATTGAACCTAACCCAAACCCTAACCTCACACTAAAGCCCCATTCAGATATAAGATTTGCAGGCAATGCTGAAAAACACACACACACACACACACACACACACACACACACACACACACACACACACACACACACACACACACACACACACACACACACACACACACACACACACACACACACACACACACACACACACACACACACACACACACACAGACAGACAGACAGACAGACAGACAGACAGACAGACAGACAGACAGACAGACAGACAGACAGACAGACAGACAGACAGACAGACAGACAGACAGACACACACACACACACAGTATAATGGTGTGAGGAAATTAATATTTAAAGTTAAACAATGCGTGCTTACCAAAGGCATACGTTAGAATGTAGTCATGATAACTCAAAGTCTGTAGAAGTACTGCAGTAGTCATTTAGTGCTGGTGGCTAAGTTAACAATATCTCATCTTTTCCTTACTTTACAGCGTCTTTCTGGTTTCTCTCTAATGCACTATCCAAGAAACCAGAGATGCCTCTAAAATCTTTTTTATGTGATCCCTTGTGCCTTAGGCCACATTTTGGTGAGTGGATATAGCTGATAAGGTTTCATGTAGTGTTTGAAACCACTAAAGGTTTATCTTCTGCAACAGCCCCTCTTGAGGGCAATCTGTGTTCTGATTACCAGCTACAGTTTGGTTTCAAGCTGTGTGTAAACTGTAATTATCAAATTTAGTTATGTTAGTTAGTTAGTGCAACCACTCAATATTAAAAATTTCACCGACTCATACAGGTAATTTTTTTTTCTTGTGTGTTCACCCTAAATAGCAGTGGGGAATTAAATACCATACCAATCTGTACTCCCTCGGGTAAATGTGTGAGCGTTTATCTGGTAGAAAACAATCATACAAACACACAGTTCTGCTGAAGGGATAGGAATTGACATACACAGACATACATTTGCACAGATAGACAAGACATCTAATTTGTGTGTCTGTGTACAAACAATGATAAATAGGAACATGCCCTTATTTACAGGCCTATAGCCTACTCTCATAGAATATACTGTATCCACAGAAACAGGCTCGAGTGGGGGAACGCTGGAGTGATTAAGCAAATGTGATCAGCACACGCATGTGCTTGTGTGGGTCATGCAAGTCTGTGTACATACTGTATCCATATACCAATCCCCAAGTAACCAGTGCTTGAAGCTCATTTCCGGGTTCTCTTAAAGGGACACTTCACCCAAAAAAAACTTTGTTTCAATGGATTAGTCACCCCATGGAGACTTGAATTCATGGATATTTTTTTTGTTTTTTGTGACAATAATTTGATGACCGGCAGCGGTTCCGGTAGGAGACACAATGAGTCGTTGTGTCTCCTACCGGAACCGCTGCCTACCGGTCCGCTGGTCATCAAATTATTGTCTTAGGAATGAGACAAAAACTAAAAAATATCCATGAATTCAAGTCTCCATGGGGTGACTAATCCATTGAAACAACGTTTTTTTTGGGGTGAAGTGTCCCTTTAAAGCATGCAGTTCCTATTAATGGCCCAGCAGATGTCGCTATTTCACTGCAGGGCAGTGTTGGCTGTAGAAGAATATACAATAGTACTCTAATGTACTCTCAATAGAAGTAAACAAGGTTTTGGCCAGACTTTACACATGATTTTATTACCTTAGGAATAATTAATTAATTAACACTTTATGTTTTCAGTCTTTTAAAAGTCTTAAAATCATCATGATATGTGTATAGTAAATTATGGTCCCATTAATTTTAGAATGATGGTTTCATTTCGGGACCGGAAGTTCAAAGGTGGCAGATTTCACTTCGCCGAAAAAGTGGCTTCAAAATGGTCTGTAGAAACCAATGGGTCTCCCTTTGTCCATTAATTTTATCTCTCAAGGGTCAACCACATTTTCATGTGGTCAGTGTCTGTTTCGGAGCACTTGTTTGATCCACTAACCACATTGCTATTTTGCACTATCCTCCTCAGTGAAAAGATATTCCAGTGGCAAAGATGAATGTACAAGAACTAATCATCCTCTGAGGTGGCGCCCTATTTGAATGAAACTCCTGTGGCTTCCAATGAAAAAGTAATGTCATGACATGAATAATATATAAACCATATATGGCTTCCCTCCTTATGGCTATGCATATTTGACCGATCTTTCTATTTCTGAGAATGGTGATGTGCACTCAAGGACCTGTGCGTGTGTGTGTGTGTGTGTGTGTGTGTGTGTGTGTGTGTGTGTGTGTGTGTGTGTGTGTGTGTGTGTGTGTGTGTGTGTGTGTGTGTGCGCGCACACGTGCACATACACATGTAGGCTACTCAAACAAGCAATTCAGTTTCACAGTTGCGAGGTGACATTACTTTTCCTAAACAGATTCCCTTTAATATTCTGTTTCTCCAAGAACATCCCAATTTCCCATCAGGGTGTGGCTGGAGATTTGTCATGTCATCTCAAATAACGTGGTGGTTCCAGTCCCAACCCTGTGCAAGGAATCAGTGAAGGGTCTGCTCCAAAGTTTTTCCCATGATCAACGCATGCCTTCATCAATCGTTCCCCATCAACACAGCTGCTCACCCCACCCTGCATGTGACACACACAGTCACATGCACGGACACACATGTATGCTGAGAGATATGTACTGTATACAAGACCATATACACAATAGACACACAACTGAATTAGTATAGGCATTCTATGGATAATAAGGGGTTAACCTTGAACAAATGGCAGCAGAAACTCTTTCAACATCTTTTGTTTCATAAATATGTTAGTAATAACATAGCAAAAGTCCTAAGAAATCACAGTGGTGGAACATATTGAAATATGCTGAAATAGGTGATGTCACAATTTCCTATTGACGGAACACATGTTAAAAAAATATTTAAGCATGTTTTCTTGTCTAATTTCCACACAAAAGGTTTAGTACTGTCCACAATCAACCCAAAACTGTGTTGGATGCAGCACAGTGCTTGTGCAAAAAAAAATCTTCAAGTGCCATTTCTGTATATCATGCATGTTTGTGCACTCGGTTTTCATGTTCATTTCACATTATTATGTGAAGTACTTCTCATGTGATTTTGTTTGCATTTTCTGTATGAAAGTATAATAATAATAATGATAATAATAATAGTAATAATAATAATAATAATAATTATTATTATTACTATAATTATCATCAGACCATTTTGTTTTTGTATTACTAAACCCCAAAATAGGAACCTTTGATTGTTAACTGTAACTGTGTGGTATAAATGTACTGTGGACCACATCCAATATGTCCAATAGTGGCACTATCACTCAAGCTACTTGTCAGATGTCCAGCTTAATATCATGTAGCCATGCCCTCGTCTCCGGTCCTACGCCGAAGAGGCAGGCTTATGCGGGTGGTCCATAGGAAACAGGTGGTAATAATACATCCTCGCCACACTGGTATTCTGTGCTGTTTGCCAAGCCCCACTTCTTCATTGATGATTTGAAGCATTCATCCCCAGTGGGTAGGTGGTTCAGGACGGTCCATTGCCTTCAACTGTGACGGCATCCCCCTCAGATGTAGTGATGGATTTGTGCGGGCCCGGCCGTCTCCCACTCCTGCTTCCAAGATCTCTTCAGCCATGCATTGATAGACAGGTCCTCAGGGATAAAACGGAGCATCTCTTGTGCTTCCTTATTGAAGGGATGGGGGGACTTGAGTCTGCTTGAAGCGCTGCTGTCGTTGTGGTGTCATGCAGGATGTGCCAGTCATGTTTCTAGGCTTTCCTTGCCAGGGCGAGGGTAGCAGCCTCCCGTCGATTGGCTGGTCCGGGTCATCCCGTGAGGACTGGCAGGTTGAACACAGGGGTGGGCTTCAGGCAACCAGCTTTGATGTGGAGGGAGCTGTTGATGGCAGCGTCAACCTTTTTGACATGTGGACTTCGGCACCTGGACGGGGCGCTGCATTTGGCTGCAGAGAAGACCCAGGGCATGCGTGGATATTTGTAGTGTTTTGGCAGTGACTCGCCAAGTCATGCCAGTGAGACCCTTGATGACACCTTGGTCTTAACTTCTTTTAAGTGTTGCTTGAAGGACAGTGTCCTATCTAGATGTGCACTGAGGTGGGACTTGCTCGAATTCCAGGCGCTTGTTGTCAACGAACATGTTTGATTTTGCCAATGCTGAGCTACAGATGCCACCTCCGGAGGTAGGCTACCAGGGTGCCCACGTATTGGTTGAGACTGTCTTCCATCACCTTCAATAATAATTAGGCCTGTTAGATCCCGTGAGAAAAATTTAGTTTTCAGATAGGTGTATTGCATAGGGGTAGGAGGTAGGCTACCAGGGTGCCCACGTATTGGTTGAGACTGTCTTCCATCACCTTCAATAATAATTAGGCCTGTTAGATCCCGTGAGAAAAATTTAGTTTTCAGTTAGGTGTATTGCATAGGGACACCTCACTAATTAGCCAGAACCAGGAATCGAATCTGGGACCGAAGCGAGCTGTCTACCCATTCAGCTGCGGCCACCCTGTTGGTATTTGCTTCCATGTTGGTGATCACAGCATGATGGCTAGGTTGCCCACGTAACTGTATTTTCTTGATGTTGTATACGGTAGGTCATGTAGAGAGACAGATCCGACCGCAATGCCATATGGTCATGTACATATATTTAGTATATACAGTATGTAGTATGTAAAGAGGAGGGGACAGGACATGACTGAGGGGATGCTGGCCTGTAATTATTGGGTTATTGAGATGGGGGGCCAGAGAAGCTCAAGCCCCTGAGACTCTCATGATCACAGTCACAAACATCGATACTCTCTTTCTTCCGTCACCATCCGTCCCCCTTCCTCCACACAACCACAGCTGCTAACTGGAGCCACTGGGGAAACAACCTGAAGTCAGAGGTTGTGCAGCCAATATGCAGTGCATACTGCATACACTACCTCCATGGTATCCAGACTGAAAAATAATTTTTTTCTCTGACATCAACCGACTGCTTTCTTTAATTTGCTGCTTTGTTTTGATTGATTGAATACGTTATTAACAGTTTGCAAAAAGTACAGAGGTACAAGCTAAAACAGGGGTGTCAAACTCATTTTGGGGTTGGGGCCAGATTAATCTGAGTTCCCAGAAGTTTTCGCCAGCTCGGCGAGGAACTTCTGGGCCAGAGCCCTGGTATTTGTGGGCGGGATGTAATTTACGCTCAGAATCTGAGCGGACACGCCTCTTACCGGTCTGAGAGCTGTGCAACTCGTCTAAAAAGTTCGACGAGAGGCAAACAGCAGTACACAACAATGGCGGCCGCAATTTCTCAAGGGGAAATTGCTTCCCGTCGATCCTATTTAGATGCAACACCCAGTGCATGTGGATCTCGCCCCCTTTTCTTCATTGGCTGTTGATTTGAATCACAACGCAGTGGCCGCGCCCCTGCTGTCCAAGCTCCGACGCAATGCCTCCCAGACTAGGGCCAGATTGGTCAAATGGTGACTTGAGGTGGGCCGGAACCAGTTGCGGACGCACATGCGCGCTCACACGCACTCAGACACTGCTACTAACTATGCATATCACTTCCAGGGATTTTTGTGTTATCCTTTTAGCAGCTAAAAGGATAGCACAAAAATCCCTGGTTCATCAAGACATATGAAGACATACAGACATACAATACTATACAAAATCATCAATAGTAGGAGCAGTAAAAGTATATTTACAGAAAAACAGTGAGGGTAATGTCTAGTACAAATTGCACTTGGATGGTGTAGAAGCCCTTATTGTTCTTCCAGATGTTTTTTCAAGAATTTCAGCATGTCAAGGGGGTAGCCTTGGTGCCTTTTCCAGGCAGCTTAAAACAAAGCAATTCGCTTTAATATAATTTCCCCCTTTTGTTCAGCTTTAACAAACTAACCTTGCTAACACAGAGTTAGAGTGGTTGTGCCACTAATTACGACCTCCTTCCTGCACAGGCAATAAATGTGGGTTGATGG
Source organism: Gymnoscopelus braueri (assembly GCF_963280865.1). Classification (NCBI taxonomy): domain Eukaryota; kingdom Metazoa; phylum Chordata; class Actinopteri; order Myctophiformes; family Myctophidae; genus Gymnoscopelus; species Gymnoscopelus braueri. Next base: position 30,218,157 of record NC_137612.1, on the reverse strand, counting down.
TCATTATGAAGTAGGTGTCCTGAAGTATCCAAACACTTCTCCACAACACAATTAATGTGACAGCTAAGGCGAGCCACAAGTAACTGGCCAGTATAGTAAAGGATTGTTCCATTCTGTCTCTGTCTCTGTCTCTGTCTCTGTCTCTGTCTCTGTCTCTGTCTCTGTCTCTCTCTCTCTCTCAATATCTGTATGTATGTCTGTCTGTCTTTCTGTCTGTCTGTCTATCTATCTATCTCTACCTACAGTATCTGTACAGCACATTCTATTTCCACTCCAAACTGCATATTGATTAATTGATTGAGTACTTGCAAATAGTGAATAGTAAAGTGGTATGATTATACAAAATCGTGCTATTTTTTTTGCTAAAAGTATAATTGTTTCCATTGTGGTCCTGTGTATCCAATTCATCGAGACAGATACACTCCATCTTCCTTTATCTCTACTTTATCTAGCAGTCTACTCCTATTCCTTCTCCTCCTTGCGGTGGTTTGTCAGCATTCATTCACCGCACACTTTTTTCATCAGGGAGTGTAGGTGAGCAATGTCTTCTCCACTGCTTGGGTTTTATAGAGAGATTGCCTTGGGTTATTATAAGGCATATGACACAAAGCAATATTGATACACCAAAGATAAGGATCCCTTCTCACTCACTCACACACTCACACACACGCACACGCACACGCACACACACACACACACGCACACACACACACACACACACACACACACACACACACACACACACACACACACACACACACACCGAGCTGTGTGCATCAAATCCAATCTTTCAATCTAGAGTTTCATTATTCTGTCTAAAGGGAATCACATGTTTGGGTTGACTATGCATTATTGTCACTCTCACCAAATCATAAGGTGTTTCACTCTCTCTCTGCCTGTCTGTCTGTTTGTTTGTCCGTCTGTCTGTCTGTCCATCATCCGTCTCTCTCTCTCTCTGCTTGTCTGTCTCTACCAGAGACACATGTGCAACACAGACCATCTGCTATTTATAAGGGTGTGTTTGGGTGGTGCAGAAAAACAGTTTGGTCCAAACCAAAAGCCAAAAGTACAGCCCTGCAGATGCTGATAAGATTAGATCACACATTATTTTCCCAGTTATTCCAGAATGAAACTTAATCTTGAATTTAATCTTTGAATCTGTCTGAATCTATATAAATTCTCCACCAGATATAGGAGTTTTAGCATTTTTGCAATTTTTTTCACACTTAAGCCAAAGGCAAATTTTCCACATTTATATTCTATTCTATTTGGATTGTTTTGTTATTTTTTACTCTATTCTATTCTGTTCTAAATGTGGCTATACTCTTGTGAGGTAGGCAGGCTGATAGAGAAAGAAGCCTTTCCAGACAAGTGAATCGGCACCTACTTTATTCCCTTTTTTAATAGCTTGGTTTATCAGTGGAGTCTGAAAACCAAAGAGCAGAACTGTAGAACTGAGTGTGAGCTGATAGTTGGGTATTTAGACAATGGATTTTTTAGACTATTTACACTATGCTGTCCCATGTCTCTTCTGTTGGTATAATGATTTTGTTTTATGCATCATTCACTAGAGCCTTATATCTAACCTTATCCTTAAAGGCTTCAAGGTTTTCTGTCTCCCTCTCCCAATGGAGACAGGCAATTCCAGTGATATGGCGGCTTACATTTAGTGTCCATTCCGGACGGTGCACCATCTGCTTCAAATGACTTTATTAGTTTTTTCTCATTCAATTTCTTATTGATTTTTCACAAATATATCAAATACACATCACAGACAGAATCAACATAATTGAACCCCAATATCCCCCACCCTTCTCCCTTTACCCTCCTCCCCCCATCCCATCCCTTCCCAACCCTTCCTCCCTCCACCATCCTATTAATTTGAGCATCACAACACATCCATTGCATCATTCAGTCAGAAGATCTTTCAGATCTGCCATTCAATTTGTCCATAGTAAAATAGTTCCCTTGTTGAGCATGGATGATTCTGGTTGAAGACTGGTACAGGTAAGCAATGTCCAAAAAGGGGGGTTCCAGCGTTGGAGTTATTATATAGAGACTATTATATTTTTGGCTGCTGTAAGTCCTACCAGCCTGCGTGACTTTCAGATGTACAAACGGCCGGGCCCATTGGCAGTTGTACTTCCATTAGGTCTGTTATAGTCCCAACCTTTCCCCAGAACTCCAAAATCCCAGGACATTTCCATACAACATGGACAAACGAGCCCAAGGTTCTACAGAATGTGGAATATGAGTCAGGTGCCAATCCCATTTGATGTCTAATTCTGGGTGTTACATATGCCCCAAAACTTCAAATGCATATTGATTATTTGTATTTTTAGAAGCACCAGTTACATTGTCCCAAATAGCATCCCAGTCCAGTTCTTGCTCCAAATCTGTTACATTCCTATCCCAAGCTTTCATTCCTACCGAGCGCATATCGTTCTGAGAGTTTAATTGATCATGTCTATGCCACTATTCGTCTAGGAGCACGCTGGAACCAGCTGGGATGGTCTTTTAACTCTGATCCCCAGGGAACCTTATGGGCCTTACAAGAGGATCTCACTATGAAGTAAAAGAAAAGAGAATGCTTATCAATACCATATATACAGAGATAAGATCTTAAGTTAAGGATATTATCTGACCCATTGAGGTCTTGAAGAGTCCTAATGCCTTTGTCTTCCCTACTCTTATTTGTGAATGGTTTTCCCCCAGACAAAATGGGATTGTTATTCCATATTGGAGAGGATTTACACCACATGCTTTTAAATCCTATGAATTGCTCTGCAGCTCTAAACACTTGTGATAAATGTGAAACAATTGGACCAGAGTAAACCACATTTCCTAGCAGAAATATTCAAATACCTTTATTGATAACAACCAGTAGGTGTCCTACTTGGCATCAGGGTCAAAATGTGTCAATGGCAGAGTAGGGAGAACCTCCAACCACTGCAGAAGTGTTATATTGTATTATCATACTCTATCATAAAGATTGGTTAAAGCAACATTGTATTAGCTTTCATCCTCAAAGAAATCTGTTCCAAATGAGCTTTCTGGTCTACAGCTAATACTACTGAGCAACCCAGATTTCTTTTACAGCAATTTCAGTGAATTGTTCTGAATTTTAGGCCCTTTTATAATTACCACATTACAATGCAGCATCAACTTGCGCGAGGGTTTATTTGACATCTTCTCTCCCTTGTTATTTCCCATATGATGGGAGGTGAATCATTTATTTTTAGTCACCTGAAATCTGCTTTTTCACATACATTATATGCAAATGAGAAGGAGTATAATCAATTATTCATTTAGGTTACAGCAAGCATCTCCCATTTGGAATGTTTGGACTGACTTTGAATGTGGCAATCCAGTCACACAATACCTGTGTGCAAATAATAATAATAATAATGACACCAATTACTGATACGGTACTTGTTATTCTCCAGCACCATATCTATTGGACTGTTCTTTAGATTGTGTTATGCAATGGAAAAGCCAGAGGCTGAATGTTTGCAGAGAAGGCCATAAGAGCCTTTGTCATAGATGGAGGGGAGTCTAATGGTTAAAGCTGTAGCACATAAAAATCAATTCCATATTTAGCCAGGTAACAGAGCCAATGACACACTTGTTTATCGACCCCATGACACTGAAAAAGATGAGGCCATGTGGCTCTGTTCTACCTACAGCATTCCATGCCTCATATGGTGTCTGTGTGAGTGTTTGTTTGTATGAGTGTGTGTGTGTGTGTGTGTGTGTGTGTGTGTGTGTGTGTGTGTGTGTGTGTGTGTGTGTGTGTGTGTGTGTGTGTGTGTGTGTGTGTGTGTGCGCGCGCGCGCACACGCACATGCGTGCGTGCGTGTGTGTGTTATATATATATATATATATATATATATATATATATATATATATATATATATATGCATGCATGCCCTGGGTTAGGGGAGTGATCAAAGGAACGAAAGAGTGATGAGCCTTATTAGCCCTATGGCTGACAACTGTTATTTTGGGAGATCCCAGTGGGATTACAGTAACATTAATGTTAATATATTGTATTAATTAAAAATGCGAATCAAATGCGTTTATCTCATTGCCTTTGTGAATGAAAAAGGCTATGGAAACAGTATGTGATGAACAAGATAATTAGCAGCTAAACTAGTCCTGTCAACTCTCTCTATACGACACTGCAGCACCACCACATTGGGATTCTCTCTCTCTCCCCCCTCTCGATCTTTCTCTAACTCTCTATCTGTCTCTCTCTTTTTTCCCACTGCTTTTGAAGCTGCTCTTCGTTGCCTTTCTCTCTCCCCCTCAGTCACATCTCGGTAGCTTTCCCGGCTGCCCTCACTTCCTTCTCAATATCCATCCCTCTTTCTTCACCGCTCGACTGGTGCTTCCCTTCTGCCCCTTTCAAATTCTTTCCATTTCTCATTGTTCCCTGTAATCCACTGCAAAACAACACTGTTGTTTGTCCTATCGTTTCTCTCTCTCATCCTCCACTACCCATAGAGAGGGAACCACACTGCTGTGAATTGTGAACAGAATCCAAATCAGTTGAGGGTCACCTCCTGCCTCCCCTTCCCTCTCCCTCCCTCTCTCTCTCTCTCTCTCTCTCTCTCTCTCTCTCTCTCTCTCTCTCTCTCTCTCTCAATCTCTCTCTCTGTCTTCCCTCCCTCTCAATGTTCTGCCGGCTCCTGTGCCTCTGTATTGATTGTAAATGCAAACTGTGCACACCCATGCCTCTCAGCCACCCACACCCCTGCAAGACGCTCATTCTACTTCACCAGTTGCTGTCATCATGCAACGCTCCGTTCGTTCTGTGTAATTCCTCTCATCCCTCACTCTTGAATCTCTACTCCCTCCTCGCTAATCCACCACTGGCCCTCTTTCTAGTCCCTTTTCCCCTCTGTGCACCCCTCTTTTATTCTCTTCTCCGTTCCTTCTATTTGTTTCCCTCTCATTTGCTGCCATTAGGCACTGCAGCAAAATGGATGATTTTTGCTTTGAAGTGGCCTCACCCTGCAGAGTGCCTGCATGCACTGCTCGTCAAAATTACAACCACTATATATCCATGAGCTACAAATCTCATTTCACTCTATTCACTTCTACAATGTCTTGAGCAGTGTGTGTAGAGTAGACCACAGTTTTATGTGTCTAAATATTTTATGTGTCACCGGCAATGAATTTACAGTAGTGCAGATTTACGATAATGCACGTGATTTAACCCATAAAGACCGGGAAAGCATCTGTCATTTTAGATTTTAACCACTCTAACATTTGTGTAAATCTTTGAATGTATATATTTTTAAAGCGAACATTTGTAACTCAAATCTTTGCTTCTGGGGATTCTACGAATGTCTTCTAAATCCTAACAGTTTTTTAGAAAAAAACGTATGTTGCTATAATCATTGGTTCTAAAACCTTTTGTGTCAAGGGCCCCCAAAATGATATGAATTGTCTGTCTGTCTGTCTGTCTGTCTGTCTGTCTGTCTGTCTGTCTGTCTGTCTGTCTGTCTGTCTGTCTGTCTGTCTGTCTGTCTGTCTGTCTGTCTGTCTGCACATTCGCTTTGCTGTCCAATCGCCAGAGGGATGCTTGACTCAATAAATAATATGGCTCTCGGCAAGCCAATATACACTGACAGGAGCATGGACACGCACGCACACATGAAAATGAATGTGCATAAAGGCCCACGGTGCAGCACTCAAACAGTGGATGTAATCCTCCCCCGCACCATATGCACCTCTGCACTGCTTGCCTTCATACACCCCCCCCCCCACCCCTCCTCTCCCTCTTGTTTCTGCTTGTCAGAAATGAGTAGGAGGGAAGCCCCTTAGGTTCCCTCCAGCTGTACCGATCGATGAGCTGGTTGAGACACCAAGGTCACCTTGACGCATACTTTACACACGCACGATTGTGCACACAAACACGCACGCACGCACGCACGCACGCACGCACGCACGCACGCACGCACGCACGCACGCACGCACACGCACACGCACACGCACACACACACACACACACACACACACACACACACACACACACATGCAAAACATGCCTAACAAGTGAAGAGGGGGAACCAAAATAGAATGAGACTGAACGCAGGAGGGAGCGATAGAGAGATGCAGCCAGACAGAGGAAGAGGGTGGCAGGGGGAGGTAATGAGACCTGGAGGTGGGGGTATACAGAGAAGGAAGGAGGGCGGCATGAGGAGAAAATGCAACTTGGAAACATGAGTCAGGGTTGAGTGCATGCAGGGGGATCTGTCGACTGTGAGGCGAGAGAGAGAGAGAGAGAGAGAGAGAGAGAGAGAGAGAGAGAGAGAGAGAGAGAGAGAGAGAGAGAGAGAGAGGGGGGGGAGAGCGAGAGACACAGAGAGATAATATACAGAAGTAAGGCATTGGTTTTGAGAAAATGATATCTGTGCTATATCTCAGTGGACCTGATTTTGTTTTGTTTCTTGCTTTCCCGAAGCAGCTAGCAGCATAGCTAGTAAGCAAGGGCAAACATGGAGAAATAAAGGCAGAATAAGATTCAAGATTCAAGCAGTAGGGAAAATGAAGTTAAGTGGGAAAAACTAGATTGATGAAGAAAATGTGACAAAGAAAGAAAGAAATAAACATACACTATAGAAATATTATATAATTATATTAGTTTGTACAACATTAACCAGTTAAACCCTAGCTATATACTTTGTTGACCGGAGTCCGCCACAAAAAAAAAAAAAACTCATAATGACACATTGTAAGCTATTTTTGCCAATTGTTTGCCCCAGAATATTGTTTGTTTGCCGTTTAACGGCGGTTGGCAACAATCTTACTAGAGCATTACCGCCTCGAGGGAGCAGAATCTTCCGTGAAAACCAGGACTGATAACATTGCTTCAGGCTAGCAGGAGTTGGTGGAGGTGGATGTTGTTTACACCCACCAGCCTTTCTTCTCCTCCTCTCTTGCCTTTTCCTCTTGCCCATCTTTTCATGTTCTATTTACTCACAAACACTGCCTGCTGTGTCCCCACCATCATATATCACACATCCATACACACACATACACACACACACACACACACACACACACACACACACACACACACACACACGCGCGCGCACACACGCACACGCACACACACACACACACACACACACACACACACACACACACACACACGATAAGCACTTTGCAGTAGCAGGGAGAAGATAAGGCAGAGAGGGAGAGGAGACTGGAGCGTTTTCACACATTTTTATTTGTCAGATGAGTCACAAGGAGCACCTCGAAGAGTGACAGAACTGATAGGAGTCAGACTGGAGGGGAGGAGGGAATGATGGAGAGAGTGACAGAAAGAGAGAGAGAGAGAGAGGGTGGGGTGGGGGAAATTAAGCAGAATGAATGGCAGGTTGCGTGTGGAGATTTTAAAAAAAGGAACAAGGGGAAAAATAGGGGAAATGGAGAGAATGGGACAAATCAAGAGGAGGAGAGGGAGGGATGGAGGAGAGGGAGGGAGGGAGGGAGGAATAGGCTGTCAGTTGGATTTCTCAGACGTGCCACTTTACAAACCACAGGCGTCATCACCACCGGCCTTCATTTGCAATACTGTCCTCACATTTCTAATGTGAGAAGTACATGTCAAAATCTCAAAGCCCTCTCTCTCTCTCTCTCTCCAAGTTGCTGGAGAATCTCTAGTCTATGTAAAACAATGCATTTTATGCAGGCTAACAAAGCTATGACATGGGGAGCTGTACAGAGCGGTCCTTGAAGATAGCCTACATTAATTTAAGTTGAATGTATAGACCCCTTAACAGACGACGTCACACTGATAAGAACCAGTATGCGCGCGCAGGCCGGTGTGGGTACAAGATATGCTCGGCCTGCTCGGCCATGCGCGGGTCCTTCGCCTGCGACTGACGTCACACACTATGATTGGCTGTACGTCTGAACGATGACGTGGCACATTCTGATTGGCTTGTGGCTTTTTTTCTTTTCAAAACTTTATTGAACACTGTAACAAATCACATTAACTAACTGTTCTTCATATAACAATGTTATGTTGAACGTCTTTTTCCAATGGTAACCTATTTATATCATTGATATATAAAATAAGTTTGAAAAGGGCTTAATGGTGATTATTTAGTGAATAATGGACAATTTGTTTGTTTTAACAGAACGTTTTATTAAATAAGTTTGAAGATGCTTAATGGTGATTATTTAGTGCAGAGGTCTTCAACAGGGGGTCCGCGACCCCTAGGGGACAGGGGGTCCGCGACCCCTAGGGGATAGGGGGTCCGAGACCCCTAGGGGGTCCGCGGAGGTACAGCAGGGGGTCCGCGAAATTGTTTGATTTAAAAAAAAAAAGTATTGACATGTTAAATAAGTTTGATAAGGGCTTAATGGTGATTATTTAGTGAATTATGGACAATTTGTTTGTTTTAACAAAACGTTTTATTAAATAAGTTTGAAGATGCTTAATGGTGATTATTTAGTGCAGAGGTCTTCAACAGGGGGTCCGCGACCCCTAGGGGACAGGGGGTCCGCGACCCCTAGGGGATAGGGGGTCCGAGACCGCAGATGGGACTTATAAGGGCCCAAATGTGTTCTAAGAGCAGCATTCAATTTCATTGGTCCTCGTACCTATTCAATTTCATTGGTCCCCTAAGCGGGGTAGGGGCGGGGTTAGAGGTGGGAGGCGGGTTCAAAGGAATTTTGAACTGTGCAGCGGCAGCCATCTTGTTTCACCCTGCTGCAGCTACTGTTAACTGCATACCTGTCCTCTTCTCTGCTCCTGATAAATAAAACTCCTGCTCCCATAAGGTAAATCTTTTAAACATTAATAGGTTTGATTAAGCTATGGTTTGCTAGCTAACTAACTAAGCAAGGTGCTGATTGTTTTGATTAGCCTAAGCTAAGGTTTTCTAGCTAACTAACTTAGCAAGGTGCTCATTTCAGCTTAGTTAAAAAAGACAAATAAGAGCAATAACAAGACAGAAATTAGCTGTTGGTTTTACACGTGCCACTCTGCCTTGAAATGCAATGTTATTTAATCATTTTCAAACATAGCTAGCAAGCTAATAAGGCAACTTCTGCTACAAGGCAATGCTGTGTCCTAAGAGCAGCAATTTAACTTTGTTCTATGCATACCATCTAAGCTGCCCTGAGAGCAGCATTGACAACGTGCCCCCAGAGCAGCAATTTAACATTGGTCTATGCATATTATTAAAGCTGCTCAGAGAGCAGCATCGACAAAGCAGCAATTTAACATTGGTCTATGCATATCATTTAAGCTGCTCTGAGAGCAGCATTGACAAAGTGCCCCAAGAGCAGCAATTTGATATTGGTCTGTCTATATTATTTAAGCTGCTCTGAGAGCAGCATTGACAACGTGCTCCCTGGGCAGAAATGTAATATTTCTCTATGCATATCATTTAAGCTGCTCTGAGAGCAGCATCGACAAAGCAGCAATTTGACATTGGTCTATGCATATCATTTAAGCCGCTCTGAGGGCAGCATTGACAAAGTGCCTTAAGAGCAGCAATTCAATATTGGTCTATTCATATCATTTAAGCTGCTCTGAGAGCAGCCTTGCCAACATGCCCCCAGAGCAGCAATTTAACATTGGTCTATGCATATTATTAAAGCTGCTCTGAGAGCAGCATCGACAAAGCAGCAATTTAACATTGGTCTATGCATATCAATTAAGCTGCTCTGAGAGCAGCATTGACAAAGTGCCCTAAGAGCAGAAATTCAATATTGGTCTATGCATATCATTTAAGCTGCTCTGAGAGCAGCATCGACAAAGCAGCAATTTAACATTGGTCTTTGCATATCAATTAAGCTGCTCTGAGAGCAGTATTGACAAAGTGCCCCCAGAGCAGCAATTTAACATTGGTCTATGCATATTATTAAAGCTGCTCTGAGAGCAGCATCGACAAAGCAGCAATTTAACATTGGTCTATGAATATCATTTAAGCTGCTCTGAGAGCAGCATTGACAAAGTGCCCCCAGAGCAGCAATTTAACATTGGTCTATGCATATTATCAAAGCTGCTCTGAGAGCAGCCTTGACAAAATGCCCCCAGAGCAGCAATTTAACATTGGTCTATGCATATTATTAAAGCTGCTCTGAGAGCAGCATCGACAAAGCAGCAATTTAACATTGGTCTATGCATATCATTTAAGCTGCTCTGAGAGCAGCATTGACAAAGTGCCCCAAGAGCAGCAATTTGATATTGGTCTGTCTATATTATTTAAGCTGCTCTGAGAGCAGCATCGACAAAGCAGCAATTTGACATTGGTCTATGCATATCATTTAAGCCGCTCTGAGGGCAGCATTGACAAAGTGCCTTAAGAGCAGCAATTCAATATTGGTCTATTCATATCATTTAAGCTGCTCTGAGAGCAGCCTTGACAACATGCCCCCAGAGCAGCAATTTAACATTGGTCTATGCATATTATTAAAGCTGCTCTGAGAGCAGCATCGACAAAGCAGCAATTTAACATTGGTCTATGCATATCATTTAAGCTGCTCTGAGGGCAGCATTGACAAAGTGCCCTAAGAGCAGCAATTCAATATTGGTCTATGCATATCATTTAAGCTGCTCTGAGAGCAGCCTTGACAACATGCCCCCAGAGCAGCAATTTAACATTGGTCTATGCATATTATTAAAGCTGCTCTGAGAGCAGCATCGACAAAGCAGCAATTTAACATTGGTCTATGCATATCATTTAAGCTGCTCTGAGGGCAGCATTGACAAAGTGCCCTAAGAGCAGCAATTCAATATTGGTCTATGCATATCATTTAAGCTGCTCTGAGAGCAGCCTTGACAACATGCCCCCAGAGCAGCAATTTAACATTGGTCTATGCATATTATTAAAGCTGCTCTGAGAGCAGCATCGACAAAGCAGCAATTTAACATTGGTCTATGCATATCATTTAAGCTGCTCTGAGGGCAGCACTGACAAAGTGCCCTAAGAGCAGCAATTCAATATTGGTCTATGTATATCATTTAAGCTGCTCTGAGAGCAGCATCGACAAAGCAGCAATTTAACATTGGTCTATGCATATCATTTAAGCTGCTCTGAGAGCAGCATCGACAAAGCTTTGTTGTCACACTTATGTTCTTTTCTCACTTTAGCTATCTGGATGACTTGGCAGATGCAGGGAGATTGAAGGTCTCCCACTCAGCCTTGACTGATACAGAGGCATTGGAGAAGGGCCTGGGACAGCACATTTCCATTGATGAGGAAGGGATGTGCTCTGTGCCAGCAGAGTCAGACCTCAGCCACAACACAACAGACTGTGCCATCCAAACAGTGGATTTAGTGAAGATGCAGTGTGACTGTAGCTCTTATAACAAAGGCAATGTATGCAAACATGTAGCTTTAGCATGCGCTGAAGCACAGAACAGATGTGTAGATATTGATAAACTTTGTTCTGATGTTGCAAAAAACATGATCATGAACCAACAGTACCATATGGATGGTGACTGCCTCACTGCATATCACAATAATGACAAACCAACATTTGCTTTCACTGGAGAGCCTGCATTTTGAACAGTTACGGACAAAAGTGTGTGTGTTTGCACATCAGTGACTGTTTAAAAATAAGACCTGTCACATGTTCCTATTGCTGAAAGTGAAAATGCAGAAAGTGAAAATGTTTGTCTGCCTACAACTGTGAAATCTCATCATGAGCTTCATTCAATGATAAGAGATCTGCATGATTGGAGTACATCAGAAATGTTCAAGTACAGTAATGAACTGTACACAGTTGTTAAGAGGGCACATACATTAGCCTTCAATAAATGTGGGATTCAGTCACATAAAAGAAAGATCTCTGCACTCCATGCTTACCGCCAGCGAATGGAAATTGCTAAAAAGTGTCTAAAAAAGCTCGTTAAAGGGGAACGCCTATATTGAACCTTGTCAATTGCTCCATCTATCTAATTGAAAACTGAGGCCAATTCTATATAATGTCTTCTAAATCAGCAGTTGTCTAACATTTTGTGCCCAAGACACCCAAACTGATTTGGCCACGGAGCCCCCTTTGAAAATGTTTTGTGCCAGGGATCTCCAAAGGAGTGTAACAAAAAATTGAAAAATGTCTGTGTGTGTGTGTGTGTGTAACTAAGTACATGCACTGAAGTACTGTACTTGAGTAACATTTTGATTTTTGTTTTACTTTTTACTTTGAATAATTTAAATTTACTTCTACTCCACTACACTGACAGACAAATATTGTACTTTTACTCCAGTACAATTACTTAAAGTTGTTACTACTTTGCTACTTTTAGTTACTTTGTAGATTTTGATTACAAATATACATTAACCACTTCATCCCTATGTACATTTTGGTCTTAGCCAATCTACAAGCTCACAATGCGTCATATTGTGATGCATTGTGACCTTATAGATCTGCTATATTTAAAAAAAAGATTTGTATAGAGGGTATGAACATGTATAAAGTGAATGGGAAATGGAGTGGCAAAGTGAGTTTAACATTGGTTAATGCAATCAGACTGTATAAAATCAGGGCTTTTCTGTTTGGATGTATGGGCTGTCAAGGCCAGAAAGTATTTTTTTATTTCTAAAGTTTTGCGACTTAGATGTTTTCGCATAACTTCCGGGTGATAATGTCAATGATTATACCCTGTACACGTTGATACCAATACTTCTGTACTTTTACTCAGGTAAATTCTTTAATTCCGGGCAACTTTTTCCACCGTTGCTGAACACAGATGCTTTCCCGGTTTTAAACCAGCTCTACAGTCATGTCCCCCACTGGATGAGAACATTAGGGTTCAATTAATGTAGTTTCATTATTGTTGGTTAGCTAATGTACAATAAATGATTAAGAATATGATTTGCTGTGATTTGCTGTCATCTGTCTGCTGGAAGATATAAACTGAATAGCACAAAGGCGCCCAGAGCACAAAGGCCCCCAGAGCACTAGAAGGTTACATCTCTGTAACCCGTTTTGATAGAACGCTTGTGTTGTCTAGTTAAGATTTCTTCTTGTTGCCCTGGTCAAATAATGTCCCATGGGTTTATTTTTAACTTTATCTAACGCCTATCCCCAAACAGAACCATAAAATGGTTCCCACTGAACTCATTAAAGTGGTTTTCTTCTTCCCTGTTTTAGGATCCTAATGGTGTCTAATTAAGATTTCTTCTTGTTGCCCAGGTCAACTGATGTCCCATGGGATTCATTTGGTGACGACTTTGAAATGTCCACACAAGGACGATGTTCCTATCTCCTGAACCAGACAACATACAAAGACTGAACTGACTTTTTTTCCTGCCATTATTTCCTACCCCAAAACATTATACTTGGAAGTTTTTTCCAATAGTGTACAGAAGGTGTTAAAATTATGTTTTGTGGCCACACACACCTGTTCATTAAGTATAGAGGGTATGTGCGTGACATCATACCAGGAAGTTAAGCTGAAACACCTACTGCGTGGCAAAAAAAACACTTTCTGGCCCTGACAGCTCATGCATACAAACAAAAAAAACCTTATTTAATGCAGTCTGATTGCATTAAACAACATTAACTCACTTTGCCACTCGATTTGCCATTGACTTTATGCATGCGCATACCCTCTATACCTGGTTTTCAGGTGGGTGGTGACCCAGCTGAACTTAGCCAAAAGGGGAGCTGTACTTGTGTCATTAAAGCTGTGTCTTTTGACTCGGAGGATGAAATAATTAACTCAATGCAATAATTGAAATAATTGACTCAATGCAATGAAACCATTTTATTATAAGGAGCCTATTTACATTAGGTGATTCTACAAATGTCTTCTTCTAAATCCGTATGTTTCTATGTCAGTGGTGCTCAAATATTTTAATGCCAAGGACCTCAAAAATTATATGCATTTGGCCGCCGACCCCCACTGAAAATATGTTGTCTCCACCAGGCCGTAGGCATGAGGGGAGAGTATGTTTTGCACCCTGTTTGACCGTGTGTGTGTCCGTCCGTCCGTCATGTCCGTCTGTGAACACCTAATGTCCAGCACCGTTGGCTCGGCAGCTATGAAACTGTGCACACACACTCCCTGGATGCCAAAGACGAACTTATGCCCCACATTTTCCAGATAAGCCTGTTATAGCGCCACCATGATGCCGATTTCTGCTAAACAATTTGTTTTACGTTGCACACAAATCGGTACACAGTATCTCTATAGTCATGTGACCAACATGGATGTGTCCAATTTCCCATATTCCATCCTGATTGGCTAAGATTGCCTTCCATATTTTGCAAGATTGGTCCGTTTTGACCAAAATGCTTCAAATCACGAACACAGCGTCAGATTTTCATGGCCTACGAAGAAAGGCCACTTGAAAATCTTCATATCTGCATCATGGTGGCGCTATAACAGGCCCATTAGTGTTCTTAGGTATGACTGCACCGATCTGTGTAAAACTTAACAACATTCAATAGAATCCTCCTATTTTCCACACCAATATACATATCCACTTTCAATGTTTTTCTTTGTGATCCTCTGCTACATTCAATGTCTACAAATTACCTACTTAATTCACACTCAGTATAGCAGCAACACTTTCTGCGCTCTGATGAGCACTTTTTCTAGTTTCAGTTATCTTTTTTGGAGCTTCAGTCTTGTTTCCTTGAGAGCCTGCTGGATCATTTCGAACGTGAGGTCAGCCACTTTCGGTCCAAGACCATGTGTGACTTCATCATAAGTCTCCATGTTGATCTTTTTTTTTAATATTTTATTTTTCATTTTAATTTTTCACAAAGTATACATACATACATACAACCCCCCCACAACCCTCCCTCCTCCCCACATACAAATCCACATACATAAAGGACCTCCATGTTGATCTTGAAGACCCTTTGGATCTCCTCCAGGAAACTACTGTAAACACACAAGTTTTGACATCTGAGACCGGTTCATAATACTGTACACACAACACATCAAGGATGTCCTGGGAGCACGTTGTCAATGCTGCTCTCAGAGCAGCTTAAATAATATAGATAGACCAATATCAAATTGCTGCTCTTGGGGCACTTTGTCAATGCTGCTCTCAGAGCAGCTTCGATGATATGCATAGACAATGTTAAATTGCTGCTTTGTCGATGCTGCTCTCAGAGCAGCTTAAATGATTTGCATAGAGCAATATTACATTTCTGCCCTGGGAGCACGTTGTCAATGCTGCTCTTAGAGCAGCTTAAATAATATAGACAGACCAATATCAAATTGCTGCTCTTGGGGCACTTTATCAATGCTGCTCTCAGAGCAGCTTCAATGATATGCATAGACCAATGTTAAATTGCTGCTTTGTCGATGCTGCTCTCAGAGCAGCTTAAATGATATACATAGACCAATATTGACTTGCTGCTCTTAGGGCACTTTGTCAATGCTGCCCTCAGAGCAGCTTAAATGATATGCATAGACCAATGTTAAATTGCTGCTTTGTCGATGCTGCTCTCAGAGCAGCTTTAATAATATGCATAGACCAATGTTAAATTGCTGCTCTGGGGGCATGTTGTCAAGGCTGCTCTCAGAGCAGCTTAAATGATATGAATAGACCAATATTGAATTGCTGCTCTTAAGGCACTTTGTCAATGCTGCCCTCAGAGCAGCTTAAATGATATGCATAGACCAATGTTAAATTGCTGCTTTGTCGATGCTGCTCTCAGAGCAGCTTAAATAATATAGACAGACCAATATCAAATTGCTGCTCTTGGGGCACTTTGTCAATGCTGCTCTCAGAGCAGCTTAAATGATATGCATAGACCAATGTTAAATTGCTGCTTTGTCGATGCTGCTCTCAGAGCAGCTTTAATAATATGCATAGACCAATGTTAAATTGCTGCTCTGGGGGCATGTTGTCAAGGCTGCTCTCAGAGCAGCTTAAATTATATGAATAGACCAATATTGAATTGCTGCTCTTAGGGCACTTTGTCAATGCTGCCCTCAGAGCAGCTTAAATGATATGCATAGACCAATGTTAAATTGCTGCTTTGTCGATGCTGCTCTCAGAGCAGCTTAAATGATATGCATAGAGCAATATTAAATTTCTGCCCTGGGAGCACGTTGTCAATGCTGCTCTCAGAGCAGCTTAAATAATATAGACAGATCAATATCCAATTGCTGCTCTTGGGGCACTTTGTCAATGCTGCTCTCAGAGCAGCTTCAATGATATGAATAGACCAATGTTAAATTGCTGCTTTGTCGATGCTGCTCTCAGAGCAGCTTTAATAATATGCATAGACCAATGTTAAATTGCTGCTCTGGGGGCATTTTGTCAAGGCTGCTCTCAGAGCAGCTTTGATAATATGCATAGACCAATGTTAAATTGCTGCTCTGGGGGCACTTTGTCAATGCTGCTCTCAGAGCAGCTTAAATGATATGAATAGACCAATATTGAATTGCTGCTCTTAGGGCACTTTGTCAATGCTGCCCTCAGAGCAGCTTAAATGATATGCATAGACCAATGTTAAATTGCTGCTTTGTCGATGCTGCTCTCAGAGCAGCTTAAATGATATGCATAGAGCAATATTAAATTTCTGCCCTGGGAGCACGTTGTCAATGCTGCTCTCAGAGCAGCTTAAATAATATAGACAGATCAATATCCAATTGCTGCTCTTGGGGCACTTTGTCAATGCTGCTCTCAGAGCAGCTTCAATGATATGAATAGACCAATGTTAAATTGCTGCTTTGTCGATGCTGCTCTCAGAGCAGCTTTAATAATATGCATAGACCAATGTTAAATTGCTGCTCTGGGGGCATTTTGTCAAGGCTGCTCTCAGAGCAGCTTTGATAATATGCATAGACCAATGTTAAATTGCTGCTCTGGGGGCACTTTGTCAATACTGCTCTCAGAGCAGCTTAAATGATATGCATAGACCAATGTTAAATTGCTGCTTTGTCGATGCTGCTCTCAGAGCAGCTTAAATGATATACATAGACCAATATTGACTTGCTGCTCTTAGGGCACTTTGTCAATGCTGCCCTCAGAGCAGCTTAAATGATATGCATAGACCAATGTTAAATTGCTGCTTTGTCGATGCTGCTCTCAGAGCAGCTTTAATAATATGCATAGACCAATGTTAAATTGCTGCTCTGGGGGCATGTTGTCAAGGCTGCTCTCAGAGCAGCTTAAATGATATGAATAGACCAATATTGAATTGCTGCTCTTAAGGCACTTTGTCAATGCTGCCCTCAGAGCAGCTTAAATGATATGCATAGACCAATGTTAAATTGCTGCTTTGTCGATGCTGCTCTCAGAGCAGCTTAAATAATATAGACAGACCAATATCAAATTGCTGCTCTTGGGGCACTTTGTCAATGCTGCTCTCAGAGCAGCTTAAATGATATGCATAGACCAATGTTAAATTGCTGCTTTGTCGATGCTGCTCTCAGAGCAGCTTTAATAATATGCATAGACCAATGTTAAATTGCTGCTCTGGGGGCATGTTGTCAAGGCTGCTCTCAGAGCAGCTTAAATTATATGAATAGACCAATATTGAATTGCTGCTCTTAGGGCACTTTGTCAATGCTGCCCTCAGAGCAGCTTAAATGATATGCATAGACCAATGTTAAATTGCTGCTTTGTCGATGCTGCTCTCAGAGCAGCTTAAATGATATGCATAGAGCAATATTAAATTTCTGCCCTGGGAGCACGTTGTCAATGCTGCTCTCAGAGCAGCTTAAATAATATAGACAGATCAATATCCAATTGCTGCTCTTGGGGCACTTTGTCAATGCTGCTCTCAGAGCAGCTTCAATGATATGAATAGACCAATGTTAAATTGCTGCTTTGTCGATGCTGCTCTCAGAGCAGCTTTAATAATATGCATAGACCAATGTTAAATTGCTGCTCTGGGGGCATTTTGTCAAGGCTGCTCTCAGAGCAGCTTTGATAATATGCATAGACCAATGTTAAATTGCTGCTCTGGGGGCACTTTGTCAATGCTGCTCTCAGAGCAGCTTAAATGATATGAATAGACCAATATTGAATTGCTGCTCTTAGGGCACTTTGTCAATGCTGCCCTCAGAGCAGCTTAAATGATATGCATAGACCAATGTTAAATTGCTGCTTTGTCGATGCTGCTCTCAGAGCAGCTTAAATGATATGCATAGAGCAATATTACATTTCTGCCCTGGGAGCACGTTGTCAATGCTGCTCTCAGAGCAGCTTAAATAATATAGACAGATCAATATCCAATTGCTGCTCTTGGGGCACTTTGTCAATGCTGCTCTCAGAGCAGCTTCAATGATATGAATAGACCAATGTTAAATTGCTGCTTTGTCGATGCTGCTCTCAGAGCAGCTTTAATAATATGCATAGACCAATGTTAAATTGCTGCTCTGGGGGCATTTTGTCAAGGCTGCTCTCAGAGCAGCTTTGATAATATGCATAGACCAATGTTAAATTGCTGCTCTGGGGGCACTTTGTCAATACTGCTCTCAGAGCAGCTTAAATGATATGCATAGACCAATGTTAAATTGCTGCTTTGTCGATGCTGCTCTCAGAGCAGCTTAAATGATATACATAGACCAATATTGACTTGCTGCTCTTAGGGCACTTTGTCAATGCTGCCCTCAGAGCAGCTTAAATGATATGCATAGACCAATGTTAAATTGCTGCTTTGTCGATGCTGCTCTCAGAGCAGCTTTAATAATATGCATAGACCAATGTTAAATTGCTGCTCTGGGGGCATGTTGTCAAGGCTGCTCTCAGAGCAGCTTAAATGATATGAATAGACCAATATTGAATTGCTGCTCTTAAGGCACTTTGTCAATGCTGCCCTCAGAGCGGCTTAAATGATATGCATAGACCAATGTCAAATTGCTGCTTTGTCGATGCTGCTCTCAGAGCAGCTTAAATAATATAGACAGACCAATATCAAATTGCTGCTCTTGGGGCACTTTGTCAATGCTGCTCTCAGAGCAGCTTAAATGATATGCATAGACCAATGTTAAATTGCTGCTTTGTCGATGCTGCTCTCAGAGCAGCTTTAATAATATGCATAGACCAATGTTAAATTGCTGCTCTGGGGGCATTTTGTCAAGGCTGCTCTCAGAGCAGCTTTGATAATATGCATAGACCAATGTTAAATTGCTGCTCTGGGGGCACTTTGTCAATGCTGCTCTCAGAGCAGCTTAAATGATATTCATAGACCAATGTTAAATTGCTGCTTTGTCGATGCTGCTCTCAGAGCAGCTTTAATAATATGCATAGACCAATGTTAAATTGCTGCTCTGGGGGCACTTTGTCAATACTGCTCTCAGAGCAGCTTAATTGATATGCAAAGACCAATGTTAAATTGCTGCTTTGTCGATGCTGCTCTCAGAGCAGCTTAAATGATATGCATAGACCAATATTGAATTTCTGCTCTTAGGGCACTTTGTCAATGCTGCTCTCAGAGCAGCTTAATTGATATGCATAGACCAATGTTAAATTGCTGCTTTGTCGATGCTGCTCTCAGAGCAGCTTTAATAATATGCATAGACCAATGTTAAATTGCTGCTCTGGGGGCATGTTGGCAAGGCTGCTCTCAGAGCAGCTTAAATGATATGAATAGACCAATATTGAATTGCTGCTCTTAAGGCACTTTGTCAATGCTGCCCTCAGAGCGGCTTAAATGATATGCATAGACCAATGTCAAATTGCTGCTTTGTCGATGCTGCTCTCAGAGCAGCTTAAATGATATGCATAGAGAAATATTACATTTCTGCCCAGGGAGCACATTGTCAATGCTGCTCTCAGAGCAGCTTAAATAATATAGACAGACCAATATCAAATTGCTGCTCTTGGGGCACTTTGTCAATGCTGCTCTCAGAGCAGCTTAAATGATATGCATAGACCAATGTTAAATTGCTGCTTTGTCGATGCTGCTCTCTGAGCAGCTTTAATAATATGCATAGACCAATGTTAAATTGCTGCTCTGGGGGCACGTTGTCAATGCTGCTCTCAGGGCAGCTTAGATGGTATGCATAGAACAAAGTTAAATTGCTGCTCTTAGGACACAGCATTGCCTTGTAGCAGAAGTTGCCTTATTAGCTTGCTAGCTATGTTTGAAAATGATTAAATAACATTGCATTTCAAGGCAGAGTGGCACGTGTAAAACCAACAGCTAATTTCTGTCTTGTTATTGCTCTTATTTGTCTTTTTTAACTAAGCTGAAATGAGCACCTTGCTAAGTTAGTTAGCTAGAAAACCTTAGCTTAGGCTAATCAAAACAATCAGCACCTTGCTTAGTTAGTTAGCTAGCAAACCATAGCTTAATCAAACCTATTAATGTTTAAAAGATTTACCTTATGGGAGCAGGAGTTTTATTTATCAGGAGCAGAGAAGAGGACCAGTAGGCAGTTAACAGTAGCTGCAGCAGGGTGAAACAAGATGGCTGCCGCTGCACAGTTCAAAATTCCTTTGAACCCGCCTCCCACCTCTAACCCCGCCCCTACCCCGCTTAGGGGACCAATGAAATTGAATAGGTACGAGGACCAATGAAATTGAATGCTGCTCTTAGAACACATTTGGGCCCTTATAAGTCCCATCTGCGGTCTCGGACCCCCTATCCCCTAGGGGTCGCGGACCCCCTGTTGAAGACCTCTGCACTAAATAATCACCATTAAGCATCTTCAAACTTATTTAATAAAACGTTTTGTTAAAACAAACAAATTGTCCATAATTCACTAAATAATCACCATTAAGCCCTTATCAAACTTATTTAACATGTCAATACTTTTTTTTTTTAAATCAAACAATTTCGCGGACCCCCTGCTGTACCTCCGCGGACCCCCTAGGGGTCTCGGACCCCCTATCCCCTAGGGGTCGCGGACCCCCTGTCCCCTAGGGGTCGCGGACCCCCTGTTGAAGACCTCTGCACTAAATAATCACCATTAAGCATCTTCAAACTTATTTAATAAAACGTTCTGTTAAAACAAACAAATTGTCCATTATTCACTAAATAATCACCATTAAGCCCTTTTCAAACTTATTTTATATATCAATGATATAAATAGGTTACCATTGGAAAAAGACGTTCAACATAACATTGTTATATGAAGAACAGTTAGTTAGTGTGATTTGTTACAGTGTTCAATAAACTTTTGAAAAGAAAAAAAGCCACAAGCCAATCAGAATGTGCCACGTCATCGTTCAGACGTACAGCCAATCATAGTGTGTGACGTCGGTAGCAAGCGCAGGACCCCGTGCATTTCATGTAGCCGAGCATATCCTGCACCCACACCGGCACCAAATGAAACCCATTCTGTCATGTCTCGCTAGGACGTGCCTCACTAGCCAACACACAAGAGGAGGTTGAATGAACTGAAACCAGTGCACGCCGAAACAAAATGTTGGGAATTGATTGCATAAAGCAATCACCTGTGCGTCCAGTCTCAATGTTGTTAAACAAATAATTGGTCTATAACATTGAGTACCCATTTTTTTTTTTACAAATCACTTTCAACTTCCATTGTTGTCTCATAAAAGTGCTTTGATGCCAGATCTTGAAATATTTATCAGTCTGCTACCTCCACTGAGCTCAGTTTGAGTGAAATTAAGTCAATAAACGATGTACAGTATTCCTTTTACCCCATGCTAACCTTTTGGTCACCATGAGCATCTTCTGCACAATTGGTCAGAGCAGCAAGAATGGACAGACATCCCCACCATGTGGCAAGTAGGTAAATTTCAACATTCTGTTTTAATACTTCATGTGCATGTTTACATTACTGTCTCAGTGTTCACCTAATGAAAAATAACAGCAGGTCAGACAAACATGTATAAATCTACGTTTCTTTATCCATCTGCTTGTTCTTCATCACAGGAATGCAATATCATAACAGACTTTAGAGACGTTCAATTATAACTTTATAACAACTAATGATAAAGGAAAACTGTGGATCAGGCACAAGCAACAGTTACTACTATTCAATATATCGTGATTGACAGTAATACTTGTGCTATCCACAGGCACAGGTCTATCCTCAGGGCAACAGACAAGAGAGACAAAAATCAATAGTAGCTGTCACCCTTCAGGTCTGGTTGTCAAGATAACGGATCGCTGGCAGGTGAGAGTGTAGCGCTGCATGGGGATTGGTTTGGTGTTATGTCAGTCTATCATTAATCTCTCAAGACAGATTCAGAGCTCCGCAGCTGAATCTGTAGGCAACTACTGTTACAGCGTGTAGAGTTTGCTGTTAGTAGGAATGAAAAAAAAAGACGAAGAAGGAGGGCTGAAAGCGAGTGAACGGGCCGACATCCGGACTCTACATGCAATCGCGTGCGGTGCCCCCAGAGGCAAATTCAAAGCTTTTTTCTTTCTTTTTTCCCCCTTTTTTTTGCCGATGGGTTGCCAGATTGGTCTATCATCTACAGCAGCGGTTCCCAACCTTTTCTGGATCATGGACCCATTTCGAAATCTCGATAGCGTTCGCAGCCCACACATCTGATCATGTATCACATGGCTGCCGTGTTAAGTGGTCAGATGGGTGGGCCACGTGCATTTTCAGAGCATTGTGTATTTTTAATGATCAATCAATCAATTGTGGTCTGTCTTGGATCAATGGAACTAACATAGTAAGTATACTTTAAGTTCCTATTTATCGGTATCACAATGACATTTCTTTTCAAGGTTTTAACAAAAAAATACCATGACATGTTCTTTTATTTTATATTAAGGTTATATTATCATTAAAATACTTGTGTCTTGACAATTACTTGGGGGGCCACTTTCAATATCCTCACAATATCCTCACAATATCATTTTGGGCCACATTTAGATTTTCATTCAATAGTCTCTATTTAGAAAATTCCACACTTGATTTATTTTATTTTTTTTACAGTTTGAAGACTGGATCAAAGTTTGCATTTAATGGGTATCAGGAGCTGTCGACTTCATGTCAAGTTGGGCTGCACTGTCGTGGTTGCATGGTTGTCAGGTTAGATTAGAAGTGGTTCTGTTTGCAGCAGTGCCTGTCTAACCACTTTCAAACTGGCATCCCTATTTTGGACATGTCAATATACTGTAGGCAGGAAAAAAAAACGTTACAGATTTTAAATGTAAAAATTAGCATCTACAAGCTCACAAAACATCATGATGTGACACGTAGTGAGCTTTTTGTGGGATCACCTATTTTCACACTGATATTTTTCATATAGGGCTAATAAGTGGTTAAATTGAAAGATCATTTTAATAGATATAACGTAGTTTAGAATCTCTCAGACATCAGTTGACACCAGCTGTCACTGTTGACATTCATATTTCATAATCAATATCCCCATGGGAACAATACATTCCAGAACCTTCCTGGGCTATAACTACTATATCACTGATAAAAGTCAAGTGGTTCCGTTATTCCTGTGAAGCAGCAGGCCTATTACTGCTAAACGTAGTGGCTACATCATCTTTCTCACCACTTTTGGGTCCTTTTCAGTTGTATCTCACCAGGTCCCTCTCATTTTAAACAATGACAATTGTATAACCAAGACCACATACCTCTCTGTACGTAACGTACCCCCATACATTAATCCATTAAGACCGGGAACGCATCTGTGTCATTTTAAGATTTCTTTGGCTTTTCAAAAATAGCAGATCTACTGTACACACTCATAGCGCGGCACTCGGTCCCGCACTATGAGCTTGTGTATCTGCTATTTTTGAATAGCCAAAGAGATCTTAAAAATGACAGAGATGCGTTCCCAGATTGAATGGGTTAATGGTAAACCAAATTCAGCAAAATGTCTGTTAAACTCTTCCATGACTCTAGCTCAGGGGTCTTCAATGTTTTCAGGCTAAGGACCCCCTAGCCGAGAGAGAGAGATGAAGCAGGGACCCCCTCCTCTATATCGTATAAAATTGTGTTTCAGATTCAACTTTTTTTGTTTACGTGGTCTGCTCATTTTTTTTTACCTCTTACGCCTCTTTGCCAAAAATAGCCGATCTACAAGCTCACAACGCCTCGCAGCGCGAGGCGTTGTGAGCTTGTAGATCTGCTAGTTTTGGCTAAAGTTCTCCTCAGAAAATGGATGCCAGGGTTCAAGTGCGGTAAAATAAAAAATCCTATCACACAAATATTTGGCGGACCCCCTGTAGTAACTCTGAGGACCCCCTAGGGGTCCCGGACCCCCTGTTGAAGACCACCTGCTCTAGCTGATTCATTAGAACCAGCTTCATACTAATTGAACAAAAAACTAAAACTAAACAAAAGAAAAACCTTCATTCACAGCAATCTTCTCTTTAGGTCTTAAGGTAAAGGTCAACATTTTTTTTTCTCTTTTTAATTTTCCAGAATATTATTTTCAGTTCTATCTCTACTTTATTGTGAGCATTGCTGAGGCTTGTTCTCAGTGTCCTCCTCCTATAGGCAGACGCGGCAGGCAGGTGTAAGCGCTGGCATACAGGTTGATGTTCAGTGCAGGGTTGCCGTCCAGCCGGATGTCCTCCAGGTTGCGGCGTATGTAGTTACGGTCGTTCTGGTTGCAGAAGGTGTCAACGTGAAGACTCTGGATGTTGTTGCTCTGAGAGACAGAGACAGGGAGGGTGGGGGGATGGTGTTATAGAAGCACATGGAGCGAGGAAAAAGAGAGTGGGGGGTGGTGTGTGTGTGTGTGTGTGTGCGTGCGTGCGTGTGTTGGGGGGGGGGGGGGGGATTTGTGCAAGGGCACAGAGTGGCCAGCAGTTGCAGGGTGTTAGAAGGAGATAAAGGGGAAGAGAGATAGACAGACAGGGAGACAAGAAAGACAGAGCACTCAAAGGATCACGCTGGAAATAAGCTCTCATGCTTTTTTTTGTGTTTTATCCCTTTGAGAGATATGTACAAATTATGTTCATGTATATGATTTTTTTGTCAATAAATACATCAATCAATCAAAAGCATAAATCAAATAAGGCAGGGGGAAGAAGGAGAGATGTACAGTACATGCATGAGGCATATACTGTAGCATGACACCAGATGCTTGATTTCCAGCCAAATATATTTTAACGTAATGTATGATTTTAGAATTAGAAAGGTTACTTCTCTTGGCCCCAGTATTCTTCTGGGCTCATGGGCCCAGAAGCCCACTGAATGATTATGTCTATGCACGGCTGTACAGTATCCAGGCTACGAGTGCAACAGTTAATCAAACAAATTGATTTAATCGATAAAAAAATAATATATCAATCATCGATCACCTAAAAATTATAATAATAATAATAATTTTAATGCTCATTATAATATGGTAATATTTTTCACAGTTCAGAAACCCGCCTACCAGTGACATCATTGATGGGTAATTCAAGCTAATAGAAACTGCAGGCTTTCTATTCCTGGAAAGTTAGCATGCTTTAATAGCTAACTTTCCAGACTTTAAAAGCCATTGTTCTCACATTAATACAAAATAAAATAAAAACAATTTAAATCTGGTTTGAAATGACCAAACGTGCCTAACGATGATGTCACTGGTAGGCAGGTTTCTGAAGGGTCCACAGCCCCTCCTCTGAGCCACAGAGTGAGGAGACAAAATTGAAATAGTGATTGAATGAATAATCACTAAGAAAATAATCAATAGTTGCAGCCCTAATCCAGGAAAATGTTCATACCTGCAAGTGTAGCACCCGTAGGCTCTCTGGCAGTGGTACGGGAACATAATCCAGCTGATTGTTAGACAAATAGAGGAATTCCAGCTGGCTCATATCCTGTTCAAGGGACAATAAACAAAAGAGGGGGAAATGCGTCAATACATCTACCAGCCAGAAGAGGGGGCTCTATCTCCATTTTATGTCTCCTCTCTGCAGTGTCATGAAAGGGGAATAGAACTCTTCACATTAAATGAAACAATATAACTATATATTTTTAAATGGCCTAAATTTTGTTAAATATTCTCGTTTTGGACCATATAAATAAAAGTACAAAATAGTCTCCTTTATAGTTTCCTTGAATAACTTATGTGACATGCATTTGTTATAGTATCCTGTATCCATAAAAGCATCATTGGGTACTCCAGCAAAGTCACTGACTGTGAAGACGGAAGTAGAGAAATTGCAGCCTATACTGTACATAGAATCTACTGCATAGATTATTTAGAATCCAAAACATAAATCTAAATGCTTTAGATCCAAAACACAGTAGCCTACATGTTCGCAAATGTATTTTAAATATGTTTTGGCGAACGGTATTTTCTATAATATTTTGTTGTGGCATTTTTTGTACACTTTGAAACATAGTGTGTGACATATTCCCTGTTTAAGAATAGAGTAGGCTACAGTGACTTATCATGTGATAAGAATGAGTCATAGCCTAGATGATGTTGAGTCCCCTCGTCTTTCTCAATTTGTAGTCTATTTCTGCCTAATTGAATGTTCTTTCAGTGCTTTCCCTGCTTTCCAAGAACATGACAGTCCTCCTTGTTTCTGGAATAGAAACCATCATAATGATTCAGAAGAGGCATAAATTGCTAGTCTT
The DNA here is from genome assembly GCF_963280865.1 of Gymnoscopelus braueri. Lineage (NCBI taxonomy): Eukaryota > Metazoa > Chordata > Actinopteri > Myctophiformes > Myctophidae > Gymnoscopelus > Gymnoscopelus braueri. The sequence continues at coordinate 30,191,741 of NC_137612.1, read as the reverse complement.
AGGCCGGAGGGTATATAGAGACTTTAACTGGATTTCCATAGAAAGTAAAATCCCCAGTGTTAATTCAAATCTGAGTGTGTGAAAATGCACATAAATAGACCTATAACATTCTTATAGACATGCTCTGTAAGATTTACGCTGTAACACAATTTTTCCTCTTTCTGCCTCTCTCTCTCTCTCTCTCTCTCTCTCTCTCTCTCTCTCTCTCTCTCTCTCTCTCTCTCTCTCTCTCTCTCTCTCTCTCTCTCTCTCTCTCTCTCTCTCCCCCTCTCTCTCCCAAAATTGCACACACATCCACACAAGTGCTCACGTTACATTTGGACATAATTCTGTCATACACTTGGCAGAAAAAAAACTAGTGCTGTAAAGCCGACGATGACAGCAACAGGCTAGATGAAGACAAATGTCCAGAATAACCATATCCCTACAGTATAGTAAATATTGTTTGTATATGTGGTGAAATATTACTAAGCATCAAGGGATGCTGGGGCAGGCTGTAGATTGGGAGATGTAAAAAGATAGACCAGCCCATACAGGCCCATCAAACATACTGGAGTTGTGCCAAGGTGTGGTTTTACTTAAAGGAGTTGTTCACCCAAAAAATTACTTATTTTCTATCAATTACACAACCCATGAAGCATTGAATTCGTGGAAATATTTTTGTTTTTATCGCATTCCTAAGCCAATAATTTGATTTCCTGTGGAGAGATGCTAATGTATCCCGTAGGAGACTCAAAGGAGTCTCTTTGAGTCTCCTAGCGGAAATACACCCGGTGTGATTGATAGAAAATAAGTCATATTTTGGGTGAACTATTCCTTTAAGTAAAAGTAGCATTACCACAATATAAAAATACTGTTGCAAGTAAAAGTCATGTATTAAAAATTTGACTTGAGTAAAAGTATAAAGGTATTGGCATCAAAATGTACTTATAGTAATAAATTAAAGTACTCATAATTGTAAAAGTATTTTGAAAATAGCTGAGCTTGTGGATCAGCTATTTTCAGTATTGTACAAAATAGGGCTCAAGTAGTTAATACATGTTTTGTAATGATAATCTAAATCTGCAAACTAAACTAGTAACTAAAGCTGTACACCACATGGCTTTCTTATTTAATGCATATAGTTTATGAAGTGAGACCTGCAAAACCCGTTTCATTATTGTATTAAAAGCTGTATTTATTAACCACAGTTAATTTACTTCTGACCATACTCAAAGTATTTTCCTATAAAGTTAAACTGCTGTCTGAGATTCTTCAGGCCTGACAGCTTGAAAGCTTAGAAAACAGAAAAATCGCTAGTGCAGAGCCCTGAGGTACCTAGTATAGGGTTTAAGTGTTTAATGATTCAGTGATGTTTAAAGGGGAGCTGTCACAAAGCTCTCAAAAGTTGGCATGTGGGTCCATCAGGAGCTCTGTTGTGTTAGCATTACATTACATTACATTACATTACATTACAGTCATTTAGCAGACGCTTTTATCCAAAGCGACTTACAATAAGTGCATTCAACATAGGTAGGGAATGAAACTACTAATCCCCAGAAGTCCTAAGTGCATTTTCTGCTAAAACAAGCAACTAAGAGTATACCTAGCGCTAAGGTAAAAGTGCAATACATCAGCTACCTACTTTCTTAAACAGATGATACAAATAGCAAAATCAAATGAGCAAGAGCTAAAACAAATAAGTGTATGGACTAAACAAGATCCAATAAAACAATACAATAATAAAACAAGAGTTCGTACAACTAGTTAACAACATGAAGCATTGAATTCGTGGAAATATTTTAGTTTTTATCGCATTCCTAAGCCAATAATTTGATTTCCTGTGGAGAGATGCTAATGTATCCCCGTAGGAGACTCAAAGGAGTCTCTTTGAGTCTCCTAGCGGAAATACACCCGGTGTGATTGATAGAAAATAAGTCATATTTTGGGTGAACTATTCCTTTAAGTAAAAGTAGCATTACCACAATATAAAAATACTGTTGCAAGTAAAAGTCATGTATTAAAAATTTGACTTGAGTAAAAGTATAAAGGTATTGGCATCAAAATGTACTTATAGTAATAAATTAAAGTACTCATCATTTTAAAAGTATTTTGAAAATAGCTGAGCTTGTAGATCAGCTATTTTCAGTATTGTACAAAATAGGGCTCAAGTAGTTAATACATGTTTTGTAATGATAATCTAAATCTGCAAACTAAACTAGTAACTAAAGCTGTACACCACATGGCTTTCTTATTTAATGCATATAGTTTATGAAGTGAGACCTGCAAAACCCGTTTCATTATTGTATTAAAAGCTGTATTTATTAAGCACAGTTAATTTACTTCTGACCATACTCAAAGTATTTTCCTATAAAGTTAAACTGCTGTCTGAGATTCTTCAGGCCTGACAGCTTGAAAGCTTAGAAAACAGAAAACTCGCTAGTGTAGAGCCCTGAGGTACCTAGTATAGGGTTTAAGTGTTTAATGATTCAGTGATGTTTAAAGGGGAGCTGTCACAAAGCTCTCAAAAGTTGGCATGTGGGTCCATCAGGAGCTCTGTTGTGTTAGCATTAGGGGAGTTCATTAGGGGAGTTCATTCCACCACTGTGGGGCCAGAACAGAAAAAAGTCGTGACCGTGTAGATTGGCCAGAAGGACCCTTGAGCGACGAGGCAATCAGTCGCCCCGAGGTGGCAGACCGCAGTGGTCGGGCAGGGGTGTAAGCATCGACCATAGCCCGGGGGTAAGAAGGAGCTGTTCCTTTCACTGCCCTATAGGCTAGCACCAGGGTTTTAAACTGGATGCGAGCCGCTACGGGGAGCCAGTGTAGAGAACGGAGCATCTTTCCACATATCCTGTGCCAGGTATACTTGGCAGCAGTGGTGGGAAGTACTAACCACATTTACTCAAGTACTCTACTTAAGTACAGTTTTGAGGTACTTTTACTTTACTTGAGTATTTCTATTTTCAATACTTTATACTCTTATACTCCACTACATCTCAGAGGCAAATATTGTACTTTTTACTGAACTACAGTTATTTGACAACCATATTTTAATATATATATATATAAATATAATTTATTATTGTTTTTGGATTCTTTGGAACAGTGGGTGTATCATCTTATGGAGTGTTTCATCTCTCCCCATCCATTTGTGGAGTGTGCTCCTTGGGGAAAAGTAAGCAGTAAGCCCTGCTATGCCAGGGTTAATTGATCTGTGGGTGTTTTCAGTTGGCTCTGGGCTAAACACACACCACACCAGAGAGAATGCCAGCAGAGAGAGAGAGTTGGCTCAGTGGTGCAAAGTTATAAAGGACACTTACCACAGACAGACAGTATGAAAACGGCGCTATGGCAATTATGACTAATGGACAGCCCCCATGAAAATGACATAGGCTATCGTAAATATACCACTGCACTGGCAACCTCAAACTGCTTACATTACATATTATTCAGATAGACTACCAGGGCCGGATCTAGGCATGGGCAAGAGTCCTGACTGCCCCCCCAAAAAAAATCTTAAAAAAAAAAAAAAACATTGTGAAAGTTACATTTATGTCATGATATGAAATGTGAGCTTACCATAATCAAAATAATCCTTAATCATATTCCATCATGTATCATTGCACAATTCAAATAATCCTCTGCCCTGATTTTCTATGGGCAGTGTTGCCAGATATTGCGAGAGAAAGAAGCCTAGGAAAACAAGCCCAAAAGAACAATAGGAAGCAGTATTACACAAACAGCCGGCAAAAACTGGAAAAAAAACGTAAAATGTTTTCGAAGCAGCCCCCCCAGCATTTATTAATGCCCCCCCAGTTAATAATTTCTGTATCCGGGCCTGTAGACTACGGTGAATCTCATACTCACACAAGAGGATTTGCGACCCTACTCACATACAGCCTGGATAATAATAACAATGGTTTGTCTTTTCATATAGTCCAGATTGTGTCCAGTGACTCAAAGCCCTGTCCCTGCAGGACACTGCAAAAGCTAGGAATCTGAGGAGTTTGCTGTCCTTGACCTGGTCCCTGAAGAAGATGTGATAATGCAAGTCCAGGAACTGGGAACATCCTCTCTAGTGACGTAACAAGCCGGCATCGGGCAACCCCCAACAACGCACAGCCCATCTTGCTTAACCAGAATGAGGGAAAAGAAAGGGCTATGCATAGATCTAATAACTTATCAATGGAAGAAGGAATGCACTTGACAAAATCTGGTGTCACTGCACCACAACGAGATGAAAAACATTAGGCTAATGGTGATGCTGCACCACAGAGCAGATGAAAACATTATTGGTGATGCCTCACCACACAACAGATGAAAAACTGTGCTTATGACAATGCACCCGACAACAGATGAAAAACGTTATTGGTGATAGCACACCATGACACAGACAGACAACATTCCTATGTCTGCAGTCTCTGCACTGACTTTTAAAAACAAAACACAAGAGTGATGACTTTAAATAGAAAGATGCTCCACATACTTAAATCATAGCTATAGGTGCACTTTCAAGGCTTTTTAAATTCAAGAATCTTGAATGCCTGTCAGGATGCACGCAAGCTGACACAAATAGACAACAATTAATGTGCTCCGCGAACACTATAAAACATGAGCATACCTGATGGATATTATGGCAAGTCCAGAGAGAGAGAGAGAGAGAGAGAGAGAGAGAGAGAGAGAGAGAGAGAGAGAGAGAGAGAGAGATGGCTCAGTCCCTTTGAGCTCCTCGGATTTAATCCTCTTCAATTTAGAAAAGGAATGTTCAGCAGATGCCACTGGAACCTATGCAGACTTCAAATAAATTGGCAGTGGTGCAGTTGTTCTGAACAATCAGTAAATTTGTTGGCTCTTGGACTGTTTTCACTTTTGAATTAGTTTTTCTTAACCAACCATGTAATGACAATAGTTGCATCGGACATGCAAACGTTATGTCATCTTTGTAAATATCCACCAGTTGGGTGATGGATATTTTGTCGTCTGTATCTCCTTTCTTTTTGAAGGAATTCAAAAGATTTTAAAGCTTGGCTTTCTCTTTCGGGTTGCTTCTCTTCATTTGCACTTCTATGTTTGTACATCTCCATTTTCTCCCTCACTAGGTAAGCAGCGTAAGGTACTGTTTTGTCATGCAGGATGCATATTAGTTTCCGCCTGTCGTCTGGTGTCACCAGCAACCACTGCTCTTAGCAAGTGTCTTGCTCAAAAATATGTTGTGACATACTACAGAATCAAGTTAACCCTAACCCATTAAGACCGGGAAAGCATCTGTCATTCTTGATTTTAACCACTTTAACCATTATCTTATACTTTGGCTATTCAAAAATAGCAGATATACAAGCTTCGAGTTACAGGCAAACTTTTGAAACTCAAATCTTTGCTTCTGGGGATTCTACAAATGTCTTCTAAATGTTCTTTGAAAAAAACGTATCTTGCTATACTGTAATCAGCAGTTCTCAAACTTTTCCATGTCAAGGGCCCCCCACAATGATATGTATTTGGCCGCGGAGGACCCCCATCTCAAAATATGCTGTTCCAGGGACCCCCCCCCCCAGAAGCAAAGATTTGAGTAAACATTTTTTGCTTTAAAAATATATATATTCAAAGATTTGCACACATTTTCACGATTTAAAAAAAATAGGAGATCTACAAGCTCATAGCCGCGAGCTTGTATATCTGCTTTTTTGAATAGCCAAAGTATAAAATAATGGTTAAAGTGGTTACACAGATGCGTTCCCGGTTTTAATGTGTTCACTTCAAGGGCCCATTTACAGTGTTAAGCAGCCCGTGGTGTTTTGTTGTTTGTTAGTTTTTTTCTGACGGCATGGGGGAGGCCCCAACTGTCACGGGCCTCAGTGCAGTGCAACAGCATTGCGTGCATTACATCGCTACAGCAGCAATCACCATATGGGGGGGATTGTATCATTTGTGTATACAAGCCTGAGAGCAGCAATTAATCGTGAGTGATGCCCTAATATGAACTTCTCGTTCTGATTAGGGCCCCGGGTGTGTAATCCATCTCCATTGTTCTGTTGGGACACGGCCAGTTGAAAAGGAGATTGGAGAGGAGGGGAGAGGAGAGCGATCAGTGCAGTGTGTGCTGATGGGACTGGAGTGCTGGTGGAGAGGATCTTTGATTGTGCTTGTGCAGGGTCAGACTGGGGAACAAAAATCAGCCCAGGAATTTAAATGACCATAACATTTTCATATCTCTTTCCCTCTCACTCCATATTTCTCCAAAGGACATTACTTGTGTAGATCCCATAAGCTGGACGGACAGCTTGACTCTGGCACATTAAGCCTACCATTTGTCCATGTTGGAATATAAGACATAATGTTGGCTGAACAAGGGATATCAAAACATATGTATTTCACTGTTTATGTCAGCACCACCAGAGCCCTGTATGAGTGCAGAGCCACAACTGAAAGCCATCCAAAAGAGCCAATGTCTATTACAGTCAGATGCTTTCCTTAATGCTTCACCGTACAAGGCTCCAAACACGATAAAGAAATCACAGTTGGCTAGTTTTCACCTTACGAAAGACGCACAAATTAATGCTGTTGGCAGAGAGGGTTTAAAAAAGCACTTCACACTAGCCACTACACTATCACACTATCATTACCTGAAGTGATATTGCAGCTATATGCGTCATGTCATATTTTAACGTGGAGTACAGTGATATGAACCCTTTGTTAATCTCCCTGAATCCCATATAGACGCCACCTTCTTTCATCCAGGGTCGTCCCCCCCCCCCCCTCCCCACCCAGCTAGCTATTTATGACTAAGTGTATAGGGCTTAAATGGTCCATAATATTTTATCTCCCGTGTTTTTTTTTCTTCCATATCACAGTATTTACCTTGAACCCCTCGGGATGTATACCACCACTGATCAGCCTGTTGTTGCGTACATCAATGAATGTCATGGTGATTGGCAGTTCAGGTAGGGCCTGCAGGTTGTTATCAGCCAATAGTATTTCCTGGAGCTGTGGCAGGGGACGGAACACATCCTCGTCCATTTCTGAAATCTGATTCCCAGTCAGATCAATGCGTTTCAAATTATCTGAAAGATAAAATATTTTCCATTTTCAAAGGAAGCCAGCAACATTAAGATACAAAACCATGCCTGGTGTATGTAGCTGCTACAAAATCTATAAGGCTACAGTACAATCCAAGTTGAAGTGTTGTTTAACATCGAAGTCGGCGACAGATATGCCGCTTCGCAACTTTTGTACTTTGTGTGAACGCAGCATAAGACCAGTTTTTGTTAATTGCTATTCATTTTGTACAAACATGGTGTTTTGTCCAGACTATTAAAAAGAAACCCACATTAACAGAAGTTTCCATTCCATTCCATCCGTTTCAATTATTTTGACTAAATGTTAAAAAAAAAAAGAAATTCCACCAAACATTCCCCACAATTGTCTTCAAAGAGCAACAAGCTCACAACACTTCATTGTGACGCACTGTGAGCTTTTATTTTGGCATTTCTATTCTTATATTTGTCGTACAACGATATATACAGTATGTGGCTTAAGTGGATAAGGTCTTACTGAGGTTGATGAAGTCTGTGTTCTTGATGTGTCGGATCTTGTTGAAGCGTGCGTAGAAATGGGTGGTGTCTTTGGGCAGGGGAGGGACCTGCTCCAGATCGTTGTCATCACAGTACACACTGCCCCTCACACACACACATAGCAGACATGCAGGCATACCTGTGCGTGCACACACACATACACACACTGAATAAAAATCAATGGAAATGGTGCATGAACTTGTCTCTAAAGGTCACTGAACTCACCACTCAAAAAACTCACTAACATGTCTGTTTTGTGAGTGTATGGACCATGTATGCTGCAAATGCTCTCTCTGCTCTGACTCACCTAAGCCAGTTTCGGGGCCAAAAAGACCTGGTCCCATGAAGTCCAAGGTGACAGGTGCGGGAGGCAGGGTGGGGCGGGGAGGAAGGGTCACCTCTTCCTCGTACTCATCAGGGATCTTGTCAGCCGGTGGGATCATCTCGGGTGCAGGTGGCTCCACTGTACCCACCTCGATCTGCTCTTTCCCGGGCAGGCGCACACGGTTACAGTTCTTTATTAGGCTTTTCTTTCCCATATATCAGTGGTTTTCAATACCTTTTCATATCAAGGACCATTATTTATTCTGCATTTGAGCCACGGACCATAGCCATTTGACTCTGTATTATTTTCCTGTACTCCCCCCTATCTCACCTCTTGATCCAGATCATCGTAGTCATAGCTTTCTCCATAGTTGTTGAGGTCTAGGTTCTCCCAGTCCGTCTCTCCGGTTAGGTCATAGTTCTCCAGGTCAAGGGCCTCATCATCAGACCCTGGATCTCCTTGAGGAGCCCCTATGCTGGGGTAAGGGCTCAGACAGAACAACGCCAGAGTGACAGTGACAGACTGCAGCAACATCGTCTGGTCAGTTATGGGAATGACCTGCAGGAAGCAGAGAAATGTTGTGTTGTTGTTCATTTTTAGACTTGACAACCCAAATGGTGCTCAGTGCTTTATTTTACTTGAATGAAGACATATTTGAACCCCTACAAGGCTATAATTCATTGGACAGTAGAATATCTAACTCATAGTTCTACGTTAGCATTTTTTATTATTTGTATGTGTAAACAGACCATGCTACCAAATTTGTACTTGTCGCTGCATGGCGGCGTAACGCGCTACAAAAGATACATTTTGTTTGACCATTTTCACTCCCGTTCTCTCTCCCCTTCCTGCTCCTGTCCGTAAATGGAAGAAAACATAATTATCATTGCCGACCGTTACCCAGTTCCCTGTGATATTTACGCCTAACCCTTTCTAGTTTTCTTTTATGTAGTTTGGCTTGAGCAACACTTCAGTGGCCACTCTGCAGCAATGTAGCTGGCCTTGCGGCTGGTCGTTAACTTTTATTGCCGCAAGTGTGAACACGTGGAGGAGGTCCAATTAGCCAATACTGTTAACCACACAAGGCCAGATGAGACATTTATCATACAAAAATTATATTTTGTAATCAGAAGCATTCATTCAAATAATAAACCAAATAAGTTTACAATAATAATAATAATAATAATAATGGTAATAATAATAATAATAATAATAATAATAATAATAATAATAATAATAATAAGACTGAAGCAGAGAAGCAGTCCACTCAGTGGAGTGGGCGGAGTCTATGGTCTGGAGCCAGGCTACAAATACCATGCATTCAGCAGCATTCGGCCTCCACTTGAGGAGCAGCTCTTGCGCCTGTCCCACTTCTTGACTTGAAGTTGAAGTTAAATAAGTAGTGACCACTCTTCATTTAGGCCTAATGGCTAAACTGAATTTAGAGAGTAAATGTAATATGGAAGATGGCGCCGTTGGGAGGGGGGCAACGTGTTGGGATCTCTGCAAATAACTGTGTGTGTTATGGAGCACGCCCCCCCCTCCCCCCACAGTGCATTTATTCGTATATCTGTATAATGTGGAAATAAAATCTCTTGAATCTTGAATCTAGTAAGCTTCCCTCCTTATATATATTTTTATAGTCACCTCCCCTTTCCCCCAATCTACCAGAATGTCAAGTTTGCAGGAGAATTGTGGTTTGCATAATGACATAAGGACATGCAATCGCATATAATCCATGTTTTTTTTATCGGCTGGCAGCTTTCTGTTAAGAGATACGTTTACAATGATCGATGGTTTGCTTATTAGACTAATGTTTTTTAGTTTTTTATAGAAACTGTCTTTTATTGCAGCTAACAGCTCACAAAAGCACTTCATACAGACCAACTCAACATGCACAGGAAAATGGGAAAGGGGATGCTTACAACAACAATTACACATCTTGGTCAGGGATTCATGAATGCCAAGGAAACATACATGCCATTATGTAATTTTATCCATTTGATCATCATTAGCTGATTAGCTAGCCTAAACGCTAGGAAGGGGGATTGGCGTGGTTCGATATGTCAAACAAAGCTGAGGGGGGTGACACAAACATAAATATTAATCATGATTAAAGGGATATTCCACTGCGCCTCAAGCAGAAATCAGGCTCATCCGGTGTGTCTCAGGAGCGGACAAATATAACTGAATAAAGAAGGCGCTGGAGCAACAGGGACGATTGGAGCCTTTTTATTTTAATAACAGGGTGCAAAGCACAGACAAAAAACACATCGTTTCAATGTCCTACCCTGACCTGATGAAGATGTAACCTGACATCGAAACGCTGTCGTTTTTGCTCCAGCGCCTTCTTTTATTCATAAATATTAATCATATCAGAAAAAAGGAAATTCATTTTATCAGCCTGACGGAAGCATATCCCCATTGGCAATAAAAAATCAGAAGGGGGATATCTAAAGCAGAGCCCCCCCCCAGGAAATCGAACTCTGTGGATAGGAAATGGGTGTTGTTCTGTGTGTAGAGACCATGTGGTTTTTACAACTATGTGGACTCGGGCTTTTCCTCTCCCCATTTTACATCTCAAATGTAGCTCTAAACATGACTTGCTTCGTTCAGCTAAATTATTTGCACGAGTAACTCTTAACTGAAAACAGCTGTATTGTCTTGTAACAAACAGACACAAACATGCACTTCCACAGCTGCAGTCTCGTACATGCACAAACATATTCACACACACACACACGCGCGCACACACACACACACGCACACGCACACGCACACGCACACGCACACGCACACACACACACACAAAGTATTTCCAAGAAACAATAAAATTGTCTTGTTTTGTCATTGTGCCCATAATACAATGGCAGTGCGCCCTACTGCATTTTTGCAGATGAAGATATATATTGAGAAACCACCTGTCTGAAGGGGACATTTCTCACACAAGTTCAGCCAAAACATGCTCTTCAAAGACGTGTGTCAGAAGGACTTCCACATGCACAACTTTCAAGTTGATATTGCAGTACCATATACGTCTAAAGAAAGAAAAGAAATATTACCTGTGAAAAGCATACTGTAATCAGTTGTCTTACAACTTTGTCAGAAGAAAAGAAAAAAAGACAGTCCGGATTGCCCCAGAAAGTAACATGATTTTGATGTTATAAGATTAGGTAATTTTCTAAAATAACTCATGGGCCTTAGTTAGCCAAATTTGAGTTAATGAGTTCCCAATTACTAATTGTTAATGGTTTGTCCCACCTGTTATAAAAAGGAGGCTCCTGGTAAAGTGCTTGGTTGAGCTTAGGCTACAGGCTAAGTAACAACACCAAGGGAGAGCTGCCAGGGCCTTCATGGAAGGCATATAGCCTGATTTTCAGTTATCTTAAGTTCTTGGTTTGTTGTATTTTCTTAGTTAGCTTTCAAGTGCTCACTTCCTTCCCCTATATTTTTGGAACGTTATTTTTGGCCATGTAAATTTTGTCAAGTTTGTCGTCTCATCTTTGCCTAAGCGCACTGTTAATAATGCTCTGACTTTTATTGGTGTCTGTGAAGGTAAATAAATACCAAAAAACCCTGCATTCCTGGACTGGTCCGATTTTTGGAGCCGTGGCCGCTCGGGCAACTTTACATGTGGTGTCAGAAGAAAAGAAAAAAAGGCAGTCCGGAATGCCTCAGAAGCAGATGCCACCACAGCAGCAGCAAGCAGTGCTCTCTGAGGAAGAGGGTGCCACAGGGGGAGCTGACAAGGAAGGCTTCCAGCCCACAGCACAGTGTGCACGACCACTTCCCAGGAGGCAACTTGTTCCAACCTGGCCAGAATGTTCGAATCCTGCAGGCACTTCCAGATGGTGAAGGAGAGGGAGCCGGAGAAGGAGCGACTGGAGCAGAAGCTCAGCGTCCTAAACCATCATATCACCCAGCGCCGGTTCAACAGTGAGGGAGCCAGGGCGCAGCCGAGGACGCCTGCTGGGGTGGCGAGGACTTTCGGTGGCAGCGACAGGGCAGCAGCAGGGTCGGCAGCAGCACCCATGCCAGTAGGAGAACAAAGAGGGTGGGTGGAAGGACGGCTACACTCAGCTTTCCAGAATCACCATGTGGTTCATGGCAATGCAGCCATATTTGTGGTCCATTTCAAGTGTCAGAACCGTTCAGGGGCCTTCCTTTCCTGGACCCCACAGGGGGGCGTTTTCATAAGAGGGGGGAGGGGGGAATGTCACGGGGCAGCCCGTGCCCTATAGACATTAATGGGACACTGCAAACACTCATAAGCTACACAGCTGCTTCCTATTAATTGAGGACCATCAAACCGGTTGGGAGGTGACTATTTTAGTAGCATCAGTGTTGAATGTTTTCATGGGTACATATGCATTGTTGAACATTGAAGGACTGCAAATATTTTAAACATGCTTATTTATTGAAACTGTACAATGTTTACATGGATTGAAGGTCACCTGTGCCTCCTCCTCTCTGCAGTGCTGGCAATCCTGTTAATTGGAAGGTGCCAAGTACTGTGGAGGAGGAGGGGTGTTTGGTTTCATGGGTTAAGGTAAATGTTGTTTTTGATGTCTTGTGAATGTTTGGGGCCCCAGAAAGTAATATGATTTTGATGTTAAAAGATTGTGTAATTTTCTAAAATAACTCATGGGCCTTAGTTAGCCAAATTTGAGTTAATGATTTGCCAATTACTAATTGTTAATGGTCTCCCACCTGTTATAAAAGGGAGGCTCCAGGTGAAGACTTCGGTTGAGCTTAGGCTACAGGCTAAGTAACAACACCAAGGGAGAGCTGCCAGGGCCTTCATGGAAGGCATAGCCTGATTTTCAGTGCTCACTTCCTTTCCCTATATTTTTGGAACGTTATTTTTGGCAATTTTTTTTGGGGCAAGTTTGTTGTCTCGTCTTTGCCTAGGCGCACTGTTACTTTTATTGGTGTCTGTGAAGGTAAATAAACACCCCAAAAAACTGCATTCCTGGACTGGTCCGATTTTTGGAGCCTTGGCCGCTCGGGCAACTTTACACTCTCATTCACATACCCTGTACAGCTTTGAGGTGCAGTGGGTAGTGTAAATGTTGGCCATGACTGAGCTTAGTGAATTAGTACACGTATACTACTGTAGATGCCAAACTGCACTGCCTGGCTTTTCTCTCTCATATGTGTTCTGACACACAATAACATTAAACACCTGCAAACATTCCCACACGTTCACATTCAACAGTACATGAAAAATGCACTCATACTTCAGCCTGCTTAATATCTTTGTCTACAGTACCTGAGATGAGCGCCTGAGATTATGCACACATGTCATGTTCCTGGCTTTTGTTATTTGCCTGTCAACTGGTGTAATGTTACCTTTAAAAGTCCTAAAAAATAAGAAATTGGGGGAAAATGTAATGGCCTACATTCTGTGTCAACCTTCATTATAATTATCTAATAATCATCTACAACTGGAGAAAAGCTATCCAAGCTATTCAAGCAAGGCTGAATGTGAAGTGCCTGCCTGTGGTCACAAGTGGTTATACTAGACTTTGAACTGTTACGTTATACAAACTGTGTTATGTCTTATAATGCATTTTTATTATAATGCATTATAGAATCGACCTAAGTAAAGTGTTACAGTTTTGTTCCCATAGTAATATGATTAACACAGAGCTTATGCTCTCATATGCATATTGCTTGGTTGTCTGCAGAGTTTCTTTCTAAATGGCTATAAATTAATTCAAGGTTACAACAGCCAGAGTCTGTGTTGTTATTACATTATATGTCTTCATATAATGTCTTCACATATAATGTACATAATACAAAAAAAGACACTCGCTCTAATAAAATAAAATGTTATTTGTTAATTATAAATTAATGGCACTTCAGCTCTGTTGGCCTTCATCAGGTGAGACTGGCTGTCTACCGTATATACCATAATGTATAATTAATAAAAAATAATATATATTTTTAAAGGAGCTGGTTTGGTGCCTTTTTCTGTAAATGACCACACATCCCAGACTACTGAATTTGAAACTTCCTACATTTCTTCCAACATAGACAAGCCATTCTGTGGTGTTTGCTAAGCTCTTCAGATCAGTTGGGGGGCAGGGTCCTATCCTATAGCCCCTGTTACTGGGCCAAAGGAACAATTGTTGGTTTTTCGGTAAGAATGACAGTGCAATGTTTGGTGTTAAAGATGACATGAGTGTGTGACTTTGGGTTCTACACTACCAGTGGTATTTCTCTATAATGGAGCAGGCCAACAAGAGTCTGGAATTAGGACTCTTGAAAGCTGCTTTCAGGTCTGGGCTTTGTGACGACCTACACTGGTTATTAATGACATCTGCAATGTTCATTAATGTTTCATTCCATTGATACAAATATGCACGTCCTCAGCACCTGTATCTGTACGTCTGAAGCCATGTGATAAGTGCAAATGTCTTCTAGGCACAAGCCTACTTTCTCCATAACTAAATTATTCAAAGGAAAGCCTCTATAGTTATTCACCACCACAACATATAATACATGAGCTAAAGCTTTATTGCAAGGTTTTGCTTTCATTGTGTGAACGGTCCAGTGTTCTAACATAAGCCCTTTGCATAGAGAATGATTTTGTAATTCTAGTAGGCTAATGGTGTCCAGTGCAAGTAACTGAACCGACAATACAAGTATTTGAATACTGCGTCATTTAATGCAGGTAAGATTGTCAAGGCATCTATGTGTGTTCGTGTGTAATTTAATGTTATTGATTTTTTATGGTAATTCTCCTTTTGTATTTATTCTGTTGCATATTGCTCACAGGACAATGCATAACTATGTACAACAATATTTACTTCATACTCTCAATGTCTAATCTCTGTAATTCAGGGGTAAGGGATACACTTTATTATCCCTAAGGGATAAAGCTACAGTAATCACAAAAAACAGCAACAGCATGAGAAGCATTTGACCCATGCAGTGCCAGACTGTTTCTTGACCTTCTTCACATAAAAAAATCTTAAACATAACATAGACATCTGACTATAACATTGACAACATGACGTCTGTCATAAAAGCCCACAGTCCATATATCCGGGTCGTTTTCAACTCCAAAAAGCATGTGCTAAACATCCATCATGACACGGTACTTACTGAATTTCTGTGTAATGTCTCAGGTGTCCTAGTGGTGTTCCTTTCCCTGCTGTTCTGCTTTCAGCTCTTCTTTTTTTTTCAGGGACTTCTGAGACTGGCCCCAGTGCAGGAATGAACCCCTGCAGCACTTCTACAGTACACTTCATAGAGAAGGAGGTCATTGCGAGAGGGAGGGGGTGAGAGGGGAGGTTAAGAAGGGCAATGAGAAAAGGAAAGGGTGGGGGTTGGGGGGGTACAGGTCATTTCAGTTGACGTGTACTCAGCTGTTGCATGTGCACACAGTAATGTAGATGCTAAGAAGACAGAGAGAGAGAGAGAGAACATTTATGCAATGCTGGTGAGACAAGAAAACCCCAGATGGAGGGGAACTTTGCTTTATCAGACGGCTTTCCTTAATAACAGAGTGCTGGTTTGTTTCTGTTTACTGCGCTATTCAGTGGTCGTCTCCCATAATTAGTCTCCGTAGCTGAATGCGGTTTGCTGTTGAATTAATAATACATTGGAAGAAAGAGTAGTTATCGCTCCCCAAAAAAGGTGACACAAACTGGGACTTTAGGAAAATATGTTTTGTTTTTGGGCTAAGTAGCTGTACAGTGGGTTTATGTACAGCAAACCAGTCATTGGAAAATAAACCCAGACTCAATGTTGCAGGACCTGCATACATTCCTATATCACCACGATATGAAGATGATGCCATCAATATGACTCCTACTGACTTCATAGCCTCCAAGTGCTATGATAATGCAGTACTGTATGCATTACGTGCTCTCACAACGGCTCCTCGCTATTTGAGTCGCATACTGACAGATCGTCACATAAATCATCACATCCTCAACAAAACATGCGATGTACCGTCATGTCAAAAACGCATGACGCATTGTCCCGACTCATCAGGCGTTTGACGCAAAGGGTGTGAGTGTTGTGTGGGAAGGTGATGGTGGGTAAGCATGGCTTGTGAATGCTTTTATTTTCTTTATTAAGGTTCTGGCAACAGATATGGGCTATTGTATGCTTCCATATATGTATTTTATGTATTTTCTAATATGTATTCCTATGCAAGACTACATATGGCTGTGCTTTAAATATGCTTTATTTCAACTTCTGAAATTGCACTCACCATAAATCAAGTGGGTTTGACAAACACTTTGCCCCATTAAATGGGGTTCTTGTATAAAACGTTTGAGAACCCCTCATTTAGATCCTACAACAAAGCAATTTGTAAAACCTGTCATGACTCAGCATAGCCGGTGCTGAATAGCCTTCTCATAATGCCATTGATTTGAGTCACTGTTTATACACAGAAGAACAATGGGCTTCTGTCCAGGGATTGTCAAGGAAGGCTCCAGCCACATGGAGCTTTACTGTATGTTCCCCTGCCAGGTTCCATTTGCTGTGGGATTGGGGTATCCATGCCTCTGCTTTTGATATTAACCCTCTGGTCATTCATCTCCAGTGAGGATATTTTATCCCTGCTTCTGGTCTGAATTAAATACATGCATTTCCTTTCAGGAAATGTAGACATTCTACTATGTTTGATATCACCATTTAACAATTTACTACATTTAAAAAAAAGCATGCTAAGAAAACTAACCCCTAAAAATCTAATCCTGCTCGCCTCATTACCATGCACTAGTAATCGTTTTATATTTTCATTTTTGCTTTCACTTCAGGAACACTGAACAAGATAATTGTGTTACTGGACTCACAGCCCCAGAGACACATGCAGGCAGGCAAGAATGAAGGCCTTTGCCACATGGGAAGATTGGAATTCACCATGGTGTGCTTCACTGTGTTAGAGAGGGAGAAAGGGGTAGAGAGAGAATTATATGAACACGTCCAAGATTAAGTATGGTAATTCTCTACATAGAATATTGTTCTGATTTCCTTTTTTTACATAATGAAAACCAACTTCCTTAGCTGGGAGACGTGCACATTTTTGTCTCCACCAGGCCGAAAGGCATGGCGAGAGTATGTTTTGCCCCCTGTCCGTCCGTCCGTGTGTCATTCTGTCTGTGTACAGCTAATCTCCAGCACCGTTGGCTTGATCGCAGCTAAACTGTGCACACACACTCCCTGGATGCCAGAGCAGAACCTCTGCCACAAATCTTTCTCATGGGCCTTTATAGCGCTACCAGGAGGCCAATTTGTGCAAAACTATTTTTTTGACAGTACTCCTACAGATTTTATCCAAACATCACGCAAATCGGTACACAGTATCTCTATAGTTTAAACAAACATTAACAAAACCTGTCCTTCAGATTTTTCATTCCATCCTGATTGGCTAAAATTGGCTTCCAAAGTTTGCAGGAGTGCTCCGTTTAGAACAAAATGCCTCAAATCATGAGGCAATTTCCGTGAAATTTTGCACGCACATTCCCACTAGGCCGAGGAAGAAATGCCACTTTTTTCAAATCAGCCTCATGGAGGCGCTATAACAGGCCGATTCGTGTTATTACCTATAACTGCACCGATCTGTGTAAAACTTTGTATGCGCACTCCCTAGAGGCCAAGGAAAAACCATTGCCCTGCATTTTTCACATCTGCCTTTTATAGCGCCACCAGGAGGCCGACTTATGTAAAACAGCCTTCAGATGTTATCCATATTTTATGCAAATCGGTACACATGATCTCTATAGTCATGTGATTAAGACGTATCTGTTTGATTTTTCATATTCCATCCTGATTGGCTAAGATTGACATCTAAAGTTTGCAGGAGTGGCCCGTTTTGAACAAAAGGCCGCAAATCATGTACGCAGCACCCGATTATGGTGAAACTTTGCACACACATTCGCACTACGTTGAGGAACACATGCCACCCTTTTAACATTGCCCTATTATAGCGCCACCAGGAGGCCAATTTTTCAACACTTTTCTTTATATTCTTCTTTATATTACTCCTACAAATTTTGTCCAAACATCATGCAAATCGGTACACATTATCTTTATAGTCAATTGATCAAGATGGTTTTGTCAGATTTTTCATATTCCATCCTGATTGGCGAATTCTGAACATTGCTGGCCCACAATAACCTACCTGACCTGTGCTCCGAGGAGCACTTTTTAACTAATCATGAGTTTTGTTGTGTTTGCACCTTTTTGACGGATTTGTTTGCGCCTGATGCCTTGACGACACATTGAGGTTAGACAACACACTGAGTATTTGGGCATAGCTGCATTGGGAACTCCTTATATGGTTATGGCCGAGTCATGGCGACATGAGGTGTCAGAGGTTTATATTCCTCCCTTTAGCCACTTTTAATATAGGATTAGAAGGTTAATCTATTCGTAGTTTTTACTAAAGTAGAGGTTCATTATCATCATCATCATCATCATCATCATTATTATTATTATTATTGCTAAAGCTGCAGGTGTAATCATAATAAATAAGACATGTGAAAAAATGTGTAGAACATGAATCAACACATGGAGGACAGTATGCAAGTGTGTGTACATGGACTTTGCAGATGTACACATGTGCTTACTCATTTAGTTAGGCCTTTGCATTCCTTGGGGAACGCGATGAGCATTTTCCACCCGTCTGTCTTGAGCCAGCTTTACCAAGCACGTCCATTGTCCTCAACCACCTGCTCTGTGCTCCTTCTCCAGCATCACATCATGTAGCATGTTTTACTGTGCTTCTTTCTGGGAGTGTGTGGGGTTACAGTAAGTGCCTTTCCCAGCTGCTCAAGGAAAAGCCTCCTCTTGTTCCATCTATTATCAAGCATCCAGCTAGGGTCGTTGATCTAGTTACGTATAACAAAGGCATTGTATGAGGACACATCTATGGAAGGTGACGGGGCTAGCGGCCAGTCATCCTCCTGCAGCTGTAAATTCCAATCACCATGTCCAGGTTGTTGTGGTTGCAGTCCAGAATGATGGCTGGCTTCCTGTCCTCATGATCACAGATCTCAGCTGTTTTGTACAGCGTGCTAAGGAGGACCACATTCTTGTTCCTCTTTGAGAGGTACTGTAAGAAACTGGTGGTAGGCTTGATGGCAAACTTTGATGAGTAGGCTCTCTCCTTGTTGCAAGGAGCAGTATTACAGCCTGATTTAATTCCTTTACACACCGGAGGCATGATGAATAAATGATGCAAAAATCTCTGGCGAGTATCAAGACTATTCATATATAGTTGATGCATTATTCATACAGGTTGGTCTTTATTCGCGGTGACAAATTGATCTTGTTGTGTTGCTATATCGCCACATAATATTTGTGTTCTGTGTAGATGTACTCATGACACTAATTACAGTCTGAAAAAACAAAAATAAAACAAAAACATTAAACTACAGTTCGGAGAGTCAGGACGTCTGGAGGTGCACAAGTTCTGAGAAAAAGTTCTGAGACATCCCATCAGAGGTTCGGAATGACGTCAATTTGAAGTTATATCCCCACCCTTTCCGAAGAAAAGTTCAGACGTCGGAAGAAGCATGTACTGGGCTTAAGTACTCAAGCTTAACTGTGCCATACCATGGTGATGTTCCTCTGCAGGGACTGCTGGCTGAGTTCATAAGCAGTGAAGATATGTCACATGACATGTGACATTTTGCCCCCTAAAATTTTGCCTCCACTGGAAGTCTACACACGGAAGCCGTGCTGCCGTGTGTAGACTTGCATCTTCCGTCAAAGCCCACCTATATCTTGATGCAGTGGCGGAGCGTCCGGGTAGGCCAGGTAGGCGGCCGCCTACGGGCCCGGGACTCCGGGTGCCCGGGCCGTCAGATCACATGGACCTTTATTTTATTAGAATTAGACGCACTTTGCGTGCTCCGCCTCTCCGCCTCTCCGCGGCTGCCTCTCAGAAACTTTCCCAGAGATTCACCAGCTTACATGGAACTGCAAATATATTCGAGGCACCCCAATACACTGTTGGAAGCTCACCCTAACCCTAAAACCGAACCCGCAAATTTTCACGGGCTGGGCACACACGCACGCGCGTGCGCGCGGGGGGGGGGGGCCTGATCAGTGTGCCGTGCCTACCGCCAGGCTTTCAGTTGTTCCGCCACTGTCTTGATGCCATACTTCGCTGGCTTGCTGTGCATACCGTATATTGCCGGAAAGAACACCGACCAACCCGATTACAAAGCGATTACTATTAGTAATTAGTATCTGTGTCATAGAAAGCAATCACATAAATCAGCAATACGTGATAGAAATGAACTGTGATTATCACAGATATGAAAACAAATATATACCTCTTAATGGAACTAGTTGCTCATCCACTGTAACTTCATGCTCGCTCGCTCGCTCGTTCCAAATTGGTCATCTCCAGGATAATTGTTTCTATGGCTGGTGTGATGAACATGTTGAGCTGATGTCCCTGCATGGCATCAACAACAGCATCTCTTTTGGGCCCTGTGATCATTTTGTGTGGCCATCCTGACCTGGATTGTCACATGGTGACAAGGACCATAATATGGTCCTTATGTGTTTTTGCTGCATGGACAAAAATGTCTCTCTTTCAGCTTGGGGGATTTCTTCTGACATCTGAAGATACTCAATTGTGCTTTGGGTTGTATACTTCTCCATCTTCTTCTGCAGATACCTACTCTTCTAATTTTATGTATTTATTTTTGTGGAAATTTGGAATGATCCCCTTATGAATGATCCCCTTATTGACATTTATAGCTTGACTGCCTTCCCCATTGTACATATTTTTTGTTTTGATTGTATTTCTGTATTGTTGTATTGTGCTTTCTGCTTTGGCAATGTAAACGTATGTTTTCTCATGCCAATAAAGCCCTTTGAATTGAATTGAATTGAATAGTAAACAATTCTTGAAAGAAATGTTTGAAGTTTTTTTTATTTATACTGTACACTGAAATGTTTTTTACTTTGTCTGTGAACTTGTGTCATCTGTGTGGGGATGGGGGAACATGTTGCACATTTGTCTGAGTTTAATCAGCAGCACATGCTGTAGGCTCAAGTTCTCATTGTGTGTGTGTGTGTGTGTGTGTGTGTGTGTGTGTGTGTGTGTGTGTGTGTGTGTGTGTGTGTGTGTGTGTGTGTGTGTGTGTGAAATTGATCATTCATAAAAATATTCATAAAGCTTATTCTGACAATATAGAACGTCACCAAACCCGGTACTATTTTTATTTATATTTCATTAAAAAAAAAATATTAGGAGAAAACCCGGACTGGAACCGCAGATCTGGATCCAGATCTTGAAATAGTAAATAAAGTTGACATTTGTATAAAAATAAAATAAAACAGTACTGGGTTTGGTGATGTTCTATATTGCAGAATCAGCTTTGTTTGCATTTGTTCTAGCCAATGGAGAAATACATGTTGATTTCTTGCCCACCTTCGGAGTTACATCATGGCAAGATAACTACACAACCCAAACCTCAAGTGTTCTTGCCCTTTAATACGATGTATCAATTTATGGGTCCTTGTCGACATGAGAATGTTTGAGAACCACTGCTCTAATGTGTTCCATACGTTAAAGCTACAATCTGTAAGTTGTGAACCCTGGTATCTCGCCTGGGAGACCAAATTTCAATCGCTCTTTCAAGATAGAATCCCTACATGGCGATATCGGGCTTATGAGCTTCAGGCAGTACTACTGGTTGACATACCAATAGGTGTCCTGTATACCTGACACCACCATGGTCTAAATACCTCAATGGAAGAGTAGGGAGACCACCCCCAACTAAGTTATATTCTATTTACATACTTTACCATACAGATTAGTTAAAATAACATTTTATTCATTAAAATAAGTTCTGGATTGCAGCTTTAACAGTTTGAACCCATTTCAAAACAACATTCCCACAGCCTCAATCTGTACTGCCACAACACACCATATCCAAATTTATGCTCTCCACAAGCACTTTGAGGTTGGTTAGCGGTCTTTATCTTAAACAGGACCATTTGTCTGCTTAACGGCCCCCAACATCATCGCTCAGATTTGTTTAACCACATGAATCCTAGCATCCCTAACTCACAATGCAATGTGTTGCAATGCATGTTCATGCGCCATGAACTTGTAGATCAGCCAATATATATATATATATTCGGTTTAACCTGTCTCTCCAAGAACACAATCCTGAAATATTGGCATATTTTGACATCAGATCCAGCTCTCACCCAACATTTAAAGGATCCACCCCTTTTTGTCTATAAAAGAGGACCAAATTTACGGGACAAACAGATTAGAGCCAACATATTGCCACATTTGCCACATTCAAAACAGACTTTTCTGGCCCCCCGTAAACCAGGAAATTACCCCTGTGGCAACTGTGCTCAGTGCCATAACATTTTTGCCACAAACATTTTTAGACATCCTAGAACAGGGAAAACATTTCCAGTAAGGGGTTTTATCACATGTAACACAAAAACAATTTTATTTGTTAAAATGCCCATGTGACAGAATCTACTGTATATTGGCAAAACCATCTGGCCCCTGAAACAAAGGATCAGTGAAAATAAAAGTTCAATAAGAATAAAATAAAAGAAACAAATACAAATGTTGAAAAGAACTACCCTGTAGCCTGTCATTTCAATCACTCACACATCCCATCTCTTCCCTTAGCTTCCAGGGCATAGAGCAGAGGCCGATCTACACCAGACTTTTCAAAGCGAGGTATGCGTGGTGCGTACAGCGCGTTTGTTTAGATCCAAGTGATTATCAATGATAGCGGCTACACCAGGCGCGCGGATACGCGAGTCCCCCATACGCAGACTTTTAAAATAGGACTGAATCTAAAAGTGCGCGTGTGCGTATATGCACGTGTGTGCGTGTGTGCGAAAATTCTCTGGTGTGTTTGAGGGGGGGGAGATGTTGACAGGAGGTTATGCCAGAGAGCGCTATACTGAATCCATGCCCAAGAAAGTCTACAACCTCTAGGTTTAAATGAGGATTTTGACATGAGTGTTGTACTATAAATTTAAAAAAAAATTACATTTGCTCTTAGCTTTATGATGGCTACTGCCTGATGTCTGCATTGTATTGCATTTTGTCTATTGTTTTTTAGTAGTTTTATTTTGTTTGTGTATTGTAAATATTCCTTTTTTTCCTTTTTCTTTCTGTCTCAGTGGACACTTTTCTGCTTAGTTTTTTGTAGTACACTTAATTGTAGTACACTTACAACTCCTATGAGTGTTGGTGTGACACATTGATCAACACATTCATCAATCAAGTGATGACACCCTGAACCTTTATATACTGCATGTCATATATATTCACTGATTGCTTTATGCCTGAAGAAAGTCTGTATGACTGAAAGCTTGCTATACTGTATGTAAAAAATATATAAATAAATAATGAGTGCGGAGGCTGCCTTTAATTGTTCATTATGCTGTCTCTCCATTCTGAAATTAATGAAAATAACACTTAAAATAAAAACAGCTGTGTTAGCAAAACACTATTGATCGGCATTTACTAGTAAACCCCTAGTTTATATCCAAATTGGGATTAATAAATGTTCATTTATCACTGAGGGGCCACTGAATTACTTTAGCATTCAGGCAGAACATATAGACAGGTTATCTAACAATGTGCCTCCATCAAATTTGGTTTAATCATTATTGATGCGTGAACGGTGAAATCGAAGGAGAGAGTTGGATATGGAATCATCAAACAGATATCTAGAATCTAGGCTCCTTTCATGGAAAGGAAATAGAGACGAGACATAAAAAACTAGAAAAAGTGCTCCTCGGAGCACAGGTCTCCGCCATGGAAAGGAAATAGAGACGAGACATAAAAAACTAGAAAAAGTGCTCCTCGGAGCACAGGTCTCCGCCAGGTCAGGTAGGTTATTGTGGGCCAGAAATTTTCAGAATTTGCCAATCAGGATGCAATATAAAAAATCGTACGGAACCATCTTGATCACTTGACTATAGAGATAATGTGCACTGATTTGCATGATGTTTGGACAAAATTTAAAAAGAGTAATATAAAAAATAAAAATTGGCCTCCTGGTGGCGCTATAATAGGGCAATGTTAAAAGGGTGGCGTTTGTTCTTCAACGTAGTGCGAATGTACGTGCAAAGTTCCACCGCAATTGGACGCTGCGTTCATGATTTGCGGCATTTTGTTCAAAACGGGCCACTCCTGCAAACTT
Organism: Gymnoscopelus braueri; assembly: GCF_963280865.1. Classification (NCBI taxonomy): domain Eukaryota; kingdom Metazoa; phylum Chordata; class Actinopteri; order Myctophiformes; family Myctophidae; genus Gymnoscopelus; species Gymnoscopelus braueri. Next base: position 30,167,688 of record NC_137612.1, on the reverse strand, counting down.
TAGATGTCAATGTTAGCCAACCAGGATGGAATATGAAAAATCAAACAGATCCATCTTGATCACATGACTATAGAGATCATGTGTACCGATTTGCGTGAAATTTGGATAAAATCTGAAGGCTTAATCTCAAAATATGTGTTTTACATAAGCCGGCCTCCTGGTGGCGCTATAAAAGGCTAATGTGAAAAATGCAGGGCAGATGTTTTTCCTTGGCCTCTAGGGAGTATGCGTGCAAAGTTTCACGCAGATCGGTGCAGTTACAGTTAAAAACGCAATTTGGCCTTTTATAGCGCCACCATGAGGCTGATTTGAACATTTTCAAGTGGCATTTCCTCCTCGGCCTAGTGGGAATGTGCGTGTGAAATTTCACGGAAATCGCAAGCTGCGTTCATGATTTGAGGCATTTAGTTCAAAATGGACCAATCCTGCAAACTTTGGAAGCCAACCTTAGCCAATCAGGATGGAATATGGAAAATCAGACAGATCCGTGTTGATCACATGACTATAGAGATACTGTGTACTGATTTGCGTGATGTTTGGATAAAATAATATAAAAAAAAATATTTTGCACAAATCGGCCTCCTGGTGGCGCTATAACAGGGCCATGTAAAAAATTTGGGGCAGAGGTTCTGAATTGGCATCCAGGGAGTGTGTGCGCACAGTTTCGCAGCGACCGGAGCAACGGTGCCGGAGATTAGCCGCTCGCAGACAGATGGACACACGGACACACGGACACACGGACGGACGGACGGACAGGGGGTAAAACATACTCTCTCGCCATGCCTTTCGGCCTGGCGGAGACAATAACTAGAATAAGAGTCTAGCCCCAGTAGCGCCCACCTGAGGCCATGTTGCACCTTTCACCCAACCAGACCAAAGTGGTTTGAACTAACCACAGTTGCCTTCCTCAGAAGTTTTGAAGTGTAATAAAACTAAGTACCATAATTAAACAGTCCCTTAACATCAGAAAACAAATGATGTAAGGGAAAAACATAACAGGAATAACGCCCTATTCTCACATGACTAGTATTATGTGAGGACCTCATGTAATTTAGAAATTAATTTCCAGACTGAGTTTTGTGTGGCACATTGGCACAGGATCTTTATTTTGCTCAAATTTACTGACACACCCTGGACATGATTGGAAAAGCCATTTGTAGGCTGTTGAAAGACAGAAAACATTTCCTTACTGTCATGCATGACAATGCTTTAGTGTTACAGACAGTTTGATCCCAATGTCTTAGTTTTAACTGAACTGTGGCTATGGAAAAGTGTCAATGACTCAGATGTGGCTTTGCGGGCTGTAATCTGTTTTTGTGTGAAATTTGGTTCCTCTGTCTGTTTTTGATTATCTGGCCAAACATTTTTGAATATATTTATCTGAGGATCCATTTGGGCCCCTCATCTCTGGTTGTAGTCTGTGTTTATAGGCTCCCATCCGCTGATCTACTGTAGAGTCAGTGGTGTTATGTGAGACCATATACAAGGGGGTCCTCCAGGAGGGACATTTTCTTTTTTAATATACGTGCAATCGTTTTGTTTTTAAAAGAAAAATAATAATAGCCACACATACGTAGCCTACAGTATGCTACAGTACAGTATATGAATCCATAATGTAATCTTTGTCATTCTAAAAGGTAGGTAGGCTTACAACAGTCATACGGTCGTCACTGATTGAGACGTGTTTCTCAAATCAACATGTGCTGACGACACAGTGGTAGTGGGCCCCATCACAACTGACAACAAGATGGCGTATCTGGAGGAGGTAGCAGGCCTGACACAATGGTGCCAGGAAAACAGCCTTCCTGAATGTGGGGAGGGAAGGCGAGGAGATGACCCTGGACTTCTGTAAAAAAAATCTTTCTACCTTGCCACAACCCAGAGCATCCTGTCAGGGGGCATGAGTCTGACCATATGGTATGGACAGAGCTCTTCCCAGGACTATGCTTCGATAGTTGATGAAGTCGGCTAAGTACACCACAGGGAGCTCTCTCCCGTCTCTGCAGGACATTTATGAGAGCAGGTGAAGAATTATGAAGGACAAACATCATCCTAGCAACAAACTGTTTGTGATGATGAGAAATGGGAAGCGCCTGAGTTGCCTCAAAGCCAAGGGCTCAAGGCTTAGAGTTTTTTTCCCCAGCAGCTGTCAGAGTCCTAAATGAGGACATTGACGAAAAACAAAAACATTGGAACAAAAAATAACAAAATGAAACAGACAAGTGATGTTCACTTAATTCTATGAGTACACACATGCCTTCTATTTGCACATTTGTTGAACGCTGCTATTGGATCGTTTTTGTATCTGCCCCATTACACCTGCACATTTTTTTAACTGCTGCTAAAAGATAAGCTATTTGTGTTTTATCATTATTGTATATTTAGTATTATAACTTTTTCTTATTATGTTAGAATATTTTTTTGAGGAATTTTGCCAACAGTCCTAACATCATTTCACTGCTTGTACTTTAAGTAAGTGACAAATAAGACCTTAATGATTATTGATTCTAAAAAATCTCAAATATGGCAAGTAAATGAGAGCGATGACTTCAGTTATGTAACTGAGACATTTGCAAGGATGAACAAAATAACACACAATACAGTTTCCCTTCAAATAGTGGCACATTTTAAAACTTTTTGTAATACAGTATATTTTCCCCCCTCCATGCAGCTGCACTCCACATAGAAAATAGTCTAGATTTATTTGTGCTGTCCTTGGCTATTAGTGGGTGGGGACCAGGGAGATATCCCAGTGTTCCCCATGGTGCAAAGGCGTATATTAGGTTTCTTTATTGTGGTTTTATTGTGTAATTATTTGTATAAGGACTGGATTATGGGGATGTGTTTTGGGGATTCATGTGTTATGTTTTTCCATGTACGAGCAAGTGAGGGACAAATAAAACCTTTATATTTGATTCTTGATGTAATTCATTCATTCATTTAAGTTGCCTATGTGTATTTACACCATGCCTGATAGGATATGGAGAAAGCATCAAGGAATTTGAATCTGAGGTATTGGCAAGCTGTTTTGCCAATAAAAGAGGTTTTCCTCTTTTCCATTTGTCATTGTAATGGCTGCTTCTTTGAACGAGTAAGGCACCAATACAATATGGTACAAAGAGAGTAAACATTTTTAGTATTTTGATAAATAAAATATTAATCAGGGACCCCTTTGTTATGAAAAGAACGCACGGAAATACATGTGAATTTACACCACTGTCTAGTCCAGGGGAGGGCAGCATTTTCATTCATATTGCTGAATTACAGTATGTTAAAACTGCATGAATTACTACTTTACTTTACAATTGGTTCTGCGCTTCTCAAAATAAAAAAAATCTGTTACAAACTAAAGTCATTTTGGAACCTACAGCACTCATTCTAAGAGAAGTGTCAGGGTGAGCGGTGGTCACCTTATCACCGCGGCTCAGTGACGTCATGTTGTAGTTTTCAAACCACCGCGGTGATAAGGTGACCACCGAAAATGGTAGCATGCGCCCCCCTTTAGAGTCCTCAGAGCCTGCACTGAACTTGGTGACGCTGCATTCTCCTATGAGGCCTCTGACTCTCGGAATGGTCTCCAACATAGTCTGGAAAATAAGGTTCTTCCCTCTCTGGCAGAGTTTAGGACTTTGATTTCTAGCCATTTTGTCACAAGCCAAATTAAATTAACTATTTTAATTTCATTTAAAATCATCTGTTTATTTTATTTGCATTTTAATGTTCTGTGATATATGTTTGTTCTTTTTTATTATTTTAAATGGCTGTAATCTCAACCACATTGGAAATGAGTGAAAGCTCAACTGTCTTTGAGAATAAATAAAGGTTTCACATGAAATTATGTTAACCTATTTATACCCTAAAATAGAGGGAACATCTGTGCATTCCCTCTTTAAAGCATTTTGTACTCCCATGTATACAGCCTTCTTGTGGTGCTCATACAAGAAGGGTAGTATGCGGAGGCTCAAGGTGGCATACAATGATGCCTTGAGGATTCTACTTAAGGTCCCCAGATGGCATAGTGCCAGTCACTTATTTGTGACATGTGGTATACACACTTGTGAGGCTCTCTTAAGACACTCCATGTATGGTTTCATGTTACGACTGGATGAGTCCAGGAATAGTATTATTGAGGATATAGTTAATCCTGGGAATAGCTGTCTTCGGTACTTGTCCAGGCTACGGAAACACTGGAGAGACAGTCTCAAACTGTGATTTTTATGTAATAGTATGTTCTTGTTATGTATGATGTGTTTTTTTTTTTTTTTTTTTTTAACTTTTTTATATTTGTATGTCTTCTTATCTGTATGTAATATGGACCCCCTGAGTGTCTGGAATAAAGTTTGAATTGAATTGAATTGAATTTGAAATGGTAGCAAAAAGCCTGTATAACTACTGTCTTGGGACAGATTAAAACTAGCGTTCTGTTTTACTGTACTGTAGCACATCCCTATTTAAAAACAAAATGAAAACCTGACATCAGAAAATGTATACACACCTGTGAACAAAAAATCGAGTATATTAACTCTCTCAGTGCCACGCCCCGACATATCCCGAGTTTTTCCCGAGTACCCTCAGTGCCAGCACGAGAAATCCCGAGTTTTTACTTTTGACTGTGGTCGCGTTATTCTGTTTATTTTTCATGATCACTTTCGCTTCCTGACTACATCAGACTCACCCGGAGCCGGATGTAAAAAATAAATATTCATTTCCGGGTCACGTTGTTTTTCTCCGGTGATTTTCGGCCAGAATAGGGAAAGTCACGGTTTTTCACACGGTATAAAAAGCGAACGGAGAGGTCCACGTCTACTCTCTTTGGTCTGGGTGACGATCAGTCATCGTAGTCGTGTATCGCATCGTAATTTAGCGCGATCAACGATTGTCGAAAATGTCAACATCCGGTTCTGACCGGATATGACGTGAGCCTGTTTGGGAGGGGGCGAGTGAGCCAGCGAGATCATCAATGTGTCGATTTGTTGCTCTCTACTGGTAGAACTGTATTATGGGTTTAAAACCCCAATCAGATCATTTATTTGAATGAAAAATTACAAAATTGCAAAATAAAAAAAAACGCAAATTCCTGGCAGTTTGGGAGTACTTTATGAAAATACTCTTGGCACTGAAAGAGTTAAACTAATAGAATACAGGCTTATTCTGCTGTTGCTTTATTATCAATCAACCAATCAATCAATCAATACTTATGAGAGAGCACAATTATTCCCTCATTATGGATTATTTCCCATTTTTAAATGTGGGAAAATGTAAGGGAGCATCTGAAATCTGGAATAACACTGCCTTAACAACGCTCCTTGTCATCTTTGCCCTCACCAGACATTATGGCACAGTAAATAAGTACAGTAAATGTTTCAGAGTGCTTGCAAAGTGCTTCACAATAAATTAATAGACTAGAAAAGTACACACATATCTCCGCCAGGCCCGGTAGTGTCAGTTGCGGTGTGCAGCCAATCATTCTGGACACGAAGCTGTAGGGGGGAACAGAGTTTATACTGTACGACAGTGCAACTGTTTACCTTTGTGGGGCCTCCTATGGGAACAAGTTAACGCGGTTTTGGAGGTGCGTTCTTTAAAGAGCCCAAAACATGTGATTCTAATTTGGGTATGATTGGATGTTGCATTTCATGACATATGGCTTCTTCTTTTTTTCTGGTAAGAAATAGGCCCTTCCCACACATTTGTGAAGGAAATTACAGACAATTCATGGCATGGCGTATCAAAACCCTGTTTGGCGGTCATTGACAGAATGACAGATGACTCACTGGACATTTGTGCCAAATTTGGTTGGGGGAAAATCTTCACATTTCTGCAACAAACAGTGACATTTGTAGCATTTGTGGTACCTCCTATGGGTGTAAATGGAATAACTTTTAGCTCTGCATTGTTTAGAGGCCCCTCATCTAGTACGCCTGAGCGACTCCCACAGTGCACGTCCCACTGGGAGGAGAATCTCTGGGGCCTTCTGTTGAAACGGTTGTAATCCCCCTTCCCGGATTAGACGCCCTCTATTAACCTCAATTTATGGTTTATGTCTATTAGTTTTTAAGCACCACATAACTGCAGGTCTACTACAACTCCGTTATTTTAAATCAAAGCTGAAGGCTTTTGTTATGGTTTGTGATTTGTTTCTTGTGCACTACAACGAATGGCCTTGTTGCCTCCCGAATGGAATCCAAAATGATAAGAAACACTTTGATGACATTTATTTGCAAAGAAATCATTAACAAAATAAAAGTAGCAGAGAATGGAAGCAAAGGAGGCCTCAGGGTCTCTAAAACTGTTGGTCTACAGATTTTATCTTTATCTTGATGATAACTTAACGGGAAGAAAATGTTAAGCAAAACAAATGGCAGAGTACCACTACAGAGCTTCCTCGTGCCAGACTAAGTCTAGTGCATTTTACCAACTAGTCAACAAAGTAACAGGTTCCCTATATAGAGAGCTGTACCAAGGTGCCATCTTAAATAGTTTCAACAAGAGCAACAGTAGCCCAGCAGCTCAGTGAGAAAAGGGAAGTAGCACTGTTTCTGAGAGTTCATACAGCTCCACTGGGTGAGTGATCTGGACACTCAAGGTGGGGTGTGGCAATCCTGAACCACAGTGAGAGAGACTGCTCTCTTCCAATAGCTTGGAAACCAGACGAATCTGCCAGTGCAACTGGAAATCCAATCACAAATTTCGAACATTAGTGTCCCACAATAACCTACCTGACCTGGCGGAGACCTCACTCCGAGCAGCACTTTTTCTAGTTCATCTCAGATTTCACATTGTTTTAATGATGACATCAATAGACTTCCGTACCGGATGGCTAGAGCAAATTATACAAAGTATTAGCTTCACATGTTCGCTAACAGTGGGGGTGAATTTGATAGACCATAACGTTCCCTTTGTCTATTCCAATTTGCACAGACAGATTATCTAAACACATCCATGTGTCTACATAAAAGAATGACTCACTCTTGATTAATACAGTTCCCATGATGCTGTGTTTTCCATGCCCTTATGGTTTGGGGAGTTTACCTCACCAGCCACTAACAGCAAAGAGCGCTGGAGGAATCGCGGGCGTCTTGCTTGGCTGTGGGAGGTGCTCTGCTCATTTGGACAATTTGTCAAAACACATTGGAGTGGTAAGGAGGAGAGGACCTCTCGCTGTCTTTGAGCAGAGAGAAAAAAATGGTACTGAGCTCCTTGGCAGGTTTTCATGTCATGTTCTACATCAGCAATCTTTATTTTGGCCTTCCCTTCCTTAGAGTCTCCTTTCAGATGTATTCATATGAGATTCTATGCATAGTCCAAGACTAGATACATAGCTATCTGTCCAACTTGCGCACTGTAAGTCAGTGCCAATACAATATAATGGATAACTAATTATAATATAGAGTTATATTATTGAGAACTAATAACATGAATGCATCTTTTATGCGATTGCTTTGCTTCAAACTGTATGAGGCCAGTGAATGCATGAAGACCAAAATATAATGGAATTAAACAATAGACTCAATCAATCAATGTATGTGAAAAGTCAGTTATTTAAAGAAGACGTGATTACAGTGACTTCATACTAGCTTATTATCCTTGCTTTAAAAAAGGAGCCGTTTTCAAGAAGAATTTTAACAGCTGCTTTTAAGTCTTCAGTCTTAAGGTAATGCAGAGTAGTTAAGACAGATCTAAAAAGAATGCAATCAGCAGAATACAGACCACCACCAAGGCCCCAAAATCTTCCCAGGTTGCTCATTTCGGCTGATGGTGGTCATACAGGAAAGGTCATGGGGTCATTGCAATCAATCTTTATCTTGAACCTATTCAACAAACAAACAACATGCTACAGTATAAGAGAACGAGGAGTCTCTTTAGAATATCAACGACAGCAACGGCAAACTCAGTACAATAACAACAAACTTTTCTACTTCTCTCCTCTCTATCCCTCACTCTTCTTCCCTTTCTCTCTCGCTCCCCCCGGGGCTGGATTTCGAGGCGACATTGGGGCCGGGCATGGGCATGGGCAAGGGCCAGTACTGTGGCTTGAGGAGAAACGGGGGCAGGGGCGGTGGCAGAAGCAGAGGCTGTGGCTCGAGGTGACGTTGGGAGCTCAGTGATATCTGCAGTGATGATTTGGAGAGGCTGGGAGGGTGTGATGGGGACTAAAGGGGCTTGCTGGGGTGGCACCGGGGACCGCCTGGTCTAACAGGTTGAACACTGTCGGCAATGGGCCAGTATGGCCAATAGAAGGACATATTTGCTCGTTTATGTTTTCTCATATCCATAGTGACCCGCCGATGGGTATCCGTGGACATGTTCCAGTACCTGAGGGATGAGGTCCTGTGGGACCACTGCTTGAAGAAGAAGTTTATGAGTAGAGGGGTGGCAAATCTGGCGGACAAGGAGGCCGTCAGCCACAGAGAGTCGACCAAACTGTGCCCACAACTTACGCAGGGTATAGGCGGGGCAGTACGTATCTTCCCAGGTGGGGGTCTCTGTCCTTCTTCCAGTCATGTGACAACGATCCGCAATTCAGGGTCCGCCTACTGTTTTTCTCCAGTGGCCCAGTCATCCGCTTGAATGTGGCCAAGGTTGGCCCTCATTACCAGGGGCTCTAGTTTTTAGTTTCTGGCAGGGGTTCAGTGGGGGATGATGTAGCAGGACACACTGAAGTGGGTCTGGTGTCTGCTTGTGGTGGGGAGGTCTGTGTGGCGCGTGAAGACACTGTCTGCTGAGCTGCCACTTCACACGTATCTGCCTCTGGACGTTGCGACATGGCGTCCGCATTGAGGTGCTTCGCACCCTCCTTGTGAATAATGTGCCAGTCATAAACATCTAGTTCTACTGCCCAACGCGCCCTGCGGCCGGTGGAGTCATTGTCCAGGGGCATTTTTCGTAGTCCCACCATCGTGGACCACTTACGCTCTGGCACCTTGAGCATGTGGCTAGCATAAGAAATTACATGTTCCCGTTCCTTCCAGTTTCTGTGCCAAATTGCTGCCAATACCGCTCCAACTGCATGCTGGGATGCGTCCGTGTAGAGGAGAAAAGGTTCCTCCAAGCGTGGGAACGCCATGACTGGAGGACTTGTGTGTTTGTCCTTAAGTATGTCAAATGCCACTTGGAAAGCAGCAGACCACACAAAGGGCACTGCTTTATGAGTAAAAGTGATACTGGGAGCGCCATGAAGAAAGGCTGCTTCCGTACACGCTCCGGAGCGTCGCAACGTTTTTCCGTCTTTTTAGTATTTTTTAGCCTTCTCTTTTTTCCCTACACCGTCGGGTGTCTAAGGAGTTATGACAGACAAGCACTTATGGACATCAGCACAGCGATTACACACAGAATTCCTGACTTTTTTGCCGAAAACCTTCCACTCGGCTGGGTGGGGGGAGGGCTTCCCTTTGTTCCGGCTGGAACAAACACGAAGCGGCGAAAGAGACGGCCAGGACGACGAGGGACAAGAGCGGGTCTCCTCGTAAGAACAACAAAACGTGGATATAAACCTGCACTGCCTTCAATCCTGCTAGCGAACGTTAGATCTCTGTGTGAATCAAGAACAGTGACCACTATGGACGACTTACTGGCGTGCGTAAAATATAACACCGAGACGAGGAACACGTCTATTGTTGTGCTAACAGAACGGAGTTAGCATCTGATTCTTCCATCACTCCCCCTGGCTTCACCGTGTATAGGAAAGACAGAGAGCCTGTACTAAGCGGTAAGCAACGTGGGGGGGGAGTTTGTGCCTTGATTAACAACAACTGGTGCAAAGATGTTAAAATCCTAGATAGTCACTGCTCACCAGACCTTGAACTTTTAACCATAGCCTGCCGTCCTTTCTACCTACCACGCGACTTCAGCATTGTGATTGTAGCCGTTGTTTACATTCATCCTGGAGCTAATAAGGACACAGCTATGAGGGAATTACACCAGGCGATTAGTGCACAAGAAAATCGCCACCCGGACTAAGCAGTCATCTGCCTAGGCGACTTCAACCGGACAGACTTAAAAAAGGTCTTTCCCAAATTCCACCAGCATGTCACCTGCAGTACCCGTGGTGACAATATTCTTGACCACTGCAACACGCCCTTCAAGGATGGATACAAAGCTCACTTGATGTTGAATCTCAACTAGTCAACTGGTGTCTACAGTCTACCGTATTGACAGCAGAGGAAACGGTGAAATCAGCGTGCGCAGGGCAGGCATGGGGCATCACGGCCACTTGTGTTTTATTTTGTTCATTACTGTTACATTCAGTGCGTCCCATATTGGTTCACAACGGGACGATGGGACCCTGCCCTGGTCGGCAACGCGGCAAGTAACTTGCCTAATTATAATAGTAATTCCTCTGCGCTGTAGATAGGCCTTTCTACTAATTAGTATTCATTTCTAACAAGAAAAAAAAAAAACGGGATCCCGGGAACCGTAGTCAGTTCCCGGGACGGTAAATAACCTCGGGATTCCCGGGATTCCCGCATCCCGGGAATCCCGGTGTTAAACCCTAGTGTACAGCCTTCGCACGGGTCAACATCCACAAGGCAGCCGGACCTGATGGGATCCCAGGCCGGGTCCTTAAGGCATGTGCAGACCAGCTGGCGGGTGTCTTCGCTGACATCTTTAACCTCTCCCTCTCCCAGGCTGTGGTCCCTGCAGGGTTCAAAATGTCAACCATTGTGCCCATTCCCAAAAAGGCCAAAGTGACATGCCTGAACGACTGGAGACCTGTCGCTCTCACCCCGATCGTCAGCAAGTGCTTCGAGAAACTGGTGAGGGAATACATCAGCTCCACGCTACCTGCCTCGCTGGATCCGTGGCAGTATGCATACCGCAAAAACAGATCCACCGACGACGCTATTGCCATGGCTCTCCACACCGTCCTCTCGCACATGGACAACAAGCTGCTGAAGGACAAATATGTACGTATGCTGTTCGTGGACTACAGCTCAGCATTCAACACCATTGTCCCAGCAATACTTGACAAAAAGCTCAGAGACCTAGGGCTACACCCAAGCATGTGCGACTGGATACAGGACTTCTTGTCCAACCGACATCAGGTGGTGAGAATGGGCAGCATCACATCCGACCCCCTGACCCTCAACACCGGAGCACCCCAGGGATGCGTGCTGAGCCCTCTCCTCTACTCCCTGTACACGTATGACTGCATAGCCACACATGTCTCCAACACCATCATAAAGTACGCGGACGACACGACAGTGATAGGCCGAATCGTCAACAACGACGAGTCTGACTATAGAGAGGAGATCAACTCACTGGCACTCTGGTGCCGGGAGAACAACCTCTCTCTTAACGTCGACAAGACCAAAGAACTGATCGTGGACTTCAGGAGGCCGCGGAGAGACCATGCGCCCATCCTCATCGACGGTGCTGCAGTGGAAAGGGTCAGCGAGTTCAAGTTCCTCGGAGTACACATCGAGGAGGACCTCAAATGGGAGACGCACACCACACACGTGAGGAAAAAGGCTCAGCAGCGACTGTACTGGCTCCGCCGCCTGAAGAAGCTCGGAGTAGGACATCGCATCCTCAGGCTGTACTACAACAGCTCTGTTGAAGGCATCCTAACAGGCTGTATGACGGCCTGGTACGGGAACGGCACTGCCCGAGAAAAGATCAGCCTACAGCGAGTAGTGCGATCGGCAGAGCGAATAATGGGAAGCGAGCTACCAGCGCTACAGGAACTGTACAAAAAGCGGTGCGTGGTCAAAGCCAAGCGCATCATCAAGGACAAGTATCACCCAAGTCACAGACTGTTCAAACCCCTACAACGACCGCGACCGGGCAAGGGACTCTACCGCAGTATCAAGAGTTCCACCACCAGATACTGGTGCAGTTTTAATCCGGCTGCTGTCAGAATGCTGAATGGGGCATAAGCCTTGTTCAGCAGCCTGACAACAGGCGGTGCAGACTTTTCTGGCTCTTCCTGAACACACCTGTGGATTATACCAGGGACAAATGACTTTTTGCTGCAATCCCTCATGGAGCTACTTGCGGATTATACTAGGGTCAGTCCACCCTAGGTGGACACGCACTGACCTTTTGCACCTTAATCCCATGTATAACGCACTGACTTTTTTTGTCTTTTTTTTTATTGTGCTCTTTTTTCTCTAAGCACCTTAACGTCCATATGCATATCATGCACAGTATAAGTATAACATGCACAGTATACATACATTGCTGCTATGCTCAGGCACCTTAGTTTTTTCATTATCTCAGGTACTTTGTAAATATGTAGATAACTTGTCTGGCCTTCTGTTGCTCTCTTGTTTTGATCTCCTTCCCACCCACCCCCTCTTCTTCTCCCCCCCCCCCTCTTCTTTCTATGGAAACTAACGTTGCGATGGGAACGATGTACAAAAACGAATTTCACCCACTTTTTTACCTTGTAAACCTGTGATGTGACAATAAAACTGATTCTGATTCTGATTCTGAGTAATGGTTCCGCAATATCTGCTAATCCCCCTATGAACCTGCGATAGTAGGAGCAGATACTCAGGAATGCTCTGACCTCTGTGGGGGAACGAGGGGTGGGCCACGAGCGAAGTTTGTCTGTGTTGGATGGGTCAGGGCACACACCGTAGGTAGGTCTTAGTGTGCTGGAAGGGGCGGTGTATCATATCCTGGAGGTAGGGAGTGCCATGCCTTTGATTGCCTTGTAGTCATTTATCACTAATGTTTTACATTTCATGCAGGCAGCAACCGGAAGCCAGTGAAGGGAGCGCAAAAGGAGGGAGAAGTGACATTAAGGGTAAAGTGCAAACCTACAGCATAACGTGTTAACTGCAATGTGTGCCTGGAAGGGCAGCTGACTATCCGGGAGTTTGAAAACGTTCTAAAAAAAACTGTTGAGAAACTGTCCCAGTTTCTGGACCTCTCTCATATACTCACTATGGGATAACAGCGCCCCCTGGCAATGCACAGAGCAAAACACACATACACTCCCGGGCCAATTTTGATTGGCTGTGAGGGCCATGTCACGCGACCGGCAGTCCGGAAGGGGTATATAACCCCTCGTGTGACTTAACCACGCCCTCTTACTTCACTCTGCTCGCGAATGCGCACGCAATAAGAACACACGTTTTAGTATTACACGAAAAACCAGCTATATCCCAGAGCTTACTTGTATCTCCCACAGGTTTTTTCGAAGTTTTATTATTAGGCTTTATTATTATTATTTCCTTTCTATCTGCTCCAGTTTTCTATCGTGGCTCGGTTAGCCTGACCAGCTACAGCTAGCGGCTAAAGGCTAAAAGCTACTGTTAAGCTAAGCTAGGCTAAAAAAGCTAAGCTAGGCTAGGTTAGCTACTAGTTAGCCTATTTTTCCAGCCACGAGGATGGAGCCTCCCAAGAAGTGCGGCCTGGAGGACTGCGTCTACCTCATCGCCGCAGACGACCCCCACCGCATCTGCATCTCATGCCTGGGGGTCAACCATGCCTTCAGCGCCAGAAAGTATCCCGGCGACCTGGATGCTTGCAAGGAGTACGCTGTGTACACCGTTACCCACCTCGACGCCCGGCTAGCGAGGGCTAGGTCCCTCGCAGCCATGGCTAGCAGTGGTCACGGTGAGGCTCCCCTCGCCGCGGGGCTTGCGGCCCCACTCGAGGACGAGCGGCCCCAGGCCATGGGCCCGCCGGCAGCAGTTCTCAAACACTTCGAGGCTCGTATCCTGGGTTGCCATGTCTCAATCAGAACAGACAACACCACGACTATGTGTTATGTCAACAAACAGGGGGGCTTGGCCTCCCTGGTGTTGGACAGACTAGCACGCGATCTGACGCTTTGGTGCGACTCGCTCCTGGCGTCAATCCGAGCGTTTTATGTACCGGGCCTCCTGAACTGCGGGGCGGACCTGTTGTCCAGGGGCGGGGTTCGGTACGGAGAGTGGTCCCTCAACCCGTGGGTGGCAGACCTGATTTGGGCCGGGTTTGGCCGGCCTCAGGTCAATTTGTTTGCATCCAGAGAGAACGCGAAGTGCTCTCGCTTTTTCTCGGTGAAGGAGGGGGACCTCTCTTTGGGCGTGGACGCCCTGGCACACAGTTGGCCGAACGTACTACTGTATGCTTTCCCGCCGCTGGGGCTGATCCTCCCAACGCTGGAGAGGGTCAGGCTCCAGGGTCTATCGGTATTGCTGGTGGCCCCGGCATGGGGCGTGTGGAGGTCGGAGATAACTCCTCTCCTCTTCGGCGAACCGTGACCCCACCCCCTGTTCAGAGACCTGCTGAGACAGGGAGGAGACGAGGTTTTCCACGAACGCCCTCAGGACCTGGACCTTGTCCCTGAGCAAGACTCTTAACCCCAATTGCTCACAGGTTCTCATTGTAAACAAGACCGCAAGGACTTTCATGAACGACCTGTTAAAAGGAATTATCCTTATCCTTATTATCCTTGTGGGTCTGGCCCGTGAAAGGGCGAATTTGAGTTCGTGTGGTCTGCCCCCTGATGTAGTGGCTACCATCCAGGGCGCAAGGGCCGTTTCCCGAGGGTGGCGTATGACGTCAGATGGAACATGTTTGTGTCATGGTGTCTGGAACAGTCACCGTCAGTGGTGGCTTTTCAGGCCCAGCATCCTCATTTTCCTGCAGGACAGGCTAAGTCAGGATCTAGCTTTCTCGACTGTTAAGGTGTACCTGGCGGCCATTTCCGCATGTCACGAGGGTTTTGATGGCAAGACGGTTGGCCAACACCCGCTGGTGCGCCGTTTTATGAACAGTGCTAGGCGAGCTAGGCCGTTAACAGGCCTCTGTTCCCGGCCTGGGAACTGGCGGTGGTGCTGGAGGCACTCTGCCGTCCTCCGTTCGAGCCTTTTGAGTCTGCGGATCTGAAGATCGTTAGTCTCAAGGCGGTCCTCTTGGTGGCCCTGTGTACAGCTAAACGGGTCAGTGACATGCAGGCACTCTCAGTGAGTTCGGAATGCATGTGGTTCTCGGGCGATGCCAGGAGGGTTCTGCTTAAACCCAAGATGGCGTTTGTCTTCAAGACCGGGGTGGTGGCCCAGGCCCCAGTTGAGCTGGTGGCTTTCCATCCACCTCCTTTCGCTTCGGCGGAGGATAGACGGTTGCACTGTCTCTGTCCGGTGAGGGCTTTGAAGCTCTACTGCCAGAGGACAGCGGCCGGCCGTGTGTCGACACAGCTTTTTGTCTCCTTTGGCCGGGGTGGTCAGAGGAAGGCGGTGGCTAAGCCGACGCAGTCCAAATGGATCGTGGATGCCATCAGGCTGGCCTACGTGAGTGGTGGCGCCCCAGTTCCGGAGAGACTGAGGGCTCACTCTACTCGGGGCGTGGCTGCATCTTGGGCCCTCTACAAGGGGGTCTCGATTCGAGAAATATGCTGGGCTGCAAACTGGTCGTCTCCTTCGACTTTTGCGGCCTTCTACAGTCTAGACGTGGCGGCGTCTTCAATGGCGCACGCTGTCCTGGGTGTAGCAGCTGTCTCTAGCCAGGGGAGGGGTGAGCAGGCATAGGGCCTGGCTTTCTCTCCCGGTTTCTTCCTCTTAGGTCCCCTTGGGACCGGCTTCGGGTTGGGTCCCAGGGAGGGAGGCCCTGTTTCCCTCATTTTGGTTACGGGTTAGACCTGAGTCTGCCCATTAGTTGAATGAGGCAGACCTTGTGGTCTGTCAGGGTCTTTCCTTCTTTTACTTATCCCGCACCCAAGCCTGGTGGGCTGGGGCACGCCTGTGGGGGCGGGGCCAAGGTCGCGCGGTCTGTGAGGGTTGCGTGACTTATTACCCCAGGGGGGTTTATGAAGTCCCATAGTGAGTATATTACGAGAGAGGTCCAGAAACTCGAGGTTACGAATGTAACCCCAGTTTCTTTACTCTCGGAGTAATATACTCACCTAACACCCCTTTTCTGCGCATTTGGCGTGCAGAGGGAAGTTTGTTAAGAGGGCGTGGTTAAGTCACACGAGGGGTTATATACCCCTTCCGGACTGCCGGTCGCGTGACATGGCCCTCACAGCCAATCAAAATTGGCCCGGGAGTGTATGTGTGTTTTGCTCTGTGCATCGCCAGGGGGCGCTGTTATCCCATAGTGAGTATATTACTCCGAGAGTAAAGAAACTGGGGTTACATTCGTAACCTCGAGTTTCTTGGCTGTTTGAGCAGAAATCACATGGGTTTTGTCGATGGAAATTGAATATTTACGATTCGACAGCTGGCTGAAGTCCACATGGTGTTAACCTCTAGCTCGATGTCTCCAGCAGCCAAACCCAACCTATAGTACCCAATACCCATAGGATGGAGACAGCAAGTGTTTGACTAAATCAATGGCCTCTTGCAACAAATAAACTTTTTTTTTTAAATTGTCGTCAGTGTTAGAAATACTCATAGACACCAATGAAAACATAGAAATGCCACGTGCATAAAAATTAACTAGAAAGGCGTGCTCATTAGAGCGCAAATCTCTGTCAGGAGGCACTCCATCTTTAAGTCTGTCTTGGGCATGTGAAAACAATGTTTTGGTGTTGTGCACATGTATGAAAAGGTACAGGGCAATGGGGGAAAAGGCTATGATAAATGATGTCGATTGTTAATTCCTAGTGTCAATCACAATCAATAGACGTGTTTCTGCACAGCTAGGCGGCATAACGGAGCACCTTTTAATTTACAGCATATCTGGAGCACATCTTTCTAGTTTGAGACGGACTACATGTACTTGAGGTCACATGGTCACGCACTACAGCTCGCTGCTCTGGAATCAGAGTCAGCTTTATTGTCACATCACAGGTTTACATGTGTAACAAAGTGGGTGGCAATTTTTTTTCATGCGCACTCCATCATTTTGTACTTGTAGTATGCCGTGTGAAGATAGAGGATATAGGCAGGCAGAGTGACAAGCATAAGAGAGAGAAAAGAGAAAGAAATGTGGGATAGAAACGGAAACAATTAAGATATGCATATATACAGATAGCGTAAGTGATAGCAGGTATGAAGTGGAACTTTAGCATCGTAGGCCTATGCAGGTGTGTACATAACATGCCGTCATGAAGCGGGGTAAAACAAACGGACTCTGATTAGAGTCTAATCATGTGCATGTTTCAGTCATAGCGGTTTTGCCATACACACCCAGTAATGTTTGTAAACAAGAAACCTGTCTATAGACACAGGTGAGGTTAATAGATGTCCACAACTGGCACAACAGGTCGACCCCAGCAGATGGAGCCACAATCACATGATACAGTTTACTAAAACAAAGCAACTTTCTTTTACGCTAGGCATCTTGTTTACCCACTGAGATTTAATAAACTGGACCTGAGTTGGCTCTGTACTGATTGATGTCATTCATCTGCAGCAATTGTATTTACTGATTGCAGTAAATAAATCTGTCAAGAAATGGCAGAATTCCAGGAACGAGTCCTCATCTATTGTCTCCTTGACCTGCACGGAACACAATTATTTCTGTATGAACAATATTACATTCAATCAGAAAATTGTAATGTTGAATATTTATGCAAATGAATGTAGGCTATAAATTGGTGTAGGATTTCCTTACACGGTGCCGGTGCCTTTTTTTTTTTAATTGCCCGCTGATTTTTGGTGGCAATTTCCAAAATGGTTAGACGTGAATGTCTGTATAAAGCGTAAAATGTAGAGTATTGCCTTAATTGGCCAACAAACAATTTGAATAGGACAGAATACAAACCATGTTGATTGATTGAGTGATTCATTCAATGACGTTTTGATATGTGTACAAACCTATCTGTCGAAAGGACCCCAAAAAAAGGATCAAGAGCTTATTTACTGTGTGGCCCTTTGGATTGCTATTATACTTCATGTAAAATGTTCGTGTCATCCAGTGTAATGGTGCCCTTTTGCCAAGAACGATGGAAGTCCCTCCAGGACACTTTTGTGAGGGAAAGAAAACTAATTAGAATATAAAAATAAAGCAATTCATATTTTTTATCTCTTTCTTTTTTCTTTTTGTAATTCACATTTTTATTTGGGAATTGGCAGAACAGATATATGTGTTTCACATTACAGTGCATGCTTTGCTTTTCTATTCAGTCCACATTTCTATATGCTTGCATCGTTATGCAGTCTCTGCGTGGAAGTCCTTCTTGATCTCTCGTCCATTATTTTCCTTGCACATACAATAATATCTGTATGTTCCCCTTAATCTTTCTGTGTGCAAAAACAACACGCACACCAATTACACTGCAAACAAATAAACACAAACAAACAAAAATGAAAAAACACACTCTACACAGACATTCACCATGTGGGTGTGATTTTGACAGCCTCCTGGCCACTTCCAAGTTCTCTCTGTTCCTTCTCCCTCCTGCTCTTTCTCCTCGCCACCAACAACGCGACCACAAAGCCCTTTTTCGTCTACTAGACATATTTAAGTCTGTCTGCGTCTCTCGCGGAACTGCCCACTACCCACAAAGCATTGTGGGAATTAGATGCGTATTATGATCCGTCACCAATGTTTTCGCAGTCGCACGTCTATGTGTGAGAGCGGCCTAGAAGAGTGTTTGTGTGTCCGTCTGTTCAGTGTCCTTGTGTTCGTCTCTTTGCCCACCCATCCCACAGTCCCTTCATATTTGGCCAAGAAAGATGCCATCGATATGACATAATCAAAATGTCATCAGTGATCCACAAGGAAGCCACGCTATTATTACACCCCATCTTTTTAAAATAAATATTCACTCCCTTGAATAGCATTTTTTTAATAGTATTTTATGCATGTATTAATTGTTAAAATATGCATGAATATCAATGGGATAAAAACCAAGACATTTTTTATTTCTAGTAATATAATACAGTAACTGTCAAAGTGAATCATTGTGTCATCTTTTGCAATCTGGGCTTTCAGTCAAAATGAACCAATTAAACCCAGCAGGAGCAGGATTACTTCAACAATGGACCAGATCGAACTATTATTGTATTTATTTCGTTTTTGCATGCTGAATATTATTCACAATAGAGCAGATGTCAGAGTTCTATACAGCAGTAAATTGTTCAAGACAAGCCAGCCAATACAAAGGGCAAAAAAGGAAATTCAAATCAGACTCGTGGAGGAGAACCAAAGATATATTTGTGGTAGGCCAAAATGTTCTCTGTCACAGAAAAGTGTAGAAGGATTAATAAGAATGTTGTCATAATGATGGAGTATGCTGTTTTGATATGCTTCAAATGGTCACAACAAGCTACATGGTGAGTCAATTTTATAACCAGTTAAAGTCTCTAAAGTATTTCCTTATCCAAATTGTTCCACCACTCCTACGGCATGGCAGCTCAACATCCCCTCCACCTCACCCTCTAGCACGCCTCATTCCTTGGTTTTTATTTTATATTTTGTAGTTATGCAGGTATGTTTGTGTATCCCCTTTTACCCCTTATGACTTATGGGCAGGGCTCCTAAGTTCTTTTGACTTAAATGTACTTAGCTTTTAATCTTTTAATATTAGCTTGAGTTCCCTTATTAACTTAATGATTACCATGAAATCAACATTTTTAGCTTAAACCTTTTTAAACGTACACCTTATCATGAAATCCTTATTTAAGCAAGTAGCCAAACAACCAGATGTCTTCTGTAATTTTACTTAAACATGAATTAAAATGAAATGAGATAAAACAGAAATAGAATAAAGTTCTCACTGGTACAGTAGGTTATTATACTCAGTTTCACTCAATGCACTTTACAACACCTTTTCAGACACATATGTATTCAATTTCAAAATGATAAAACCTTATAACCTTTGAACCACTATCTAAGCCGGCATTTACAACACAATTAAATCAAAATAAAATGAGTAGGCTACTCAAACCCCCCGTTGCAAGGTAAGTGGACTTTAGGTGGCCAGAGTCTGTCAGATGAGATGGGGGCACAGAGTCGGTATGTTTGAAAGGGTCTGCATGAGTCGACTGTTTCTAAAAGACTTTGTCAGGGAGAGGAGTTTGACAGGGAAGAACAGGTGATGAGTGTTGCCTCTTACTAATACATTCAATTAATCAATACCACAATGACTGTTATATGAATTTTATCCACCACATTCCACCACTTAGGGCATACATATAAAGTATTTATGTCCTATAAAAATAGAGAAAATTCATAGAATGACAGGACATTATGCTAATACAATGGGATACAATCATGTACAAATATTCAAAACAAAACTGTATTGTTAGATACACGTGTGATGGCAGTGACAAGCAAGCATTGCGCATACTGTATGCTACTGGTCACGTGGTATCCTCAAACAGTGTATTCAACAATTCTACAGTAATGTTTACAGAGAAAGTCAACACCAATAACCATTTTTTTCCCCACACTTTACTTCTTATGTATTTAAAAATCATAGGACCTTTTGGCATACTGTATCTTTGATAATGCTATGCTCTTTGACATTTGTTAAACAAACTAATCTGCAGCTTGTAGATTTATAAAATTTTTGGGAAATGTTATATCTGATCTGCAGCTTGTAGATCTGCCATTTTTGGGAAAGATTGCCATTGCTTCTTTTAAATACTATTATGGTGGTGTAGTTCCACACTACAAACCTCATAGCTTTATTGCAGGGGTACTCAACAGGCGGACCGCGGTCCAGGACCGGACCGCGGGACACCTCCCTGTGGACCCTGGGGATTTTTTTTTTTTTTTGTATCTTTTAAGAGATATGTTTTTGGCGGATTCTTGGAGGGGGTGTGAAAAAGTATTTGAATTGTTGTTCTGTTGTTTTCATGTTTATTTTCATGTATGTTTTCATACTCTGCACCAGACGCGGAAATCCCGGGGGTTACGGGGGTGATTTGTCTCCCCCTAGCTTCAGATTGGACCCCCCAAGTCATTTAGAATAATAAAAAATAAACGTTAAAATAATTAAAAAATACTTATTTAATAGAACCTGAACCCACTTATGCATTGTAAGTTATTAATAATGAAGAATTAACATAACACAGTGTCAAATTAGCAATATTAGAGGTGCAAGCAGTGTTGCCAGATTCTGTGAGAGAAACAAGCAACCAGGTCTAGGAAAACCAGCCCAAAAGAAGCGACTATGGGCCACATGAGCACTTTAACATATACATCAGCTATTTGAAAATAGCAGACGCGTTGTGAGCTTGTAGATCTGCTATTTTCAAATAACATCTTGCAGGGAAATTATAATAAGCAGATCAGGCAACCCTGCCTGCAAGAATGAACGGTTTAAAGGGATAGTTCACCCTCCCAAATTTTTTTTTATTAGTCACCCAATAGAGACTTGAATCCATGGATATTTTTTTTGAGCCAATAATTTGATGACCGGCAGCGGTTCCAGTAGGACACACAAAGAGTCTCCTTTGTGTCTCCTACCGTTACCGCTGGGCATCAAATTATTGGTTTAGGAATGAGACTTTAAACTTTAAACTGTTCATTCTTGAGAGGAGTCATTCATTCACACACACACACACACACACACACACACACACACACACACACACACACACACACACACACACACACACACACACACACACACACACACACACATAGTGTGTTTTTATCACACTATGCCCAAATATGGATTACTGATGTCATAGTACTGACACAATTCAGATCATAGATTTAGCTAAAATAGCCATTTAGGTTGAGTAATGTCATTAGCTATTCCATACAATGATGTCATCACACAATGATATCACAACATCATTATTACATCAGATGTAATTGTCCTTTTATAAATGTTGTTATTGCATTTTCCAACACAACACCATTCAGGAACTTCTGGAAACAAATTACCCTTCCTTCTTATAACCTTCTTCTGTAAATTAGTTGCACTGATTCACAGTGGTGCTGGTGTGTGAAATGTTTCAGTGGACGATACATCTGAAAGGAGGACTTAAGAGTTACTACCAAGCTGCTGTGGTAGTCGGACACAAGCTGTACTCATTTGAAGGATACAGTTACAGTAACAAGAACAACAGTGGTCAGATTGAAGTCCACGTCTTCAACACAGTGTCTCTACGCTGGAGGAAGTTGACCCCAGAGACAATTGGAAGACAAGAACATCACCTTGAGGTTCCCTGCGTGCGCACGGGCCACACAGCTGTTCTGGTAGAAGAAATTGTCTACATCTGGGGGGGAATTCCTTACTGTAACGTGCTTTATGCATTTGATGTTGACAACCACAGATGGTCCAAACCCAATATTTCTGGTACTGTTCCAGAGGAGAGGCAGAGCCACTCAGCCTGTGTTTTGAGGAACGTCATGTATATTCATGGAGGAAGGACCAAACTGACTGGACGCACTAATGACATCTACAAGTTGGACACCACCACAATGGTCTGGTCCTTAATTAACACCAGAGGCACTCCACTACCGGGATCATCAAGTCACTCTGCCACCATCATCGGGACAAAGATGTTTGTATTTGGGGGCGGGGGGGTCAATGAGGTCTGCTACAACAGCCTCAGTGTGTTTGACACAGAGACCAACTGCTGGCTGAGCACAAATTCTGCACAGCGTCCTCCAAAACAACGCAGTCGTCATTCAGCCTTTGCCTACAATGGAGAGCTGTACATACTTGGTGGCCACACCTGGAGCCAGTACTTCAATGATCTGTGGAAATTCAATCCACAGACCTTCTCATGGAAGAAGGTTGAGCCCAAAGGGAAAGCCCCGTGTAGGATGATGTCTTGCATGGGTTGTTGCATGGTGGGAGATCGTATCGTACTCTTTGGAGGATACAGCACACCGAATGACGTGTATATCTTAGATTTGAGTCCTAATCTGAAGATGTTATGCAAGCTAGCAGTTATTCAGTACAGTGTGGAGCAGTCTGAACTCACACATGACATCAGGTGGGAACTGGCAGCTATGACTACCAACAATAACAAAAAGACGAACAAACCGTATAGTTTTGGACCACGACGGAGGCTCAAGCATTGTCTCAAGCATTTTTTTAATTTCTTTTTTACTTTCATATTGTAATTATGTCATGTATCTCCTATCAAACAACTAGTGTTATTATTTTAATATTCAATATAAAAAAATCACACCCAGTGTGAAGTGGGCGGTGTGGTCATCACAGTGATGGAAGCTCACTAAATTATTTTTTTTGAAGTGCATAGTCCTTATTATGCATAGTTATTAATGTCATCATGTGTCTCGCTAGCCAATCACAGTGCTGAATAGAGCCAATAGAGTCAGCCAATCACAGTACAGCTAGGGGTGTACTAATGAGCCAATCACAGTACAGCAAATGTGTACTAATGAGGTGTCCCAACCCCACTTATAGGGGCGGCTACACCGCCCAGAAATGTTATCTCATGACATAATGATTTTATAATGGGGGTGTTTGGGGGGGGGGGGGCACCAAATAAAATCTTGCTTGTGGCCACGAAAACCCTAGGGCCGGCCCTGCTTGCAGGGCATCGAACGGAACAGATCCTTGCGGCCGCTTTTCCGGTCTGCCTGGATGTTGTGTAGAGGATGACTCACATTGACCATTTGTGTGTCCTACCGTTACAGCTTCCTACCGATCCGCTGGGCTTCAAATTATTGGCTTAGGAATGAGACAAAAACTAAAAATATCCATGAATTCAACTCTCAATAGAAAACAAGGACGTACGACGTAAGATGTCATATGTAGACGGGTGACAGTGTGAAGCAGGTCAATCTTGCGAGGTCAGGCATGTAGTGGGTAGTGGGATGTGTGATGCTTGTGTTTTTTGCCATGTAGTTGATTGATCTGGCCAGCATTGGTAATGCAAGACATGAGTTACAAGAATATGTAGTTGTTACCTGATAAGAAGTTGTTTAGAATTTGTTATTACATTTGTAATGTTTACATTACAATTGATTGGAATTATATTTCAATATTTAACTATTAAGAATTGGTACAGTAAAACATCTTGGTAATAAGCACATATGGACTTGAGGAGGTGTGGTACAAGAATCAATATATCAACCAATAAGTCATACTAAATATCAACAACATTTTGGAAACAGGAACTCCAACTCTGTGAACCCCTCTTTGCAGACGTTATTGTAATATTTAATGTCCTGTTTATTATTGTAGGCCTATGTAATAAGTGTCATGAAGCATCAGGGCATTAATTCACACGTTGTGATGCATTGTGAGCTTGGAGATCCATTGTTAGCTTTTAGGAATTTAGCCCCATTTGAAACCTCTCCCTCAGCAGCGATTGGAGCTATTGTCAGCTGTTCAGACACCTAACTCCACCTAACTTTGTTTGGACAAAACTCCTAACTCCACTTGAGCTGGATTTGGGTAAAGTGGTGATAATATATGACACATGCAAGTATCTGACAATATATAAAGTCACTATACCAACTTTGATGAGGCAGTATTGCTTTTTTTTCTTCATTTCCTGAAAAACTTATATTTTGTTTTTTCATTTCCTGAAAAATGAGCGGTGTGGAGTTAGTTGGTTGAAAACAAGCCCCAAAGAGGCGACTAGACTACATTAGCACTTTAAACCTATACTACAGTACATTGGCTATTTTCAAAAAGATGTTGAAAAGAAATAATATTTTATATCTATCTATCTATCTTTATCTATTTAGATCTAAATATATATAGATATCTATATCCTTATCTATATCTATATATAATAAATATAGATCTATCTATCTATATCTATAGCTATAGATATAGATATAGATATAGATATAGATATATATCTATCTACACATATATATATATATATATATATATATATATATATATAGGGATGGATAGATAGATAGATAGATAGATAGATAGATAGATAGATAGATAGATAGATAGATAGATAGATAGATAGATAGATAGATAGATAGATAGATATTATTTCACTATTTCTTTTTGAAAATAGCAGATCTACAAGCTCACTGTGAGCTCACATATATATATATATATATATATATATATATATATATATATATATATATATATATATATATATATATATAGGGATGGATAGATAGATAGATAGATAGATAGATAGATAGATAGATAGATAGATAGATAGATAGATAGATATTATTTCACTATTTCTTTTTGAAAATAGCAGATCTACAAGCTCACTGTGAGCTTGTAGATTGGCTATTTTCACCATATATATATTTATTAATTCAGATGGGGGTCTGCGAAGAAATACAATCATTTGACATGCACATGTTTGAGGACTGTTTAAACAATAACATTTAAAAAGTAACAACACTTTAAAAGCCCAAAAACCTGCAACAACCAATATTTACAGGCAACTTTACAGGCCAAAGTCGCTTATAATAAGCGGACATGGCAACCCACAGATCAGTTAAACACTACAGCGTTTTCAATCAGTGGTGCGTCACCGTCTAAAGGCAAAATAAAAAGTGAGAACGCAATGACACTTTGACGTTTTCACTAGAGAGAACGTTGTCATCTAAACGTGTACACACGCGTAAATGAAAGTCCTTTAAGTTTAACTGTGTGTGTGCGCTTGAGGCAGGCGAGGCAGCAACAGCCTAACTGCCTGACCTGTGCCTGTGTCTGTGTCTGTGCTTGAAATGGGTCTCTCTCGCTCTCTCTGTCTCTGACGTTGAATTGTGGGCGTGCACTTCCAAAAGGTCTTATAGGGGGGGGGGGGGCGGGGCTAAAGCCGAATTCCTTAAAGCTGTGTATAGAGACTGGGAGACTTCGTCACCCGTCTAAAAAGTCATTTTTTTCTAACAACCTCTTCTGTAAATTAGTTGCACTGATTCACAGTGGTGTTGATGTGTGAAATGTTTCACTGGACGATACAACTGAAAGGAGAACATAAGAGTTACCACCAAGCTGCTGTGGTAGTCGGACACAAGGTGTACTCATTTGAAGGATGTAGTTACAGTAACAATAACAACAGGGATCAGATTGAAGTCCACGTCTTCAACACAGTGTCTCTACGCTGGAGGAAGTTGACCCCAGAGACAATTAGAAGACAAGAACATCACCTTGAGGTTCCCTGCTTGCGCAGGAGCCACACAGCTGTTCTGGTAGAAGAAATTGTCTACATCTGGGGGGGATATCCTTACTGTAACGTGCTTTATGCATTTGATGTTGACAACCACAGATGGTCCAAACCCAATATTTCTGGTACTGTTCCAGAGGAGAGGCAGTACCACTCAGCCCATGCTTCCAGTCATCTGACCCTTAACCTCTGACGCCTGAGTCAGGAGAGGTTAGAGCAGGGGGGGGGGGATATGTCACAGCGGGGGGGGGGGGGTGAGATGTCACAGCCTCCTGGCCAGCATCAACTCTTTCATCCTGTGCTTTCATGTCGTCATTATCATCATCATCATCATCATCTTCCTCGTCATTTATGTCTGACTTGCTGCCTGGGAGAGACTGGGCCATGGCAAATTATTTTCTCCCTCTTTGCTTCAGCGTACAATAGTGTGTACTTGAAATATATGTGTATGCGCGTGGGCGTGCGCACGTGTGTGTGTGTCTGCATGTGAGAAATATCTTTTACATGTCAGCACACCGCACAATCGTGCGGAACTGGATGTCAACTGGTGGAACTGCTAGTGTAATGACGTTTCTGAGACACGTTAACCGTTTTAGACCGGGAACGCATTTGTGTTTCATTTTTAGATTTCTTTGGGCTATTCAAAAATAGCAGATCTACAAGCTCATAGCACGGCACCGAGTGCAGCGCTATGAGCTTGTAGATCTGCTATTTTTAGAAGAAAGTCGTGAAAATGTGTGCAAATCTTTGAATACATATACATTTTTAACTCAAATCTTTGCCCTTTTCCCTGGAACAACATATTTTGAGATGGGGGTCCGTGGCCAAATACATATATATATTTGTTAAACTGTTAGGACTTAGAAGACATTTGTAGAATCCCCAGAAGCAAAGATTTGAGTTTAAAATGTTAGCTTTAAAAATATATATATTCAAAGATTTGCACAAACTTTCAAGATAAAAAAAAAATAGCAGATATGAAAGCTCATAGGCACTCGGTGCCCCGCTATGAGTTTTTATATCTGCTATTTTTGAATAGCCAAAGAAATCTAAAAATGACACAGATGCGTTCCCGGTCTTAATGGGTTAACAGTGAGGTGATGTGTGTAAGTGAGGTGTTGACCATACGACATGGTCAGAGATACTGCCTCTGTCCTCAGTGTCAGGATGGATGACGCTGTGGCCACGGGTGGGGATGTGCATTTCAAAGAAATAGAAAGACCAGTTTCGGTGTGGATTGGACAGCGGAGAGATGTATGGCTCAGCCTTTTAAAAATAGAACTATCTCGGCCTGTCACCGGTCTCTGTTTTAGACATATGACAATCAAAACAAAAATGTATTGAATACAATTTTAATAAAAATGTTCCCTTACCCCCCCAAAGTTTGTGAGTAAAGATGTTAGGTATATAAATGTCAGTTTCAGAGATAATTTGTGTTGCCAAGGTGAATATAAATACATTAACCAGCAGGATAAGATTGTATATATATTTTTTTGTAATTCACATTTAAAGTCCACAAGGGTATTGCCTATGCAAATATGCATTGAAAGAGTAGTGCCCAGACGTGGGTGTAGTGCCCAGACGTAGTGTTGGAGTTTTCTTCAAGCATTTGCACATTTGGCATTGTGCTTTTGGCATCTGGACTGGAGGTAATAGAGTTAGGTCAAACTCATGTTGCAAAGGCAAATTTGTTGTTCGATTTTTTTCTTTTCTTTTGAAATTATGATTTTACTTTTTTGCCCGGATTTAGCTCCATGGATACGCAAATGGACAACAACAACAACCATCTACTTCTCCTTGGCGCGATGTAGCACCACACATCTCTCTGCACACCCACTACTATCCAGTTACCAGACAACATATCCAGTCATCTGTACAGCCACCCAGTGGACAGCTGGGAGTCTGCTACCATCTGCGTTGCATATGATATCCACTGGGTGGCTGCACAGGTAGACTGAATATGGTTTCTGGTAAATGGATAGTTGCTATGCAGATTTGGTGGGTGTGCAGCTTGATTTTGATTCTGGGTGTGCATTTGTTTGCATAGAGGGTGAGCATTTATTTGAATAGTGGGTGTGCACATTTCTATGCTGCGTGTGCATATATTTGAATAGTGGGAGTGCAGATTTGAACACTGGGTGTGCGGATTTGGGTAGTGTGTGTGCAGATTTTGAATAGTGCAATTTATTTTCTTTTATAGTGGGTGTGCAGTCTGGGAAGGCTTTCTTTCAGTAAATGTCACTCCATACGTCATTACGTATGGAGTGACATTTACTGAAAGAAAGCCTTCAATAGAGAGTCGCGCGCATGCGTGGCTGTCTGCGTCTCCAAGCTGTTTCTGTGTCTGGGTCTCCAACAACTTAGGTCTGCGCATGCGTGGCTGTTTGCGTCTCCAAGCTGTTTGTCTGTCTGCCTCTCCAACAAGTTAGGTCTCGCTTTGCTTTCGGTTTGCATGTTGCAGTTTGGTTTCGCTTTCGATTTGCGTGTCGACACAAACACCTGTGTTGCAATGAACGTCAACACGCTCTGTCTCCGTCTCCGATGTGCGGCCCAGGCTACTAGACGGGAGCCCCGCGCAGCGGCCCGAACCTCTAGTAATGCACAAACAAGAAACTCTGGATGTAGCAGGAATGTCCACATAATTCCCCCAGTCATTATTATTGCTTTATTTTCAAGAGGTGGTGTTAATTTGAGGGTTTAGTTTACTTGTATATTTGATATAGTGTGGTGGTGGTGGACAAGCAAATATGAACATAATAAAAAGTCGGTGGGTCCGTTCCAGACACCTGTATAAACATTTGCAATAATCTACTCGTCACGTGATTGTAAATATGCTATCATTGTCAATATAGGAATTATGGTCCTATGATATAGGACCACAATGCAAACAAGTCCCCAGGACTTTTTTATGTTGGCCTTTTATTCGAAATGCTTTACTGTACCGTTTATTTTTCACTAATAACGTATTCAATCAATAAAAAATATATTCAAATGTCTTTAATCTGTCCACATGCATTAAAAAGAAATCCTCTTCACTGAACAACAAAAGCAAGACTGACAGTATCAAATCTATCATGGGATCCTATGTGTGTCTTTGGTTTCTGATTAATTTGTTGGTAAAGTGGGGCATGTTATCTTGGTCCTGGGTTACGTTTTTGATCTACAAAGTCCATCTACAGTCACAATAAACAGCAAAGCTAGACCCATTTGTGTTTCTTGGTTAGTAAATCAGTCAGTAGAAGAACGGAGAAAACCATTAATCTTTTTTTGCCAGCTGTTTGCACTTTGCAGTAAACTTTGTGGCCAAATATGAAGCCACTTTTTCCTGGGCAGCTATTCTTCTAGAAGCTACAAAACTTGAGTCCTGCATTATATTGTGGCCAAGTTGAGACAGGTCTTTCTCATGGATCCCAGCCCAAATGAAATGACACTAAAGAGCTATTATATGGGTCTAGTGGGAGGCCTGATACTGTTACCAATAATCTCTGTATTAAAACCACAGCTCTAAACCCCTATTTTCACTGTCTAAGTCTATTATCCCTGATGATAATAAGAGCGGGTTGAACACCTTACGAGTAAGAAACCTACACAAATAGTCTAAAATAGAGAGGAGAGAGTAGACAGGTCTACAGTGGTCAATATAAAGAATCAAACATGACCCCTTTCTCCCTTTCTCCCTCTCCCTTTCCCCCTCCCTTTCTCCCTCTCCCCCTTTCTCCCTCTCTCTCTCCCTTTCCCCCCCTCTCTCTTTCTCTCTCTCTCTGTCTCAATAGGGACAGTCAAGCAGCAGAGCTCCACCTTGAAGTATTTCAGTCAGTCTTGTTGTGAATCTTGTGCCGTCCCCATGTCCTGCTCTTTCTCCAGCACAGGCCAGCACCTGGAATGTGACACAGGCTGATCTTTGCCACAGACAACACCTCTGCGCCAATGACTCTAAAAGCGGACTTTATTCTTTTTTACTTGCCCAGGTCGGCCAGATGAACACGCACAAACCAGTCCTTACAGCCAAGGTAAGTCACTCTACAGGCCATGTTATATCCATCCATGACAATACAACAAAATAAATTAGTACATTTTGGCACAGTTATTTGTTTGTAAGCTCATTGTAAGTCAACTAACTAGTTGACTTACAATGAGTTCCGTCCTAAGTAAAAGCTGCCACGTACAATGATTCTGGTTTTAGTTAGTTTCGCCAGACATAAAAAATGACGTACAATAAATAAACACTTCATCAAACAGTAAAACAGTTTTGCTTTTCCTCCCTTACCTCACAGCACTGAATCAGTGCTCATACCCACCTCGCCAAAAAAGTAAAAATCCAAATCATTACTTGAGTAAGAAAGTCTACTGAATCTACTGAAAAGATGACTTAAGTACTGAGCCACTAAATATTAAAGTATCAGAATGTAATTGAAATGTCTAAAATATAAAAGTTATTGTCCAATAGAAATAAACTAAAATATAAAAGAGTTATGTGCAAATTCAAATATGGCCTAAACCATATTATACAAATTAACATAAATTAAGGCAGACAAAGAAAGCAGTGCATAATGTATTGTTGTAGTCTGTCCACTCATTCTATTATAGCCTACAGTATGTGTAAAAGTCACAAGCGAAATGCAGCCAAATTTAACTTTTCCTCGTAGTAAAAGTAACATTTCTTCTTCACAAAAATACTTGAGTAAAAGTGAAAAATCAGTTGCATTAAACTACTCTTACAAATACAAGTGTTATGTTACATTTTATAATTCATGTGAATCTCCTATAAATTGTGCTAATTTCATGTACTTCTCTTGAAACAGAAGCCAATTTATAATTTGCCTTTAAACTGCGTCGCTCACCAAAAATAACGTTCAACCAAAAAAAAATACATTGTTATTTAAGGTGAGCAATGCCGTCGTACAATGGAGTATATATTAAAAGACACAGGTGGTTTTGGCAAATTGAGTAATGGACAGCCAGACAGAGGAGTGATAGCTGCATGTGAAGAGATTTGAACACAGATCACACAGATGGTCTGTAAAGTGGCAACAGATTTTTCTGAAGAGAAATGCTGGAAATATTTACCCTCTGCTCTCACTAATATGTATTTTTCCACATTTCTACTAAGCTTAGTTACAGCTTATTCAACTTCAGTTTTAATCTCTCTTAATCTCTCACATCAGTTTAATTATCACACATCAAGGTTATAGTTGTAAAAGGGTGGGTGATTTTTTTGTGTGAATTGCATTATACATCCGTAATAATAACATATACAGATTATACCGTATATAGAGAGAGAGAGAGAGAGAGAGAGAGAGAGAGAGAGAGAGAGAGAGAGAGAGAGAGAGAGAGAGAGAGAGAGAGAGAGAGAGAGAGAGAGAGAGAGAGAGACCCTATATATACAGTATAGAGATAGAGAGATCTACAAAATTAGAACAGGGAGGAACCCGGCGGAGATGAATGACACAAGCATAGTGTCACACAGAAGCTGTGTGCCAGCTACTGCTCCCAGAGCTGGATAACTGAACGGGCCGGTCGGGAAAATTGGGCCAACTGAGACCCACCGTTCCAGAGCCCAGCCCTGAATTTCAGAGCCTGATTCAAAAAGGCCCCAAATACAGTGGCACATTAATGAACAGGCAAAGTAGGCAACTATACCGGGAGCACAGAGCAATAACAGGCCCCCCAAGGGCTCATTCATGTCGTTAAAAAAAGGCCCCATGGGATTTTCTACCCAGGGTCCCAACAGTCTCAAGAATTGCCTCTTCTCACGAAAGGCTAAATATTCAGTTTCGCTGTCTTTTCTGCTTGCCCATGGCCCTAGGACCTTCTGTATGGTGTAGCACTACTGGTTGTTGATGGTACATGTCAGGTCACCACAGTAGGGCACATAATGTGTGTAGCTTTAAAGCACTGTAGCTTGCATCATTATCTAACTCTTACAGAGGTCCTACTGCCTGGTTGATGAAGACTCCTTCAGATAATTGACCTAACCTATACCAAATAAGTTGATAGAAAATTGGTTTTTTTCACATCTCTAGGATCTGTTATATGCTAAATGCGGCAGATGCTGCAACCTCATTTGTTTCTTCTAGACTCGACTACAGCAATAGCTTTTTCTACGGTTTACCCATCTGCACCACAAAGCCACTACAGCTTGTTCAAAACACTGCTGCCAGGCGATTTACTAAAACCAGTAAATTTGACCATATCACTCCAGTCCTCAAATCCCTCCTTTGGCTCCCTATTCAGGCTCGCTCTGATTTAAAAGTTCTTCTGCTAGCCTATAAATCGCTACATGGGCTATCTCCATCATACCTGTCAGATCTCATCATTCCTTACACCCTCTCCCGTTCCCTCCGTTCACTAGATGCCAGCTACCTTCCTTTCCCCAGAATCAATACAAAATCAGCTGGAAGCAGGGCCTTCTCCCACGTGCTCCTTACATTTGGAACCATTTGCCTACTTCTGTAAGAGATGATCCATTAATGTTTTTTTTAAAACAAACTAAAAACACATATTTTTCCCGTTTACTATGAAAGACAATAATCTCAGCGTGTGCCCATGATCTATTTTGTGTTTGTGTTGTAAAGTGTATTGAGAGATTCTTGTGATTTTGCACTTTAACCCATTAAAACCGGGAAATAATAGTGTCATTTTAGATTTTTGCATTGGCTATTCAAAAATAGCAGATATACGAGCTCACGACGCGTCACTTTGTGCTGCACTGCAAGCTTGTACATCTGCTATTTTTTAACATTTTTGAACACGTGCAGGCAGCAATATATTTTAATTTCAGAACAGCAGAAGTAGTTAGAGAATGTTATGAATGTTATTTTATGATCAAAACACTTATTACAAACATGTGTTTGAATTAATCACTTACAGACAAATAAAGCATCTCCTTATAAACAATGTTGTCAGTTCCCTCCTCCTCACCCACAGTAAAACTGTTCACGCTGGTGGTTCTCTTTTTCATAGGGCTGCCCATGCGTGAAGACAGGCTGAGGCAACTAATTATTTTGCCCCTGTATAATGGAGCTGGTGATTGAGAAAGACAGCATGACACAATATTCACTCTGCTAGTGTCTGGGTGTAAAGGTCCTGCATGGCTGGCAGCTCAGTACTGGTGATACTGTGCTGTTTCAACCACTCTCTGTAGAGTCTTGGCTTGAGGTCATGAGTGGAGCATCTTCCATACAAAGTAGTGACACATTGTCTCGCCACCTTAACAATGGTGTCCACGTGATGTGTCCAGCTCAGGTCTTCGCTGATTGTGAGCCCAAACCTAGAGCTGCTCACTTTCCATTGCAGCCCCCTTGATGTGAATGGGGGCATGTGCTCCCTGCAGCTCCCTGTAGATGGGGCATGTGTGCAGTACAACGCTGACAGTCGACCATGACAACTTAAAAAGTGCCTTAAACATAGTTCTGTGAGTGCTGGTATTCTCTATTATTGTATAGGGTTAGAATCCACAGAGCACTGCGGTGTCAGACTCCTGCTGCGGTGTGCATTCTGACACCGCAGTTATGATTGTGCCAGGGGAGCACTCTGTGTATTCGTCTATAGTAACCCATGTACCCGGTAAGAAAATATATTGAAACAAGTTGGCGCTGTGCTCGTATATCGTGTGTATAAATGCATAGTTTGACTTTTTATGCAAAGTGTAAAAATATGTGTCTCCAAGTTTGGAAACAGTTGGACTACTGGTCTGCACACGCACACACACACACACACACACACAGACACAGACACACGCGCGCGCGCACGCACGCACGCACGCACGCACGCACGCACGCACGCACGCACGCACGCACGCACGCACGCACGCACGCACGCACGCACGCACGCACGCACACACACACACACACACACACACACACACACACACACACACACACACACACACACACACACACACACACACACACACACACACACACACACACACACACACACACACACACACACAGCCTTTTCAAT
Organism: Gymnoscopelus braueri; assembly: GCF_963280865.1. Classification (NCBI taxonomy): domain Eukaryota; kingdom Metazoa; phylum Chordata; class Actinopteri; order Myctophiformes; family Myctophidae; genus Gymnoscopelus; species Gymnoscopelus braueri. The sequence continues at coordinate 30,133,801 of NC_137612.1, read as the reverse complement.
TATAGGAGTGAGATGGAATGGGATGGGATGACATAAATTGCTACGGTCATAGACAAGTCACATTTGCACTATTGAGAAAAGTTTGCTATGGAACGCAAACCACTGAGCGGAGCTGCCATGTGTAAACTTAGAAAGCTGATTGAGTGCATGTGACTTTGAATGAATGCACAGAGTGTATTTCCTCTCTATTTCCTTAGCAAATTATCAGGGTTTTGTAAATTGGTGCTATCTACTCAAACATTAATTAAATTATGCATGTTACATGTCACATAGGAATAGACAGGCAGTTGTGTGGAGTGTAAATGGCACTGGCATGCATTTGTGTGGTAGAGGAAGGGGGAGTCCCTGAGGGGTCTCAGACCAGGGCCCCATGGACTCAGGATCCGGCCCTGCGTGCTCTCAAAGGATCCACAACAAAAGCCCAAATTTGGTCTCCCACATCATTAGTTCACATCATTAGGCTACACACACATTATGTGCATTCATCAAATGGTTGTCCATCCATTAAACATGTGTTTATGTGCCAAATTAGGACAGGGCTTTTGTGCTGGGATTTGGGAAATAGCTATATGGTAGATGCCGTTTTAACGACATGTCGTTTTAATGACATCCGCCAGCAGAAAAAAAAACAATCACACATGGCAGCAATAAGCGTAATGAGCTACCATAAACATTAGCTTTAGCCTATAAAATGTGGATTCAAGAGAATTGCTTTCCTTCATCCCTATTTTACACATGGGCTACAGTACACAGATATCAAGCCTATATCTTGAACAATGCCTAAAGACCACCAATGATGAACTTAGACGCTACATGAGCATTGCAGTAATGTTGCTGAGCTACAGGTGTAGCAGCGTCAGGAGAGCTGTGTAGTTTGCTGTGATTGGTCTAATGGTCTAGAGGTCTTCAACAGGGGGTCCGCGACCCCTAGGGGGTCCGCGGAGGTACTGCAGGGGGTCCGCGAAATTGTTGTTTGATTTAAAAAATATTTTTGTTTTTAAAAACTTGTTTTTATTTTTATTTTTTTCAAAAAATGTCAATTTGTCTTTAAACATGACATATTTGAATAGCTTAGTATTTAATGCACAATAACATGGTATGTTTATACATATTTTGAAGAGAAAGGACAACGAGGTCTTTTTGCACACCTACTGGGACAACCTGTGCGTAGGAGCAGGCAACCATTGTTTCATGTTTATACATATAAAACACAATCTTATACATAAATATACGATATATATATATGTGGTAGCCTACCCCCTACCCTACGAGGTAGGTAGGGGGTCCCTGCTCCATCACCCCATCAGTTTGGGGGTCCCTGGCCTGAAAAGGTTGAAGACCCCTCTATGTAACAGGCTCAATAGCAGGGGACAAACAACAGCGGGTCATCCTTCAAAGTTGTCGTTAAGAAGCTAGGCATCATGCCTCATGACATTAATACTCTATATGGATAGATCTAACAGTCTTATCACGCAACAGTAAGTAAATGCAGCAGTCAGTCAGTCAGAGTTTTTGGCTTGCGCACATGTTTCCTGCTGTTATGATTGTTTGCTTTGAGCTATTAGTGGAGACGAAAGTGGATGCCAAAGTGATTGGGAAAAAAAGAGTGTATCAGAGGAGCTTGAAACGAGGGTGAAAGTGAACTCGCATTATTCCGTTATATGAAAGTGGGTTGGCATATCTCAAAAGGGAAGGACAGATTAAGACGGTCAGTGCCAACCAAGACAGAAACACAACACATTTGAGAGTATAATGTGGGCCCAAGTTAACTTTATTCCGGCCATAAGTTTTGTCCTCTGTGTGCCAGCGGGGCTGTAACAAAACAACAAACAATTGCATTGTCTTTTGTTGCCATTGCCCAATATGGAAAGCAATCAATCTTACATTATAACGAAAGACATGCATTCCCCTGAGCTCAGTGGAGAAAGATAGATTACATTACTTAAAATGCAGGACTCCAGGTACAAACTCCCAGGCAGAAAAACTGCACTGCCTCATCTTTAGAAACAGTGCTGTGGAAAGCTGGAAAATGACTTTTATTTGACTGTTAAAAAAATCTCCTGCAATGTCCCCGATTTTCTTTCCCTCACCAGTCCACCTCTAGACTTGTGAAGTTAATTGTTTACATTTAGATGTTATTCAATATTATCTATTACAAAAATATATTCTAAACCAAGCCCTGTTTCCACAGTTAATGTTTATTCTATTGTTGTGTTAATAAACTATATTCTATTGTTTAACTAATGAACCACCTGGTTTCTTCAGGCTTCAGTTATCAGGATACTCATGGCAGCAATGGCACTAATGGCAGATTTATCAAATTATATATTGTGATAAATATCAATATCAATCAATATGGAATAAATTATTGGTCCATACTCTTTTGCCATATTGCCCTGACCTACATACTGTACATTCATACCTACAAACATACATACATACATACATACATGATACATACATACATACATACATACATACATACATACATACATACATACATACATACATACATACATACATACATACATACATACATACATACATACATACATACATACATACATACATACATACATACATACATACATACATACATATTTTGTTAATAAACCTACTTGTCTAATTGTTTTTATTTTTATTTTTTCAAAAAATGTCAATTTGTCTTTAAACATAACATGACAAAGTTGACCCAGAGTCTGCTGGTCTGGGCATTGAGGCTGTCGTAACTTGCAAGACAGTAGCAGCTGAAACAGTCCATGGTTTGGGTGGCTGGTGCAACAGAATACACATAAATGGCGTCTTATTATTGGCTGAATAGATCAACTGAGACAAGCACAATCTGATTGTGTTTTTTCCTATATTATTATTGAATCATCATGCTGACCATAAATTGCCTTTTGGCTTAAATACAAATCATGTGATTTATAAAAACAATGGTGCTAGTATTCTCCAATATACAGTTTTTCTTGTTCTGTCCCTCTCTGTGCTGAAATATCTTGGCTCTTACTTTGTGTGAACCAATTGCAATAGCTGCCCCCTCTTTTCTCTGACTGACAAGGAATTTAGAAGAATTGAATATTGCAGACCCACCAAACGTCTTCAGCTGTGAATCGCTCAGCCAGAGGTCTCCAATGTCAGTTAGTTATTAATATATAATATTGTATATTATGTCAACTTCAACTCAACTTCAAGTATATTGTCACATCACAAGTTGAAGGTTGTGAAAGAGTGTGTGAAAATATTTTTCATATAATTTCACAACATTTTGAAGTTACAAACAAGGCAAAAAAAGAAAAAGTCACATAATAAGAAAACTCATGGAGCGCCATGGATGTCTGTGGACTCTGTGGAGCGCATATCTCCGCCAGGCCTGCTGGCCTACCCAGTTCAAGGGTTGCAGCCGTCAGGAACCGAGGAAGCTGCGGGGGGAATTGCTTTTATATTTTTGCATTTGCGTTCTCCCCCCCTACGGACAGAAGTGAGAGAGCTTTTGAAGGCCAGCTCTATGAAGCCCCTCAACGTGCATAATGTATTCTTTGTGTGTGTGTAAGAAATAGGTCCCCTTCTAATTGTGTAAGCTAATTACAGACAAATATGATGGAATATTAAAAGCTGTTAAAAAAAAAAAGTAATTGGTGCATTATTACAGAGATTATGTGTACCTAATTTGGTGGAGATTGGTGTTAATACAAACTAAATCATGTTTCTACAAAAAACAGAGCTCTTTGTAAATTTCGTACTATATTTCAGTGTAGATTTTAGAGTATATGGTTTAAGACTTGCACATGATTCACGGAAAGCTGTGTAAAGCCTTGATTTGTGAGGATCACATGTATCAGATTGTTACATGTGAGGGTGTGAGGGTTCTTTTTTATAGTATTCTACATTGCACAGTTCTGGTAGTCCACTGACTCATGTATTCAGCTTAGGATCTGCATGGGAGAAGAAGACCTGGCTGGGAGGAGACCTTTAATCAGGAGATGGACCAATCAGAGGATGCCTTCCTCCCCTACTTAGGAGCTGGCAGCACCTGTGAACTTTGGCAGTGTGTGGTAGCTGTCAGTGCTGCTACATGCTGTCCATTACCTCTCAAGTCAATACTTTGGGTGCTAAAAGTTTGGTAGCCCTCTGTATTTTGTGCTCTCTGTGACACCCTATTCAAGTTGCACCCTGCTTAAGTTGAACCTACTGAAGTAGTGTTGAGATTCTAAAGGAGTAAGTTTAACCATAATCCTGTGTTTGTTTGACCACCAGTGCCAGCTTTTTGTGAACCAGCCACCATTTTGTTTTAGTTTAGACTAGGGAAATTAGCTTAGATTAGGGAATTCATGTAATTTTGATTTGGTAGAGGTTAGGCTAGATGGGGGTTAAAAAGAATAGGTTAGCTTCTTATTTTTATTTGTTGATTTGCATTGGGGTCATTTTCAAAGTTTATATAATTCAAGTTTACGTTTCACTGTCTTATTAATGTAAACCTGTATTACTACTTTGTCACTTTCGGAGCAATAACAAAAAGTTCAGGACAATAAAACTACATTTAACTTGCCAACCTTATGTCACGGTCCTTTCATTCCCTAGACTAAGGATTGTAACACAGATGATGAATCCCACCTGCGTAAATGAGATGTGCATTCCTGTTCCTCACATTATGCTCTCATATGTAAATGAAAAGAAAATCAATTGCATTTTTACTCCAAGTACTGTAACAGCATACAATCACTGTCAGTTATTAAGACTGAGCAATTTTGAACAGTCATTCAACTAAATATGTACAAGATAGAACCAGACCGCACACAGCTCAAGTTGGCACCCTTTCGTGTGAGTTGTTTTATGACAGCTTCAAGTGCCTTACTGCTGAAGGTGGTGACATATTTGACATTGTATTGATCTATCTGAGTCTGAGCTGCTGTGTTATGTTTCCAACTCAAAAGTCCTTATCATCCAAAACAAGTCATTTAATCAACATCTGGCTCAGTGAAGTTATCCTCATGGGGAGTATAGGCTGTACTAATGGCTAATGCCACCAAATAATCTGACTGAATACTGGAAGGGTACCAACAATGAAAGCTAAATCAAATGTGTGTGACTGTGTTCTACTACTGCCACGACACGTTCTTCCATTTTCAACCATATCTTCATATAAGTGGTCCTCACTAATGCTCATTATAAGATGGCACCAATCTATTTCTGTCTACTCACTCTGTGTCTCATTGTAGGCAACCTATGAACCTGAAACCTGCCTACCATCATCGATGGGGTTCCAAGAAAATAGAAACTACAGCACAGTCTTTCTCTTCCTGGAAATGTAACACGCTGAAATAGAAATTGTGTGGTTATTTAAGTCATTTCATAAGTAATAGATATAGTATGCTTCCAATTTTTTTAAACCATAGCAATACTTGACTGCATTTAATGTGAGCTATTGTGTTCATTTTCAATAACAAATAAATAAAACAGCTTTATTTGTTGTTTTTGCATAATTTAGTAGAATGCGACATCACCTTGGGACACCATCTTGGATCTCGTAATAAATAATTAACTCATGGCAATTTAACTGATTCAGTTGCATTCCTTGAGCCATAAAACCTAAGGTTAGACACTAAAACCAGCTTTCTAGGTTGAATAGTAATTGTGGACGCCATCTTGAAAATTACGTCTTTCCAGAAGTTACATTTTCCTACATGATATTTAGCATTCCCAATAGTAACAGAATCCATTGAAAAATATTTTGTATCAATTATTTGGGGGTTCAACCATACTGACCCGTCTAATATTGGAGTTTCTGCAAACAGACCACTAGGGGGCCAGCCCAACTTGTTTGCGGTGGCTTTTGTAAACCGTATGCGTATGTATACCTAACATGCCTAAAATCAGAAACTGCATTTCATTTTACAATGCAATCCATATTTTTCCACTGAGCTCAGGGAAATCATGTCTTTTGTTGTAACGTAAGATTGATTGCATATTGGGCAATGGCTACAAAAGACCTCCCATCTACAAGGCATTTGGAAGCATTTTAAATGTAAACATAAATCTACCAATCCTGCCAACCTCTTGAACAACATCATCAACATCCTCTGGTGAATGGTGAGCCATTATGTACATTAAAGTACATAATTAAATGTAAAGAAACTGTCGGTTCAAGTTACGGGCAGGAACTTGACTCAGTCCAATTGGGGCTCCCTGTCACTTGAGTCAGAGTCTCCTTAAGCAGCAGGACACTGTTGCTCCAATCTGCACCAAAGTTGTCACAAACACTATTCAGCGGTCTGCCATGACAATAGTCACACCAGGGGCCACATGTGGCCCCCAGGGGCCACGTTAGGACCCCCTGGGGCCACAGGTACACGGTTGCTCCCATCCACACCCAACTTGGCAGAAAACTTGTTCAGCGGTCTGCCATGAGAATAGCTACACTAAAAAACCTAAATTGCACACATATTGCACAGACAGTACAGCAGTGTTTAGCACTTCAACTGGCCATAAATCGGTGACCATTGCTCTGATCAGCGCAATACAGGACAGGATTTGAATGCTGCATAATGGCCTGAAAATCGATGTATAAATGTACGTATCAATGATTTGTCTTTTGGCCTGTTCCTTCCCTGTTTTTTTTTCCTCCTTGCTCTCCGTCTTTCTGCCCCCTCCTCGCGGTGTTCAGAGCTGAAGTGGACTTCTGTATGGAAATAGCTTGTTGATAACAAAGATTTAAAGATGATTATTTTCTTATTGATAGCCTATTCAGACTGAGCAACTACATGGCCTTTTGAGATCATTTACAAACAAGCTGCCAGAGACGAACATTAGTATCTGTTCTTCTCCTGCCGTGCTCAGCTGCTGCTTTGGTCCATTTTAGAGCTCTCGCTAATTTACGAGGTTGTCCATACCTCGGACACGACCATTTTGCGTCCAATTCGGCATTACACCTGAATTGGCACAAAACCAGACATCGAATGCAAGACCACATGTACAGTCAGCCTGCACATGCAATGTTAAATGCATAACATTTGTTTCCAATTCTTTGATTGTTTTGCAAATTTTACTGTCAGCTTATGGTGGATTTTTACAGCTGTGACACTGCCAGGGCTTGGTCGGTTACTGCTTCTAAATTAAGTGGGCTTGTAATGCACTGGAAGCCATTCAATTAAAATGTTCTCTGAAAAAGCAACTGGTGTCATGTGACAGAGCTTAGCATTTTGTTTGTGGTATTGCACACAGCTGGCATACAAGCTGTTTATGGTTTTATAGGCATTCCTCTGGGAACTGTAGTGGTCTGGAAATAGATCAGATCTCCTTCCATCCAGTCCTGCTTGTTCCAACAAAAAACAAAGTTTCTGTCCTTTTCCAATTATCCCAAACAACTTCGCACTTCTTGCATGTTGCTCATTGTAAATGCTGCCGCATTGCCTCTTCCCTCAGTTTAAATTATTCTGTTGGTGACATTTTTATTAGTTAGATCTTAACTATCTTGGATTTTTGTTGTTATTTTATAGCCCAGACTGTTCCAACTACAATGGAAAGTGTTGTCGCAATCAAGCACAATTGTTGTTTCGGAGACACTTGAGAAGGCGATATACTTTGTTACTTGGTTGCATGCCATGACTCGCACAAAAAATAGCCGATCTACAAGCTCACAACGCATTGCGACACATTGTGATCATGTAAATCTGCTAATTTCAGTGCACAACACAGATGCACAACTACATGTGAGTCAGGCATAACAGCTGGGGTGCAGCTGCAGTGCTTAAATGCCAGTAATATCTAACATACTGTAGCTGTTTAAAAAAAAAAAAGATTTTCAGGCCGCTACTCTGCCTTCAAACCTAGTCCTACAGTATGTTGCGCTGATCAAAGCAATGGGTTGCGAGTTATAGCCATTTGTAGTGTTAAAACACTGCTGTAGCGCCGCATGTGTGTTTTATTTAGCTTTTTGTTCTGACTATAATGTAGATCCCTTACAGTGTTTGTGCCAAGTTTGGTGCGGATTAAAGCAATAGTGTGCCTGTGGCCACCGGGGGCCCCTGGCGTGACTATTCTCATGGCCAACCCCTGAACAGTGTCTGTGGCACGTTTGGAGCGGATTGGAGCAACGGTGGCGTGTGGCCCCCGGGGGCCACATGTGGCCTAGTGTGACTATTGTCATTACAGGACCCTGAAAAGTTTGTGCCACGTTTGGTGCGGATTAGCAAACGATGCTCCTGTGACCCCCGAGGCCCCTAACACGGCCCCTGGGGACCATACTGTATATGGCCCCTGGTGTGACTATTCTCAAGGCAGACCCCTGAACAGTGTGTGTGCCACGTTTGGTGCGGATTGGAGCAATGGTGCACCTGTGGCCCACAGGGGCCCATGGGGGCCACACATGGACCCTGGTGTGGCTATTTTGATGGCCATCCCCTGAACAATGCTTGTGCTGCCGGTGCAGATTGGAGCAACGGTGCACCTGTGGCATCCAGGGGGCCCCTGGTAGGGCCTCTGGGGGCTACATGTGGCCCCTGGTGTGGCTATACTGATGGTAGAACCGTGAACAGCGTTTGTACCAAGTTTGGTGCGGATCGGAGCAACAGTGCACCTCCCTAGTCCGGATGTTACATTGGTGACATCCGTGGTCCGTGGTCCATGGTCCGTGGTCCATGGTCCATGCATGTTCCACGGTCGACCCACCCTCTGGGCAATTTTGATATAGGATAGGATGAAGAGGGAAATTGCAGGGGTGTGAACTAATCGGTTTAATTCGGCTGCAGGACCACCATGTCAAACATCTTTCGAACATTAATATTTCAGAAGAAAAGCCACATGGTTTTAACCAATCAACTAGCACTTCACACAAATTTGTTTTGTTTGGATTGAGTTATTAGCTGTTGAATTCATTGCTTCGATTATGTATAATTTATTCTAGACATAAATGGATCACTTGAGTCTGAACAGACCATTTTGAATTTCTATAGTCATAAATCTTTATATTAATTATATTGTCGTCAGTTTTATCATAGATTTTTGCTCTGAACTGGCCTTCCTTTTTTTTTATTACTTCTTTTTATAGCAGAACTGGCTTAAAAATATACCAAATGAAATTACATAATGATTAAATGTAATAACACATGCTCGGAAGTACATTTTTAGAATGAACTCGTTCCTGAACTAATTCCTAAGCATATTGAGTCAACGCATGTGGTATGAAATGTGTTATAAATTTGACTTGACTTGAAATACACAGCTATTGCAAAGATGGCAGCATTAACTCATCCATGAAATACACAGATATTGCAAAGATGGCACCCCCAGGCATATAAACAAATTATATTTCATATTTATTCAAAAGACATAATCAAGTTTAACAGAGAAGTATGTACTTTTTATGTGAATATTTTATTTACTGTATCTGGACTTCACGGACAGAAGAAAAAATACTGAACTAATTGAAAAGTATGTTTATTTTGTTCTGTTAAGGACAGAGGAAATGTTATCCCATTAAAATTTCCATTGATTGCTAACCAGCTCTTCTAGTCTCTCTACTAGTCTCTCATTATGATAAACTAGAGGTACTAAAATTACTTATTGAAGAAGTCCACCTCTTGGCAAAACAGAGTTGATACACTTTGGGTCTAATGCAAAACTAACTTCAGAATGGTGGTAGGTGACTCTGAAGTTACAGCCAAGGAAGCAGTACTTACTTAGACAATGAACTATGTGTACAGCATTGGAAGCTATCTCAAAGGTACTTCAAAAAGTAACATTTCTTGCTTTAATAGATAGAGGTTCTGTTGGTCACTTGTTCAGTGTTAGATAGATAACACACACCCTGGTACACTAGCATCCCTAAACTCCTTAAAAATAAGCTACAGACCTCACAAAATGTATTAGTTTGGTTGATCACAATCTAGGATCCCATTCGGTAAACGAAAAAAAATAAATAGAAAAAGTGCTCCTCGGAGCACAGGTCTCCGCCAGGTCAGGTAGGTTATTGTGGCCTCCTGGTGGCGCTATAATAGGCCAATGTGAAAAGGGTGCCATTTCTTCCTAGGCCTTTCAATCGGACACTGCATTCATGATTTGAGGCATTTTGTTCCAAAAATGTGTTTTGCTAAATTAGACCTGCTGGTGGCGCTATAACAGGCCAATGTGAAAAGTGTGGCATTTCTTCCTCGGCCTTGTGGGAATGTGCGTGTGAAATTTCAGGGAAATCGCAAGCTGCGTTCACGATTTGAGGCATTTTGTTCAAAACGGACCAATCCTGCAAACTTTGGAAGCCAACCTTAGCCAATGAGGATGGAATATGGGAAATCGGACAGATCCGTGTTGATTACATGACTATAGAGATAGTGTGTACCGATTTGCATGACGGTTGGATAAAATCTGTAGGAGTAATATAAAAAAATGGGTTTTGCACAAATCGGCCCATGTGAAAGAAATTGGGGCAGAGGTTCTGAATTGGCATCCAGGGAGTGTGTGTGCACAGTTTCGCAGCGACCGGGCCAACGGTGCCGGAGATTAGCTCCTCCAAAAAGAGCTGGCTGAATAGCAGCTGGACATATACCGATGTTGTTTTGGAAAGTTGTATGCATGTATCTATTTTTATTTTTATTTTTTTATATATATATTTTTATTAGGGAAAATTAAGAGTACATAGTTATGGGTACATAGGTACAGTTGTATTCCCTTTTTTTTTGTTGCTTTTTTCCCCCCCCTTTATCTCTGTATACATGGGGACATAATGATAGTAATAGAACATTTGCATGGTATAAGGGTTTAGACTTATGTACAATAAAACAGAACAGGTGAGTAAGAGTAATAATACAACAAATAAAATAATTAAAAAATAATTAATAATAATAATAATAATAATAATAATAATAATAATAATAATAATAAAAATGTATATACATATGTATATATATGCAAGGAAATAATGAGTGGAAAGGATAGTAATAGAATCATCCTTTAAAAAAAATAAAAATAAAATAAAGACAAGGAATGAAGGGATGGGAAAGGAGGGGGGGGGGATTCAGTCAGAAGGTAGTGTTTGTAAGGAATTGAAATAATCAATAAAAGGGTTCCACTTATGGGCAAATTTAGCAGGGGTGCCGTTAACCGAGAAACGAATCTTTTCCAATTTTAGAAAAGACATGACGTCCTTTAGCCACATAGAAATGGATGGGGCCTTGGAGGATTTCCATTGCAGTAAAATGCGCCGTCTTGCCAGGAGAGATGTAAAGGCTATTATGTCTAGTTGTGTAGAATTTGCCTGGAGGGGGACACTTGAGACCCCAAATATTGCTATAAGAGGATTTATCTGTATTTCAAAGCCAAGAACCTTTGACAGGGTGGCAAAAAGTTCACTCCAGAATTTGTTAAGTATAGGACAGAGAAAGAACATGTGGCTCAGATTGCATGGGGAGGCATGACATCTTTCACATTGGTCTGTAATAGATGGGTATATCTCGGATAGGCGGGATCTAGAGTAGTGAACTCTTTGAACTGTATGAGTTCTAGTCTTGCACAGGGAGTGCTTGATCTTATTCTGTTTAAGGCTTTAAGGCTTCATTCCAGCACTGGTTAGTAAAGGCTACACCGAGTTCCTGTTCCCAAGCCGCTCTGACCTTTGACAGCCGGTTGGTAGTCAAAGGACATTAGTTTCTCATATATGTTAGAAATGAGGGATATCTGGTTGGGTTTCAATGTCAAAAGGTCTTCCCATTTCTGAATGGGAAGGAGAGAAGGATAAGAGGGAAAAAGGGAGGAGACACAGTGTCGGATTTGAAAGTAGCGGAACAAATGCGATGTGGGTAAGTTGAAGTCTAAGGATAACTCTGCAAAACTATAGAACGTGCCGTCTTTAAAGAGGTCTCTGAAGCATTTGATTCCTTTGTTCTGCTCAGGCAGTGTAAGTAACATCTTCAAAAGATGGGGGAAATAAATGATTCCTCGTTAAGGGCATCAAAGAGGAGGGGGAGACCAATTTGAAATGGCGCCTGAATTGGAACCAGATCTTAAGCGTGGAGTGTATAACAGGGTTGGGTGTAATTTTGGAGGGGTTTATTGTTAATGTAGAGGAGAGGAGAGCCATAGGGGAAGGCGAGGAGCTTGGCAGCGCCTCCAGCCTGCACCATAGAGTCTCTGGGGAATAAAGCCAATAAGACAGTTTTTGGATCTGAGCTGACCAGTAATAGAGCATAAAATTGGGTAAAACAAGGCCACCGCATGTATCTATTATTGATTTGATTTGATTTTCTGTAATAATTCTCTCTGTGTGGCACTCAGCTTACAATACATTCACATTACACTCAAAGGACCACAATTGAAATAAACTCTGGAGCTTTATTTTGTTCTATCCTTTTGACAGAAATGTACACATACATATATGTTTACACATTACGCATTTTGTCAATAATGATGTCAATCAATCAAATAAAATGTGTCTTTTCAGGGGTGGGGGACTTGTGGATGAGGCCTATACGTGTGTAACAGTGGTATGCATGATAACTCTTTGTGCTTTTTGTCTTATGGACTTTAAGGCTAGGCATCTGTGCTTCGTGCTCCTCCTCTGCTTGTGCCTGGCGTGGGGTGGTGTCCTTGGTCCATGTCGACACTCTGTAACAAAGGATCACCTCCTGAGCCTCAACCGCCTGGTGAGACCTATATACCCCCATGCAACGTGCCCTCCAGGGGACCAGCATATGGGGCCAGAAACTTTAAGCCTGATTTATACTTCATCGTACAACAGCAAAAAATTGCAGATCTATAAGCTCACAATGTTTAGCTTCAAGCTTGTAGATCTGTTATTTGTACCATGTGAATTCAAGGACCAATTCACCCATTTTCAACCTTATCTTCATATAATTTGTCCTCACTAATGCTCATTATAAAATGGTTAAAAAAAATCTACTTGGCCTGTGTCTCATAAGAGGGCTGTAGACACTTCAGAAAACACCTACCAGTGACATCATCGTTAAGCAGCTTTTTTTTCTCCAATTGTTTTATCTAGATTTGTATTAACGTGAGAACAATGACTTCCATTAGCCTACTAGCATGCTAACTTTCCAGGAACAGAAAGTCCAGTTTCTATCAGCTTGGATTCTCATTCGATGAGGTCACTGGTAGGCAGGTTTCTGAACTGTCCACAGCCCGCCGTTGAGACAGAGTGAGTAGATACAGAAATGGTGCCATCTTATAATGAGCATAATGGGGAAGTGATACTTTAATGCAAGAACAATGGCTTCTATATCAGCATGCTAACCTTCCAGAAAGAGAAAGGCTGTAGTTTGTATTAGCCCACCAATGAGACACAGAGTGAGTAGACAGAAATTCGGCCATCTTAAGACCAATACATGCTCCTTCCAACGTCTCCTCACGACGTTAAAAAACAATAAAAAATAATTTGGACGGGTTTACCGAACTAGTTTGCAGAGTCAGGACATAAGGGAATGCAGCAGATCAAAAGTTCTGAGATCGCCCATCAGAAGTTCTGAATGACGTCAATTTGTAGTTGTGTCACCTCCCTTTCCGAAAACTTCGCAAGGAGCATGTATTGCACTTTATAATGAGCATTAGTGAGGACCAATGATATGAGGATTAGATTGAAAATGGGTAAAGTGCGCCTTTAAGCATATAGGCCTATAGCTATTTCTGTTGATTTTGCCTATGACGTGCCCAAAATAGGGACACCAGGGTTAATGTGGTTAAGCATAATACTTCAGACAATGGTGAATCTTATTAAAAGATGCAACAGTTGGTCCAAAGCTCATATAAGAGGATGATAGACTATGTATACAGACATTAATAATCATTAGAAGACATGCTCATGGTATAAGATCTGTTAAAGAAATCTGAGTTATTCAAAGATGAGCCCAATAGTTCTGTATGAGGATGTGGGCTTGTTTGTGATTTGTATTTTAGTTTTGTCATAAAAGCTTGCAGTGAGAGACAGCTCTTAGTTCACAGCAGTCAAGCAGAACATTAGGCTATGCAATAACCGTGAAACACAGGATGGTCAGGATCTCACAAGTACAATGCACTCATTTAAATGGTTAGATATCATGAGTCCAATGTGTTGCTTTGCATTGTTTTAAACCACGTATTTCCTGGGTCGTTATTTGTTAGACAAATAACAATAATGATAATAATAATGATAGTAATAATAATAATTATGATTATTATGATTAAGAAAGACAAATCTAATACTTAGTTTTAGGAAACTGTGGGCTTCACACATCTCAATTTTCACTCCACAGATTGACAACCAGTTGGACAATGGCTGTGCAATAAGCTATCCATTCACAGAGCGCCACAGTCTGGTGAGTGAATAGAAATGAGTGCATTGTCTGCATAAAGCACATTCAGATATAGTTGGTGTATTTACAAGTAGAAAACATGGCACTTTGTGCTGGCATTGAGGGGGCTATTGTGCTGACAATGGTACAATTCGCAATGTGGATCAACATGTTCAGGTTTCCCTCCATCATATATATATATATAGAGAGAGAGAGAGAGAGAGAGAGAGAGAGAGAGAGAGAGAGAGAGAGAGAGAGAGAGAGAGAGAGAGAGAGAGAGAGAGAGAGAGAGAGAGAGAGAGAGAGAGAGAGAGAGAGAGAGAGATACAGTTTATATACAGTATATATATATATATATATATATATATATATATATATATATATATATATATATATATATATATAGAGAGAGAGAGAGAGAGAGAGAGAGAGGCGGTGATACAAGGTTAATATATGTTTTATACATTTTTGAAATGCAGTTTAACTTTGTAATTATTATTATTTTAAGATTTCCATTTTCTTCTCGGTAAGATACCTTGCCCCTGTGCTCTGATCTTTTACATTATCATATGAATGATGATAGGAATGCAAAGAGTTATGTATTGTTTTAAACTGTGCCAGTGATGCTGATCCCCCAAACCATCACAGTGCATAAATCAGCTGCCTCAATGTGCTGGACTGTATTTAAGGCAAGCTGTTTTCAGTCACAAACAGTAACATCTGGATTAGAACATCCATCTCCTTTATAGGTGGTTTACAGTACGTGGCCTATGTTTTTATGGAAAGCTAACAAACTAGCAAGTTCAACTAAACTGGTAGTACAGTATGTTCTGTTAGCCTCATTCTTTTGTTCCGTCACATCCAATTTCACTTGTTTGTCCTGTATCCTGTAGGAGTAATCTATTGGATAAAATTGGTATCCTGACCTGAAGATGTATTTTCTGTTTACTATAAGAGTTGCAGAGATAGGTAGACCCTACCTCTCCCTCCGCTGTATAGCTCCGAGATGAGATTCCACTGCGTAGGGTGCCGGCAGAGTGCGACACCGGCGAACGGTGGCCAATATTGTTGATTCTTACCTCTTCCGCACATCGTATCCAAAAAGTAAAGGTATATCCCTGCTCTCAGATGTAAAAAAGAATTAGCGGTCAATAATTTTTTACAGACGGGTTGAAACAAGCATTTAAATCGCTTTTTTAATCAGCCTGTAAACCTCCGTCCGCATGCGCAGGACTGCTCCCGTTAAGGTTGCATTGGGAAAACATGGCACAGGCTGATTTAAAAGTGATTTAAACGCTTGTTTCAACCTGTCTGTAAAATGTTCTAGACCGCTAAAAATTAAAACATCTGAGAGCATGGGGGAATACCTGTACTTTTTGGATATGAACAAAATTGGCCACCGTTCGCCGGTGTCGCACTCTGCTGGCGCCCTACGTATTTTAGACAAAGCCTAACAAAGCCTACTCCTAACTAGGGGCCTGTTTCACGAAACCAGATTAAACTGGGATTTATCAACTATCCTGGATGAATTTATTTTGGTTTAGTGATGAATCGGTTTCACGAAAGCAATGCCACATTAGTTACCATGGAGATTTATTCTGTGAAATTAGCCTGGTCCAGGCCAGGCTAGCAGCCAGGTTTAACTCATCCTGGTGCCTTTACTATTCATTGAGCAGTCAATCACAAACCAATGAGTTTTCCCACACTTATTCCATTCGTATGTGTTTATGTTGCCTTATTTTTATTAGCCTACCTATGTTATTCAAAATAACATATAGGCTACACATTGACATTAAATGTCCACTTAAGCCCTATACTTCATTGTACATCAAAAAACGGAATTATGTAGGCTGCACAACCTCATCATGACAGCTTCTGAGCTTGTAGATTGGCTATTTTTGCTATATAAAATAAGTAAGTAAGCCTTTAAACATTTTGAAAATTTAAAAAAGAAATGCTATTAAACATTATACATTGTTATGCTAATTATTTGTCAGACTATGTATGTTAGACCATATTTTATTGCTTTATGGGCTATCTATTTTGCTAGGCCTAGGCCTATTTGTGGAATATAACTGCATGCCACAATCACTGGAGATTACTCACTGGAATATCTATCAATGAGTCATTATACCTTTTAGCGATTAGCTTCAGTCAGATTATTGGCAATAATGTATTGCTATGAATTTTTTTCACTGATCTATCCTGATGAGTTATTGGACTGTTATTTGTTTGGATTGTCTTAGGAACGTGTGCGTTACAACAAGTACAATATTGAGCGTAGCGGTTTGGTACTGTGCACATCAGAGTGATCTATTCAAATAGATTTTTATAAAACTTAAGGAGAATCAAATACATCCTGTTTCATTTTTATATTGTATTTATATATATACAGTATATTTTTAAGTAAAACTTAATACTTTGCTAAATGTTACTGTTTGCTATGATATGATTTAAGTATGAATAATTCTGTTATTTATTTATATTACGATTTCATTATGAAGTTTAAGTTAGGAGCAGTGGTTAGTATAGCCTATATTTTGGGGGTATACACATCAGTCTATCCACTATTGCCCCCAAAGTATTCTCTCGTTTTATTACAGCAGCAGTATTTAATTTACTTCCTCGTAAGCGCTTCTCCATTTCAGCATCATGGTCTACTGGGGAAGACGTGGACGCGCATTCAACCTGGTTTGACCAAGTCTGGCTTGACAAAGTCGCAGCTTCTCAGCCTGGCTTGGCGTTCGTGGAACGGAATAAACCAGGCTGCACTGAGCAGACTTTGTCAAACCTGGATTTGTCTTACATCCAAGAGGATTTAAATCTGCCTTTGTGAAACGGGTCCCAGGCTGCACTGAGCAGACTTTGTCAAACCTGGATTTGTCTTACATCCAGGATGATTTAATTCTGTGAAACGGGCCCCTGGACCTACTGTAGGTACTGAGTGCATCCAATAAAAATGTATCTGGTGATCTCAGGATATGTGCTGGTACATACCAGGGTCAAGAGCTCAGAGACGTAGCTACAGGTGCCAGAGGAAAAATAATAAAATCTTAAAATAGATTCTAAAGTTGACTGCCAGCCAGTGATGTGTAGCTAAAACAGGAGTGATGTGCACATATCTCTTTGAACCAGCTACAAGCCTTTCAGTTGCATTCTGCATCAACTGCAGCCAATGAAAAACAGCTTTGGCTGAGGCTAGAGTAAAGAGTAAAGAGAGTTGCAATAGTCTAAATGAGAAGGGACAAGGGCAACTCTAATTAGATGGGGACTCTAATTAGATGGGGACTACTCTAATTAGATGGGGACTCTAATTAGATGGGGACTACTCTAATTAGATAGAAATGCTTGTGTGAACTTCATTTGACTTGTTCAAACACAGGTCAGAATTATATAGAAGAGCTAATTTGTTGTTGTTCAACAACAACCAACAACGTTGTTGTTGTTGTTTTATCGACAGATAGATAGATAGATAGATAGATAGATAGATAGATAGATAGATAGATAGATAGATAGATAGATAGATAGATAGATAGATAGATAGATAGATAGATAGATAGATAGATAATGCACTGTGTTGTGACATGTTGTAGCACTGTGTTGTTACATGAGCTTGTAAATTGCAGTTTGTCTATTTTCGCCAAATGTTCGCCTATTTCAGCACGACATGCCCAGAATAGGAATGCTAGGGTTCATGCAGTTAAAAGAAAAATCCATAACAACCAGATCTGACAACTCCCTGAATAACTGTTGCCTTTTCACTTCTGTATTTTATATGACAAAAAAAAAGTTGAATAGCTCCAGACTTCACACTGACCGTCTGGAAATTTGCCTATGCCTTTCAAACAACTGGCTAGACCACAATGTCCCAGGCTCAGCTTGGTTAGAACAACATCATCCATTCTCCCACAGTCTATGATCCACTTCTTACTCTTACTCTATTACCAGAGATGACCGCACAGTTAAGTAATGCCCTTTGTTCTTCTGTCCACTGTTTTTGCCATTGGAAAATGTTGACCGTTATTATCCAATTTCATTCAAAACATGCAATAGTTTTTTTTTGTTTTTTGTGTGAAAAATGATGCAGTCAATTCAATGGAAAGTGGAGGATAGTGAAACAAATATATTTTCATGTACGTTCGCTCTCTCTCTCTCTCATGCACGCACGCACGCACACACGCAGGCCACAGAAGTATCTCCACAAATGTTTTGTCACATACAGTATGTGATATACTTTTTGAAATATTTAATTTAAATTCTATAATGGAAGTCAATGGGGTTCAGATCAAGCCTTGCCCAGATTCGGAGTTCCGTATCATTTCTAAATTTCAATCCTTCCTCACAGTTAGGGGTGGAAACATTGAAGCAATGTTTAACAGACAGAAATGATGTGGTCCAAAATATTTAACATAGTGGTGATCAAAATCCCTGAAACTGACTGCAAGTAACTGTTTTGAATTTTCAACCTTTTGTGTCCTAGAGTAAAATCTGTTACATCAAAGCAACCTTTCCACACATCCTGGAGCTGCTGAACTCCCATTTCCAATATGCTAGGAAGTCAGACAATAGAAGATATGTCAACACCTTGAAGAAGATGATCTACAACCTCTATTCTCAAGGATGTATACATGAGATAAATGAAGAAATTGAGGTAAGCAATCATAGCAATGAGCATAAATGCGTAAATCTGACACAGGTCAACATTGTGCAAATTCAGAACAAACACCCGTCATTATTCTCCTCTGTCTAGCAGCTTAATGGATAAAACAAACCCTTTAGCTGCGCATTGCCCTGTAAGGGACAGTAACGGAAATGTTTGAAATGCTGCTCAAAATTTATATTTGCAAATCGCATGCTTTATTGCAGGTATCTCAGTGTAGAGAGACAGGAAACCAAGAGCACAGAGAAATGAGAGACATGTGAGACAAGATGGGGTCAGATTTGAACCTGCACTATACTGGCTGAGCCACCAGGCACCCCTGGTCAACATTTTATATTGTATGTGTGTGTGTGTGTATATATATATATATATATATATATATATATATATATATATATATATATATATATATATATATATATATATATGTCACAGGGAAATTGGCATTCGTTGGGAAATTGGAAATGTATGCTCGTTTTTAGGCGCAGGGCTTCGGCGCGAGGCGGGGCTTGATGCGAGGCCGCGCGAGGAGGAGGAGGAGGCGGCGCGAGGCGGGGCTTTGATGCGAGGCGGACCTGGCTTTTGTTGTTCTCCCCCACATAGCAACCAGGAAGCTACGCTAAGAGAACGCTGAACACGCGTTCACACGCACACGTGATAATAGTTATTGTCCATGACGGAGGCGTGCCGACTCAGCAAAGCTTGAGGCCGAGGAGGCGCGCCCGAGCACCGCCAGGCGCAAGTGCCCGCGCCGACCGGCCGATGGTCTGCTAGTCGAATCAGCCCTGTCCAAGTTGTAAACCGATAGGGGGAGAATAGATCTTTTCATGGGTTAGCCTACTATCCACGACACACGTGTGTGTGTGCGTGTGTGTGTGTGTTCATGTGTGCGCATGTGCATGCGTGCGTGCGTGTGTGTGTGGTGGGGGGCTCTAGTCTAGTGTGGCTTGCATTGCCTTCTAGTGTTGGTTCTACAGAATTTTCTGGGGGGTTGAAAACGAGCGCTCCTTTTTCAATTTCCCTGGTTTTCCAATTTCCCTGTAACATATGTATGTTTTGCACCCTGTCCGTGTGTCTGTCTGTGAACAGCTAATCTCCGGCACCGTTAGCCCGGCCGCTGGGCTTTTTCAGATTGGCCTGTTATAGTGCCACCAGGAGGCCGATTTGCACAAAACACATTTTTGGATATCACTCCGACAGATTTTGTCCAAACCTCACGCAAATCGGTACACAGTATCTCTATAGTCATGTGATCAACACAGATCTGTCCGATTTTCCATATTCTATCCTGATTTGCTAAGATTGACTTCCAAAGTTTGCAGGATTGGTTATTTTTTTACAAAATGCCTCAAATCATCAACGCAGCGTGCGATTTCCGTGTAATTTTGCGCGCACATTCCCACTAGGCCGAGGAAGAAATGCCACCCTTTTCACATTAGCCTGTTATAGCACCACTAGCAGGTCTAATTTAGCAAAACACATTTTTGGAACAGCCTCAAATCATAAATGCAATGTCCGATTGAAAGGCCTAAGAAGAAATGCCACCCTTTTCACATTGGCCTATTATAGCGCCACCAGGAGGCAACAATAACCTACCTGACCTGGCGGAGACCTGTGCTCTGAGGAGCACTTTTTCGAGTTTCTCTCTGTTTCTGGCAGGACAACCCAGGAAGGTTTGCCAGGGTGTTTGGCAGCTCACCAAAAGACGCTCTAAAAAAGGCTAAAAGTGTGTTCCAGATGTATATGATGCTAATGTCAGAGAGTCTTGGCCCTGTGGATTGGAGTTGCCAAGAAGAGTATGCTGTGGACTCTACCGAATCCAGCACTGTTGTCTCAGACACTTCCACCACAGGTATGGAAAACCAAGATCCCAGAGTCTGTAACTCCTTCTCACAAAATGTGTAACAGGAAGCTGTCATCTGTTTGTCATTTCCATTCACGAAAATGTTGTTTGTGTGTCTCACTGCTACAGGGAGAAAGATGTTTACCCTGGTACATGGTAGGCCATCTCTTGCAGTAATGTAGCTGACTGGGATGAGGAGTCAGAGATAAACATTAATACACACCATTCGAATGGTATATTAGCTGAGCATGATTTCCCCCCTTGAAATAGCATAAAATGGTGTACTCAAAATTCTATTCAATCAGCTATTGCTCATCTGCTTTTAGACAACCAACAATCCCGATGCAGTCCCTCCGGGTAATGGAATATAAACAGAAGACAGGGCTGTTCCTCCCTAATCTCTCAAGAACAGATTCTGCTCTGCGTTTTAATCTGTCGGTAGCCATGTTGACAACCCGTGCACATTGGCTACAAGTGGGCGTGCCATCAGATCAGAAAGCAGGCCGCGCTTTACCCAATCAAATGTAGTGGGCGGGATTTACGTGTGTGCCATTCGTTCCCCACTGGAAACAAACCGAAACTCATTTAACAATAGCGTCCTTGAAGCCGACAAAATCACGGAAAGTTTTAATTTGCTCTTTCATCATAGAAACAAGTGGGCTTATAACCAAAACGATCCATGTTCTTTGGGAGAAATGGTGTTAGTGTTCCGTGGAGAAATATTGTTTGTGGGAATGAAAACATAGTCGCACCACCGGAAGTGAAAGGCTGAAGGCAGACCAAAACCCCGGTTTCCCTGAGCAAGGGTCGTCAGTTCAGCTCCGCCCAGAGCCAAATTAATAAGTAAAAAACAGCAGAGGGCGCTGTTTTTCCTTTTTATTTGGCAATGGGTATTCCCAGATTGGTTCCTCCCTGATATGGGAACGAAAATGATAATGAGTGCATGGAACATGTGACAGTATTTCCTGATAAGATATCAATGTATTTGTACTTGTATTTTTCTAAACGCTACAAGTTTAAGTACAGTATGTTGTCGTTGCCATTTAAGATCACAGTGCCTTCACAACACGTATATATCCATGCAGTATAAGAATGCAACAGTTTGTGTGAGCGACAGAGAAAAATGTCCACAGCTGTTTATAAAGATCTCCTATTGTTGAGCAATTGCAGAAGATCCCGTTAAGGACATTACCCAAGCAGACATATTAAATGCTGAAGTTCTCTATTGCATCATTTAAGTCTGCATGTACCACAGCAAAGGCTGTATGTCTTCACTATGAATTGAACAATGTGTAACGTCATGTTTGTCCTAGTGATGAAACATGCCACACTACTTTTCGATGTGTTCACTGTCCAAACATTTGTCACTCTGGGGGCAGCATAAAGCAATGACAGCCCTTTATTAGTGTGGTTGCCCGAATGGGCAACCAGACTATAGTACTCTACTGACTTTATTCTTCTAGATAAACAATACTTCGGGCTGCTACTCCTCCCACAGTTTTTATCCCCCAATGTCGTGCCATATGTCAAAATGACCGGCTTGACCGGGAATCGTGCACTTGTATTTTGCTAAGAGATTGGTTAAATAGTTTAATTGATATTGATTTATTAGTGCATTAAATGTCCCCATCCACTTTAATGGAAAAGTGAAAAAACTCAAATTCAAGTATTTTTTTCTCAGAAATCGTAAGAGCTAGAGCTACCACATTTGGAGGGGAGGTTCATTATTTAGTTTGAAATTATTGAAAAAAATATCACACCATTCAGCCTCATGGTGGCGCTATAACAGCCCACTCTACGTTTTGGCCTATAACTCTTGAACTGTAGGTCGTAAAATCAAAATTTCTTTTTCCCTGGATTTCTTGGGTCACGACGCATCTCCCCATATAGGCCACGCCCGTTTGCGTCTGGATAGATTTTTTGATATTGATTTATTAGTGCATTAAATTTCCCCATCCACTTTAATGGGAATTGCAAAATCTCCCATTCAAGTATTTTTTTCTCGGAAACCATAAGGGCTACAGTTACAAGACTTGGAGGGCAGGTTAATAGTTTATTGCAAAATTATTTAAAAAAGAATCACACCAGTCTGCCACATGGTGGTGCTATAACAGCCCACTCTACGTTTTGGCCTATAACTCTTGAACTGTAGGTCGTAAAATCAAAATTTCTTTTCACCTGGATTCCTTGGGTCACGATGCAACTCCCCATATAGGCCACGCCCATTTGCGTCTAGATAGATTTTCCGCCATTTTGAATTCTCTTCCAAACACACTTTTAGCTCCTCCTCCTACATATTTTGTCCAAATTTCACATAAATTGGTACACGTGATCTATGGACCCATGCGATAAATATATCCAAACGGCATTTTGATAGACCTTACCGTTTATCCGTAAATGGCTTCCAAAGTTAGTGGGAGGGGCCCGTTTTACAAAAAATGCCAGAAATCACGAACGAAACGTCCAATCAATCCCAAATTTGAATCACATGTCGAGGGTGGTTTACTCAAGGAATCCCCAAAAGCATTTCCACTTTGATCCATAGGGGGCGCCACAAATGCACAGAACGTAACCGATGCAAAAACATGATTTTTGGGGGATCAATCCTCTCAAAATGAAAAGCAAGTGATCTCAGGAGTGACGTGACAATGTAATTGGCGCAGCCTCCGACGGTATTCCTCCCATCGTATTACTCGGGTCCCGGCGGCACCGACCCGCGAATCGCGTCGGCGCAACCACACTTTGCAATTGCCCTGAATTGCGACGCGTCTAGTTATATCTCTTCTCCCCATTGCCACGTACCACTCATAAACGTGCACAACCCCAAAACATTGTTATCGCATGCCCCAGACAGACAGAGAAATGGAGGGAGGTAGGGCATGCCTCCTGGTGAAGATTTGCACTCTAGGAGCGCACCTTTCTAGCTATCTCTGCCAGGCCGGAACAGCCGAGGGTGAGACATTATGTTTTCGCCCGTCCTTCTGCAGCTGTCCGTGTGTCTGTGCCGTCTGTGAGCAGCTAATCTCAGGCACCACCTGACCGATCGATCGACGTGAAACTTAGCACATGCACTCCCAGCAGGCCAAAGAAGAACCTCCACCCCACATTTTTCTAATCGGCCTCATGGTGGAGCTATAACAGGTCACTTCACATGTTGCCTTCTACTGTAACTCTTGAACAGTACAATCACATTAAAGCTCTGATCAAAAATTCTCTGAGTTTACCAAAAATAATCAACGCATCTTCAAATCTGCTAATTTGAATGACACGTTGAAGATGCAGATGCAAAAGCTATTTCACTTTCAAGGGCGCCAGAAACATGCTTTTTTCACCAAATTAGGCACCATGATCTCGTGAGTCATGTGACAATGCTGTGAAACAGGGTTTTGATACTCCATATCTCCATAACTGCTTACACAGATTTGTGGCCAGGGCTATTTCTAACAACAACATAAAACATCATGAATGCAACATCCACTCATACCGACATTTGAATCACATGTTGAGAGGCGTCTATAGTACAGCTCCAAACGCGCTTTCATTTCTGGCAATAGGGGGTGCCAGAAAGGCAACAGTTGCACAATCTGTTGTAACTCTATTTCCCCCCTGCAGCTTCCTTGTGTCCTGACGGCTGCACCCCACGAATGGCACAGCCCTGGATAGGCAACCAGGCCTGGTGGAGCTCTGTTCTCTGAGGAGCACACTTTTCTACTTTAACTTTTGTGCATCAGCCGTATTTTAGGAAATGCAATAAGGGTGGTGCTGTTTGATGGACTGACCCAAAAATGTACAGTGCTGAAGGTTTGGGGATTGTCCGTGTTTCTCCTTCAATTTAAATGACAGGGGTAAAGATACATTTGTAATTAATTACTCCTTTTTTTACATTGTTCTCCTTCTTTTAGGTAGTCCTGAATGCCAGTGCTCTTGTTCCATTTCGACTCAGACGACCACTGTCTCCTACCCTGCCAATAGCCTATGGAAAAGGGCTAGGCATCCGCGTCCTAATCAGCACACACCTGTCAGGCCACCCAGGTCCCTCTCCCCTCATGGCACACAGACCAACAGTTCCATCCTGTCTTCAGGGAGTAACATGACAGTAGGCTTCCTTCCTTCGGTGACAGTCAATCTCCCGGATATATATCCCATTAAGAAGCGGGACACCTCATGGCTGTTCCCTCCACCGACTGAAAAGGAGCATGACCCTTTGCTCCATAAGCCAGAGTGGAGCAGACGGTTCCCATTAGGGAACAGGACTCAGGACTTACTGAAAGAGAAAATGGCTCAATCTGGGGCAGATGCTTCCCCGGCCCTGTATGGTATGATGGACATCACTCAAAGTAGTGATGAAAATACAAAACATGTCTTGGCAAAGAGATCACTGGATTCTAATAACACTGTTCTTCAAAACGGGGCTTCAAGTCTTAAACCTAAGGCTATGGAACAAAAACACAGAGCTCCAGAGAACACTATGGATACTTCAAACCATGATACTGAGAGGGTGCCCTTTGTTGCTGCGCACACATATATGATGGAATTACATTCATATGAATTGAAAGATAGTTCCATGGACTTACAGACTCAAGCAGAGGATCCAAAATCCCAAACTAAATTTTCAAATAACATTAATGCAATCCAGGACATTATTAGTAAAGGTAATATTTTTTTACACCCCCCCCCCCCCCCGGCCTACATTTCCCAACATTGTATTTATTTATGTTTGTTTGTATTATTATTATTATTATTATTATTATTATTATTATTATTTTAATTATTATTATTATTATAAGTCGAAATAGTACAGTAGTAGTAGCAGCAATAGTAGTAGGAGTAGTATTTTATTTTCATGTAGCCAAATGATATGATTATGAAGAATTCAAATGTTTTAGAACAAAATAGATTAGAATAGATTAACATGCAATATTCTATTATGCGTACTATATGTGACATGAGAAATAAAACATTTGTGTTTTTGCAGTAACTCATTCAGTTCATGACCATGCCATCACAGTTATTTTAAAACTTCTGTTATATCATCCTAAATTATATGTGCTGGCCCATATCAGCTCTTTCAGTGAACAAAGACCTCTTAAATCAATCATCTATGGAAAATTCAATATGCAACATTTCCTCATGCTATCCTGCTTTGCTCTCTGTCTTAGATGTGTTTCCTGACATCAAATCTACGGCCATCAGCAGGACTTCTTTGTACGAGGGTCCAAAAGAAAAAAAGGTGGATGGAACTAGTAGCTGGAAGCAGCTCTCTGGCCAGCCTGTATTCACCATGGCTGCAGTTTCTGGGGGATTTTTGTTATTCTTCGCCTTCTGTTGTTTCATAATGAAAACAGTAAGTAATAGTTATGCTTTGAAATAAATAGCGTTGCAAAATCAAATGGATTACAACTGACATCTATAAAACGGTCTGGGTTCTATTTAAATTGTTACATAAACCTAATACCATAGAAAGACATTAAGATGTCAAAGCATGTCAAAGTTAACTGGTACAGTCAGCAAAGTCAATGTCTCAAGTCTATACTGACTGACTGAATGACTGAATTACTGACTCACTGACTCGAATTGATAAGAACTGACATCTATTAAAAAATGCCTACTGTATGGGTTTTGTTAAAATTCTTACATAAACCAAATGCCATTAAAATGCAGATGTCAAAGTTAATTTGTATAGTCAGCATAGTCAATCTCTCAAGTACATACATACTGACTGACTGATGCAACTGATGATACTGACAATCATTCCTTCCTGTTGTGTGCTGTGTGGCCAACAATATTAACGTAACCTAAATTCTGCTTTCCTGACACAAATAACAGAAACATTATGCATTCTCCTTATCCCATGGCCAGCGGTGGGCAAATGTTACGTTTTACTGGGAAAGTTCTCAAATGCAAACCCAGTAATGGCCCATCAAGTTCCTGGACAGAATGCTCTGGAATACAGCCATTTGGTTTAGGTTTTCCTCTTACCCTTGTCTGTTCCGTTTCCTCTGTATATTATTGTATATTATTTAACATCTGCATTTTCCGCATGCAGGAGTGTAATTTCAGCTGTCTACTCACTTCCACCATCAAGTTGTGCAAGAAAGTGCTTTGGTAGTTCATAGTTGGCAAGATAAATGCATTCACACAGAAGCATAATATTTGATTCATTTTCAAAAGAACAACTCAACTGCCAGTCCCCCAGTCCTGCCAACGAGATTAAATCACAAAGGGAAGACAGTGCCCCCCACTGATCCAAACTGAACTAGGCTGGGTGAAGGTCATTCTTCAAGGTTCTGAAAGGCTCTGCATGGACCATTTTCTTATATAAGATCAAATTGTCAATCATCTCTATCCGTTGTATCTGTTCTCTGTGAGCAAGGAACCGGAAGTAGTGATATTAGTGATTCTGTTCAGTGTTATTGTATAGTGAAACAGGTATCAAAATAACATTAAAAGACTATAATTATTGCCATGATTTACACCTATAGTGAACTATCCTTTTTTGCTGCACTAGAGAAGTCAAATGGTTTTATTTTATATTACCAGTTTGCGTTTATGTGCTAGCATAGGTGTGACACCTGTTTCAATATACTTCATAGTCTAGGGGTCTATACTAGGGGTCCACTCCTTTTAAAGGATAATAAAGGATACTGTTCAAGTGGTTAAAGAATCTGTGTGCATCTTTCAGAATTAAATGGGACAAGCAATGTCAGTTGTAATCTGCTTTTTGAAAGCCTATAATTAGATTTTTAGATGACAATCTGAATGTTTGCTTGTAAAGACAATCACATTTTTCTGCTTTATTTTATTTTATTTTTTTACAGAGATGTGAAGGCCTATTCCATTGCCCTGGTCTCACTGAAAAAAATAGGTAAATATTGTACAGTTGTTCAAAAAACATGGCAGCATTAATTAGATGTTGAATAAAAATCACGACGAATGCTGCACAGCTTGTGTATTACTACACTCTGTATATTGGGTTTGGATTTTACTTGTAAAACCAATATTTGTTATTTACATTTTATTAATCATTCTGTTCTATATTTAGAGACATATTTATGGTAAATGGTATAATGTATGGTGCATAGAGTCTTTCTACAAAGAGCTTCACAATGTGCATTACATTCACCAATTCACACATAGATTCACACACCAACGGCAGATGAAACTGAAAAGGTCTCCACCAGGCCGGATTGCCTAGCCAGCCCCCACAAACATAGGAAGGCAGTCATAGCCAATTGGTCTGGAATCTGAAAAATCTGACTAAACATCTTGATCACATAACTCCAGAGATAATGTTACAGATTTGCGTGAGCTTTCGACAAACTTTGTAGGTATAGTAATAAAACTATGAGTTCAGTCATGATCCAAGGAATCCAGGGGGGAAACTGTTCAAAAGTTATAGCCAAAACGTGAAGTGGGCCGTTTATAGCGTCACCATGAGCCGATTAAAAAAAATGTGGGGTGGTGGTTCTTCTTTGGTCTTTTGGGAGTGTGCGTGCAATGTTTCACGGCAATCGAATGGAATCTGAAAAGATTTTCGTACATGGAAACCATGTTTATACAGGGCAGGAGATTCTAGCATGCCTGGCCTAATTAATGAGTGACAATATTAAGGTGTAAAAGTAGCTGAGGTGACTATTGAAATTGACAGCCTTGCCCGATATATTAAACTAGAAAGCGCCCTTTTACAGTACCCTGAACATGGTATTTTTCACCAAGGAGAAGTACGGTAGCACTTGCTCATAAGGGGCCAATTCATACATGTAATTAAGGCATTCATCATGAATTCATCATTAATTCCTATTAATTAATTACAAAGTCACTATGACTTAACCAAAGTTAATATTTAATTAGTTAAAGGGATATTTAACTTTCAAACAAATTTTGGGTAATTTTATCGTCTACTCAGGCTTTTGTGAACACCCCGGACAGTTTTTAAGTTGCTTGATTCAGTATTTAGATATTTGATATTAATTTGATCAGACACGCCCCCTTCCTGTACAAACGCATTGTAACTTCAAACTTCATTTTAACCATGTTAGATTAATCGGAAACACCCGTCCTTGGTTCTGGTGACTGATATTGTCCTTCTAATACGTGAGGAGACCGTGTTTTTTCAATTACTTTTTTTTAATGGAAAATGAAAAAAAACTAAATACAAAAAAAAAAATCATAAATTGAATATCAAATATCTAAATACTGAATCAAGCAACTTAAAAAATGTCTGGGGGTCTCACAAAAGCCTGAGTAGACGATAAAATGACGCAAAAAAATGAAATATCCCTTTAAGGGCCACACGTGGTGGTTTTGTAGATCTGATATTTTCTGTGGCTTCTATGCCCAGGATGAGTGCTCATAGGCGGTAGGAGTAGCGAGAAGAGTCGGTCTCTGATACTGCTCGCTTCAAACCTTCCTGTGGCTGTGTGTTAGGCTGACGGGGGTCTCACAAGTTGGACTGGCTTGCTGGATAGGCCCGGTGGCCCCATGGGGACCCCCAGGTGGGTCATGGTTTTCATCATTAGTTAATCATTACTTAAGCCTCAATTAATAATAATTATTAATTAATTAATGATTACTTAACATTTAGTTCGTAATTAGTTACTCTATTTTTGCATGTCAAAGTAAATCACATCAATGTATGTATGTATGTATGTATGTATGCATGTATGTACTGTATGTATGTATGTATGTATGTATAGTGTGCGTGTGCGTGTGCGTGCGTGTGCGTGCGTGCGTGCGTGCGTGCGTGCGTGTGATTAAAAAATATATATACTTATATATATATATATAATACATACACACGGTATATGTATACATACATACATACATACATACATGCATTTTAAAGTTTGAATAACATTTCTGGCAAAAAGTATGAGGGAGTTATGCAGGTCCAAAATCTGGGCCAGAATTGTAAAAATTTAGAATAACATTATTGTGTTCACTTCCAGCGAGCCCACCAATAAAATGTCATGATATACAATAATAAATAAAGTAAAATAAGTAAAATAATAATAAGCTCAGTCATCGAACAGTGATTATATATACAGTACTTTATGTTTTTTTTACAGGGTGGGCAAAGATGTGGAGCTCCGGCCCTGTGAAACCGTGGTGTGAGAGAACTGGTGAGCGTTGTTTCCTTTTTTGTGCAGAAATCCTAATCTTATTAACCACGTGTACTTTGAGTAGCAGAAATATCTCCTATTTTTGAAAATATATAAAATGAAAAAAATCTCAGATTTCGTTTTTATGCCAAGTTGAAGGTTGTTAATGAAAGAGTTTGTTTCAAGTCTTTTCTGAATACAATTCTTAGCAATAAGCTCTTTTTATTGTCTTTTTACTGACACTGGCATTAAAGCTAACGCTAACCCTAAGTAGGCTATAGATTGAGTTATACTGAAATAAACTAGCCTGGTTCCAGACCATAGACCCCGCCCACTCTCTGAGTGGACTGCCTCTTGGTCTGGTGTTGTAAAAGTTAACCTAGGATTTATTCGGTACAAAATGTATTGTCAAATGAGAGTCTGAGGTGGAGGTGGGGATCCCTTAGGATTGGTTTAGGGAAATTCGAATCCCCTCCCCCTTGTAATCGCCGCCACTGGAGCCAATTTCAGACTGAAGCTCCAAGCAGCTTCAGGCTGATAATCAGGCTAGAAATAAACTCTACTTATTTGTCTTTTTTCCTCTCTTTTCTTTCAAGACTTGGAACCCCTTTTTGAACCACATGTCAGCTGAAATACATGGAAATGTTTGAGCTAAACTATCCCGTTTCCCTCCTGATGTTATCTTATGTTGTGTACATACATATATGGATATAGAAAAAGTATCTATTTTTATAAAGATTAAGTTTATTCATGCTAATGTATTGTCAGAATGTTAAGAGAGTGGTCAGTCGTTCTCAATGTGTGACCCGGGAGCTAAATGATTGATAGTTAATCTCTGCCATTATTACATGTGCACGTAAATACAGTTAGAGAACATATAGGAATGGCTATCTTGATATTTTAACTTCTCTTTACCTACAGTAGATACTGTACGTAGTTTGACTTAATGCATATCAAAATGGGTTTCCATGAAATTAAAAAGGTTTAGAATCACTACTCATGGCACCCATATTTTAATGTTGAAGATATGCATGCGGAAAGTAAGCTGTTTTTACACACACACACACACACACACACACACACACACACACACACACACACACACACACACACACACACACACACACACACACACACACACACACACACACACACACACACACACACACACACACACACACAGATGATCACAGATATACTGAAACATCCGGGGACATCTAAATTCAATATACTGTAGGGGCTTGAACAGCAGTAAGAACAGCCACTAACAAAACTTACACCTACTGCTTTAAATACCAATCCTGATACCAATGAATGAATGAATGAATGATTGCCCTAAAGTCTTTGCTTGCTGTTGTTTTCATTTTAATCTCTTGTTTCCACCCAGTTCTAGCCCCTAGTACTCTGGCAATGGGTAATGCACTAGACTAGACTGTGGTCTATTAATAGGAAGCACTACACTACTGCACTAAGAACTCTGACAGCACTAGTACATGCTTATAACAGCCAATGGAATCAAAATAATTTTTTTCCCTTTTTTTAAAGAAACTTTATCCCATGGATTGGACCAAGCCCCTGCATAATGAGTGATTTTCATTCATTGTGTTGTCAGTGGGCATGTCAGTCAGATTGTACGATAGGACCACAGATATCTCGATATAAAACTACAGTCGTGAGGCTCTGTGAAATGCAGCCAACCTGTAAACCCACCAGCACCACTAATGCAACAGAACTAACATTAACAACAAGAACATCAACATGCACAGTCTGCAGGGGGCTTTCCAGGACACAATGTGAAAATTACTTCATTTACTACCGGTTGAAATGCTTTGTACAGTACCTGGAATACTCATGTCATTATCCAACATTAAATATACCAGTGTACCACTAATAACATCAATAAGAGTCAAAATGTGCTTTGTCAAGTAATTACTGTACATTGTCAAGATTCATGTTATCATCGTTGCTATCCGGCAGAAGCCTTATATCTCCATATTTGATATTTTTTGTTTTATCATTAATTTATGCCCTGTTTTGTTGTATGACAGTGTAATGCAATTGTTGCAACAAGTTAAGTCTGTCTGTAGGTTTTATAAAGTAGTAACAAGTGCTTCTGACTAAATATAACAATGGATCACAGGTTCTTTTTTCCATTTCCTCAAAAGTAACCGTTTTGGACATACAAGGTTTCCACCTGACAGAGACGATATAATATAGTGCTTTATATTTAAAGGTAAGATATTGTATTGACAAGTATGGCAGGAATACAATTCAATATAAAATACAATTGTTGTAAGAGGAAAACTAGGTTTTAGGTAGGCCTATATATTATAATTGATAAGTAACTATTTTATCTATGCTCAAGTGTAGGCCTGTAACAATAATAATTAATTGTATAATTAATTAATTTGTTAATTAATAATTACATACCTAAACAGATCAGTCAAAAGCCAATATGACTGAATCCTGTTAGACGTATTTACCACTATTCACCCATATTCTGAAAACCAGGTATGCAGTGCATATTGGGATTCAGTTATTTAAAGATAAGTGAAACTTAGTTTCAGTTGTATCCTCTTACAGTTAAGAACGATATTTTTACATTAATGGGTTACAATGCGTTTTGTCTGCACAACCAGGAAGTTTTAGTGAAAGCGTAATGATATAATAATATGCATAATGAATGTTTGATTCAATGATTCAATGATCTTAATTTCATATCTTAGTTACATCTATATTGTTATTGTCAAGCAGTTTGTAGCTTACTTAAAGGTGAATTATTTATAAAGCTTAATATTTGACATTCCGCTAAAAGTTCATCACACTAGTTGACATGTCCACAAGAACTGTATAATGTGGCCTGATTTGTGCATCTTCTTTTGCAAACTGCACAAATGTAAAATTACTAACTAAGTACTGTAGGGTTAAAGTGGATAATTAATATTTTATGCAATAATGATTTTAATGTAGCTTACTAGACCTCTGGAAATATGCAAGTTGGGATCTTTGAAAATGTTCACCTATAATAATAACAACACATGCCCAAAATAGGGACTCCAGATGGAAAGTGGTTAAGTCTGTCAGTGGATTTTATAAATATTTAACCAATACAAAGTGGTGCTTGTGAGTAAATAACTATATTGGATCCATTGGAACAGACATCATTTTTTCCATTTCCTGAAAGGTAATGGTTTTGGACTACCCTACAGCGACATTTTACTGTTATAAGCCATAACATGTGGAGATGAACTTGAAGAAAAAAAGTCAACAAAACAAATAAGAAGTAACAAATCAGATTAGTCTATCTGCTTGACATTATTGGATCTATGAACTGGTTTGTTAACTTAAAATAACCTACAATGTGGTGGAAGTTATGACCAGGAGAGATACATACAACTTGAACCGGGTGACAATGTTCTTCTCCAGGTAGGTACTCATTCAGCTCTTAGGCTGAGGCAGCTGACATTAAAGGCAACAGAAGTGATAATAAACGTGTTATTTCATATGGAATCTGTGTTTAACTGGAAATGGCCATGTTTCTAAGAAGAGGAAGTACAACTGTTTGTGTACAGGAAATGTCGTACTTCCACTACTGTATATATTATCTAAATGTAATCTTCAACAGGATGTGGCCTTGTATGCTGCAGTTCTGCACAAGATGTGTTTATTATTCTCATGCACACGTCAGATAGAGTAAGAGTTATTACGATAATACAACATTTTCCCACATGGTCTAGTCACTTATTATTACCGATGGTGCCTTATTAGGCTGTAGGACAACATACTGTAGCCTACCATAATGTTTGACTGATTACACATGATTTATTTGTATGGAGAATTTGAAGAAATCTGAAAATAAAGTCATACATAAAAATAAAATAAAAAGTGTCTCTTTTTAGTTAAGATGTGCACAACTGCACATGGACATTTTTACCTAATGGTGGTGATAGAGGAAAGGTCATTAGGTTACCAATAGGGCCATCCTCGGAGTCATGTATCTGCACAACAAATTCCATGGCAATTCAGCCTGTACAATTCAATATAATGTTGCTTGGGACCAAGTGGTGGAAGGACTGACTGACCGAATGACATTGCCGTACTTTAGGTCCCTCCACTACTGTGGCTAAAACTGAAGAAATTGTATTAAATATAATGTTTGCTGTAATTGCATAATGACATTTTTGGTCAATTTGATCTGAAAGGTAAAATACATGGAATGTCCCTTCCTGTCTCAGCCTAAATTAATTGGGGTCAGCTAAATGTTTTCAAACCTTGTTATCTGTATTTAGTCTAGACATGCCAGCTTCTATACTGTAGGCATGAGATGATTCAACGTAATTTAGTCAGGCCACTAATGCTCACCACAATTCATCTTGAACATGTTGCATTTATGGACCTGGCTCTGGTCAAGGGTATTCGGCTGAACTTCAGCAGTCTCTCTGTCTGACAGAGTTCATCCAAGGCACCCTCAATTTGTAAAGGATCTCTGGCTAATGAGCCAAATATACCTTAATACACTATAATTGCCCTCTATTGCTATCATTCAGCAGACAATAAGCCATGATGTACTCACCTACTTACTTACTTACTTACTCACTTACTTTCTTAACATAAAGCTCTAACCATTATAAATCAATGGCCAGTCTTGGCCTTCACGGTATTCAATAAGGCAAATCAATCATGGGTATGGATGTAGTTTCTCAATGGGTGCAGGCATCATTAGTAACAGGAAAAAAATTATAGATTGAAACCTGGCAAGGCTAAAGTAGTTAAGCCTATTGTACTTTCAGAAGAAGTCCACAGAATTTGATGTAAATAGGTAGGGGAAGGGAAATAGAAAGTTCCGCCAGGTCAGGTAGGTTATTGTGGCCTCCTGGTGGCGCTATAATAGGCCACTGTGAAAAGGGTGCCATTTCTTCTTAGGCCTTGCACGGCAATCGTACACTGCATTAATGATTTGAGGGATTTTGTTCCAAAAATGTGTTTTGCTAAATTCGCTATAACAGGCCAATGTTAAAAGGGTGGCATTTGTTCCTCAACATAGTGTGAATGTGCGTGCAAAGTTTGACCGCAATCGGACGCTGCGTTCATGATTTGCGTCATTTTGTTCAAAACAAACAAACGCACTGCAAACTTTGGATGTGAATCTTAGCCAATCAGGATTGAATATGAAAAATCAAACAGATCCATCTTGATCACATGACTATAGAAATCATCTGTACTAATTTGCGTGAAATTTAGATAAAATCGGAAGGAGTAATATAAAAAAAATGAGTTTTACATAAGTTGGCCTCCTGGTGGCGAACAAATGCCAGGCAGATGTGAAAAATGCAGGGCAAAGGTTTTTCCTTGAACTCTAGGTAGTGCGCATACAACGTTTTACACAGATCGTTGCAGTTATAGGCAAAAACGCAAATAGGCCTGTTATAGCGCCACCATGAGGCTGATTTGAAAATTTTCAAGTGGCATTTCTTCCTCGGCATAGTGGGAATATGCGTGCGCAATTTCACGGAAATTGCATTAGGAAGCCATTTTTAGCCAATCAGGACGGAATATGAAAAAATTTGATTGGCCCATTTTGTTTAATGACTATAGAGATACTGTGTACCGATTTGCGTGATGTTTGGACATAATCTGTAGGATTACTGTTAAAAAATGTGTTTTGCAAAAAGCGGCCTCCTGGTGGCGCTATAACAGGCCAATCTGAAAAATGGGGCAGAGGTTCGGCTTTGGCATCCAGTGAGTGTGTGTGCAAAGTTCGGCCAACTGTGCGGGAGATTAGCTGTTCACAGACACACGGACGGACGGACGGACGGACGGACGGACAGACAGGGTGCAAAACATACTCTCGCCAGACAATAAGGGAGACAATAAGGGGTATATTGGAGAAAAAGGAATGAAATGGAAACACATGTTTCTTCTGCGTTTGTAAAATTACTGTAATTCATGTTGCATCAAAATACTTCTCAAAATCGTATTCACTTTCTTGAGAAGAGGGAGTGTGGATCCAAAGGTGAGCGGGCCACATGCGCAGCATCGGCCAGGCGCAGTCTGGCCCAGTTTCGCCTCCCTGAAATGTAATTCCTGGATACGCCACTGATTCCATCAGTACGTAATTTTTTGTTCACACTATTTTTTCACACTCATTTCACTTGTGGATCAACGTTCATGTGTTTTTATGTACTGTACATGACTACAATTAAATTGTGTGACAATCATGGCCCATGAGGCAAAGTTTGGAATGTGTGTGGAAATGAAAGTCATAAGCCATTCTGCAGACACATTTTGAGGTAGAGGAATTCTGAAGAACCAGAAAAGGCCAACTAAAATTGAAGGCTGATGCGGTTCCAACTTTATTTTAACAGAAGAATATCACACCACCTTTAAGTTGACATGGACCTCTCAGTATGACTCCAATGGCATTTGTATTTGTAGATAATAACAGATTCATGTATTTTTGTATTGTTTATTTCTATACTTTTATTATCTTAAACCATCCGTTATTTCATTTATTACTGTAAGTAATTTTGTTTCCTTCAGAATAAATTGGATAAACAAATACTTGTATTTAATATGAATTATGCATGTAACAGGACACTACATAATTGAAACAAAAATAATTTGTGCCCAGCCTAGTAGTTGTTCCTCTAGCCACTCCTTCTCTCCACCAGCCAAACTAACCACTAACCCCCTCGTACGCGTACGCCCCCGCCCCATATTCCACTGCTCTGCTTTTATTGGTATTTAGTGTAATAAAATAACATTGACTTTGGATTACTCTGCCTCTGTGTTGGTTTTTGTGTGGTGTCTCCCAATTGTGGTCACTTTACTAGAAGTGAAGCCCTGGGCTTATTTGGTTATTCACAACTACTGTGTAACACGTTGTCCGGGGTATTTTAGGGAAGGCTTGTACAAAATTCCTGTGTGGGCTGATCTAAGAGAGCAGGAAGGGTTGTAGGCTTGGATCATGTCTTGAAGGTCAGGGGGTGCCATGCCTTTGGCATATTTCATTAGTGAGATGTCACTATTCATGAGTTTAGTTTAATCAACCTAAGTTGTGTCCAAAACAGTCTCTATATGTCTCTAAATGTTCTAACATTCTTTCATAATTATTTGGAGAGACAAAGCCAGGATGCACAATATATTACAGAAAATACATGACATTAGGAGCAGGAATTGTGAGAACGTTGTGCACTTATAACTTTATATACATGTTTAACAGCAGTAAACAACATTATATACAGGTAAGACAAGCTGAATGACCATACATTATGAATTGTTTAGTTAATCAAGGTAATCAGCACCTTGATAGTGGTCTTTTTGAAAAACGCTTTCACCGCCACCCACTGCCACCATCATCACCATCATCACCATTCATGAGATTAGATTAATCAAGAACTGTATCAAAAATCTACTGTGTCCAGCTACTTTGGTTTTCCTTTGGGCTTAAATATCACTTGAGTATATGAGAGTTCAACATCATCATAATCATCATCATCAACCTTATTTTTATTGCTTTCTTGCAAACTACTTTCACTTGCCCTTGTTTTCTTTATTTTTATGGCTGCTTTGCGTATATTTAATTTAGCATAGGCTTTATTTTCCTCCTCATCAGATGTATTTTCATTGTCCTCCATCTGCACAGCTGTGCCCCCAGATGCAACATCAATGTATGCTTTTGGAACCCACGGTACCTTCAGACCAACGGTGAGGTCCAGAACACATGGTGAAGAAGAGACAAACAGAGGGAATCAGGTTAAAACGCATGAGACAGTAGTTTGTACAAAACCTGGCTTATACACACTAAATCCTCAGTCTTCATTTGTATCCAATTGTAACTCAAGAGAGTGTACACAATTAATGTAACCAAATGGACCGCTACTGGTCCTTTTGTTAAAATTTAAATGAACACTCAGGATATTACAGTGTAGCGTAGCATAATCTGAAAAACAAGATGGGGGCTTACAAGTCGCAACTCACTTTTAAATGCTCCAATTAGTGAGTTGCGAGCCCACATCTTGTTTTTCATGGTTCTGTTTTTTCAATTTGGCTCAGCACCAAAAAACAGAGGATGTGATTTTTTTCTATGAGAGCATAATCTGAAGAAGAAAAAAAAACATTGACTGCTTTGAGAGAGGTAGGACAGTAATGTAGGTGAACGCGTGGATTATTTCACCACTCTTTACTTCCTGTCATGACTCACCATTTCTTCTGAGCTAGTTGAGTCGGTGTCATCGTGTTCATCTACAAAAAAATATAAAGGTTTTACCAAGAATGTTTCCAGATACAATGGATTTGAACTTGTTATCTGTTTACTCTGTACATCTAAACGAAGACATTTAAATCTAGCATAGACTATAAATATTTTTTTTAAATCTGGCTAGAGCATAAGAGAAACATAATAAATGTCACTAATACCAGTGGCCTGTGTGTCAAGTCTGGGCAGGTCACGGGTATGGCTGTAGTACTGGGCCAGGGAGTTGGCGTACTCATTTGCTAGGACATCAACTTCAGCTGCAGGTGCTTTATTCAATTTCAATTGTCTTCGTCCTGAAAAAATATAAAAGGCATAAAAACAATCACAGTTGCATAATGATAATGTAAAACTGGTTCAATAGACACAACATGAGTGATTTAGCTTAGCCAAATTTGAATACGTTCTATTCTCAACCATACTGAATTTGGATAGCTACCTGTGAGAATAGAATAGTATTCTAGTATTCTGTTTGTCTATAATCACAGTTAGGAGTCAAAGTTGTTACAGTAACTGACTCAGTCAGAGAATATGATTATGTGTATTTTATACTATTTTGTTCAGCTATCATTTACTACTGAGATATGGTACTAATAATGGTTGATACCTACTCCTATATGTTATGATGACCAGAAGCATCAGAACAGTGGTAAAAGGGACTATAATGCCCACGGTAACTTGTGAAGGGGTATCAAAACGGTTCCTGGAAAAGATAGAAACATAACATTTGTAAGTACTACTAGCTAACGATCTATTGCAAAATGTCCTGACATCTAATCTGGTTTACAGCCTGTGTCACATCATCCCCAAATATGAACTTAAAAGGGTAGATTGACATTTAATTTTGGAAAAGATGAGGCAATGCATTTACGTTGTTGTTGTTGGTCGTCGTGTTGT
This sequence comes from Gymnoscopelus braueri, assembly GCF_963280865.1. Classification (NCBI taxonomy): domain Eukaryota; kingdom Metazoa; phylum Chordata; class Actinopteri; order Myctophiformes; family Myctophidae; genus Gymnoscopelus; species Gymnoscopelus braueri. Next base: position 30,094,773 of record NC_137612.1, on the reverse strand, counting down.
AGTCCTGGGAGGAGGACGAGGCTTGGGAGGCCTGGGAGGAGGACGAGGACGAGGATCAGGAGGAGGAGCTGTAGGGAAGATGGCGATCATATTAACTTTGTTCCCATCCAGAGTACATTCTGATTTAGTACATTAAAAAGCTGAATTGGCTAAAAACATCCGTTTTAAATACAATAATTTTGCTCAAAGATTGCTGTGCTTTCTTTCATATTTTATGCAGCTAAAGACGGCCTGTGATGAATAGTTATCGAAACACTTGTGTCAAATAAATAATGACTTAAAAACTTTTCGTGCTGTCATCTTTCCCAATAGTAATATATTTTTCTTGCAGTTGTATCACAAAACTCCTCATTAATGTATTTTCTATTCATCTCATTAGACATCTTTTGCAGCACTTAAAGTGAACTTAAAGTGTTGCAACACTGAACTTTTGTACTGTAGAACATTGGGTTGTACAGCTCGAGAAACATCGCTCACAGCAGACCCAACAGTTAAACATGATCGACAATGTTTGTCTTGCAGTATATCATGTCCAGGTAGCTATATAACACAATGTTCTACCAGAGTTCAACATTGCTTTCAAATTCCCTCAATTGGATGCAACCATGACTATTATAAATGTTATAACATGTCAAACCTTTAACCAGGGAATGTCAACTGAGCATGAAAAGTATGTTATCATACCCTAGTCTTTTGCTGCTGGACACTGAATGTGTCCAGTAGAATAGAATATAAATTGTCTTAAACCTCACCAGTAGTCCTCACAAGCAGTTTCTGTGTAGCCTACCTATTACGACGATGTTGATAGTTCCATAGGTATGCACTTCCACGCCGCAACGATATTGTCCACTATCACCTGGCGTGACACACATTTGCATAGTGATAGAGTCTTGTTCCGTTTTCTTGTCCATATAATTTGTCATCGGGGTACATCTGTGTTGGTACTTGGTATCCATCTTGCACCATGTAATAGTATAATCATAATATTGTATAGGCCTTGGATATCTTCGATAAGGCCTGTACCTATAATCATACATATCATAGTCCCATGATCGACGAGGTTGAGTGTACACACACTTAATTTTTAACAGATGGTAAGCATCTATCCTTACATCCTTTCTTTCTCTCCAATTTATATTTATATCGACGTCTTGAAGTTTTCTGGAAAAAGGATTCCGAAAATGTTCAGATTTGTGAACTATTTTAACTTTTACATCTTCTGCGACACATGTGTAATATTGAAACGTTTTACATGCTGGTTTGTCAATGGACAGTTCCAGGGCTGACTGGAAACGATCATCTGTTATGGTCATTCCCTCCTCTGGGCATTTAGAGTCATCACACTGCCAATATTTGTCCAAGTGTTGGAAATCATGGGTATATTTGCATGCAATCTCAAGTCGTTTATGAGCTTTTGGGTTTTTTCCTTTGGTAGTGTCCAGAAATAGGCCAGGTCTCGATTGAACCGTCACTGCCAAGTCATTTTGTGTCTTTGTGTCATTTTGGCCATTGACCACGCATCTGTACAGTCCTGAGTCACTGTAATTCAGCTGATGTTTCTCCAGAGAGAATGAGCTGTTAATGTCCTGAATCTCAAAATCTCCTATGGTTTCATTTACTAGATCCATGACTGGTTGGCACGCAGCATCTGGGCCCACCACCTTACACCAGTGTTTCTCTGAGGATGACACGTTCGGTTTTGCAGCACATGGCATCAATAACGATTTTCCTAGAATACCAATCAGGACACTTTGCTCACGATCTGAGAAGTTTTAAAGAAACAGCAGAGGGGTGAGACTATGACACTTAAGAGAAGTGAAATAAATGATCAGAAGTAACAATAAATGGTCTTTAGTTCAATTGTAGTTAAATCTAGCCACCACATTTCCTTTATGACAAAATGTCAAACAGAATCAGACCTGTAGCTCAAACATTACATGTATTGTATCAGTTCCCATTATAGTTATACAGAAGTGTTTGTCCCAGAGACCACAATGCTTTCTTTGTACCTAAACCTAAACCCAAGCTCAAACTTGTGTTCCCATGTCATTTTCCACATTTTGAATTAAATATGAAATACAAATAGAAAAAAGAAATGGAGTTAAATTAAAAAAGGAATAGAAATCTGTCATTCTTTGTGATGAATTAGTTGCATTTAGTTAATTCATTTGAGGTTACAGGACTTACCTTGAAATACATTTATAAAGTACTTTTGTCCATGTTTTCTGTTGTTATAGCAAGTGTACAGCCCAGAGTCATCGCCTTGAAGTTCAGTAAATTTAAAAACCTTGTCACGATGTCTGTAGACTTCAGTGCTAGGCTTGTCATAGCGTGTATAACTATCACATCTGCAATCTTTTGGGTAAGATGGGCAACTGCATCTAACAACAAAATCAGAGTATTGGCACCTAAGCATTACGGAACTATTAGTCTTCATGTTGATTGTGATTGGTGTTCCCAAGATACCTGTTGAAAACAATTAGCAGGTTAGTAAATGTTACTCCTGTTAGTGTTTATTGTCATCAGCTTGTACCATATAGGCTACAATTCACATACACGGTATCAAACTAAATGTTTTATATATATTTTGGCCTCTACAGATATCTCATGATATATTTATATTTTCCCTCCCTAAGGCACAGAAAGTTGCGGCCAAGGTTTTAACTGGCGCAACTACAAGAGATGTATTGTCTCTGTCTATTGCTTTACTAGTTAGCATTAGGACTTCACATTGAAAGCAAGGCTTGGGCTGGCTCTTATCAATATCTCAAACACTTTACACCACCAGTTGAAAAACAATGAAATGATTGCGTGATGAAGAACAAATGAGTTTTAATCACAAACTGCCACAAGTGCACAGCTCCTGCCAGCCTTCAGTATTATATCCTCTTGTAAAATGTTAGTTAATTCGGAGAAAATTGCAATAGATAAACAATCCAAATTATGCAGTGTAATACTAGTTACGAGTTAAAAATTTCATAATTTGCTACGTTTTTTTTTTTATTACTAACTTCATGTACAGGTTTTCATATTACAATGCAATACAATATTTAACTTACCTTCTAAAACAAGAACAAATGATATGTACAGTTGCACATTGAAGTCACTCATTTTCAGGCGTGGAGATTCCACCCTAACAGATCTGTCTACAGAACTTAATAATCAAGCCTCCTTACAAGCAAATATGTTTAATTGCACAATTGTATTGATTCTAGAAATTATATTGAAACGAAACCGAAATGTTTGAAATTTGTATTTTCCTTGTTGCTATGCTACTTGCATGCATGTGGTTTAGAATTGTCAGTAAAAGCACTCCCCGCGCAGTCACTAAGTGAAACCAGTGTTCAAGTGGAAAGTTGTGGTTAACCTAAACTGACTCAGTTAAGAGGAAATAAAACTGCTTAGGTAAACACTGATAAAAATCTCTGTTATTTTTGAGGTTTTTGGTGTCAAAATGTTATTGCTTGTAAAGTGCCTCCAAATAATGTGCCATGGCCTACAGGTACAGTATACTGTATATCTAATGGCTTGTGGCAGATTGGTAAATGTCTTTCCACCCGCAGCTAACAGTCAAATGTCTGGGAATATCAGAATATGACCTCATTTTCTGTGTACCCCACCTGTGACGCCGATGTTGACAGAGCCACCGTTCCAAAAGTTTCAACCCACTTTAAAACAACAACTTCCAGTGTCACTTGGCATTACACACATTCGTATAGTGTGGGAGTATTTGTCTGTTTTCATGTCCATCTGTTGTCTTGTCACTGGGGAAGAGTTGAACCTCCTAAATCCTCTTTGCAACATTTATAATTATAATAATTGTTAATCCAACCTTCAACATAATTAATCTTCTGTGCCCAGCTATTTGGTTTTTCTTTTGGGCTTAAATGTCTGAATGTCACTTGAGTATTATGTGACTTTAACATCATCATCATAATTTGTATGACCATCACCATCCTTATTTGTTGTGCTTTCCTTTGAACTACTTTCAACATTGCTCCAACTTTTTTTCCTTTGTCTACTTTGCATATATTTAATTTAGCAAATAGGTTTTATTTCCCCCCCTCATTGTCATCAGATGTATTTTCATTGCCCTTTATCTGCACAGTTGTGCCCCCAGATGCTTTTGGAACCCACAGTATCTTCAGACCAACGGTGAGGTCCATAAAACATGGAGAAGAAGATACAAGCAGAGGGAATCAAATTAAAATGAATGAGACAGAAGCTTGAGCAAAAGCTATACGGCTTATACACAGTAAAGTCATAATTTATCCATTTTGTAAGTCAGAGCGTAAAAACAATTAAACACTCAGAAAATGTAAACTCAGGATTATACAGTGTAATGTAATAGTAAAAGCAAAATCTGATTGACTGCTTTGATAGAGGTAGGACAGTAATGTAGGTGAATGTGTTGTGTGAATTATTTCACCACTCTTTACTTCCTGTCATGACTCTGAGTTAGTTGAGTCGGTGTCATCGTGTTCATCTACAGAGAAATATAAAAGCGTTACCACGTATAATGCCATGGCATTGGAATTTAACCTGATATATATTGATACATTTTTACTCTACATGTACAGGACAACTAAAGCAAACAGCTACATTTAAATCTAAGATAGACTATAAAAAAATTTGAATAAATGAAACAGTAGATGTCACTCATATCATTGGCCTGTGTGTCAAGTCTGGGTAGATGATGGCCAGTGTTGCTAGATTTGAAAATTGCCGATCTACAAGCTTGTAAATCTGCTATTTTCAAACAAATCTTGAACAAAAAAGCCAAAAATTTTGAATGGCACAAAATATTTTTAGATGGTGGGATCCTTGGACAAATACATATTAATTATGTATATAAAAACATATAAATATTTTATAATAGTACAATATTGATTTGAAAATGTTTGAGAACCACTGGTTTAAACAACGTTGAGGAAACAAGACCAAATAAGCAACTACACTTTAGAAACAAGCCAAAATAAAACGCAACCCGCTACTGTACCAATATTTACAAGCTACTTTATAGAAAAACAAGCCTATAACTAGACGCGTCGCAATTCTGGGAAATTGCAAAGTGTGGTTGCGCCGACGCCGGTCGCGGCCGCCGGGACTCGAGGGATACGCCGGGAGGAATACCGTCGGAGGCCGCGCGACGTGCCATTCGAATCGGGTGCCGATCGGATCCTGCCTTCGTGATACGTGCCGTTTTGATTTTAGGAAATAGGCCCCTCCCACTAAATAAATAGGCCCCTCCCACAAATGTAACGGGCCAATCATAGTCACGTCACTCCTGATATCGCTTTTATTTCATTTAGAGAGGATTGATCCCCCAAAAATCATGTTTTTGCATCAAACGGATACGTTTTGTGCATTTGTGGCATCCCCTATGGGTCAAAGTGGAAATGCTTTTGGGGATTCGTTGAGTAAACCACCCTCGACATGTGATTCAAATTTGGGATTGACCGGACGTTTCATTCGTGATTTCTGGCATTCTTGGTAAAACGGGCCCCTCCCACTAACTTTGGAAGCCATTTACGGACGAACGGTAAGGACTATCACAATGCCGTTTGGATATGATTATCGCATGGGCCCAGAGATCATGTGTTCCGATTTTTGAAGAAAATTAAAAATGCCGGAAAATATATCCTGACGCAAATGGGCGTGGCCTATATGGGGAGTTGCGTCATGACCCAAGGAATCTAGGGAAAACATGATTTTTATTCTATGACCTACGGTTCAAGAGTTATAGGCCAAAACGTAAAGTGGACTGTTATAGCGCCACCATCATTTTTTTATAATTTCGGACTAAATTATGAACCTCCCCTCCAAATCTGGTAACTCTAGCTCTTACGGTTTCTGAGAAAAAAATACTTGAATTTGAGTTTTTTCACTTTTCCATTAAAGTGGATGGGGAAATTTAATGCACTAATAAATCAATATCAATTAAACTATGTAACCAATCTCTTAGCAAAATACAAGCACACGATTCCCGGTGAAGCCGGTCATTTTGACATATGGCACTAAATTGGGGGGAAAAAACGGTGGGAGGAGAAGCGGTTTGAAATAAAGTTTATCTAGAAAGAATAAATAAAGTATCATTAGAACTATAGTCTGGTTGCCCTGTTAGGGCATGTTAGATTGACCGAGCGGTCATGACCAGAAGTGAGGAGGCAGAGGCAGGAAATATATTAAATGCCACTTGGTGGGCCTTTATTCCAAAAAGTTAGTGTCCATAGTATACATCCTAACAATAAAATCATGTCCTCTGGGCACATGTTACTCTGACCAGCCCTACTTACAGACTGGCATAGAAAGCAGCCTTTTATACTCCCCACCCTCAGGTGCTACCAACTACAGGGTTGCTCTATCATAAAACCCCCCCGCATACCAAACCCAGCAATATACCTACTATGAATACCACAATATGACATCACACTGATCTAAATTAACTACCATCCCCAAACCCCACAATAACCCACAAACATAACTATATAACATTTTACCCACCCCTGGCACAATCCGATGTCTGGAACACACATACATGCCAACAGATAATAAAGATTATAATTATAATCCATTACTTGTCTCCTACTTATTTATCATGTGCAATATCATACCATGTATAACTGTGTGTCCCCTGACATATACATGAACATATCCCAAAGTCCTGTAACGTAACGGAGATTAAGAGGACCTCCGTTACAGGGCAACCACACTAACTATAGTCTGGTTGCCCTGTTAGGGCAACCACACTAACTAGAAAAAGTGCTCCTCGGAGCACAGGTCTCCGCCAGGTCAGGTTGGTTATTGTGGCGCTATAATAGGCCAATGTGAAAAGGGTGCCATTTATTCTTAGTCCTTTCATGGCAATCGTGCATTCATGATTTGAGGCATTTTGTTCCAGGCCTCCTGGTGGCGCTATAACAGGCCCATGTGAAAAATGTGGGGCAGAGGTTCTGAATTGGCATCCAGGAAGTGTATGTGCTCAGTTTCACAGCGACCGGGCCAGCGGTGCCAGAGATTACTGTAGCTGGTAACGGACGGACAGGACACACGGACGGACGGACGGACGGACAGGGGGTAAAACATACTCTCTCGCCATGCCTTTCGGCCTGGCGGAGACAATAAGCAGACATTGCAATGTGGCAGACCGGTCACCAGACAAGTGCCATCTTTAACAGTGAATTTTGTGTATCAGAATAATGACCTAATTCTCTGTGTTGCCTAACTACAGTATGACGGAGGTGATGTCGACAAAGCCATAGTAGTTCCAATCCACTTGACAACATTATCTTCCAGTGTCAGTTGGTATGACACACATTTGTATAGCGAGTGAGTATTGTTCTGGTTTCTTGTCCACATAAATGTAAATATATTTTGACCAAAGATTTGACTAAAAATAGGCCATCTATTATTTTCCCGACAGAATACTGCAGCCAAGGTTTTAACTGGTGCAAACACAAGAGATTACACTGTCTCTGACTAGCATTGCTTGAATAGTTAGTTTTAGGATTGATTTAAAGATTGAATTTATCACTTTGAAAGCTTGGCTTGGGCTAGTTCCTACATAATGTATCTCAGACATTTTACACCACCAGTTGAAAAGTGATGAAAGGGGTTGTGCAATAAAGAATGAATTACACTTTAATCGCAAACTGCTGGATTTCATGACAAACACACATTACTATTGCATTCTACAGCTATACAAAATGTTCAGAATTCTCTTTTTTCTTTACTATATCAGTACTTTGTGTGCACAAATTTCCCAGTACAAAGGCAAATTCTATACCATAAAAATATATATTTGAACGGCCACTTTCAACTCTTTCAAGCTGGTGTCCCTATTCTGGACATGCCATTATAGTGTAGGTGAATGTAGGTTTTAAATGTATTTCTTTATTATTATGTTTTTGTCTATTTATTTTCCCCAATGTTTCCAATAGAGTGAAAATAGATCTACAAACTCACGACACATCCCGATGCGATGTATTGTGACCTTGTAGGTCAGCTATTTTCACAATTCTTTTCTTTTGTGAAAGTATTGAATATGGCAGTATTTGGCAATCGTGATAGAGTGATAATGTGTTATAGAGGTTATTTTGCACCAGATTTTTACTTGCCCTTTGGTGGGCCTTGGACACAAAGTTTTAAAACCACTGGTCTAACGCCTCTACTAAAATGTTAGGACATTTATATGAATTTATATTCATATTTATATGAATTTATTTATATGAATTTCGGAGCAAAATGCAAAAAAAAAGAGAAAGTGACAGTCCCAACTATGCTGTGTAATACTTCAAATCTGTAATATATATATATTTTTTAATAAACTACTTAATGTAATGTAAAGTAATGAAATCAAAATATGTTGAACTAAACTGACTACAAGTTCGGCCACACCACTGCTGTGTGGTTTTATGGGGTTGAAGTTTACACAGCTCTGCTTTCAACATACAATAGTTTCAATCTCCCATTGTCCCAGCCAAAGCTCAGAGACCTATAAGGGCCCTAACTTGCGCAGCGCCTAATGTTATCATTTTGTGAAAATAGCCAATCTATATCAACGTGTTGTGAGCTTGTAGATCGGCTAATTTCACTATTGTAAAGGTTTCATGACGTTCAGTTTTACCACACATTAAAAGTCTTTGTCATGGTCCTTCAAACGTGTATAGAAAGTTTTAACAAAAAATTCCACTCCATTGATCCATGGCAGGTGTTTTTCTCTCACATTTCTAAAGCCTTTTCAACTGCAATGAAAAAAGATCTTTGCCTGCGGGTGTTGCTGGTGAGGGATTTTGCCTGTCAATCATCGCCTCTGCTCCGCCCCCCCAAAGGAAAGGATAGGGGAGAGGAGGGGCAAGGAGGAGAGTGGGCGGGATTAATCGGCTGTGACCTCACTGCCGAAGGGCCAAGCTCAGATTACTTTTCAGCCTAATTATTCAGAAAACCCCAGACCACAGAGAATCCACTGAATGTTCAAAGTTCAGATTTTTTGGGTGTAATTGAGGTCATAAACCCCCCAAAAAAACACAAAAATAAAAAAAGTGAAAATGAATGTCATAGAACCTTTAAAATGTTTTAAAAAATGGAATTAAAATGCCTAATAACATTAGGCATATCCCTAAACTTTTTTTCTTAGGTTCAAATGGCCGATCTACAAGCTCACAACGTGTCGATGTAGATTGGCTAGTTCATAATAGTAATAATATTAATGATAATAGGCATAAGGATGGCGCTCAAGATAGGGCCCCTAGAGCTACACCCCAAGCATGTGTGACTGGACACTAGACTTCCTATCTAACCACTGCCAGGTAGCACTGGAGCACCTAAAGGATGCGTGCTGAGCCCTCTCCTCTACTCCCTGTACACGCTAGCCTGATTATCAGACTGAAGCTTCAGTCTGACATTGGCTTCAGTGTAGGCGATAACAAGGGGGAGGGGATAAGAATTTCCCTAAACCTCCTAGGTTCACATTACAACACCAGACCAAAAGGGGCAGTCCACTCAGAGAGTGGGTGGGGTCTATGGTATGGAACCAGGCTATGTGCACGCATGACTGCACAGCCATAGATATAGAAACCTAGATACCTCATTGGCCTCTGCAGTTCGTTGGAGCAACTCGTATCGTGGCCGCCATTTTCGCGTAGGCAAACGGACACTCAAAGTGACTACTGGCCAATCACAGTGCGTTGACTACTGGCCAATCACAGTGCGTCTTTTCTAAGACTTGTCAGAATCTAGTTGTCCCGCCCCCACCTGCCTCTGATTGGCCTACCGAACGCCCCCTTCTGTGACACAGGCGGAAGCTTGCCTACAGCTTGCCTACGCGAAAATGGCGTCCGAGACACCAATGCCTCAGAGCCGAAGGAGGCGTCTACAGTACCTTTATATGTCTATGTGCACAGCCACATGGACTGCTACTCTGCACCTTAATCTCATGTACAATGCTTCTTGTAGCTTAATGTGTAGCTTTAATGTCTAAACCTCATAGTACTGCACAGATGGATATGCCATGTAACATGTAGATAACTTTTTGTTTTTGATTCTTTCTTTTTTTTTCTCCCCCTCTTGTTTTTTTCTTTCTCTTTCATGGAAACAACAAAAACGATGGAGCTTGTACAAAAATGAATTTTACATTCTGCAATCCTTGAATCAAGGAGAGAGAGAGAGAGAGAGAGAGAGAGAGAGAGAGAGAGAGAGAGAGAGAGAGAGAAACCCCGGTGTGCGTACAAGATTCACTTGGCTACAATATCTACTCGGGGTCCTCTGCGCCTGTGATTGGCGTCACACAACGTCATTGTTGGTCTTTTGAAGACCAACGTCATGACGTGGCGATGGACCCCGAGTAGATATTGTAGCCCGAATAAATCTTGTGCCCACAGCGGCAACACCAGGCAAGCTGATGACTTTCCTTTTTTCTTGCTTGTAATATATAATTGAAAAGTGACTCAAATTACCCATGTGCTTAACATTCTTATTTTCCTTGTTGTTCTGCTACTTAGTTCAAAATATTGACAAATAAGGCACTGAATCTCCACCCCCTGTGCATTCATAACCTGTACTCAATGTTCGAATGGAAAGTTGTGGTTAAACCTAAACGGAATCAGTTAAAAGGAAATAAAACTGTGTAGGTAAACACTGATACAATCTGTGTTATTTAGATGTTCCTGGTGTCGGAATATTTTTGCATGTAATGTGTGTGCTGATGATGTGCTACTTTAGTTTCACAGATTAAACTATAGGCCTACAGTATGTAGGCTACTGTAGGACGGAGATACTGGTGATGTTTTAATATTCATTTAGACTCCAGAGACATCTGTCATATCCACCCTCTTTTCCCCCTCAGCTGCACAAACAGCAACTGAAATGTGTCAAATCTAATCTTTAATGTGGAAAAAGAAATTACTTTTGAATTTTGCTCAACTCATAACACAGTTTATTCCACATTTCCAACTCAGTATCAGTGAAGATGAGTAAAGATGACATTAAAGTTGAACTAACTTTACCAGAATTGAAATATTTGCCACCAGTTCAGATTGAACATATTGCAATTAAAGATTTCAGGTTTCTACTTGTCCCTCATTTTCCATAACGTAAGCCAAAGGAGTTCAGATTATACGAGGACAGATCTTGGCGCTTCTGGGTTTGGAACATCTTCGGGAGCCACCACAATCTTGTCCTGGGGAAGTCCATCCTTGCCATGACATTGGCTTCATTGGCAGGTAATTGCTCTGGGGATATGGCCTTGGGGAACGTTGACTTGCCAGCTAAATCTCTCAGTGCTTTCATTAACACCTGATCTGGAATCTCTTGAACCAAAAAGAAAGAAAACAAACACATCAACATTGGGTAAGAAACAAGCAGTTGCACTTCCTCTGGATGCCTTTTTGCCAGACCCAGGGGGTCGGCCTACAGGAGGCTTTGTCTGTCGGTACAGGAGGCTTTGTCTGTCGGTCGGTCGGTCTGTCCGTCTGTCCCTCTTTTCCTCCCCAGCCATTCAGGAACGCTTCAGATTTTGTAGTTGATTGCATTAAAGGGACTACACCATGAATTTTAACTTTTTCTTCTTTTTTGTGTGTTTTTGGTCTCCCCTACCTCTCTTCTATCCCCAAAAATACCCCAGTTTGAACACTCAGGCTTTTACAGCAAATCTGGGGTTTTCTGTAAATTGGTCTCAAAACAGGCCAAACGGATTTGCACCCTGACGTGACGTCACGTCAGGGTACAATCCCTCCCATTTTTCAGTTCCAACCCCCCCCAAAAAAAATATATATATATTTATTTTTTCTTATTTTATTTTTTTACTTTTTCCACACAGAACCAGGAGATAACATGCATACAAACTGGCTCAATAGCACCCCGTGCCAAACAGGACAATGTGGTATTGCAGGTGAAAGTGCTTTATAAGCCAGAGAGAAGTTAGTTGGAATGAGTATATCTGAGGCTTGATTTAGGCTCAAACCTTTTGAAAAACGGACATAAACAATATGATATTAAAGGTAGGGTAAGTGATATTTTTTGGTTAAAACAAAAAGTATTTTGTTAAAAGGTTAAAATACTATATTATGATAGTAATCATTGCTATAGAGTGTTTGTTCAGTAACAGATGTCTCCCTGTCTCTCCAGCTCTTTAATAAACAGAAAATAAATTTTTCGGTAGGTGTCAAAATCTCAGCCAATCAGGAGAAAGTACCCATTTTTAAGCTTAATTTGTATAGTGTTCCAGTTAAAATTTTGCATGCTCATTTCTTAGTGTCATCACTTCCAATTTCACTTGTTTAATCTATATCCTGATTGAGTTCTCTGTCCTGGTTGGATAAAATTGGAAATGAAACAAACTACAAAAAAAAAAAAACTACAAAATACATTTTCTGTTTTATAAAGAGCTGGAGAGACATGGAGACTCTTTATATGGACAGGACACTCTATAGTAACGAGCACTATCAGAACATAGACCCATTTTGCAATTATTTGAATAATTGCAAATCACTTACCCTACCTTTAAATATTATTATTTTTTTAATTCATGGTGTAGAATCTGTAGATCCTTTAAATTCATTTAAAACTTATTGCTGTTGTCCGCTCGATTACTTTTAGGCAATTTTGTGTTCTACATAACTTATTTCAGAGGTTTATTACTACACAAGCAGCATAGTAAATTACCTACACTTATGAAATGCTGGATTCAAAGCCCTTCTGCCCATATTCTGTGCACTGACTGACAAGGGACAGGTGAATGTAATCAGACTGGAAGGTTTGCTGGTCTAGCCTATACACAAATCTACAACCAAATACCCCCTATACACAAAATGTTACACACACACAAAATGCCTAAAATGATTTATACTTTTAACTTATAAAGTGGTTTGTAGGTGTGTTGCCTACTAGGAATGTGTTCCTTCTGGGTCTGGCAGAACCAGGTCTCCTGGTCTTGTTGTTAGGCAGTGGGTGCTCAGCAACAGAGACAGATTAAAACATAATTTGAATCTGCTTTGAGGAAGGTTGAGGCCGAAACGTGTTAGCGTTCTAAATAAAAAACGAGAAGAATGTGCATCTGAGCCTGTCTTGCACTTATTATTTCTGGTGTGCTGCTTTTTACACTTCGGAGGTATATTTTGAACATCAACATTGGTCTTCAATCTCAAGATAGTCTGATAAGTAATCGTTTAGAGACCACGATAACTAGCCAGATTATCTAATTTATCTTGGTTTGGTTCTTGACTTGGTTTGGTTCTTGACAGTCTAAATCGGTCTGTTATTTTTCTGGGTCTTATCCCCTCCCGCCACCGTGGCCCTGAAATTTTCAGCCGAATTTACTCCGCTGACAATTGGCTATGTAATTTCTGCCAAGCCTGTGGGTATGGATTCATCAGCAACTTTGACCATTTCTGGAAAGTCCCATCACTTTACCATGACTTAGTACACCTCAACCAAAATGGCAAAAAACTTTTAGCAAAAAACATCACCCGCCACTTGTCTTCTGAATGACGCCAGTCAAATCCCATTTCCCCCATAACCACTCGCCCAGCATTTTTTCAGATTCCTGTTATAATTTCTCTCAGACCCCCAGCCACTACTGTACAAAAGCCTAACATTATAAGAACAAATCTCAGCAACCTTGTCCCACTCCCTCACTCCCACCAGCCACTTTCACTTCCAGACCACTCAGGACCAAGGACTATAAAAATGGCATTACTCAACGCCCGCTCCATCACCCAGTCTTCATTTATCCTCAATAACTTTTTCACAACCAACAACCTGGACATTTTCTGCCTCACAGAAACATGGCAAATGACAGAAGAATACACATCCCTAATTGAACTGTGTCCGCCAAACTGCTCCTTCACCTCCATGCCCAGGCCAGTTGGATCAAATATCGGAGGAGGCCTGGCACTAGTCTATAGACAATGTTTTCCATCTAGGATGGTATGCGCTGGCCCATACAGCTCATTCGAACTTTTAATTACCAAAATTGGTCGCACAAATCCTTTTTATTGTATTTTAATATACCGTCCCCCTGGTTATAGCAGCACTTTTTTATCTGATTTTAGTGACCTTTTAACCTCCATTATTAAGTTTGAAAGTTTTATTCTACTTGGTGATTTTAATTTTCATATTAATAAGAGCACAGATAGCGCTGCAGTGAATTTTCTCAAGGTTACAGAAGCTTTTAATCTGGTACAACATGTTTCGGGGGCCACGCACAATAGGGGAAACACTCTGGACCTTGTTTTTAGTTTCGGCCTTGCAGTGAGCAGTATTGTAGCAGAGGATATGGTCACGACAGATCATAAATCACTAGTTTTTAATGTAACTTTTAATCCTGACTATGTTGCTGGTACGCGCATTAAGCACTCACGCATGATAAATAGCCTGTCAGCTCAACATTTTTCTGCTGCTTTTAACATTATGTTTCCACCATCTATCGACCCTGATATTGATATTTTAGTCCAGTCTTTTAACCTGCACTGTTCTGATATTTTAGATGTAGTTGCTCCTTTTAAGTCATGCACTGTCCGCACTTTAAACAAAGCCCCATGGCTAAACGAGGACACTCATTCCCTTCGCCGAGAGTGCAGAAAGACTGAGCGGCGGTGGAAGTCCTCTAGACTTGAGGCCCACAGGCTACAACTTAAAAATCTTTTAAATAATTTTAACGCCATGGTCAAGGCGGCGAGGGCCGCCTATTTTACCAAATTAATCTCCTCCAGCAAACGCAACCCAAAAGTACTCTTCGACACCATAAACAACATTGTCTGTCCACCAACACCTGTCACCCCTGTTTTTTCCATCACTGACTGTAATGCATTTCTCACATTCTTTGTAAACAAAGTTGAGACGATTAGAGCAGGCATCATCCACTCTACTCCCACTCCCCACCTGCCCCCCACCAACCAGTGTATTTTAGATTCCTTTGCACCCGTTTCCCTCCGCCTTTTAACTGAACTTGTGAACAGCATGAAAACTTCAACCAGTCCGCTAGACATCATCCCAACCACTATTTTAAAAGATGTTTTTAGCTCCATCGGCCCATCTCTGCTCCATATTTTTAACCTCTCCCTTTCCTCTGGCATTGTCCCCTCTTATTTTAAAACAGCCACTGTACATCCACTTTTAAAAAAGCCTGGATTGGATCCCGAAGCACACAGTAACTACCGGCCAATCTCTAAACTCCCTTTTATTTCCAAGATTTTAGAGAAAATTGTTGCCACCCAACTTTTAACAGTTTTAAATGACCACAATATTTTAGATAAGTTTCAATCAGGTTTTAGACAAATGCACTCCACAGAAACAGCCCTTTTAAGAGTTTCTAATGATTTAATGATGTCCTTAGATGTTGGTAAATGTTCGATCCTGGTACTACTGGACATGACGGCGGCCTTCGACACTATTGATCACCAGATTTTAATTAATAGGCTCAGAGAACAGGTGGGGATCACAGGGAGGGCCCTAAACTGGCTCTCCTCCTACCTTACAGGGAGGAGTTTCTCCGTAGCCTTGGGCACCCATGTGTCAGCATCAACCCCCCTCTCATATGGCGTCCCTCAGGGATCGGTCCTTGGGCCTACACTTTTCGC
Source organism: Gymnoscopelus braueri (assembly GCF_963280865.1). Classification (NCBI taxonomy): domain Eukaryota; kingdom Metazoa; phylum Chordata; class Actinopteri; order Myctophiformes; family Myctophidae; genus Gymnoscopelus; species Gymnoscopelus braueri. The sequence goes on along the minus strand of NC_137612.1, from coordinate 30,079,198 downwards.
ACTTTACATGCTTCCACTAGGGCACCTTATCAGTTCTTTTAAAGGTATCTCTTATCACTTTTATGCAGATGATATCCAGCTCTATTATTCTTTTAATCCCAAGAGCCCTGCTGATTTTAATTTCAAGGTTTTACATGATTGTATGTCAGCTATTAAGGCCTGGATGTCGGTCAACTTTTTAGTGTTAAATGAATTGAAAACAGAGGTGCTCATCGTGGCACCAGAACACATTGTGCCAAATGTGATGGACTCTATTGGGCCCCTCAGACAAAATGTCCGCCCCAACCTCCGAAACCTGGGTGTCAATTTTAATCAGACCATGCAACTTGACACCCACATCAGTTCTGTAACACGCACCTGCTTTTTCCACCTCAGAAATATTGCAAAACTTAGATCCATAGTCACTTACCCGGAACTCGAAATGATTATTCATGCATTCATCTCATCACGCCTGGACTATTGTAATTCACTTTTCACCTGTCTCAGCAAAACCTCCATGGAACGCCTGCAAATGATACAAAATGCCGCTGCCAGATTGCTCACTAGGTCAAATAGAAGATGCCACATTACTCCAGTCCTGTCTGCACTGCACTGGCTCCCCGTTAACCTCAGGGTAAATTTTAAGGTCTTGGTTTTAACCTACAGAGCTCGGAACGGTCAGGCTCCGAAATATTTAACCGACCTAGTCCCGCCCTATGAGCCCACAAGGGCCCTAAGGTCAGCTGACCAGGGGCTCATAAAGATTCCAAAAACTTTTTTAAAAACCAAAGGCGACAGAGCTTTCCAAGCGGTTGCAGCGAGACTCTGGAACACCCTTCCTCAAATCTTGAGAGGTACCATCTGTGGATATTTTTAAAAAGAAACTTAAAACTCTACTTTTCGCACAAGCATTTGCTGTCTCATTATAACCTCTTTGTCTATGTTGTTGATGCACATGAATTGTACAGCTTTTAATGTTTTCTTGCTTGTTTTTGTTTTTATTCAATGTATGTTAAGCACTTTGTGAGTTCTCTCTGTGAGAGGTGCTATATAAATAAAATTTACTTACTTACTTACTTGCACTTATTATTTCTGGTGTGCTGCTTTTTACACTTCGGAGGTATATTTTGAACATCAACATTGGTCTTCAATCTCAAGATAGTCTGATAAGTAATCGTTTAGAGACCACGATAACTAGCCAGATTATTTAATTTATCTTGGTTTGGTTCTTGACTCATGCTTTCTGCTGTTGTTGATATTTCACCTGAATTTCCCTCCTTCTTTCTTATTACCTTCATTGTGGTTTGAAGGCGCCGGTTTGTTGACAGGGTAGGCCTGTGTTAGCAAAGCCACAAGCATCAGAGCCCCTGCAAACCGGGGAATCCCAGTACAGTAGATCAAGGTGTCAGTCATTATGTTAGCACTGGATACACAGCCAGAGTTGTTCTGAAAGGACACAGAAGAGCTCAACAGTTCAGTGCATAAAAAAGGCACTCAGACAATTCAGGAATGCTCTGAGAGCAGTACAGTGCTTGTAATAAAATTATTTGGGTTTGTGAACTTGTGTGCATATTTGTGTAGGCTACTTCTCCCCTTATTTTCCCCCACTTTATCCGTAACGTAAAACTTTTGTCAACATTTCCTCTGTAAGGACCAAAAGAGTATTGTGCCTTGATCAGCAATGGACATCAAGCCAGAGTGTGAGAACAGATTCCAACCTACAGTATGAGTGAGTTGTTGCTGGGCAACTTGCCAAGCTGACGTCACCACGAACCCACGCAGCATCAGTCCTTCCTGGGGAGATTAAAGCAACTGACTCACAATGATATAGGATGCACTCTCTTTGAGTTACAGACCTACGTATAAGGGTCCTAGACCATATATTTGTCTATTTTGTTTAGAGGTGCAACAGTTATTCAAACTGGACAGGGTTCCGTTCACGTCCTCCACCACCTGTTCTCTCCCTTCCAGATAGGATTGCACCCAGTTCACTGATGTGCTATCAAAACCAATTGCTTTCAGCTGATCGGTCCTGGTTTGCCAAAAGTTGTTTGCTTCCCAACAATACACGTACACACACACACAGGAAACAGATGGTACACAACGACATTTCATGAGCTTGTAACAACCATGTCACAATAAGGTATGCTCAAATCTCGAAAGAAGCAAAGATAGCATGTGCACTTTAGTCATTGCAATTCTGTACATATATTTTACAAAAAATCCTTGAAATATAAGCAATATGCCTCACTTTAACAGCTGTGTGTTCAATTGTGTTTCCATTTGGACCCTTTAACACAGTGGTTCTCAACTGATTTCACATTGGGGCCTGGATTTCATCAGATCATAAAGTCACAACCCAAATATCACAATATGAACTGCTAAATCTTAAGAGAAACACTGATTTAGAATGAAATAATGAAAATATTCAAAGCCTTCAAAATATATAATAATCTGATATTTAACCATTTAAGCCCTATATACTTTATTGTACAACAAATAGCAAACATGTCAGATCTACAGGCTCACAACTTAGTCATCGTGATTTTTAGATCTGCTATTTTCGCTACGTTGACATAATTTTTTTACGCTATAAAAAAATGTCACTTACAGTAAAATGTCCAAAATATGGACGCCAGGTTGAAAGTGGTTAAATGTGTTTTGTTTAAAAAAAATAAAAAAATTATACCTTACCTGTAAAGGCTCTGCGCTCTGGTCAAGTGCAATGCTGAAGCTCCATTCCCTCCTCCCTCGCCAGTAACACCCTTTTGTAGGATAGCACCCTTTGCGTCACCATCTCTGTGATGAGGTGTCACATGTCCAACCAGTGCACCCCACACACACACAAACAGCATGCCCACCCCATTACCCCTCACTGACACTCTTTTATCTCCCCTATAATATTGAACTCTTCATGGTGAATTTTACAATGATATGATTCAAAAAGTGTTTGGCCAAATGTGATCCCTAAAATAGATATGTGCTCTCAAGACCAAGGCTTGGGGTTATGATGGCAAGGACAATGTGGGTTGAATATTAATCAGAAGTGTTGAGCAGCATATTGATCAACCGTAACATTTAAGCTGAAAATAGCCGATCTAAGCTACATCGCTTTTCAACATGTTGAAGATTCTTTTCTTCCAAACATGTCTTCCAAAATACTGATGAACTAGAACTATACCCATTCAAATTTGAAAACCGCAGTAAAACATACATTATAATTAAATATTGAAATATATTTGACACAGAATCAAATGTGTTATGGTCATCATGATTCACCAGGAGCCTGGATGGCTTGGTTCCAGGCTTAAAACTTTGTATATAAATATTTTCTGAAATCTCTATGGGGGATCTGTGGCACCACAAAATTGTGCTCTGCCCTATATCATAAAGAGACATATATATATATATATCTCAAAAACTGACATGCAGAACAGATATTGGTGGCAGCATTTATTTATTAATACTAACACTAATTGAAAAATAATAAATTAAAATTTAACATGAATGACATTTTAGTTTTATACAATTACATAAATTATCACAGCCCAGTGGACAGTTGACAGTACAATGAATGGCACCCAGAGTTCAAGTAGGGAACATTTCAGTAAACAGAGTTAAAGCTGCAATCCATAACGTCTATGTCCTACCCAGGATTCGATCCCTGGAAAATTGACTGAGCTATAACTGAGGGCAGGTTTAGGAAGGCACGCAATTTATTTATTTAATACCTCTTGTCAAACAGTAGTGGTAGACCAAGTTATATTTTATTAACATACTCTACCAATCAGATTTGTCAAAATAATGTTTTATTTACACACAATTGCAGGATTGCAGCTTTAATCGACAGTGCATGATAGATTTACTCTCCTTTTCTTTCCCTGTCACCACATAGTACATGTATTATCATATACAATTTGTAGACTTTCAGGGTTAAACACATTGTCAGATAAAACACCATTTCTCAAAGTTTAGCTGTTCTTCGAAGGCTGCTTCCCATTGCTTTCCCCTTCCGTCTTCTGCTTCCATGATTTCATGCCAACACCATCTACTCAGATGATTGGTTCTCAAAGTTCTTTAATTTCAATGACTCCCATAACTCTGAGAAAATGGAACCAAATGGGTCCATTTGTAAACTCTCAGAGTTACGGACCTGTTAAGGGTCCTTTTGGAAGTGAACCCCCTCAAGGAACCCAGATGATCCCTGGACCCCACTTTGAGAACCATTGACTCAGACCATGGATGAGCGGCTTCCAAGGAAATGACTGAATAACTGAAATAGAGACAGAAAGACACTATTAACCACTTAAACACAAAATTGAAGATCTGCAAGCTCACAACGCATTATGTTGTGAAGTGTTGTGAGCCTGTATATCAGCTAATTTTGAAGATTCTTTGTCAAAGAAGTCAAGAAATGTGTTATGGATAGGCCACTCACCACATAGGATCCTTTTAACCATTGTGTCAAACAACCACTTTTAAGACAACTATGGTGCCATGGTGTGCTGTTTGGCAGTAAGACTTTAGGGAAATTATGTCTTATTGTTTAAAAAAGGTCAGTGAAGAATGACATGGAATGGAGAGATGACAGATGAGACAGGTCATCAGTTGATTTATGGCCTATCATATTGCAAATAAGGGTTGTGCACAGCAGTTGCTCTGAATAGGAATGAATATCTAAGTTTCCTACGGCCCTGGGCTGAGAGGGGTTTTATGAAACTAGAGGTTTGGGCAACACGGCCGTCAAATGTTTCTTTGCTGTCTAATATGCCCATATATGGAGATCTCTGTATCTGTCAGTCCTTGTCCCTTCTATGCCCATACATGGAGATCGCTCAAGAGACTGGGAACCAGCTGGGGAGAGGCAGAAAAGACAGCTCAAGGCCTTGTTGGATGGAGAAGAGTCGTAGATGGCCTATGCTCCACTGGTAGCAATGGGCCTAACTTAGTAAGTATGGAGATCGCTGATGTCATCAGTACTGTATATGCCCATATATGGGCATGCCCCATTTTGTACCCCTATATGGAGCCGACTGATTTGTTTCCGCCTGATGCCACGACGACACATTGAAATTAGTTAACACTCCATTTTTGGGAGTAGCTGCATTGGGAACTCCTTATATGGTTATGTCTGAGTCATAGTGACGTGGCCGTTGTCCACCGGCCCTCCCAGTAGGCAATTTTAATATGGGATAGATAATCTTATATTAAAATTGGCCGGCCGGCGGGCTAGTGGACCACATCGTCACACTTACGTCACAATGACTAGTAGATTATAGGTAAAATAAGTATTAAATATCTTTATATTCTGATAGTAATCATTGCTATGGATTCAGTCTTTGTTCAGTAACAGGGGTCTCTGCAGCTCTATTAGTAAACAGAAAATGTGTTTCCAGCAATCAGGAGAGACTGAGAGAACTAATACAGGATACAGGATAAACAAGTTAAATTGCAAGTGATGACACAAAGATGTGAGCAGACACAATGGGAACTGAAAGACTATAAAATTGATGCTGATAAAATGTTACTCTCTCCTGACTGACTGAAATTGGCAACCACCTGAAAAAGTATTTTCTGTTTATTAAAGAGCTGGGGAGAAGAGGAGACTCCTGTTACCGAACAAACACTCTGTACCAATTATTTCTATCACAAAATATTTTTTTCAACTTTCAACTTTTCAACAATTTTGTTTTGTTTTAACCAAAAAATATTTTTTAGCTTTTAAAGAAGGGCGGTGTCTAGAAAGATTTCAGGATATTACAGGAAGCTTAAAAGTTTCAAATACATTACACTTAAAAACATCACTTTAGGATACAAGGCAAGTGTGCATAGTTGAACCATGGCTTATCACCTTTCATTTGGAGTGCCTGTATGTGTTTTAGCCCAATTTCTTTATTTTAGTTTTTTTAATTATTTTTAATAATTTTTTGCATGTGTGACATACGGTGTATGTACACACAGACATTTACACACAGGCATCCCTAAATACATAATTTTACAATTTATTGCAAAAATCCAAACCTTTTAAATTACTATTTCAAATAACCAAGTGAAACGGAATAAACAACTGGTCTGAGTGGTTTATAAATAAATCTCGCAGTAAAATACCAAAGTTAAATAAATAGTGCATGTAAGAAACAATGTCAAAAGTACTTCTCCTTCAATCAGTGCATAAATATGGTTTATGTGGAAGAGAAGATGTGCTGAATTATACAGATGAACCGATGAACAGATGTGGAACAGATGAACTACTGGCTTTACACAGTCTTCCCCTGATAGAGCATCTATGAAGTCCTGCAGTGGGCCCAGTGCCCTGCTGATAGGCTCCAGGACATGTGTATCCTGTTATATCCAGTTCTGAATTAGGTGCCAACCGCACCGTGCAATGTGTTCTGGTCTTCAGGGAGGACCTGATTTGAAGATTTCTGCTGCTCCACCATCCTATTCATTCAAGTGGTGTGGCGCCCCGGTTGTGTCTGGCATTCAGTTGTTATAAGGACATCATGTCATCATGTCAGTATCATGGTCAGCATCATGGTCACACACACACACCGCCAGAGAACGGCAGAGCAGACAGACCCAAACTTATAATGGACTGTTTTATGAGTGGGAGGGCGTTTTGAATTTCATCTCCATAGCACTAGCACGCAGAGTGCAATGTTCGAATCCATGTTGTTAATGTAGCACACATAGCGCTGAAACAGCGTGAACATCAACTTCTCATGGTTGTGGGAGGGAACGATTCCACGACAGGGTTTTCACACACCAAAAATAGACGCATGATGATACTATATGATATGCCTATTTCTTCTTGGGTTTCTTATCTTTTTAAAACTATGTTTGGTGAGGACTTTGTGGTACCACATCTTTGGCAAGGAGTAACATTGTTGCGTGATTTATTTCTGGCCGTTAGTGATTTAGCCTCTCACATACAGTGCAGCACTATCAAACACCTGGAATAGACTTTTGTTTTGTTGGATGGCATCTGGTTTTTGACTTTGTGGTGCAGGCGTATTGGTCAAATACATTTGTTGTGTTGCCTCTCGATTTGAGCCAAACAGTAACAGTTGTAAGGCACTTCTTCCTTTTAACTGTTCATTTCCAGTGGTGTATAGTCACATTTGAGTAAAAGTAAAGTCTTAAATCAAATAAAATTACATTTATTTACAGCACATTTAAAACTTGTCATTGATCATAGTGCTGTACATAGCCATAGACATAACAAGACATGCAATTCAGAGGCTGTTATTATTCAGTGAATAAAAGAACGTCTTGAGCCTGGACTTAAAAGATTTGATGGAGGAGCCGATCTGATACGGAATGGAATGCTGTTCCCCAGTCTAGGGGCTGCGACAGCAAAGACGTGGTCACCCCTGAGCCTGAGTCTCGTTCTTAAGACAGCTAGCCCCAAGTCAGCTGACCTGAGGGACCTGGAGGTAGTATGAGAGGTTAACAGGTCAGCATTGTAGGAGGGGGTCAACCCATTTTGGGCTTATACAAACAGGAGAATCTTATAATTGACTCTAAACCGTACTGGCAGCCAGTAGAGAGAGGCCAGGATATGGTTAATAAGTCAGGAGCCTGGCTGCAGCATTTTGGACCAGTTGCAGGCGGGACAGGGACGACTGGATAGTCCCGGTTTATAGGGAAATGAAGTAATTTAAACAGGATGATATGAGGGTGTGTATGACTTTCTCTCTTGAACGGGGAAAAACTGCTTGATTTTGGTGATAGAATGTTGTTTACAACAGCATTTGCATGCTTGTCAAACGTAAATGAGGAATCAAAGAGCACACAGTTGGGTGAACAGGTTAAGACCGCTTTGTGTTTGTGTGATCGAGTCAGAGGGGCCAAATTTCGTGCAACACTTTATGTCCTGAAGGCAGTTCATGAGGTTGGCTATAGCTTGGACTGGTCATTTGGTTTCAGAGGGAGACTAACCTCGCGTCACCAGGCTTTCCACCTCAGAGGAAAGCCTGGTATTCGTTCTAAAACTAGCCGTGTGATCCAGTTTAGAAAAAAGGGAAAAAATAATCGTGGTTCCGGAGGTTTGTTCCGGTTGGCAAAGCATTGTTTTTGTTCCCCACATAATGCGAATCATTTACTTTAGTCTCGCTAGTCGTGCTATGAATTAGAATAAAAGATGGACATACCAAACCATTATTATACCAAAAGAAACGAAATGATTATACCAAATTAAACACATTTGAAACTAGGGGAATCATTTTGGAGATGCACGGCGCCGGTGGTTCCGGTGGCCACCTGATGACGTAAAGTTATTTCCGCTCCGACCGGATCAGAAACCCAAAAATTGTATTGATCCCAGGCTAGGGGGAGACAGAGCTGTGTGTCATCTACCTAACAGTGGAATGCGATGTGACTTAAAGTTGCTCACTTTAAATGTGTTTAAAGGAACATGTAACCCATTTTCAACATTATCTTCATATCGTTGGTCCTCACTAATACTCATTTTAAGATGGCACCATTTCTGTCTACTCAATCTGCATCTGGGAGGTGGGCTGTGGAGTTTAAAAACCTGCCTACTAATGACATTGGTGGGGATTACAAGCTAATGGAAACCACAGCCTTTCTCTTCCTAGAAAAGTTAGCATTCTGAAATAGCATTGCTCTTCAATAAATATCAATAAAATACACAAACAATTGCTCCACTGAATGCATTAACCTTTCTAGTTGCTAATCAGTTGAGTTAATCACAATTATCTCAGTGGATACAGTATGTGTGTCCCATTGTATCACAAGGACAATTATTTACTAGTTGTCAGTGTCACTAGTGAGACATAACATTTACTGTACTCACCGTATTTAGATAGGGTATATTGAACAGTGACAGCACAAACCCGAAAGCCACAGGAAAAAATGACCTAGAGAGTAGAAGATAACAATGTGACATGAACAAACAAACTCGGAAGACAAGACACATTTCAAAAATCTTAACAAAAAAAAAACATGACTCATACAGTACCTTGCACTTTAATACTGGCACTTTCCCTTATGTCTGATTCTGACCTTACTGCTTGTTTTGTGAAGCTCAGTCTGTTACAGTTATGGTTTATTCATTGGGCATAAGAGCATCAGCTAAATGAAGATGTGAAATGTCCAGTGTTCGGTGTTGTTCTAAATTGTATTGCTGTTCTCTTTTAGTGAACTGCACTCTGCTTCACATTCTTACCACAGTATAACCATATCATCGCTGTCCAAAGCCGTTAATTTTCAGGGAATGGAAAAAAGGACCTGTGTTCCAATGGGTCTAATGTAGTTATTATTTAAACACAAGCTCACATTTGAGCTTGTAGATTGGCTATTTTCCCTGCTTTTGTGCAACACTGCACTGTGATATATTCTGTAAATATCTGATGAGTGGGATAATGTATCTGATTTGATTTGATTAGATTTATTTGAAAAGCAAAACCACATGGTTACAGCAGTTCGAGGATTACACAAGAAAGACCTGAGACTTATTTCCTCTCACAGTTAACAGTCAATAAAATAAAAAATACATTACAATACAAAACACATGACAAAATGTCATGACGATAACATATACTAAGGTTCCTAAAATGTTTGAAGTGTATGGAAGCCATAAGCTACTCCAGTGCTTCTCAAAGTGGGGTCCGGGGACCCCTATGATTTTTTTTATAAATCTTGAAAAAGTTTAAGCATTAGATTAATATTTTTGAAACATTTTAAAATCACAAATCTTGTAAATCGTATGGGGGTCCCTGGCACAAAATATTTTCAGATGGCGCTTTGCCGGCAAATACATCCTTGACCCAAAAATGTTTGAGAAACACTGAGCTAATCCATTGGTCAGAAGGGAGCACCCTTGTCTGAATGTACTTACTTGAACAGAAGTACAAAGCCATAAGTCTCAATTGCCATGCCAATGATTGGCCAGCGGAAGAGCACCAAGGCTACACCTCCCAGGAAAAAGGTAGAACCTCGAAGCTTGTGCCTTTGGAAGAAGAAGTGGGCAGTCCTCCGGAGGCCAATGATGAACGCCAAGCCAGTCAAGAAGAGAATCTTGCAGCAAAGGAAGAACAAAGCAATAAAGCATCCATATCTATTAATATAGTCAGCTTGTTCATTGTACTCTTCTGGTGGCATACAGTGTTTTTTGTGGTCAATTCCACTAAATGGGCAGCAGTGGCCTAAAGGTTAGAGGAGCGCCCTTGTTGCCGTGTTAGGTTGCCGGTTCGATTCCCCGGGTGGGGAAGTGAAGGTCACCACTCCCCCCAACACCACTGAAGTGCCCTTGAGCAAGGCACTGAACACCCAACTTCTCCAGTGGAGCTGCAACAGTGTAAGACTACTGGTCACCTCCCAGGTTTTAATGTGTGTGTTTCTACAGTATGTGCAGGGTGTTGCTGAAAATGAGCACTTGTGCTCAGCTACTATCCTGGGTAAATAAATGAGTGATAAGTTAAATGTGAGACATGTAATAACTGTATAGAATTCACTCTAGGCTAGATTGCAATAGAAATTATTCAGATTAAATTAGTGTATTTTGAATTGTCCTGTATACGCACACACAGTGTGTAACTAAGCAATGAATACAATAGCCATCCACTAATCACTATTGACCTACACACAGGTGGCTTTAAGGATTTGGGGGGCCATTTGAAGAGCTATATAGCTAATATGGGGCCCCACAAATAATTCAAGTGAGTTTGCATCCATGATGGTGTATTTTCGGACTATACTAAAATGCATTATGTGCAGTTTCCGCACCATGGACAGCTGAACATAGAAAACATAAAAACAGTTCCAAACAATTCCCTCAAATTAAATTAACAACAATATAATATTGTTTTGCCCATGCATGCAGTGGTCAGTGTTTTCTTTTTTATTTGCTCATTTGATGTGCCCACTCACTGGGCTGAACTCTGTTAAGCAGCTGAAACGTGTTAAACATCCACAATGTTAAAGCCTACACTTATTCTTGAGTATACAAAAATAAATCTACATTATAGATAATCCCCACTCCCCCTCAGGTTTGTAACTCCTTCCACAAAGAATGCAGCTATCTCCAAACCAGCAACTATCTTATGTTGTTTTACCACCAATGATCTCAAATGATTTGCATTGTGAACAAAGTGAAATATTTGTTTGAGCTACTTACATTCCCAAATGCCAACAAGACAGAGTCAAAGTACAACAGCACACCAAAAAGCAGAAAGAATACGCCAAATCCTGTTAGACCAACGCCAATTTCTGGAACACAAACAAGCATTACATTACAATGAAGACAGATTGACAACATCAGTAGTCAGGTGTCAAATCTTTGTCGTGGAAGAACAACCAATAAAAAACCTAAAGCTACTATTCGCTAGAACTTTGTTCATTCTCAGTTATGTAGGCTAATTCAGGCTAGGAAATAGTATGTCCTCATGACAACTTTTATTTTATTTAAAAAATATATATTTTTTATAATAATGTCAAATTGAAAAGTTAAGAACAGTGAGGTTCAAGTCAAGTCAAAGTCTTTAACCTCATCTCATCGCAAATTACACGTCACTATTCTCTACTCCAAGTGTCACCCTTGGCAGTTATCTACCTCAGTGCTCGCTGACCAAAACCTCAAATGGCAATTTGACATCCACACAGAGAAGAACGAGATGTTGTGGAAAACCACTTACTCTGAAATTCTGTGATGTCCAGCATAATTCCTTATTTCTTTATTTTCCCGCCTGCCTTTTGCTCACTTTGGCCTCCCCTGTTCCACTCTCCTTGCTCGCCTTTCTTCTGTGGTGAATCTGGAGAACTGGTGATTTCATTCCTGTTCTCCAAGGGTGACCTTTGAGCCTTGCTCTTACCGTATAGGCTAGTGTAGTAAACATTAACCAGACTGCAGATTGGACACAGATATGTGTTAATAAGATCATCAGTTATCATTCCCTGGGTTCCTGAGGTTTCATCAAATAAAACTAGAAAAAGTGCTCAGGTCTCCGCCAGGTCAGGTAAGTTATTGTGGCCTCCTGGTGGCGCTATAATAGGCCAATGTGAAAAGGGTGGCATTTCTTCCTCGGCCTAGTGGGAATGTGCGTGCAAATTTTCACGGAAATCGCACGCCGCGTTCATGATTTCAGACATTTTGTTCAAAACGGACCAATCCTGCAAACTTTGGAAGTCAACCTTAGCCAATCAGGATGGAATATGAAATATCGGACAGATGCGTCTTGATCACATGACTATAGAGATACTGTGTACCGATTTGTGTGATGTTTGGATAAAATCTGAAGGATTAATATCCAAAAATGTATTTGACATAAGTCGGCCTCCTGGTGGCGCTGTAAAAAGCAGATGTGAAAAATGCAGTGCAGATGTTTTTCCTTGGCCTCTAGGGAGTAGGCGTGCAAAGTTTCACGCAGATCGGTGCAGTTATAGTTAAAAATGCAAATCGGCCTGTTATAGCGCCACCATGAGGCTGATGTGAAAAGTTTTAAGTGCCATTTCTTCCTCGGCCTAGTGGGAATGTGCGTGTGCAATTTTATGCAAATGGCAAGCTGCGTTCATGATTTGAGGCAGTTTGTTCAAAACGGACCAATCCTGCAAACTTTGGATGGTAGCCTTAGCCAATGAGGATGGAATATGGGAAATCGGACAGATCAGGGTTGATCACATGACTATAGAGATACTGTGTACCAATTTGCATGAGGTTTGGTTAAAAACTGTAGGAATAATGGGAAAAAATGGGTTTTGCACAAATCGGCCTCCTGGTGGCGCTATAACAGGCCCATGTGAAAAATTTGAGGCAGAGGTTCTGAATTGGCATCCAGGGAGTGTGTGTGCACAGTTTCGCAGCGACCGGGCCAACGGTGCCGGAGATTTGGTGGTAACACACAGACAGGACGGACGGACGGACACACGGACACACGGACGGACGGACGGACGGACAGGGGCGAAAACATACTCTCTCGCCATGCCTTTCGGCCTGGCGGAGACAATAAGTGTGCTCCTCAGAGCACAGGTCTCCACCAGGCTGGGTTGCATACCCAGGGCCCACAAATTTAGAAGGTAGTCATAGCCACTTGGAATGGGATCTGGAAAATCTAACTTATTCATCTTGATCACATGACCCCAGAGATAATGTGTACCGGTTTGTGTGAGTTTTGGTCAAAATAGTGTAGCAAAATAGTAGCAAAATGTGTGTTTTGAAGAAAACGCAAAATGGCAGAAATGTAATCTGGCACAAGTGGCCTATATAGAGAGTGAGAATCTAAGGAATCCAGGTAGTAGGGGGTACTAAGTGAAAAATCGTTACGCGGCGGATAAAAGCATGAAATTTGATACAGATGTCCCTTGGGTCATCCTAAAACATCCTAGAAGGGGTGCCCAAAAAAATCTTAAACAGGAAGTGAGTTATGGACAAAATCCAAAATGGCCACCTAAACTGTTGACCGTTGACTCAAAAGACACCAAAATAATCTCCAAAAAGCATAAAATGTGGCACACATGTCCCTTGGGTCATCCTAAGACATCCTAGAAGGGGTGCCCAAAACATTCTGAAACAGGAAGTGAGTTATTGACCAAATTGAAAATGGCCGCCTAGTGTTGTCGATTGACTCAAAAGACAACTAAAGAATCTCCAAAAAGTATAAAATGTGTCACACATGTCCCTTGGGTCATCCTAAGACATCCTAGAAGGGGTGCCCAAAATAATCTGAAACAGGAAGTGAGTTATTGACTAAATTGAAAATGGCCGCCTACAGTGTTGAAATATGATGCAGGATACCTAAAGAATCTCATAAAAGCATGAAATGTGGTACAAATGTCCCTTGGGTGATCTGAACGCATCCTACAAGGGGTGCCCAAAAAGGTTTTAAACAGGAAGTGACCGCCTAAAGCAGTTGACACAAAAGAAAACATAAAGGGACGTCATAAAAGTGTATAATTTGGTACGTACATTGAGTGCTTCTTAATATATCCTAGAAGAGGTTATTTATTTGCTTGTTTATTAAACTTTTTAGGAAGGGACCATGTTGAAGAAATTCTAAATGGCTGTTTAAACCAACCCGATCTCCAGAGATTATCGTAACATTGTACGGAACGAGTGCACTTCATTCCGTGGATAGCCGCCTCGGAACTCCCGAATTGCGTGCATATGTACGGCGCTCCCTTTGTGACAAAACCATTTCGGAGGCGCGCAGTCACAGGCGAACTGTCACCCCGTGAAGGACCACCGAGGGAGCTAAGGCGACCGAGTTGCCGTCCTGAACGGTGGGACGTTCGCCTGTGCCTACTCAGCACCGTTTGAGTTATGTACCGATAGGCACAGAATCGTAATTTTTTTTGTGGGGACTGCTCTGCTTCCGGGTTTTTCCGGGTTGCGACTGGTTACGCCCACCGTGGGACTCGCCGTACATATGCACGCAATTCGGGAGTTCCGAGGCGGCTATCCACGGAATGAAGTGCACTCGTTCCGTGCAATGTTACGGTAATCTCTGGAGATCAGGCTGGTTTAAACAGTTGACCATGGCAGTCTGCATATTATGCAGACTCAATACGACAGGTTATGCAGTGCATAACCTGTCGTATTTTGTAGTCTACCTTCTGTTTTCATTTCTACATCACTTATTTATTTTACTTTCTGCATTCTTTTTTTATTGTACTCTTTGAATCTTCTTTATTTATCTAACTCTCTGCATATTCTTATTTATTTTACTCTGCATCTTATCTTACTCTGCATATTCTTATTTTACTCTCTGTATCACTGCCTTTGGTCCCAAAAACGACTCAGGTTGTTCCTCATACTAGTAGATTTATTGCACTCTTACTGGCAAACAATCCAACAACGTAAAACTGTACAAAACAAAGCATAAACAATACACACACATAAATAATGGAACATTAAAGTATAAACAACATGAATGTAACAAACACATAACTGAAACACAACACACCTCGCTGACTGCACATAAACCAAAGGGAATGAGAGAGCGAATCCATGGTCGGCAACAGCAACGCACAACTGGAACAAAATACATCAAATCAACATAAACAAGACACATGATAGGAACGTAAATGTACACATTTAGAAAGCAAAGACAAGTACCTTATTCCGTCCCGCACACGCTCAAACAATACGCTCCTTAGTGAGCGGAAGTGTATCAGTGTAACACGCTTGTGGATCTGCATGAAACTACACCTTATAAAGCGTTCCAGCTTGATCAAGACAATTAGACCTTCCGGTGCAACAAATACATGGTAAACCCAAGTTTAGGACAAATAAATGACATTACAATAGATAATGAAAAATATAACAAATTACAACCCATTATGGCAGTTACACTCTGCATCTTATTTATTTTGCACTCTACATCTTCTTGCTTGTTTTACGCTCTATCTTCTCATGTATTTTCTTCTTGATCATTACTGTTTTTTTGTGATTAGTGTTTAGTAACTAGTACATGTATTCATGTGTGCCATTTCGCAATTACCAGCACATTGGCAAAATGCTCTGCAAGGTAACCCAGCATCCCGGCATCTACACTTTCTTGAACAGAAGGGCTCAGCTTTGCCGCCACACTTGAGTTCTCTACAAACTTAAGCAGCCTCTGGCAAGAGTGTCCATAAAGGTGTCCACGAATCAGCGACTTTAATCCATCCATATTTGTCAGGAGATGGTAGAGATTGCATAGCTTTCAGGCTTCTGGACCAAATGCCAGATTGGCTGCTCGATTTGAATATTGTAGCAGTGCAGCCCGTGTGGGAGGAGTGTTTTCCATTGAGAGACTATTACAACTTTTTTTGGCACCCCTTAGGATGCATTCAGATCACCCAAGGGACATTTGTACCAAATTTCATGCTTTTATATGAGATTATTTTTTATGAGTGTCTTTTGCATCGTCTGTCAACACTGTACACGGCCATTTTCAATTTAGTCAATAACTCACTTCCTGTTTCAGATAATTTCAGGCACCCCTTCTAGGATGTCTTAGGATGACCCAAGGGACATGTATGCCAAATTGTATGCTTTTATGAGATTCTTTAGTTGTCTTTTGAGTCATCGACAACACTGTAGACGGTCATTTTCAATTTTGTCAATGACTCACTTCCTGTTTAAGATTTTTCTGGGCGCCCCTTCTGGGATGTCTTGGGATGACCCAAGGGACATGTATGCCAAATTGTATGCTTTTATGAGATTCTTTAGTTGTCTTTTGAGTCAATGGATAACACTGTAGGCGGCCATTTTCAATTTTGTCAATAACTCAGTTCCTGCTTAAGATTTTTTTGGGCACCCCTTCTAGGATGTCTTAGGATGACCAAAAGGACATGTGTGCCAAATTGTATGCTTTTATGAGATTCTTTAGTTGTCTTTTGAGTCAATCGACAACACTAGGCGGCCATTTTCAATTTAGTCCATAACTCACTTCCTGTTTCAGATTCCTTTGGGCACCCCTTCTAGGATGTCTTAGTATGACCCAAGGGACATATGTGCCAAATTTTATGCTTTTTGGAGATTCTTTTGGTGTCTTTTGAGTCAACGGTCAACAGTTTAGGTGGCCATTTTGAATTTTGTCCATAACTCACTTCCTGTTTGAGATTTTTTTGGGCACCCCTTCTAGGATGTTTTAGGATGACCCAAGGGACATCTGTATCAAATTTCATGCTTTTATCCGCCGCGTAACGATTTGGCCATTTTTTGTGCTTAGTACCCCCTACTAAGGGGGGAAATATTTGTTTTGTACAAGCTACAGTTCAAGAGTTATTGGCCAAAACGTTAAGTGGGCTGTTGTAGCGCCACCATTAGGCCGATGTGAAGTGATTGGGGTGGAGGTTCTCCCTTGACCTACTGTGAGTGTGCGTACAAACTTTCACAGCAATTGGGAGCTGCGTTCATGTTTTGTGGTATTTTGTGCAAAATGAGCCAGATGACAGGGAAGCACCATAAGAAGCACCATAGATGACATGGAAGCACCATAGAAGACAGGGAAGCACCATAGAAGACAGGGAAGAACCATAGGAAGCACCATAGAAGACAGGGAAGCACCATAGGAAGCACCATAGAAGACAGGGAAGCACAATAGGAAGCAACATATAGATTACAGGGAAGCACCATAGGAAGCAACATATAGATTACAGGGAAGCACCATAGGAAGTACCATACTGTACATGACACAGAAGCACCATATAGGAAGTACCATAGATGACACAGAAGCACCAGGAAGCACTATGTGACAGGGAATGATGAGGTTTGGACAAGGGAGTAGTAGCAAAAAGTGTTTTGCAAAGAAAAAAAGAACATAACAGAAAACTTGTCAGGTGAAAATGGGCGTGGCTTATTTGGAGTTGCGTAATGATCCAAGGAATCCATGGGGAAATCTTTTTGATTGTATGACCTACGGTTCAAGAGTTATAGGTCAAAACATTCATGAATCTGCCTGTTACAGCACCACCATGAGGCTGATTTGAAGCATTTTGTTAAAACTATCTTTAAATATCAGTAGCCTCAATAAAAATTCAGTTGGGTGAGGATGTTCTTGCCATAAACTCAAACTTTACCTCTCTGGAAACATCGGGGAGAGATACGGCCTTTCTCAGACCCCATCCTCTGGGTTTGTGATCCAGTGCACTGGGATTGCGTGGGATTAAGATGACCTCACTACTACACCACAATACCACACTCTCTGAAGGATTCTCCTAGTGCTTTAAAGGGATACTTCACTTTCGGGCCGGGGACACATTTAAAAAAAATATTAAAAATAAATGAAAAAAGTTATGGAAAATTCATGGCCCCCTCACACATTAGTAGGACACTGCGTGTCGTGAGGGGGCCATGAATTTTCCATAACTTTTTTCATTTATTTTTAATATATTTTTTAAATGTGTCCCCGGCCCGAAAGTGAAGTATCCCTTTAAGTGTTATGCTGGATGCTAGCCTTAAAAAAATTTGCTTTGAAGACAAGAGAATGGGACAACCCTGGTGGTCTTGAACTGATGATCTTGGGAATATCTGGAGAACCTCTCAACACATTGAGCCACATTGCTTGCTGTTCCCTCACAGTGTGAAAGGCTTTCAGTCTCTCCTCCTCTATTTGACTAAGATTTGGAAAGTTTTTTACAGCGTGACAGTAGTAGGCAAGCCATCTAGCATTGGGTCTCTCTGTCTGCCTCATGTGAGACTGTCCGGGGCTAATCTCACAAACTGTTGAACTGATCAGTTCCATATTTCTTGTGCTTGCTGCCAGTAGGCCAAGGCCATGTTTTTATATTAAACTTAAGATCAATGGCAGTCAGATCAGGCTGAAACCGTGGCCAAATATGGAGTCGTACATCACAGATAAATTATAGTGTCCATAGGCGATTTTGGCCTCTGTCAGGAGGGGGGGGCAAGATTTTGTTATGGAAGGGGACACACACACACACACACACACAAAAAAAACATAATCTGTGAGGAAGTGCACAGTATGGTATGGTTAACTTGGTACACTACGGAAATAATACCAGCCATAGAATCCTTTATACGAGAGAGTTGCATATTAAAGGAACTGAGTCGAGCATAGGCTACAGTTAAGGAAGCAGTTATATCTGTAAATAGCAGGTGGCCTGGGCTCACAGATCAACAATTTGCCAACAGACAACACTATTTATTATATATAGTATATCATATAATAAAATAAAAAAACAGAATCACTGTGGCCACATTGTGTTTTCCAGCTCATATATGATAATAGCAGTGTTATGCAGTCATCTATTTATAGAAATTATTTAGGCGAGAATTAAAAACCTTCTATTCAAGTAAGCTCAAACTTGTATTACTCAAGTTGTATGTACAGTACTGTAAGTAAATGACAAAACTCTTCTGATCAGAATCTGAATCAGCTTTATTGTCACATCACAGGTTTACAGATGTAAAACAGTGGGTGAAATTTGTTTTTGTGCAAGCTCCATCGTTTTTTGTTATTTCCATAAAATAACAAAAAACAGAAAAAAAAAGAAGAAGCAGGGGGAGGCAAGGGGGAAGAGAGGTCAATCAAAGGAACTGACTAATGCCAGAGGAACAGGAGGATTGTAGTGGTGCTATGGGATCTGCAGTCATTCGTGGTTGTGGTCCCAAGAGTTTGGGTGCACTCATCCCGTATTAAATTACCATTATATGAGATTGGCTCATTTTCTTCATTATGATGGTCTTTTCTTGACTATTATTTTCAGAGTCAAAAGTAATGTTCCTGGGCAAGTGGTTACAGTGGTGGCAGACAAGTTGTATTTTAATCTCTTCAAACAATGCCTATCCCATCCTCACATCAACACATCTGTAAATCATTGGATGTCCATGAAACATCCCCATGTTTCCACTACCAAACAGAATGCATACCACAAAATGTAAGTTGGTTAACTTACTGTGTTAATCCTATTTAACTCCTACACAAACATGGTAAAAGGAAATTTGTTTCTAATTTGAAATCCATGAAAAACTTTGAGAATGTAACGAAAAACCAAACTGATTGTTCACATAGCTTAACCACTAAAAACCCTTGCATCCCATTTCTGGTCATATAATAGGCAAACATTAGGTGAAAATAGCAGATCTACAAGCTTGTAGATGAGCTATTATCAGTGAAGAGATTTGGTGTACAGGGAAATAAGGAGTATAGACACATGCGGTAAACTACTGTAAGCTATATATGGCCTAAAGGAATACTTTTACTCACCCAAAATGTTTTTTCCCCTATAAAATACTGACCATATGATGGCTTGAATACAAGGAGAACTTCTGTATTATTATTATTATTGTATAATAAACAAATTATTATTTATTACAGTAGGGAAATTCGGTAAGTGAGTAAATAAGCTACACTCCTTTAATGACTAAACACCTGTCGCTCTGACCTTAGTAGCAATGCAGACCTTTGAAAGACTGATGTTGGCCCCCTGCAGTTTGCATACCGGGCAACCTAGGTCTGTATTTCAATCTCCAGCACCTGGACTGTCAGGGAACTTATCCCACCCACAATTCGCTGCTTGTACCTGTGTGAGTGAGTGGGAAATAAACTGCTTTTGATACTTGACTCTTGATACCTTTGCAAGGATTTTGTTCATGCCAGAGCTCCTCAAGCTCTTGCAACTGACTGTGCCAAAACCCCACTGTCAGTGGATCACTGTGGACTATCAAAATAAGAACCAGGAACACAAAACAGCATACCAAACTAGAACATTGGACAGTTAAACTGTAAGTGCTGGTGTCCAGCGCTATGCACGTCACTTCTTTCCATGCATGCACCTCCCAGGTGCAATGTCTATGTCTGTGCAATATCTAGTATCTGTATAATATCTGTAACATAACCCTCGTAATACCGTTGCTATATTTACATCATGAATAATCTGTGCATACTGTATACTCAACTCAAACTTGATTAGTGTGGTTGCCCCTAAGGGCAACACAATATAGTGCACACTTTCTGCTGGTGAAAAATCATTGGTTAAGGAAAACATGCATTCATATTCCTAACTTTATATTTTAATACTTAGCCTGATAGTATTTAGAGTGAAAAGGTTCCAAAAGCTGGATTTGAACCAACAACCTTGAGTTTATGAAACAGTGATTAATCACCACAAAGGCATCAAAGATATTTGTGACAATGAATTACTTAGCTCCATAGGATTTAGAGAACTATGAAATCACATCACAGCGAGCTTGTAGATCTGCTATTTTAATAACCCGACCACCCTCTATGCAATTTTAGGATTCATCCTAATTCATTAGACTGTGCAATAATATAATATTGTGTGTGTGAGGCATCCACCTTACCACTGTACGGAAAACATGTAGTATGTATATTGAAAAGGAACAAAATATTTGTATGTGGAAGGTAACATGAACACACCATTTTTGAAGTAGATCGATACATCTTTTAAGTGGAACGTAAATCTTTTGAAGTGGAACACAACATCTTTGAAGTGGAACGAAACTGTTTTTGAAGTGGAACGAAACATTTGCAAAAAAAAAATTACTGGAACGTAACATGTTTGAACTGGAACGTGACAAGTTTGAACTGGAACGGAACTGACATGATACTGACCATGATACTGACATGATACAGACCATGATTATGGGTGTGTTTTATGTGCACGCAGGCTGTTGTAGCGCCACCATTAGGCCCATGTGGGTTGGTTTACTGTGAGGCCTACAGTGAGTGTGTGTGTGTAAAGTTTCACAACAATCAGCCGCTGTGTTCATGATTTGTGGCATTTCGTGCAAAATGGGCCACTCCCACAAACTTAGGAAGCTAATCATAGCCAGTTGGAATGTAATATGAGAAATCTAAATTGCGTGAGGTTTGGACAGAATCTGCAAGAATAGTAGCAAAATCTGCCTCATGGTGGCGCTATCACAGAGTGATGTGACACATTTCAGGCAACGGTTCTTTCTTGGCCTCCAAGGAGTATGCGTGCAAAGTTCACGCCGATTGGTCCAACAGTGCCGGAGATTAGCTGTTCACAGATGGACGGACGGACGGACGGACGGACGGGGCGAGAACATAGTCTCCGGCCTTTGGTTGCGGAGGCAACAACAACAAAAAGAATAAAGGAGCAGCTGAAGCATCTTTCATCTAAAAATCTTCAGACCAACAATAAGTAGGTGAACTCCTATCAAAATACAACCATAGCCCTTGGTTAACTCATCACAATCATAATTTCAACAGTACAAAAGAAAATTGCCCTCACTTTTCACTTCATCCAAGTCACACAGCTTACACAGTCTGTTTTCCTCCTGAGAATGCCAACACAACTCAAGTCCATTATATTAGTCGACATTACATCAGTCCCTTGTGTTTGGTTTATAAACTGCACTTGCACTTCAAAGCCATCCAAGAAATACACATCATCATGGCTCACTACATTGCATTCCAATTGTGCACACTTGTGCCATGGTATACTGATCTCTGTAAACTGTAAAACCTTTCCTTTGATCTACTACTTTGTTTCAAGGACTTCTGTTCAAGAATTGGCCTGCTGAGATGTACAGTGTCCAGAAATGGTAAACTAGGCTACATGTTTCACAGGATGTCTCACAGGATGAAGTGTATAAAGATCAGTATATTGATCTGATTGATCAGGAGCAGGGGTTACTGCTATAACTGTACTGTTGGAGAGTTCACCAGCAGCAATGGCTTTGTGATTGTAAACAGAAACCAGAAGAGATTACGTTAATCGGTAGATAAATTCCTGTGTGCGTTTAACCTTGTCTGAGTGATTCTGAGTTGGCATAAGATACACAGCCATGCACCTAACAAAATATTCTGTGCATGATCCATGGTATAATTCTTGGCTTGCATTACACTGTATTTCTGTATTTCTATTTACTATTTTTTTTTATCCCAGAGTGATCCAAGTGTTGACTTCATGCATTTAAAAATGTAGTGTCAAGTTTCAGTATCCTGCTCTTTATGACGGATGACTAATATGGAATCAGTTTGAAAGGGCCGAAGTGTGGGAAAATATGAGAGGTTAGTCAGGGTTAGATTTGTAAAAAAATTAAGCCCTTTACTAAATACGTACTTTGTTATACAACAATTATAGCGGAAATAGACGATCTACAAGCTCACAACGTGACGCATTGTGTCAATTTTTTATCGTCTCCGCCAGGCCGAAAGGCATGGCGAGAGAGTATGTTTTCGCCCCTGTCCGTCCGTCCGTCCGTGTGTCCGTCCGTCCGTGTGTCCTGTCTGTCCGTTAGCACCAAATCTCCGGCACCGTTGGCCCGGTCGCTGCGAAACTGTGCACACACACTCCCTGGATGCC
The DNA here is from genome assembly GCF_963280865.1 of Gymnoscopelus braueri. Taxonomy (NCBI): domain Eukaryota; kingdom Metazoa; phylum Chordata; class Actinopteri; order Myctophiformes; family Myctophidae; genus Gymnoscopelus; species Gymnoscopelus braueri. Next base: position 30,056,455 of record NC_137612.1, on the reverse strand, counting down.
AATTCAGAACCTTTTTCACATGGGCCTGTTATAGCGCCACCAGGAGGCCGATTTGTGCAAAACCCATTTTTTTCCCATTACTCCTACAGTTTTTAACCAAACCTCATGCAAATCGGTACACAGTATCTCTATAGTCATGTGATCAACCCTGATCTGTCCGATTTCCCATATTCCATCCTCATTGGCTAAGGTTACCATCCAAAGTTTGCAGGATTGGTCCGTTTTGAACAAACTGCCTCAAATCACGAACGCAGCTTTCCATTTGCATAAAATTGCACACGCACATTCCCACTAGGCCGAGGAAGAAATGGCAACTTTTCACATCAGCCTCATGGTGGCGCTATAACAGGCCGATTTGCATTTTTAACTATAACTACACCGATCTGCGTGAAACTTTGCACGCCTACTCCCTAGAGGCCAAGGAAAAACATCTGCACTGCATTTTTCACATCTGCTTTTTACAGCGCCACCAGGAGGCCGACTTATGTCAAATACATTTTTGGATATTAATCCTTCAGATTTTATCCAAACATCACACAAATCGGTACACAGTATCTCTATAGTCATGTGATCAAGACGCATCTGTCCGATATTTCATATTCCATCCTGATTGACTAAGGTTGACTTCCAAAGTTTGCAGGATTGGTCCGTTTTGAACAAAATGTATGAAATCATGAACGCGGCGTGCGATTTCCGTGAAAATTTGCACGCACATTCCCACTAGGCCGAGGAAGAAATGCCACCCTTTTCACATTGGCCTATTATAGCGCCACCAGGAGGCCACAATAACTTACCTGACCTGGCGGAGACCTGTGCTCCGAGGAGCACTTTTTCTAGTTTATTTTTGTCTTCGCCAGGCCGAAAGGCATGGCGAGAGAGTATGTTTTGCACCCTGTCCGTCCGTCCGTCCGTGAACAGCTAATTTCCGGCACCGTTGGCTTGATCGCAGCGAAACTGTGCACACACACTCCCTGGATGCCAATTCAGAACCTCTGCCCCACATTTTTCACATGGGCCTGTTATAGCGCCACCAGGAGGCCACTTTTTGCAAAACACATGTTTTGACCGTACTCCTACATATGTTGTCCAAACATCACGCAAATCGGTACACAGTGGCCCTCATTTATCAACGGAGCGTAAAAAACGACATATTTTTCCATAAATGCAGGCGTACACCAGCGTCAAAGTCACATTTATCAAAGGATCCTATACAGCCAATCCTTGCGTACATCATGTCGGAGCTTTGATAAATCTCACGTCTGAAAAAGCGCGTCATTTAAATAACACATCCTTAAATATTCTCAAAACGCCCCGATTTTATGACATGAAGAACCAGAATACGACCAAACAAAGCATGAAAAGCCAAGAAAGAGTTTCCCCCGCTCGCCTCGCCACACACGCACACACGAGCGCGCGCACGCACGACTGTGTCTTTCATGTAATCCGTTACGGTACAATCTTTGTCACGTAGTCTTGTAGCCTACATGAATGACATATTATGATACCAATCACATCGCCATGACTGGAATACGTTTGTATATTTATTTACCCCATGCCGAGCAGAACGCGTTCAAGTTACACTAAAATAAAGCAGTCACGGCTATTCCCCATGAGACTCGGGCGGGCTGCAGTGATCCTGTGCCGCTACGTTAATTTGGAGATTGGAGCGTCAGGTTTCTATCCTTAACCCAGCCAGGTTGTAGCCTACATAACTCTCTATGACATAACTCCTGTAAGTGTCTGTGACACTTGTTCCTTTTAACTTCAATTGTTTCTTTAGTTTGAAGTTAATTTGTTATTTACTTTGCGTATTTTGGGATACCTTTATTTTGACACTTCCTGTTCCTGTGTAATTTGGGATACCTTTTTTTGACACTTCCTGTCACTCCTCTTGACTTATCTGAGGCTAAGCTTCACTGACAGAACAAATCCATTCACCAGGTGACGGTCAGAGCAGAGAGACGCACCATGCACGTTTGCACACCAACGTAGCACGACACGGTACGGAATGTTTGCTTGTTTGTTCTGTAACCTATTTGTAACCTGTAACCCTGTATTCTGCACTTTAAGTGTGCAGTTTGAGTAAGGTTGTTTATATATTGTTCACAGTGCCTGTTGACTGTGACTTGGTGCAAAGAAATGATTCTTTGAGTTACCTGAAGCCAAGGTGGCTTTGTATGCAGCCCAGCCCAGTATAGCACACCTGGATAGCGGAGCGAGGTACAGGAGTGTTCTTTTGTTTGTTGTTTGTTCGGATTTATTCTATATTGTTGTCTGGTATTTCGATTTGGTTACGGTTCATTTTTGTTTGGTATTTGCATTGGTTTATTATTTCACTGAATTATATCAACTATAAATTAACTATTTTATTGTTGAATTGTACTTTGAAAGTGATACTTTGGGACCCGCACACCGTCTGGATCTTGCAAAAAAAGCTCTTTATTATTCGACGTTTCGGTCGTTAGACCTTCATCAGGACAGACTATACAGAACACATCAACCACCAAACATTTTAAAGGCTACACCTCCAAAGTGAAGGTCATGGACATGCAGCCCATTGGCTCCACACGCAATCTCAGACCTAAAGCCACTCCCACCACCATCATATTAAAGCAACACCAATCACAAAAGACATTTTTTTCTGGGTCAAGGCAACACTAATTATGGCTCTGACTGCTATTAGGCCAAGGAACAACCTTTGCCCTGCATTTCTCACATCTGCCTTTTATAGCGCCACCAAGAGGCCGATTTATTTTATTTTTTTTGTTTGTCATGTTTATTTCGAATATGTTAAAAAACAGAATATTTCTTTCTTTTTTTTGCAAATCACAACAATGAGAATCAGATTAATATAGCAAAAAAGAAACAATAAGAAAAAAATCACGCAAGTCGGTACACATTATCTCTTTAGTCAAGTGATCAAGACGGATCCGTCCGATCCGTCCGATTTTTCACATTCCAGCCTGATTGGCGAATTCCCAACATTGCTGGCCCACAATAACCTACCTGGCCTGCCGGAGACCTGTGCTCTGAGGAGCACTTTTTCATGCACACATTTTTTTATCCTGCTGTACCGTTTAATACACTTAAGCAAATTTAATGATCTCATATTAATGAAGGATTGCTCATTCTGCTGAGGCAATAGGATATTATTAGCTGCTTACACCAGAACCTTTTTCATTTTTATACTGTATTGCACCTTGTGCACTATACTGTATTGGAGCCAGTAGGAGGTGTACCACTAGTCTGGCGACATGGGGTGGGACATTTGGTCGTTGGTAGTTTTTATTATTGGTCCAAAATATTGTCTATATATACTGTTCCTAGACATTAGTGCAAGAAGAGTATCAGTGCATGTACATGAAGATTGAGGTGCAGAGTATCGGCAAGTGTCAAGTTCAAATATAGTCCTCAAAGGTTATTTACTGATATAATCCACAGGTACCGGTACGTCTATGAGGAATGCAAAAATCCAAGGCCAAGCCGATGACAGGCGGTGGTGGTGTGGTGTCCACTTGAGCTGCATCATACCCGTAAATAAAGGAAATAAGCGTTGGATTCGAGTCAATAACCTTCACTGTTCAAAACGAAGTGGCTGATGAAGAAGCTAAGTTGACCATTTTGTCAAATTGTTTTGTGAAATTCTTCTTCTTCCTATAGACGCCTTTACAGACTACGTCACACTGATAAGAACCAGTATGCGCACGCAGGCCGGCACCAACTGAACCCCACAGCTCATAAGATGCAATGTTAAAGTGGTCACAGCCTCACATGTAAAAATGCATCCCATCAAACTTTCAGATGCTGTTTTTCTCCCAGTGTGGAGGAAGAATGCTTAGGATTTTTACTGTGATCTCTCGCTCTTGAAATATATAATCCTTGGTTTCTGTTGTGTGTAAACAATAATAACAAACAATTCAAAGCAGTTGTCCCCCAAACCCCACCTCCGCTCTATGATCAAGGCACCAGAACCTGCTTAGCAGCTGAGCCTAATTTATGCTCCGTCCCGCGAAGGTGTCGCGCGCAGAGAACGGACGAGAATAGCAGACCTCCAAGCTCACATCCGCGACGCAGTTGTGAGCTTGTATGTCAGCTGTTCTCGGCGCGCAATACCGTTGCGCGATGAAGTATATATATGTCTCGTTAGGGCGCACCCCACTAGCCAACACACAAGAGGAGGTTGAATGAAGTGAACCCAGCGCACCTCAAAACAGCAGGTTTGGGGATCTGTTGGGAATTGATTACATGAAACAGTCACCTGTGCGTCCAGTCCAGTGGCGTACCCACCATAGAGGCAAGGCAGGCGGCCGCCTGCCCAACTCAAATTTAGCCTCCCCTAGAAAATAAAGTAAAAGACTGACTGAAAAACAAGCAGTGAAAAAAATCACACCGAATAGTGCCCGTCGAGCCATTAGCCCGCCTCCTCGTCCATTCACGCGGGCAGGCAGCCAATCACTACCGTATACAGTCAGTAGAGCGACCCTCGTCTATAGTGATGCAAATGTATGCCTTTGTTTTCATGGGGTGCCAGGAGTGCCAGGTGTGTGGGGGTCTCATCACCTGTACTCACCTGGCATAAAAGGGTCTCTTGAGAGCAGCTTTAGCCATTCATTACCAAATATAATAATTTGTGCAGGACATCATGTTCGCCTTTTCTGTAATGCTGCTTTTTTTCAGAATAAAAATACATACATTGAATATACTTGCATATTGTTTTTATTAACGTTTTTCAGTTTTGTAGTCAGTGTAGTGTTGTTGTTAACTTGTTTCCCCCGAGATCTTCCGTTTTCCCCCGAGTACCCCGAAAAAAATCTCGCCTGCCTTAAATGTAATTCCTGGGAACGCCACTGGTCCAGTCTCAATGTTTGTAAACAAATAATTGGTCTATTAAACTTTTAAATGAAAAAGTAGATTGTCTTGATGTCTTGATGAATGTAGCTGCAGTGACTAGTGTGAAAGGTCAAATGACCAAGTCAAATGACCAAGTACCTACCAAAAAGTGACCTTTCAAATGACCAGGTCCAGGCCCGGATTTACAGAGGCCCATGTCTAAAAAGTATTTAATGCAAATTCTCTCTGTCACACACACGCACGCACACACACAGACACACACTCTCAATAACAGCCACAACACAGCCGACATAGTCTAGATTCACATCAGCCTTCAATTCCAGAGCCACAAGCAAACAGTCACTGAACATGTTTCACTGCCACACCGGGCCCCAACAGAGCTACATCTTGAACCACATCAGCACATGACACGAACAGCATCCAACATAAACTGCAGCAGCAGCAGCAGCAGCATCCAGCAAAGGAAAAGGAAAAATTAGGTATGTCACAATTATTACATAATCGCCTAATCGCAAGTATTTGAGATAATCGCAATACTTTTTCAGATAATCGTCATAATCATTTCCATGTTGAAAAATGTTAATATGTTTTCAAACATAAAAAGAAATTGTGGTAATAGCAGACTGCTATTTCCACTATTCATGTTTTTTTTAAAGTATAAAGTTATTGAATTATGCAAGTTATTTGTCATATCTGCCCTGTGCACCTTTTGTTTACGAAGCCTAAAAGGCCAGATAATTTTTATTAATAATGTTACAAAGTTCAGTGTACGACAGAGCACGACAGATACGCATTTAAATCGTTAATCGCAATTACTTGAGCGACAATTAATCGTCAAGTAAAATGTAATAATCGTGACAGTCCTAAAGAGGTTCCTACTTTGAGCCGTCTTCATCAGCCGTCTTCAGGGGAAACCCCGAGAAGGACGAGGTCTTCGGCCGTTTGACCGTGCCGACCAAGTCTTCGGAGGAATCCCCCATGCAGACAAACCCATGGATAGAGAGAGCTCTCCAGATCTCGTTCTCTAGGGTAGGGCATCCTCGGATGAGCCTTCCAGTGGCGACTCCCGCCATCTCCATCCTCCATACATCTGGTTAGCTTCACCAGTACTTTATTAGAGGTGGATGGTCTGGGGGGGGTGTTACACTGTAGGTGAGAACCTCAGTCTTCTGGGCATTGACGATACAGATGTCATCTGCATCGTCATATGTGTGTGTGGGTGTCTGTGTGTGTGTGTGTGTGTGTGTGTGTGTGTGTGTGTGTGTCTGTGTCTGTGTCTGTGTGTGTGTTTATAAAACATTTAAAAAGACTACATCAGGGAGCCATCTAGAGCTCCTAGTTGTAGTAGTGAAGCCCAGTTCTTGCTCCCCTCCTCCAGTGATGTCTTAATGCATAGTCCAGGCTTATAATGAAGAGGGGGGTGTCCCCCCTGCAACACCTCTGCCAGCCTTGAGTATCTGAAAGAAAGAAAAAAAGAAAGAAAGAAAGAAAGATTCATTCAAGTAACCGAGAGCCACATTAGTCCATGAGCCAGAGCCCCAAAATTGAGCAATGATTATCGAAAGAGTGGGCAAAACCAAACCTATATTAAATTGTTCATAGGGTCAATACGAGTAAATAAATATATGATAACCTCTCCACAGGAGCAGCTTTTTCATGGTTATCACACATTTTGTTATTTTCCCCATACGTACATGACAGGTGAAAAAATTACAAAATTTAAAAAAAGAGTTATCATAATGAAACTTCCTGAGTTAATTACTTGCATGAAGACAATGATTTATCGTATTACAAGTTTTCTGAAATTGTATATTTAAATATGCAAATTAGGCATTTAGTCCATGAGCCAGAGCCCCAAAATTGAGCCAGATATTGAATATTCCCCCGTTAAAAACCTTTGACTCCAACATCTTAACATAATGAAATAAGAATGTTCACTCTGGCTTTGTCCAATGTTCCAATGTTGATTCTGGAAAGTTATACAAATTCGGGCATATTTTCGTAATGCCTAATTTGCATATTTAAATATACAATTTCAGAAAACTTGTAATACGATAAATCATTGTCTTCATGTAAGTAATCAACTCAGGAAGTTTCATTATGATAACTTTTTTAAATTTTGTCATTTTTTCACCTGTCATGTACGTATGGGGAAAATAACAAAATGTGTGATAACCATGAAAAAGCTGCTCCTGTGGAGAGGTTATCATATATTTATTTACTCGTATTGACCCTATGAACAATTTAATATAGGTATGGTTTTGCCCACTCTTTCGCTAATGAAATCTTGTCTGGCTCATGGACTATACGTATATACTGTACTGTATTTTTAAACGTATACTGTATCCTGTCACAACATACAGCCTAGTAAACGTATACTGTATCCTGTCACAACATACAGCCTAGTAAACGTATACTGTATTCTGTCACAACATACAGCCTAGTAAATGTATACTGTATCCTGTCACAACATACAGCTTAGTAAACGTATACTGTATCCTGTCACAACATACAGCCTAGTACACGTATACTGTATCCTGTAACATACAGCCTAGTATACGTATACTGTATCCTGTCACAACATAAAGCCTAGTATACGTATACTGTATCCTGTCACAACATACAGCCTAGTATACGTATACTGTATCCTGTCACAACATACAGCCTAGTAAACATATTCTGTATCCTGTCACAACATACAGCCTAGTATACGTATACTGTATCCTGTCACAACATACAGCCTAGTAAACATATTCTGTATCCTGTCACAACATACAGCCTAGTATACGTACGTATACTGTATCCTGTCACAACATACAGCCTAGTATACATATACTGTATCCTGAGCTTGAGCTTGTAGATCGGCCAATATCACAATGTTTGCCTCTTTCTTACATAATATTTGACCATTTGGCCAATTTAGTATTAAAGACATTACATTGTAACTTTATAAATGTGCAAATACCCTGTAGGCCTATACACTTAAAGGGCATAGCAGTGGTGCCCCATTTACTTGAGTAAAAATACAAAAGTATTGGCATCAAAATATACTTTTGAGTAAAAGTACTCATTATGCACAACGTGTTACGATGTGACGCGTTGTGAGCTTGTAGATCGGCTATTTTCAAATAGCCAAACTATATAGGGAGGCTATAGGGCTGAAGTGGTATGTTTTGTAATAATAATACAAATCTACAAAGTAACTAGTAAACTGAAGTTTTCAAATAATTGTAGTGGAGTAGAAGTAAAATATTTGTCTGGAATGTAGTGGAGAAGTAAAAGTATTGAATATCAAAATACTCCAGTAAAGTAAAAGCTCCTCAAAATTGTATAGTACTTGAGTACATGTACTTATTACTTTAGTTTACACCACTGACTAGGCCTGCATACTGTAGCCTGTCTTAACATTACAATCAAACACGGCTCAACAATACAACATATTCACTTCACATCACATCACACAACACAATGCTGCATCCTGACTAGTTGTTGCTTTACCAAGTAAAATAAAATTACACGCAATTCCATCAATTCCTTTAATGCTAAGCAGCTAATTAGCTACGCTAAGTCACCTGCAGAAACTCACCTCAGTTTGGTCAGATGGAGAAAATGCACTTCTGTTTGTGTTTTAGCAGCTTTCACCACTCTGGTGAAAGCTGCTACAACTCTACTCAACGTTCATCTGGAGTAACATATTATGAGTTGTTTATTTTGATCTTTTATTTCCAAAACATTGCAGAGACTGTGTGTGTGTGTGTGGGTGTGTGTGTGAGGGGGGGGGGGGAACAATTGGAGGACTTAACAAGCCCGCCCCTCCCTCCCTGTTCCTAGGGGTACTCAATAGGCGGACCGCGGTCCATGACCGGACCGCGGCACAACTCCCTGCGGACCCTGGGCAAATCCAAGTTTAAAAAAAATAAAAATAAAATTTAGGTCAGGCCATTAATCTGCGAGTTACCGTGACCACGAGTTAGAATTCTCCTTGTATTCACTTCATGCAGCGCTATGCATGTGGACTGACTCTGTGTGTGTGTGTGTGTGTGTGTGTGTGCCTGTGTGTGGGTGTGGGTGACTGCGCGAGCAATCAGCGCTGATTGGCTGTTAGCTGGGGTCACGAGAGTTCAGCAGCACAGCAGTGAGTTTGTACGCTCGTACCAGCACTTTGCTAGCTGCCCGTTACCAACATAACAGTAGAAGACTACATTTTGAACGTAGCAACGGAATGCTCACTCAGAGTGCATTTTGGGTAAGCACAAGAAGCCTTTCTCTGATGCAGAAGTAATTAAATAATGCTTGATTGAAGTGACGGACACCATGTTTGAAGCCAAAGAAAAAGAGGAAATGACAGCTAAAATAAAGAAAATCCCACTCTCAGATTCCACAGCAACCAGACGCACTGAAATACTGGCTGGTGGAAATGAGATTTTCCGGAGGGAGGGGCTTTACCAGGCTAGGTTGATTGATTGATTGATTGATTGATGTAGTTTATTTAGTAAGACATGAGAATAGTACATGACAGTACATAACAGTACATGGAAGTACAAATTCACAATACAAGGTCTACTAAACTGGAAACCCTCATTAAGCAAGCTTGTTTAAGATGAGAACCCCATGCACACAAATCATGATGAAATATAAGGCAGATAGATATACACACTACTATACAGAATGTCATACAATCAACTTTTAGGTTACTGGTATGAAGAGAGAAAAATATATATATATTATACAAAAGAGGAAAATGAAGGAGGGGGGGGGTAGGTTAAGACTTAGACAGGGGCCATTTTCGAATTGCAGCCTCCTGAAGGTGTATCTTTAGGGCAGTTTTGAAAGTGAGTAGGGTTTTACACTCCTTTACTCCTTTTGGTAGGGCATTCCACATTTTTGATGAATAGCATGAGAACGAGTTCATTCCCTTAGTTGAGCCAAATCTGGGTTGAACATGATTTGTAGAGCTGCCTCTGGTGTTATGATCATGGACTGCATTAACATTTTGGAAGTATTTTGACAAATATAGGGGGATCCCAATGTTGTGGTGTATCTTGAAGACCAGGCCCATAGCAAGTTGCTGTACTCTGTCCTCAACCCTAAGCCATCCAATCCAACAAAATGAGCAGGGGTTAGATGGGTTATGTGATTGAGGCCAAGAAGTAGCCTTACAAGTTTGTTTTGGGATGTTTGGAGCCTTGTTTTTAAGGCCTTGGAGGTGTTGTGATACCATGAAGTGCATGCATAATCATAATGACCTTGAATGAGGGCCCCTGCAAGAATTTTCAGAGTATTCTTACTGACTAGACGATCAATCCTCCACAAAAAGCGTGTTGTTTGGTTGACATTTTTGATCACTTTTTCTGCGTTTTTGTTACCAGAGAGGTTTGCCTCCAAGATGGAGCCCAGGTAGGTAATTTTATCCTTTCTTTTGATGACATCATCACCCACTTTGATCGTGAAACTCTCTACCTTGCTAAGGTTAGGACTGGCCCCAAAGATCAGTTTTACCCAGGTGTAATGAAAGTTTGTTGTCAGAGAGCCAGATGCAGATCTTGTTGAGTTCGGAGCTGAGAGTTTTCTCAACCTGCAGCCTGTCCCTGTCCGAGACTAGCAGGGCCGAGTCATCTGCGAACAGGAACAGTTTGCAGTCACAGGCTGATGACATGTCATTCACATATATCAGGAACAGTAAAGGTCCTAGTATGCTTCCTTGTGGGACACCACAAGTCACAGGGAGGGAGGGGGGGGGGACTGGGTGCCGTTTACTTCCACCACTTGTGAGACGTTCTGAGCTTGTAGATCTGTTCACAATATTTATCTGTGGAACCGAGTCAAACTAAATGTAATGCCTACAACTCCTACAATTCCAAGTGCTTGTCAGGGTGGGGGGTCCCCAGTTAAAATATGATTATTTTGGGTGGGGGTCCCCAGTTCAAATATGATTGTTTTAGGTGGGGGGTCCCCAGTTCAAATATGATTATTTTGGGTGGGGGGTCCCCAGTTCAAATATGATTATTTTGGGTGGGGGGTCCCCAGTTCAAGGCCGGAAGGCATGGCGAGAGATGTTTTGCCCCCTGTCCGTCCGTGTGTCCGTGTGTGTCATTCTGTCTGTGTACAGCTAATCTCTGGCACCGTTGGCTTGATCGCAGCAAAACTGTGCACACACACTCCCTGGATGCCAGAGCAGAACCTCTGCCCCACATTTTTCACATGGGCCTTTTATAGCGCCACCAGGCCGATTTGTGCAAAACAAATTTTTTGACAGTACTCCTACAGATTTTGTCCAAACATCCCGCAAATCGGTACACAGTATCTCTATAGTCATCAAACCAAATAAATCTTTCATATTTTTCATATTTCATCCCTTCCTGATTGGCTAAAATTGGCTTCCAAAGTTTGCAGGAGTGCTCCGTTTTGAACAAAATGCCTCAAATCATGAACACAGCTTGCAATTTCCGTGAAATTTTCCACACACATTCCCACTAGGCTGAGGAAGAAATGCCCTTTTCAAATCAGCCTCATGGTGGCGCTATAACAGGCCGATTCGTGTTTTTACCTATAACTGCACCGATCTGTGTAAAACTTTGTATGCACACTCTCTAGAGGCCAAGGAAAAACCTTTGCCCTGCATTTTTCACAATTTGCCTTTTATAGCGCCACCAGGAGGCCGACTTATGTAAAACAATCTTTTTGATATTGAGCCTTCAGATTTTATGCAAATTTCACGCAAATTGGTACACATTATGTCTATAGTCATGTGATCAAGATGGATCTGTTGGATTTTTCATATTCCATCTTGATTGGCTAAGATTGACATCTAAAGTTTTGAAACGTTTGAACAAAATGCTGCAAATCATGAACATAGAGTAGAGTAGCTCACCTGTGTCCCATTCCCTATAACTGTGATGTTTGTACGCAATTTTGTCAAACCCTGAGGAAAACTATCCTTTAAAATAAAATGGTATTGCATTGTGGCTATAAGCTATGCGACCTCCTCCTTTTAAATATTTGTGTATCCTCCGTGGTCAGCACCTCCTTAATACTGGTGTGGCTTCTTCTCCTGTGTTTGCTGGAGCATTAGATTCAGAAGAGAAGTGGATTGTTAAATAAATTGTCAACCCAAAGTACAGCTATGTCATTATTTACTAATAAACTTCTAATCAGTCAATCAATCAATCTGAATTCAGAAAACATGCATGCATATGGAAGTGCGAGACGTTTAGCATTGTCATCGAGAAGAGCGTGCAATAATTAATGGTGTACCCTGTATAATGTAGCCAACTAATCATATGGAATGATAATAAAACTCCTCGAACCTTGATATGAACCCTAGCGTCACTGAATTGAATTGAATATTTATTTTTATATATTTATATTATATTTATTGACATTTTTAAAAGTACAACAGTACGACAAAAAGTTGCTAAAATTCCAGTTAGGCTGACAACTAAATTTGATGCAGTATTCCTGTCACATACAATAGTCTCATTTTTTAAGAAAATTATCATCATTTAAAATATACAGGGAACTGGTCACATTCATGTAAAATAATATGTGTATGTGCTTGTCTTCTGTGTCTTGTTAAAGACAGCCAAATATAATGTAGTTATTAGAATATGAGGCAGAAAGACAAAGAAAATGATTGAATTTAACAGCTCCTACTGAGTGTATTACCATTTTACTTACAATGAGAATTAATGTGAAATGTTTATGGTTGAATGTGAACCAAATACCAATCAATATAATCTTATTACAGTAAAGGCTGTTTCTTGTATGGTCACCATTAGACATTCTGACTAAAGCAATTTTTGGGTAGCAAAGAAGAAGTTGTACCTTTTCTTCCAGTCCTTTAGAAAGGTGAAACAGTGAAACTCAGCCCATTTCTGCTTTTCAGCTTTATTGGTTCAGACATACATACAGTTTGATATAACAAAGTCTGCAGGATATTATCAAGGAGCCACTTGATACGATTAACCTCAGTAGTATCCGTATTTTTGGCAGTGATACTCATCAATAATGTGATTAAAATAACAGCAGTACTAATGTGGTCATTCCAGACAGCGAGACATACAAAATACTGTGGGGAATTCAGAATAATCTAGAGAAAGACATTATTTGTATACATTCACTTTATTGCAATTTGTTTCGTTTTTTTTTCTAAAGCAAGCATACTCATTTTCATTTTTTTTAATATTGTTTGCATAGTTCAAGCAGTCTGTGTAATTTTCCCCAAATAGCAACAGTTAATATTGATATTAAGGTATATTGTAATCGAAATTGGAAATATTATGTACATTGACCAATGTGCTAAATGTTTCTTTATTCCCATTAGCCATAAATGCTACATCTTTTATCAAATATTGGACACGGCTTACTTGGCTGTTTTGCATTGCTCAACGCCTCCGATGCCAATTGTTCCAAAAATACGTATATTCTGGGCCTTCAAGACAATGCTCAAAAGCAATAAATTAAAAAAATATCTCGGCAATAGTCATCTCTCCCACTTACTTGTGAAAAATGCTTAACATTGTGGAATTAAGTGTTTAAAAATCTAACCTTTCGGCTGAAACCTCGTATTTGTCATCAAATACCCATGCATCTAAAAAAATATGTACTGCCTCTTATGACCTTATTATTCCCTTTCTCAAAAAGAAAAAAAAAAGGAAAAATAGAAATATTCTTTTTTGTTTCCTTTTACCTAGTGAGAGCCATAAACTGCTTTCTTTGTAATATACAAATCCCTTTTTGTTCACTTTCCACAGTTCACTTAACACAGTAGCTTTGAATCTGTATACATACATATCTCTTCATAGAGGTCCATCTCCTACCGGGCCCCTTCATAGATGTGTGAGGGAAAACAGCTAAAAGGGGAACACGACCGGACATTGTTGGGGGAGTAAGGGGTGTCTGTGCCCAGGGGCCGACTGTGATTAAACTAGGAACCGGCGGCGGAACGGCAAACACATTTTCCTTATCAAGAGCCATAACCAGAATGCAAAGGAATGGTCATGGGGAGTGCAGAACATTCCAAAACTTTGTGGTCGTCTGCGCCCAAGACGGCCATTCTGAATAAGGGCCACAACAAAATAACAGCATATTTGGCTCTGAGGCGTAAACCATACGGGATTCGTTCAATAAATTATAGAAACAAAATAGATTAAAGTGAGATTGATCTTCCCACTTGTAAAGTCTGGTCAAAAATAAAGATTGCTACTTGGGATAGAGAGGAATCTACTGTAAATCAGTTGTGCTGAGGTAATATAGGGCCATCTCTGATCTCACCTTACTGTAACAACTGAACTCATAGCAGTTTGGAATCATATTATTAATGTAATTTTTACAGGTCAAATTCAATACCAGATCACTCTTTACAAATGTTTAGGGATGTAACGATCTAAAAACAAATACTCACGATATGATAATATCATGATAACAAGTCCATGATACGATATTCATCACAATATTTAGATAAAGAAAAAAGAAAGAAATAACTGAAATCCTTTGGACACAACTTTCAATTTCTCATTTGTGTGTCATAACATGAGCTATGACTGTAGTTCTGAATAGTTTGTGAAATCCACTCATCTGTGGTCTGTTTGTTTGAGGCTCTGTCACTTGAGTTTTAGTCTTTTGGTACAGAGCTGGTTGCATTGTTTGACTAAAGCCTGATTTACGCTGTCTTACACCGAAAATAGCAGCTGTAAGAGCTGAGCTTGTAGATATGCTACTTTTGGTGTGAGAAACAGGCGCGCAAATAAGTATAGGCTAAATAAAGCATGACTAAAGCATGGTATTTAAAATCTGTTAAAGTTTCTTACAGGAGGAATGTTGTAAAGATCAGTGATGATCACTGTGAACTCTGCTGCTGTCACTCTCATATGGGCCTATTCACCTATTGGAGATACCGTCACAGGCCCGCAATAATATACAGAGATTTTTGTTATCGCAATATCGCAATAACGTCAGTATCGTTACATCCCTACTAACTTTTAATTAAATTGACACCCTTTTTGTTGAGTTTGTATGAGGTTCAGAATTATGGCACAGCATATTATGATGAAATGTCGGGATATGTAAAATGATGAACATTATCTGATTCACATAACTGCTATCAAATGACTGCATCGTAAGCCGCTGGCCCATCTTTACACAAACTAGTATTCTCAACTAGCACACTTACACTTCCTAAGGTCACTTCACTTTTTTTTGCTGACATCTTTCCACATACTATTTACCATTTATAAATGTATATCCAACATATTTTACCTATATGTTTAGGCAATCACTGACATAAAGTCTCAAAGACTATGATTAATGCTAAACAACAATGTCTAGTTACAAGAGAGTCAGGTATTGAAAGTGGGTTCTGGTGAAAATGGGTGCAGCGGTTGGGGGGTATGGGGACATGTTGGAGTTAGGCATCACAGTGAGTTCAAAAGGAGAGTCCTTGGGGTGCGTCCATGGGGAGAGAGGGTGCACACTCGTGTAGGACTATTGTAAAATGGTCAAGCCTTGTGTTCTGTCCATGTAATTGTCCCCTAGCCTTGACAGGATCAAAGGCTGTCTGCAATTTGACATGGTCTACAACGATGACCCAGAGATCAAGCTGTGGCTCCACAATAATCCTCTGGATTTTAACATCAAGACGTCCCTCTATAGTGTCCTTATTGTTGTCACTTGCTGTCTGACTTGTCAACCTCTGTGATGTTCCTCTTCCCTTCTTTCTTGACATCTTTCCCTTGCTTCCTTCCCTGGAGATCTTTTCCCAGTGTAGCCTCACATACTAAATGTCCTCTTACATGCCACAACAAGTCCTAACCCTCAGGTCACAGACCCTCTCTGTCATAGCATAGAACATGTATTGGTGTCCTTCGAAGATCTCTCCTTTGTGGACACCATCCTGAGCGGAATTATCCAGAAATGTTTTGTCATGTGAAGCTGGTAAGAGTTCTGGAGACTGCCCTCACGCTAGCTCTGTAGTGTCACATATCACTGAGAAACAGAGAGACCTTCCACAGTAGGCTGAATTCAAATAAATAAACAATTCTATTATAATCTTGTTTGTGGTTGCATCTGTACCAGACTTCTTTTTGCATTTTGTTTTGGCAGAGTAGGCAAAGGGTGTTTAGTAAAATGAGTAGTGGAAGGGGCCAAGGGACGAGTACATCTTCAGTCTCTTTGTCCTTTTGAGTCATAATCGTCTCCATCTTCCAGGGAAACTCCTTTGAAAACTTGCCATCTACATATCCAGTTCTCACACAAGTGAATGACGGGTGATATAAAAACAAAAAACCTTCTGTTTCTTTGGGGTCATCTGTAATATTGAATTGTCCAAGTTAATCATCAGAAAGACGCTCCGTCGAACTTGACAGCTGCCAAGGCTTGAGCTAGAGAGCAGGAAACAGGGAGCAGAGAGGGTCAGGGAGAGTTGAAGAAGAGAAAAGTCCACAGTTTAGGACAGTTTTTGCTATGTGTTTGTGTGTTTCTCTGAATCTTGTTTTTAACGAGAATTGAAAAGCTGACTCAAATTGAGCCTTTTTGGGGGACATTGTCATCTACAGTCAAATCTACATCATCTACAGTATATATACTGTATGTATGTATGTGTGTATATATATATTATGCCATTTATTGTAAACAGAACAGCACCGGCATCAGCAAAAACAGCTGGAGAAATTTTGAATAGCTTTAGAAGAGCATCATCTCTAAACTACCTCAATTTAACAGATGACACTTTGAGAAACCCTTCATCCTGATGCATTGCAGATGCAGGTTACAATTTCCTGTTCATTCAAATAAACTGAAATGGTGGACAACAGAGCAACTGCATGCAAAAATCAAGAGCCGGTGTGACTAATCATTTGCTCATTGTCCAATATGCTTGATTTACAGTATCTGGTCCTTTTAGCCTCATAAAGTTTGTATTCATATTTATTTTATTAATAATAATAAATAAAAAAACACTAAGCAGCATTGCCTCATGCAGAACCAAAGGGTAGAGTGAGAAACGTGCAATGCGAGTCAAGGGAAGGACTTCAGAGGACAAACGGGGTAAACCAGTGGTTCTCAAACTTTTTCATTTCAAGGACCCTTAGTTACAAAGCCAAAATGCAGTACTACACAAAGAATAAAAATTATTTAAAGTGTTTCAACGGGCCAGTCAAATGGGTTACCGGTATATAGCCTACTGTAAGTGATACTGCACTAATTGTGTATCTGTCCATGAGGTAGGCTAAATCTTTATCCCCCAAAATCATCAAGGCTGATTTGACCTTTGGGATAAATAAATACTTCACAAAAATGTAGTTGGCTTTGTAGGGCAGCATAACTCTGAGAGTGTACTAATGGACCCATATGGGTCCATTTTGTTCCATTTATACACTCTCAGAGTTTACAGACCTGTAAGGGTCCCTTTGGAAACCCTGTCAAGGAAACCTGAAGGTCCATGGACCCCACTCTGAGAACCACTGGGGTAAACGGTTGTGATTGGTGGACGCAGTGTGTTGTGGAAGGGAGACTCACCTTCACAGACTCACACCTTCATGATGCGGGCAGAGTCAGGGAAGTCAGCAGAGGAAGGGGGAGGGGCCAGGCTGGTCGGGGAGGTGGGGGGACTGGGGGCGCACTGGGCTGAGAGTGGAATGTGGGAGGGGTAAGGGGGGTGTAGATGAGGAGAAATTAAAAAAGAAAAAAAAACATTATAATAAAAGAACGTGAGAACAGTGACAGTGCAAGGTAAATGGGGAAGTAACATGAGGTTGAACACCTTTACAAGGAAGGGCAGCTACACACACACACACACACACACACACACACACAAAATGTGAATGTGAAATGGGGAATGCAAGACTAGGGAGCTACCTGAAAAGAAATAAAACTGTACCTTAAAGCTGCGCTCTGTTACTTTTATGTGCTACCTCGGGTTCAAACCCACATGTACATGCACATGTGCTGACATTTTTACCACTGAGCTAATAAAGCCTGCCTGCTTGCTCAGGAGAGGAATTGGTTGCATTTTGACCTTCAGGCAGTACTACCACTTGTCAACCAGTTGTGTCAAACCAGACACAGGATCTAAATGTCTCAATAGAAGCAGGGAGACCAAATACAACCACAACATATTATAAAAGTTATATTGTATTAACATACTCTTACCATACAGATTGGGAAAAAAATTATATTGTATTCACACAAAAATAAGTACAGCTTTTAAGTTAGGCGCAAACTGGTTAGGATGTTAACACACACATTTAAACCCAAATAGCTAATAAGTTGTGGCCTTAAATGATATGACTCAATAAGAGATGACTGGTGGCTATTTAACATCATGACCTCAGGATGGAGTGAAATACATCTCTTAGCCAGAACAACTTTGATTTAGTTTCTCCATGACTCCATCGTTCCACTGCTATGTGCGCAGCAGGCGTTTTGTGTCAGTTCATGCTATCTGAAGTGTAATTAATTCTGTTTATCAGACAGGCCTCTTGCTGTCATTTCAGTCTGTGTTGCTACATCACCCCACCCCCATGGCTCCCCAGGGGGAGATCTCCAAAATATTTCTCATAAATATTGCACTCATCCCCTAGATGTGGCATAATGATTACTGTATATTGCCCCTACTGGTAGAAATCTCCACCCCGGGTGTGGATCATCTACGCTGATATTTCTCAACGCCCGTTTCTTTTCTTTTTTTTGGGGGGGGGGGGGGGGCTACACATATGTATTGTGTAGACTGGGTTTGCTGACCAGTCCTTTAACCCTTGAACTTACTAGCACACATTGGATAGCGGCTACAAACATGCATTATTTCTAAAAGCTCCCCAGGCCTGAATAAATGTTGTTAAAGAATTATTTGTGTTCTTTCCCTTTATTACACATAAATGTAGAACAATGACTGTTAATAATCCTTACAGCTATTAATCACATTCTAGCAGACAGTTATTTGGAATTTAATTAAATGTTTTCTAAATTATATAAGCAACACAGAATAATAAATAAGCATTACTTTTCAGAGCAGAAACGTGGGCCTGTATTGGTTAGGTGGTGCTGCCTGGAACCACTGCTGTAATGTTCATCAGTCAGGGATTTTTTTTTAATTTTGTGTCATTTCATCTATTATACAGATGTTTGGTCATGCCAGTTTAACAGATCAAATAGGCTGACTGGAACTATGAGTAGCATAGTCGGCGTATAGACTGAATAATATACTTTCGTGAAATGTGTGTAATAGTGCTCTCTCTCTCTCTCTCTCTCTCTCGCTCTCGCTCTCGCTCTCTCTCTCTCTCTCTCTCTCTCTCTCTCTCTCTCTCTCACACACACACACACGATTCAGAGCATGCTTTGGTGGAGTTGTCCCGCAGAGAAGAGTTGCAGTGTTGTATTGGAATGTAACAGTGACAGTTTAGTAATGGATCTCATTCATCAAAAAGTGAAAATGAAGGTCACCAAGGATTCAAGTGATAATTCAATGACAGCTGCAGTATATGTGTTTTATGGACGTCGTCGCCGCAATTCTTTGTGACCACTTGCATCTGGTGACTGTATTGGACAAAGTGGAAGATGTCCCACATCCTAACTGGGTCTGTGCATGAAATGTCTTTGTTAGCTTTTTAATCTTTCAGTCACTGACTCAACACTTAAACTTTACACACACATACCCCAAGTTAGAATTTGGCTTTGAATGAATTATGCAGCTACAAAATAAGATCCTCAGTGTTACATTTACTGTACACTAAGGATTTTACTGTGTAATGTGTGGAAAAACATAATATGTGTTCTGAGGTAGCTGTTGTTTTGAGGCAAAGACAAAATGAGGGGTGGGGGGGGGTGTTTGAATGCCAGAGCAGCGTGGCCCGTTCAACATGGCCGTGGCCCCTCGGTACGGGGGGGGACTGCTGAGGGTTTGGGCTTGGTGGTGGTGGTGGAGGGGGTGGTGGCGTGGAGGAGGACATCCTCACCGGAGAGCAGGCGACTGCGTCGCGAGGCCTCGGCGGCCAGGGCGCACGAGATCTCAATGCGCTTCTCCTGCTCCTGGAGCTGCTGCTCACAGTTGACCTGAACACTGCTGCCCTCCGATGGGCCGTCCAGCAGAGGGACCACGTTCTGCAAACTGGAGAGGAGAGGAGAGGGGAGGGGAGGAGAGGAGAGGAGAGGGAGAGGAGAGGAGAGGAGAGGAGAGGAGAGGAGAGGAGAGGAGAGGAGAGGAGAGGAGAGGAGAGGAGAGGAGAGGAGAGGAGAGGAGAGGAGAGGAGAGGAGACAAATAACCAATTTAAGCACTTAAACCCTATATGGGTAACCAGAGTTCCTAAGGGCTCAGTACTTCAGCTTTCGCTGAAATAGCCGATCGACAAGCTCACAATGCAACGCAACGCATTGTGAGCTTGTCGATCTAAACTTTGCTTATTGGATTTTCCACAGAAGCATTCAACATCAAAAGTTGGTACTTGAACAGACACGTAAAAGCTTTCTCCAGTGCAATCCATCAAATACAAAATTACAACTAGAAAAAATGCTCCTCGGAGCACAGGTCTCCGCCAGGTCAGGTAGGTTATTGTGGCCTCCTGGTGGCGCTATAACAGGCCAATGTGAAAAGGGTGGCATTTTTTCCTCGGCCTAGTGGGAATATGTGTGCAAAATTTCACAGAAATCGTTGCGTTCATGATTTGAGGCATTTTGTTCAAACGGACCTATCCAGCAAACTTTGGAAGCCAATGTTAGCCAATTAGGATGGAATATGAAATATCGGACACTTCCATCTTGATCACATGACTATAGAGATACTGTTGTACCGATTTGCGTGATGTTTTGACAGATTCTGAAGGGAGTAATAGCAAAACATTTGTTTTACAAAAGTCAGCCTCCTGGTGGCGCTCTAAAAGGCAGATGTGAAAAATGCATGGCAAAGGTTTTTCCTTGGCCTCTAGGGAGAGTGCGTGCAAAGTTTCACGCAGATCGGTGCAGTTATAGGTAAAAACGCAAATCGGCCTGTTATAGCGCCACCATGTGGCTGATTTGAACATTTTCAAGTGGCATTTCTTCCTCAGCCTAGTGGGAATGTGCGTGCACAATTTCACGGAAATCGCATGCTGCGTAGATGATTTGAGGCATTTTGTTCAAAACAAACCAATCCTTCAAACTTTCGAAGCCAATCCTAGCCAATCAGGATGGAATATGGAAAATCGGACAGATCTATGTTGATCACATGACTATAGAGATACTGTGTACCGATTTGCGTGATGTTTGGATAAAATCTGTAGGAGTAATATAAAAACAAATGTTTTGCACAAATCGGCCCTCCTGGTGGCGCTATAACAGGCCCATGTGAAAAATGGGGCAGAGGTTCTGAATTGGCATCCAGGGAGTGGTGTGTGCACAGTTTCACAGCGAGCGGGCCAACGGTGCCGGAGATTAGCTGTTCACAGACAGATGGACACACGGGACACACGGACACACACACAGAGGACGGACGGACAAGGGGTAAAACATACTCTCTCGCCATGCCTTTCGGCCTGGCGGAGACAATAAACAGATTGAATTATCACCCAAAAACATACAGGAAATACAGGTTAAATAAAAATACACAGACAGAACAAAACAAAACAAAACAACATCAGTCAATCAGTACATATCTAAAATCCGCATTACAGCACAACATCCCCACCACAGCAAGCCAATCATATCAACGTTCCACCAGACTCACGTATCCGTATCCCCAATCAGAGACGGATTCAAATTCCGGACAAATTGAAAGAATGGACCCTATACCTTCTCAAACTTACTGGAGGAACCAATCAATGAGAATCTTATCTTTTCTAGTTTTAGACCGTGCAAGATGTCTCTTATCCAATGAGTGTGAGAGGGGGAAGTAGGTGATTTCCAATGAATTAAAATGAGTCTCCTAGCCAATAGAGTGACAAAAGCCAAAACATCCTTTTCCAATTTAGAGAGCAGAGGGCAGTGAGGGGAAACCCCAAACAGAGCACCCAAAGGAGTTTAGCTATTTTCAGCGAAAGCTTTCCCCACAATACGGATGCTGGGGTTTAAGTGGTTAATCATCACTGTTGATTTGATCACTGTTAACATGACATGCTGTACATACAACCTTAACTCTAACCTGCTATCCTATATCCAGTACCATATGCTTTAGTTTAGATTGAGGTATTTCACCACATTCTGGTTTGTATTTTAGTTGTAGTTTTATTTGGTAATAATGGGAAGTGAAAGCAGTCAATCACTTACTTGATGCTTAGTACCTTAAATAATAACATAACTTCCTCAAGTAGCCTGCAAAACACAACTTAAAACCAATAGTGATATAGTGACAAGTAGACTTTTCTTATCAGATGCCCGCCCGGCCGCACGCACGCACGCACGCACGCACGCACGCACGCACGCACGCACGCACACACACACTTCAGTTTAAAATTACAGTAACACTGGAATAGTTGTGAAACACATACTTTGATTTGGCAATGAGGGTCTTGATCCTCTCTACTTTCTTCTGCTTCTCCTTCTGCTCCTCTGGGCTTAGAGGAGTGGTGTCCACGTCCACCTCAAGGTAACGCTCAGGAATCAATACCTTTTCTGGGGCCATCAGCTGAAAACAGCAGGAATACATATATAAACACACATATGCACAACATGACACAGACACACTAAGCGCGCACACACATGCACAAATGAATACGTAGATAAAACAATGTAATGCAATTTTGTCACGAATATTTGACTGTGAGATTTTAAATGGTTTCTTTCGTGACTTGCTATTCTCAAAATACCGTAGGCCAGATTTAGTAATGAAACTGGTGTCTAGTTTAGGCTGCAGAAAGTTACACAGTTACACAAGCTCCCTACGGATGGTAACATTGCCTGTGAGGAAACACATGAGAGTGCTTTGTTGGAATGGCATGTACAGCCATTGTTAATAACAGCTGTTAAAAGGTGTTGCTACATTGACAACAAAATGTCCCTCCAGGATCCTTAGACAGCCATACAGACAAAGCTTAACAATCTTATTTGGTTTGTTTGATTTATTCATTTATTGACATTAAATTGGTTCAATGATCTGACACATCACATACATCATGCAATAAAAATGCAAAAATTGCATGTGTCGACAGACATAAAAGTGCTTTGGTGCTGTTAACAGCTGTTGCTGCTATGACACCTGAATTTCCCTCCAGAGATCAATAAAGGTTTATCTTATCTTATCTAACAAAATGATAAATGAAAAAAATAAATACATATGTTTGGTTAGTTTGATTTGTTCTTCATGATTTCTTATAGATTGTATTGCTTCAAATACATTTTTTATTGTGCATTTCTTGGCAGCACATTTCTTGGCACATTTCTTGTCAATGCAAAATAGTTCCAGCACGCACATTTCCTACAAAACGTACATAACTATTGTTATATCCAATCTGCCCTGAATGGCGTTATGAGGATTATGAAAAAGTCCCCTTTAACAGGAAGAACCCTCAAGCAGAACCAGGTCATCTGCCTTGACCATGTTGGGTTTGAAAGAGAGAGAGAAAAAGCCTTTATATTTTAGCTGACACACACGTTTTACCATGAGTGAACAGCTCAGAGATTCAGGGTGTTGCTTAAAATTACTGTATACAGTATGCATGTATGCAGTAGGGCAGGGGTCAAACTCGTGTCCTCTCCTCTCTGTGTCCTTTCTGGCCACAAGGCCACTCTGCCTTTAAGTCAGAATTATCTATTGCAATAATATCTGTGAAAACCTCCCCAGCACATCCACCTCACCTTCTCAGCTAATACTGAACCAAAAATAGCGTAATGTGACACATTGTGAGCTTGCAGATCGGCTGTAAATCAGGCTTAAGCGGCCCTTGTTTCACCTCTTTGTTGATGTCCATGGCATAGTTTTCCGGCTCAATCTGTAACCGTCTAAGCCGTGCGATCTCTTGCCTGGGGGACTCCACCCCCTCGCCACGGACTGCTGCTTCCAGGTCCTTGATGTCCACCTCGTGAGCTGTGAGCCGCCTCCGAACCTGGACACACACACACACACACACACACACACACACACACACGGTGTGATGATACGGTTATGCAAATGCGTGTGTAGTCTGCATAACCATGGTAGCATTATGTTGTTGTTTTCCATAATCTGTGCCAGTGGGAACATGTACGGTAGATGTTGAACAGCAGAGGTCCCAGAATGGAGCCTTGCAGAACCCTGCATCTTATTTTTGTCCGCTGAGATCTGTAATTCCCTATAGACACAAAGTAGTCCATGTCCATTAAGTATGATTCAAACCAGTTTAGCGCTGTGCCATAAGGTCCCATCCAGTTTTCCAGTCTGTGCAGTAATATGTTGAGAGCCTATGAATAAGTCAAGTCTAATAATAGCCCATTGAAGACTTTAAAGGTAGGGTAAGTGATATTGTTTGATTAAAACAAGAGTTAAATAGCTCTTTAGTTTGATAGTAATCATTGCTATAAAGTGTTTGTTCAGTAACAGGGGTCTCCCTGTCTCTCCAGCTCTTAAGTGAACAGAAAATGCATGTTCAGGTTGGGATAAACATTTTATCCAGTCAGGGGAGAGAACTCATACAGGATGCAGGATAAACAAGTGAAGTTGAAAGTGATGACACAAAGAAATCAGCAGACAAAACTGACACTAGAACACTATAACATTGAAGCTGATGAATGGGTACTCTCTCCTGATTGGCTGAAATTGGCAGCCAACCTGGAAATGTATTTACTGTTTATTCAACCCGATCTCCAGAGATTACCGTAACATTGCACGGAACGAGTGCACTTCATTCCGTGGATAGCCGCCTCGGAACTCCCGAATTGCGTGCATATGGTACGGCGCTGCCTTTGTGACAAAACCATTTCGGAGGCGCGCAGTCACAGGCGAATTGTCCCCCCGTGAAGGACCACCGAGGGAGCTAAGGCGACCGAGTTGCCGTCCTGAACGGTGGGACATTCGCCTGTGCCTACTCAGCGCCGTTTGAGTTATGTACCGATAGGCACAGAATCGTAAATTTTATTGTGCGGACTGCTCTGCTTCCGGGTTTTTCCGTGTTGCGACTGGTTACGCCCACCGTGGGACTCGCCGTACATATGCACGCAATTTGGGAGTTCCGAGGCGACTATCCACGGAATGAAGTGCACTCGTTCCGTGCAATGTTACGGTATTCTCTGGAGATCAGGCTGGTTTATTAAAGAGCTGGGGAGACTGGAGGACCCCTGTTACTGAACAAACATTCTATCACAATGGTTACTATCAGAATATGAGGCTTTGACTTTTTCACGCAAAAAAACTAAACAAAAACCATTTTGTTTTAACCTAAAAATATCACTTACCCTACCTTTAACAAGAGCAGTCTCAGTGCTGTGGTGTGGTTGAAATCCTGATTGGAAGATATCAAAGCCATTGTTTAGTCCTAAGAAGTTGTTCAGTTGTTGAAATACAGCTTTGTCAATTATCTTACTTAAAAAGGGGCTTGATATGGGCCTATAATTGTTCATTATTCATCAAGATCAGGAGTCAGCAACCTTTTTGACATGAAGTACCATGTTTTTATTTTCTATATAGTCAGTGTGCCATGTCAACATTAAGTTTAATTATGACACCACATACCTTTTTTATATTTTCAGCAGATTTTGACTGTCCATATACATACATTTTCTTTCATCAGGACATTGTAATGATCATTAGACTCAGAACAATAACCCAGACCCCCTCCCCAGTCAGAGTTCAGAGTTTGAATGAATGTAGAAGGATGTAATGAGGGGGCTTAATTTTTGTTTTATATTTTATTTTAATCAAATTCTCTCTCACACTTATGCCAGTGTGCCAGTGATTACCCTCCCCTGTGCCAATGTTGGCACCCGTGCCTAAGGTTGCCTACCCCTGATCTAGTTTATTCTTTTTTAAGAGTGGCTTGATGCAGTTTTTAGGGCCTGTGGGAAGCAGCCTGACAAAAGAGATGTGTTGACAATTTGTAGAATATCTGAGCCCATGCAATTTGGACATGTTTTGAAAAAGCCTGTTGGCAGAATATCAAGGCAGCAGGAGGATTTCAGTTGTTGTATAATGCCTTCCAAGTTTTCGCACCCACGCACGCACGCACGCACGCACGGGCGCGCACACACACACCATAACATGCTTGTCGTCAGCTTGTTTCAAAGTATGTTTATGTATGTCTATGACATACATTGCATAACACACACACACACACACACACACACACACACACACACACACACACACACACACACACACACACACACACACACACACACACACACACACACACACACCATAACATGCTTGTCGTCAGCTTGTTTCAAAGTATGTTTATTTTATGTATGTCTATGACATACATTGCATAATTACACCTTTACCAGTTCTCCAGCAGGAATTGTGCTTTTTGAACTGGAAAGAATGTACTGGGATCTGCGCGTGTGTACAGTATATGTGTGTGTGTGTGTGTGTGTGTGCGTGCACACGTGTGTGCGTGTTTTAACTCCAATACAGCAGCAAAAGCTAAAATAATTCCACATTAGGATAATAGATACAAAGCATTCAATCCACATTCACAATTGTGTTGAAGCTGGTCTAACGTACCACTTTGTAATTGGTGGACAGGTTCAGACTGCGCCTCTTGTCCCTCACAGAGCTGCTCTGGTTTCTGCGGATGCGTTCATTCTGCTCCTCTACGCTCATCTTCGACTTCGCCTCCGCTGGGAAGACTGCACTCTTTGGGCGCTCCTAGAACAAACATATTTTAGATGTTAAAAACGTCATTCAACTGTGTTAACCATTTAAGCCCAATAATATGTCTTCATACGAGGCTGAAAACAAGCTCACAACTCGCCGCATCGTGACCCATTGTGTAAATGAATTGCCTCCACGGGTCCATTTGTTAAACTACTATACTATGAGATACTGGTGTGCAGTCATACAGAAGCAGACCAGTGTAATATCTCACAGTATAAAGCGACCTTGAGAGTGTTATTGCGATTATACTATGCCACAGTTTAATTTTCAATATTTATGATTGGATGTCAAGACAAAGATGGGACAAGCTTCTGAGTTTAAGTTTAATTCTATTCCACGTGGGATAAAAGGTTGATTCTGCCCATTTGGGGTATTTCTAAGTGCCGGATGTTCATCAGTTTTTCTGCTAAAAAATGTAATTAAAACTAATTTGTTCAAAGCCAATAGATTTGACACGGTCGTTATAATACAGTAAGGGCTGCTGTTGGTTTCATTTATGACAGCTGCCGGACGCTGCTAAGTTACCATTAATGTAGTTGTATTCAACGCATGTTCAGGAGTAGAGACCTCCCTCTGCTCAACCTCTGCTCAACTTGATAAGGCAATCACCTTACCAAGTTCAGCTGCGCTGCTTATCTCTCAGCCAATCCACACTGCAATCACCACAGTATAAATACACCTGCGACTGTTTCACTACCTGTTTGATTTGGCTGCTCGCAAATCCAAATTTGTTCTGCTTCACGATAGACAAACACAGGTTACGAGTACTGCACTTGTAGATCGGCTATTTTGCTATCAATTGCTCCAATTCATTGACCACAGCGTTCTCTCATAGGTGAGTATGAGGTAAGTATGAGTATTAATCTGTTTACATTTTAATTGCCAGTAGCATCTGTTGAGCTCCAGCCCATAACTTCTGTATCATGCTGGCCTCATAGGTCTACATTAACACATGTTCATTTGACATGCCCTCTAAATTACTAAAGATCTTTCACTTAAGCGTTCAAGTGTTTCTAGCCATTGTCTATCACCTCAGTAGTTCTCCCCGAACGCCGCAGAAGACAAGCTCTTCTAAACAACACCTCCAGCCATCAATACCACATTGGAGGTCGCTCTAGTTACACTATTCCAACACATTGACACTGTTCAGTCTTTACTGTTTCATGCATTTAATCGTTCTATGCATCTAAGCGTTCCATGCATTTAAGCGTTCCATGCATTTAATTGTTCCATGCATTTAATTTGTCACGCGCATTTAAGCGTTCCATGCATTTAAGCATTCCATGCATTTAATTGCTCCATGCATTTAATTGCTCCATGCATTTAATTTGTCAGGCGCATTTAAGCGTTCCATGCATTTAAGCGTTCCATGCTTTAAGCCCCCCCCCCAAGCTTTCCATGCATTTAAGCGTTCCACTCATTTAATTGTTCCATGCATTTAATTTGTTATGTGCATTTAATTGTTCCTTGCATTTAATTTGTCACGCGCATTTAAGCGTTCCATGCTTTAATCATTCTATGCATTTAAGCGTTTCATGCTTTAAGCATTCCATGCATTTAAGCGTTCCATGCATTTAATTGTTCCATGCATTTAATCGTTCTATGCATTCTCCCCCCCCCCCTTCCCTTCCCCTCACGCCGGCCGGCGCACGCCTCGTGCGCCGGCCCACCTCCAACCCCCTCCCCCGCACGGCAGCCATTGCGGCGCATTTTGCCTTCCGCCCACCGTCCAGTTTCCCCCGCTCCCTCACCAGCACGCTGGCAGGTGCTTCAACGCACCTCTGGTGCTCCAGAACCACCTCTCCCAGATCACCATCAATAACGACTGAATTCACTCGTCATCATGCGACACCGGTACAACTGTGTACCCCTGCTAGACCCGTTCAACGCAGTGGGTCCCTATCGGGACCCTTGTGTGTAAGTACCGCTCTGGATCGCATCCTACCTGTACATCTATAATATCTACAACATCTGATCAACGCACTGGACTCCTTTCGGAGTCCAGGTGTGTAAGTAGCCTTTCTAGCCGCTGCTAACCACTTAGCCCTTGGCTAAACAACAAACACCAGTATCTATCTATTGGACTGTGTACTGGCAGTTATTTCTCTCTCCTTAGATGTCGCCACTTACCTCAGATGATTCCGAACTGGTCACCTTAAGGTCCGAGCTCGAGACCATCGAGGGAGTCCTGAAGGATGTCCTCCGGAGGAAGTCGCTGCTGCAGTCCAGGCTGGACAAACTGGTTCCCAACGGACCCCGCTGTTCGAATCCCACTCCGGGCCGCTCCTGGACGTCTGTTGTCAGGAATGGGAGAAAGCGTTCTCTTCCCTGGTTCTCTCCTGGAGGGGGACCAGCGCGGATAACGAACGTTTGCTTCCCTCAGCCCAGCCGTGCCAAGAAGAACAACAGGACCACCACCTCTCGCCAAGGAGCGTTGGCGGCCGTCCGCAGGGGCAAGCCCCGCCCCCGCAAGCAACATCAGACTAGACGGTCATCGGTTCACAGCGCGTCCTTACGGCCACGGGCGTCCCTTTTTCAAAATGGGCCAGAAGGCCGACCCGTTTGCAGCCTACCTGGCCTACCTCCACACGGAGCGCTCGGCCCTCCTCCCTCCCTCACCTTCACGCCGGCCGACGCAAGCCTCGTACGTTCCCTCAGCTCTCGTTCACAGGCAGGCACTGGCCAGTACCTCGCCTTCTCCCCACCACCTTCCCTCCTCCCCTCCCCCGCTTCCCCCCCCTGCTCCCAGCCTCCCCCCCGCCCCGGCTCCCAGCCTCCCCCCCCCCCGCTCCTAGCCTCCCCCCCCTCCCTTGCACGGCAGCCATTGCGGCGCATTTTGCCTTCGCTGGCGGGTGCTTCAACGCACCTCGCCCACCTCCTACCCCCCCGCACGGCAGCCATCGCGGCACATTATGCCTTCTCCCCACCTCCCTCCCTCCTCTCCCTCACCAGCACGCCGGCGGGTGGCGCAGCAGCGCACCCCGCCCACCTCCAACCCCCCCCCTCCTCCAACCCTCCCCCTCCCCCTCCCTCCCATTCCCGCTCCCCCGCACGGCGGCCATCGCGGCGCATTTCGCCTTCTCCTCACCTCCCTCCCTCCTCTCCCTCACCAGCACGCCGGCGGGTGGTGCAGCAGCGCTCCCCGCCCAACTCCAACCGCCTCCCCCCCCCTCCCTCCCCCGCACGGCAGCCATCGCGGCACATTATGCCTTCGCCTCACCTCCCTAACTCCTCTCCCTCACCAGCACGCCGGCGGGTGGTGCAGCAGCACACCCCGCCCACCTCCAACCGCCTCCCTCCCTTCCTCCCTCCCTCCCTCCCCCGCATTTCCCCCTCCCGCATCCCCCCCCGCTCCCAGCCTCCCCCCCCCTCCCTCGCACGGCAGCCACGGCGGCACATTTCGCCTCGTCCTCAAGCTCGCTCCTCTCCCTCACCAGCACGCTGGGGGGCGCAGCAAACGCACCCGCCCTCCTTCCCCTCCCCCGCCCCCCTGCACAGCAGCAATCGAAAAAAGCGGCACCTCTCGCCCAGGCGGCATTTCCCCGCCTCAAGCGCTCTGCCGCCCATTCATTTCCCCCCGCCTCCCCGCCTCACGCGGCGCCTTCCACCCAGACCACGCCACTACCCGACCCAGCTCAGCTGTTCTCCAGCAACTCTCTTGCCCCTCGGCTTCAACCCCTTCCCCGCACCAGCCTCATCCTACACCCTAGCCACAGCTACCCCAGCCGCCGAACCTCAACAGGATGCAACCCGGCACTCACCAGTCCCGCCCCCCTCCCCTGCACAGCAGAGAAGCCTCAGGATTACCTGGACCTATCAGCAGCTCTTGCCGCACAGGCTTCCCCCAAGCAGCCCACATTGCTCGCCCACCTGGACCCGTCACCTCCAGGCTCCCCTAATCAACCCACGCCCACTTCGACCAGTTACCTCCAGGTTTCCCCCAAGCATCCCACTACGCACGCCCACGCCTACCCGGACCCAACACCTCAAGGTCATCCCTCAAGCAGCTTGCGTTACATGATCACCTGGACCCAGCACTATCGGGTTTTCAAGCAGGCCATGCCACATGCTCATCCGGACCCGTCACATCCAGGTTATCCTTCAAGCAGCCGCGGATGGCTTTGGCAATCGACGGCGATCACGTCGCCCACGTTGACTTTCACCTCAATGACAACACGCTGGGACTCATCCACATCAAGGGGGTAGCGGCTGGCTTTCTCCAGGTCCCGGCCGAGGTACACCCCACTGCCCAGCATCCCGTCCTCGGACTGGCCGAAGCCCTGGGCCAGGATGGACTCCGCGCCTTGCCCGGAGGCTCCACGTCACATCTACAGGATTTCGGAGCCGACCCGTCATGGCAGCGTTCTACTCCAGGCGGGAGAGAGAAGCCATCCTCAGCCCACCTGAACCTGCTCACGTCGGCGTCAAGACAAATGCAGAGTAGTACAGACTACTCACTCACAAGGGATTTACAAACAAACTTAGCATGCCATTTCTCCGTAAACAGAACCACAGTTCTCGCCCCACGTTCGCCTCACACTGCACGTTCACCCAGACCCGTCACCTCCAAGTCATCCCCTGAGCAGTTCAC
Organism: Gymnoscopelus braueri; assembly: GCF_963280865.1. Lineage (NCBI taxonomy): Eukaryota > Metazoa > Chordata > Actinopteri > Myctophiformes > Myctophidae > Gymnoscopelus > Gymnoscopelus braueri. Next base: position 30,025,264 of record NC_137612.1, on the reverse strand, counting down.
GGCCACCGGGGTCCGTCACTCCCAGGCCATGCCGCAAGCAGCACACACTCATCATGAGCACGCCCTCAGGTGCCCACTGCACCTTGTGCACTCCCTCCCCCCCCCTCTCTCGGACCGGCGCCGTGCGCCCCTCTCCCCTCCTCGCCCCGTGCCTTGCGCCAAGAAGAAGAAAAGAAAGGCGCCCTTGACCCACAGGTTCACCTCAAGCTGTTCTCGCTCCACGATCACCTCAACCCAAAATCAGGGAGGTAGCCCAGGTCGACTCACAAGCAGCTCACGTTCCTCGCTCACCTGGACGCATCACCCCTCAGCCATCCTACGAGCAGCTCACGCACTCGTTCGGGCCGCCAGCCCCAGCACATCTATCAAGCAGCTCACACAGCCTCTCCACGCTCAAGTCGGTCTTCTCAGACCTCCGATTCCCTCCAGCACTACCTCCCCAACAAACGGAACAGCATCACCTTCGTCAAGGCTTTGATACTCTCCCTGACGACATCCAGTGCTACACCGTCGCAGCTCCATTCACTCAGCTCGGCGACTGCCGTCAGTGCCACTGGTGCGCCTCCGCCTGGTCCCAACACCTTCAGCCCCTCCGTCCATCAACCGCACTCCGTGAGCTTACCAATAGCCTCCGCCGCGCCTTTTGGGGCCTACAGATCGTTGCAATGAGCGTCCTAACCCACAAGGTAAACACAGCCCACAGCCCAGCCGTCACTATCAATAACGGCCGTTCCTACTCTCCCGACATCTCGTCATTCCTCCGTCCTCACTCGGACCTTCGTCACCCAACATTCCAACCTCGGTGCAGCTGACCTCCCGCCACCTAACCCATTACCGATTCCATTGCCAGTTCCCCAATTTCCTGCGACAGTCATCAACCAAACCTGCCGATCCAATACCTAACCGACCAGCCATGTCACTCCCGTTCACCACCGAGCCCGGTTCCATCGCCACCCGCTTCTGGTTCCACCATCACCTCCGCCAAATCCTCTCCCTTTCCGGCCTTCCACCTCAGCTTTACTCCGGCCACTCCTTCCGGATCGGCGCCGCCTCCACCATGTCCAGACACGGCCCGTCAGACCACGTCGTCCGCATCCTCGGTCGATGGTCCTCGGAAGCTTACCACTCCTGCATAAGAACAAACGTCCAAGACCTGCGCAACGCCCATCTCCACCTGCGGCGACCGTAACTGGCGTGTCGTTTCCTAGCCTGTCCGCCCTGGAAGGGGGTCCCCTCCTTCGCGATCCTTCCCGAGGTTTCTTCCTCCATCCTCCCCGGAGGGAGTTTTTCCTCGCCCGACCGAGGGTCCAAGGACAGGAGGAATCACTCGTCAGTTGCCCGCCTAGAAGCCACCCGGCTCCACCTACCGGCCATCGCCAAGAGACCAGCCGTCTCCACCTCCCGGCCATTCTCACCTTCAAGCCAGGAGGAACCACGCAACAGTTGCCCGCCTAGAGACCACCGTCTCCACCTCGCGGCCTTTCCCACCTTCAAGCCAGCCTTTTGGGGGCAGTGTCGGAGCGAAGGCGACAGACCGCTCCTGAGCAGACAGACCGCTCCTGAGCAGAGCAACGCGGCGGTCGCCTGGCTCCCGAGACTATACCCCCACCCTGAGTCTCGCCCCGCCTCGGGCTCCCCAGCTATACACATATATTTCATTGTACTGTGTTCAATAAATGCTGTTTAACCTGAGCAGAAGGTGTGGTCTCTTACTAGTGAAATGTAGTTGTATTCAACGCATGTTCAGGAGTAGAGACCTCCCTCTGCTCAACCTCTGCTCAACTTGATAAGGCAATCACCTTACCAAGTTCAGCTGCGCTGCTTATCTCTCAGCCAATCCACACTGCAATCACCACAGTATAAATACACCTGCGACTGTTTCACTACCTGTTTGATTTGGCTGCTCGCAAATCCAAATTCCCTCCTCCTCCCCAACCACCTCCTTTCTCACCAATTTTGCTCATCTAACTTTTTCCTCCATCCTCTAGGAGCCCTAGGGCGGGGCAGTGTCGGAGCGAAGGCGACAGACCGCTCCTGAGCAGACAGACCGCTCCTGAGCAGAGCAACGCGGCGGTCGCCTGGCTCCCGAGACTATACCCCCACCCTGAGTCTCGCCCCGCCTCGGGCTCCCCAGCTATACACATATATTTCATTGTACTGTGTTCAATAAATGCTGTTTAACCTGAGCAGAAGGTGTGGTCTCTTACTAGTGAATAATAAGATAAATAAGTCGGAGTGATACTTTTATAGAGATGTGGAGTGCTGTTAATGGAAGACAACGCCACTCAATAGAATGCCTCTCAGCCAATCAAAAAGGAATGTTGGAACTAACTCGTCCAGTGATTAAGCATTTATCCTTGATGGGGGTGATTACATAGTCATAAAGCAATGTCTCAAATGGAAAAGTAACTGTGAAACTTAAAAAGAAAATACCATGCCATCTCAATTTGTATCATCTATATCAGTGGTTCCCAAACATTCTAACTGAGACCCAAGATAACGTTGCCCATCTCATATTTTCACTACTTCTTAATTGTGTTTTTTTATTTTATTAAAGGAATTTCTTTGAAATTCTGTTGAAAAATGTTTGAAATGTATTTAAAATTTCTGAAAATGCATTTTTTATTTTTTATTAATAATAATAAAACAAATTAGTAAACGAAAAAAAGGGATATTTACTCCTGACCCATGCAAATGGGTCTGTGACCCAAAAATGGGCCCCGACCCAGTGTTTGGGAAACACTGATCTAAATTGTGCACAGCATTGTACTTGGGAGTTAAAGGACTGGGAGAGACAAGGCAAAGCAAAGGCAAGGTGAAGGCAAGGACCTGTACTGTACAGTAGGTCAATGCCAAGGCCTGTAGATCAGACCCTTGTACAAACTGCCTGGGTAATTGATTGCCCCCCGAGGCTTAAGCTAACAGTTACTGTTACATTGGTTTTACAGGATCTCCCTAAAAAATAAATCAAACAGACAGCTGCAGTTGATTCAGAACGCTGCTGCTCGAGTCCTCAGTAAGACCAAGAAAATGTATATCAGGCTGTATTACTCCAGTTGTCAGATCTTGAACCACATGAACCCTAGCGTACCAGGGCATGTCATAATAGATGAACATCCTGAGAAAATAGTTCACAATTAGTTATGTTGCGATGCCTTGTGAGCTTGTAGATCCGGATTTTTTGGCAAAGAGATTTGGTGTAGAGGGAAAAAGAGGAGGGGGCCAAGGATGAACCCCTGGGGGATCCCAGTCAACGAAGCATATATAGGGTTTAGGTTAGGTGGTTAAACTTGCTCCCTGTCTGTCAAAGAATTGATTTCAAAATACTACTATTGGTTTATAAAGCACTGAATGGTTTAGGGTCTAAATACATTTCTGATCTTGTGCTACATTAATCACGAACCTCTCAGGAATCTCAGGAAACGTGGAGTTTAGTGTCTGATGCACAACCCCCAGAAAACTGCAGGTCTGCTACAACTCTAACTATTTGTCTTCTCAAAGTTTTATAAGCACTTTAAATGTTGAAATGTGCCATACAGATAAATTTGCCTTGCCATATCATTCAATAGTTTTATGAATGATGTTGTGTTCATGTTGTGTTAACATTCAAGTTATGCCGTTCATTAATTATTTTTCACTAAACCATCTCAGGTCCTACAGGGAACTGTCAAGCTAACGGAGGAGAGGGGAGTGAATAAGGCATACGGGAAATGCTGGCCTGTACGAGTAGTACTGGCATGGTTTTCACTTCAGTCAAAACCTTGAAAAGCGAGGCAAATGCAATTTTCAAGGATCACTTTGATCCTGTGGTGAGGCAGTTCATCCTGAGACGTATGGCCTATCATTGAAAAACATGACAATGATGGATGCTATGAAAACCTCAAAATGATGGATTTTTGTGTGATGAATATCAATGCATTTGACCAGTTCACCCGTTCTAGTGTTGACGTTAACTACCAGATTAGATGCCCATGTGGAAAAGCTCGCGTCAGGATGACGAATAGAGCTCTGAATACACATATGGCTGAACATAAGCGTGCCATCTGCAATGGTAACTTGGACCAACGCCAGATCTTTCGGTCTGATGCGGATCCTGATTTTGGAATTTTGGAGAGTCCAAGATCACAGATTACTGATGTTTTGACTAATATTTTGTATAAAAACAAATTATGTGTGGTGGTTGTCACAAAATCCCAAGACACACCTGGACTTGTTTCATGGCTCAGCACACCGTTTGGGAGCCACTGCTTTAGAGGATAATGAATTGCGGTACATTCTTGACATGCCTTTACTGTAGGTTCACCTACCCGTGAAATACCATTTGGCATCTTGCCAATGCGGCGGGTGACCCCGTCAAAAGTGCAGTCTGGTTCATCAGTGGGCGACTTCGTCCTTGGAGGAACAATGCCAACTACGCAGGCACACAAAAGACAGAAAAGTTCAGACCATGGGAAAGAAGATTAGGTCTACACACCTCTGTGAATAGGAATTAAACATCTCATTCCCAAAGTAATTTGATTTGATGTGTTATAATTGTGTTATAATTACGGATCACATAATTATACGCATGATGGGTATAATCACAAGCACTATGAGTTTGGTTATTCTTATTTAAAATAAAACATATTTTGTACAACGGATGAGCTTTCCACAAGTCAACTAGTGGTCCCCCGTTCAGTAGGTGTGCAAAGGGTTAATCGAACTAATCAATTTAATCGATTAAAAAAAAGTCGTTTATTTAATAAAATAATCAATGAATAATTCATTCCTATTTTGGGCATGTTATTATAGGCGAAAAGTTTGAAAAATTGTCAAAAATAGAGAAAATAGCACATCTACAATCTCGCAATGCGTTGTGAGCTTTTTGTCAGCTATTTTCTAAATTCTTGCATGACACCGTTGAAAAAAGTATGAAAAAGTATAAAATAACACTCAAGTGGTTAATCGATTCATTGATATATAAATTTAAACAATTGTTGATGTTTTTTTTAACCTGCTTCTCAATTATTCGACTAATCGAAAAAGTAATCGATATAATAACCTCTAAGAAAATAATGGATAGTTGCGGTCCTACCATTCAGCAACGGTCAGATGCTGTACCTTTATTCATGTTGGACAGTCTTTCTTGTTCCTGCTCCTGCACTTCGTTGGCATTTGGCCGTTCTCCATACTTGTGCTGCAACACAGAGAAGCCACTGTCATCCAGTCCAAATTAAACATCCTCGCAGGAAGTGAGGATGCACAACTCATCCAGAGCTGTTCACACTGACACTGGAACCCAGAATGCATTGGAGTGGTTCTCAAACCTTTTAATTTCAAGGTCCCCATAACTCTGTGAGCATCCAAATGGAACCAAATGCTCTCAGAGTTACAGACCTGTGAGGGTCCATTTGAAACCCTGTCAAGGAACCCTGTGGGACCCCACTTTGAGAACAACTGCATTAGATAATGTGGATACAAATGATAAGATCAGGGAGTTTCTTTTATTTCTCCATATGCCTTTACAAAGAACAAACGTTTCGGCTATCCAGCCTTCGTCAGTGTGTCGTCACACTGACGAAGGCTGGATAGCCGAAACGTTTGTTCTTTGTAAAGGCATATGGAGAAATAAAAGAAACTCCCTGATCTTGCCACTCTGAGTGCGACCCTTCACTTGATTGCCAAAATATCATTGTTTTAAGAGTGCAACGCACCAGAGGAGTCTGAGCTGTGGTAAGAAAAGGTTTATCGATAGAAATTATTATTTAACACAATTAACACATTTGAACCCAGAATGAATTAGATCAGTGATTCGCACACTTTTTAATTTCAAGGACCCCCATAACCCATAACTCCCATAACCTGTAAGGGTCCATTTAGAACCCCCCCCCCCCCCCCCCCCAAGGAACCCTGAGGGTCCCTGGACCCCACTTTGAGAACCACTGCATTAGATCATTTGGATAGCAATGATAAGCTTATGTTAACCACATGAACCCTGGCGTCCCTAATTCTGGGCATCTTGTAATAAGTGGTAAAGTAAAGACAAAAATAACAGATCTACAAGCTTGCGACATGAGGTTGTAGATTGGCTATTTTCGGCGAAGAGTTGTGGAATGTGGAGAGAGCGAAAAAAGGAGGGGATCAAGTATAAACCCCTGGGGGACGCCGGCCCGGTCAATGAAGAATATTGGGTTTAAGTGGTTAAAATAAACTCATGCCATAGCTAGCAGCATCCCTATTATTGATAAAGCAGATTCGTACAGTCTACATGACAGACACAGATGCTAGCAAGACCACATCACTACAGAGATGCACATGAGCATGGTGGAAAAGACATGTCGAATGCCACACCTCTGGGCTTGGTCGTATCGTTGGTTGAAAAGAGTGCTACCTGTACTAAAAAAGAGTGCTACCTCTAAGCTAGACGGTGCATTTGCATCCACAAGCACTTAAAAAGATTCACAGCCGCGTGATTGTTAGTGATGTTTTGCACAGCTTGATATTTGTTGGTGACCGGGTAGTCAACAAAACACAAGACTCCAACATACCGTCTCTTTAGATTTTGATCAGGAAATGAAGGTGTTTTAAATGCAAGAGTTAGAAATAGATGTGCCTGATTAGTTTGAAAACGGAATGACTGAGTCAAGGCCTTTAACACCTTTACCGCCGGGCCCGTAGTTCTACGGGCCGTTAAATCCAACGGTTAAGCGCCGAGCTCGCCCGCTCCCATTCTACAGACGAAACTGAAACTCAATTCTCTTCCTGTAGTTTTTTCTCCTCGCATTTCACTGTTTAACGTAATCCGCTCTAACTACAGTCATGGAAGTCCGTTTGACATGCGGTCTTCACTGGGAGATACAGGGAGATCTCGCGGATGTAAACAGACCGTTCACGGCTCAATCTTAAGGATTTTAACAAGATCTATGGCGACATGAAAAAAACAAAAAAACAACAAAAACACCTTGGCACTGGTGAGTACATTATGAGATTAACCTCTGGCGGTGGATGTGTTAACCACTTAAGCCCTGGTAATTTCAAAATGTTTTTCTTTTTTGTAATAGAACAGTAAAAAATATATAATAATTTGTTGAAAATAGCCAATCTACAAGTTCACAACACAGCCCAAATAGGGATGCCATGGGGTTGAAGTGGTTAAGGTGTTAGAGCCATCCAAAAACTAGGCAGAAGTGGCGCTGCCCGCCTCTGGAACTGGAAGTGCTTTGGGAACGCAAAAACACACACAGATGGAGATGAGAGACTGTATAGGTGATGACAGGACAGAATGGAGCATTGATGAAAGGATTATGTAGGATCTGTTTTAACTTTGGACACTATTGTAATGGCTCGGGAGTAGGAGGAGGGGGGGACGGGGGTTGAGGATGGTGTTTCAACAACATTGGAGGCAGGGGTTCCCTCCACGTCTCTAAATACCTTTCTGCCGTGAGACTCTTCATCAAGGTAACCGTCACCAAAGCCCAAGCTGCGTAGCCAGGCGGCACTGTCAAAGGGCAGGGGAGGGACGGAGGGAGGGAAGGTCGGGGAGGATTCCAGAGGGTAATAGGATTTGGGAAGTGGGGGGCGCGGCGGGCCCATTTCCTAAAGTCATTGGGGGGAGGGAGCGAGGGAGGGAGGGAGGGAGGGAGGGAAAGAGAGAAGGACAAGGAGGGCAGGAGGTGGAAGGAGGACGAGGAGGAAGAGAGAGCGCTGTGCGTCAGGAGGAGTGACAACAAGCCAGGCAGAGTGCAGAGCAGAGAGGAATCATGGGGACGTTTTTTTTGTGTGGAATGGTGCACTGACCTCCCCGTTGGCGGTCAGGGGTGAAAGGTCACGGCGCCTAATGAAATGCTTGGTCTGATAGTATGCATGAGGACATTTCCACATTAATGTGCTGACCCACATGGGAACAACTTTACGACCACTGCACCTTATTATTCCTTTAGTTCATCTATCTGTTTTAAATAATCAATTATTACATGGTTATTTAGTCACTTCAACGTTGAATGTCAAATGTTAGCTAAATAAATTGACATGCTTCTTTCTAAGCAGAGCTGGCTGTAGACAAGAAGGTAAGGCAACAAAAGCTAAGTTGAGGTCAACTAATGAGCAATGATTAAGCACAGCACATGTCTTCCTACAGTAGAAGAACTTAATTTGCTTTTCCGTAACGCTCGCAATCTAGAGGTTAATGCACATGATGATCCTGTGCTGTCACACTTCATGAAAAACAAGCATGCAGCAACAACAGGACTCTAAAAACCAAATGACTAATGTGAACTCCTAAAACATTTAATTGAGTTTAAAAGCCGATGGTCAACAGTAGAATGTCCCTTTCCTCAAAAAAGTGCATAAGGGAACCTAACTAAACCCCAGCCGCAGCCTATCATATATAGGTCTCCCTTCCTGAATCAATTGCCATAAAGCTGTAATTGAATCAGGCAAGAGCACATGAATGGACTGTATGCTTGCTCTGTTCAAAAAGATAGATGTTGGAGATAGGTGCCGTTTCTTTATTTTGAATAATAAAAACAAAAATGAAAATCCCCAGAGGCAGTGAGGATCACGTGGTGACCCCGGAGCAATCCAAGAAAAGAAAGGTCACTTACAAGGCAGATAAGAATCTTTTGGAGTCTGACAGCTAATTAACCTTTCTTTAAATTAGTTGCTCAATGTCTCCACACCAGCAGACCAAAAGGACGCCAAATAGTAACTTTCTGCATGGGACATTTTTGTTTTAATTAACTCACTTAAAAAGATGTTTGACTTGGCATAGCTGTCTCTGGATTTAAACAAAATAGCATACCAATATTAATTGATTTACAAATGTCTGACATGCTGGACCACAAGGGTCAAGTACAAATGGGTGGATATTCATTACATCATTATAAGGTCATGTCGGTTTAAAGATGGGTCTGCATCAATATTCCACCAGAGGTCATGCAGGGTGAAATTGATTGTGGTACCAGGCAGTTATTACCACCACCAAACTGAACATTAGGGTAAGAGAGAGGCCGGATTCGTGCACACACACGTGACTGGGCCTGTGACGGTAACCGGCGATGATACTCTGTAGTGGCTGCCCGAATATGTGTTCTTTCCAGTGTCGGTCTATAGAGGTTTGAAGAATCATTAAAAGACAACGCGCTACCCTCATAATAAGCGTCTTGGAGCTGTAGGAGCTGCGCTTTGGGGACAGAAGAACGCCTGTTGTGAGGCAGGTACCTCCGTACCGTAGGAGGTGGATTACGGTCTGGGTAGACGTCTTTTCGGTAGCCAATCATGGCTTGCTGCCCGAGTGTGTTTGAGGTCGCTTGACTGAGTGCCTGACTGGCAGCATGGGTTTGATTTGTGTGTGAATACTGACTATATAATTTGAAGTCGTGTGAAGAGACCCGGGGTTGTCTGGTCTGTCCTGCAGCCCTGGTTTTGACTGGATTTAAGCATAGGTCAAATGTTGGTCTGATTGTAGGGTAGGGGTAACGGTCTTCCTCCTCTTCTACAGGCTCCAGTTTCTCTAAGGAATCTCTGAGGACTTGTTGGAAGGTATTAGCGGGCCAAGAAAAGGTATGAGGGTCTACTGGGAATGTTTGGTTGTCTTTAGAATGAGTAGTGTAGGACATTACATGGTCTGTATGGAGGCATGGGTCAGGCCCCCTGTAGCTCTTGGGCCAAAGTTTGACATCAGGTTTGGGGTCCGGTTCCAAACGGGGGTCTATCCACGATTTGGGACGAGCTCTGGGACTGGGCCTTCTACGGGACTCTGCACTGGTACTAAAGTCAGCGAGGGTATAAATGCATGGTTCTAGGCTGGTGTTGGGGTAAAACCCCGGCTGGATGCGTCCCGTGCTTACCTCGGGGCCCAGCTGTTTGGTGGGGGAAGGCTGCGTAGCAGGCATTGGGGAGAAGGGGCTGAGCGGGCTGGTGAGGCTTACTGAGCTCAGGGGACTGGCTGGACTATTGGTGCTAAAGGAGCCTGGTGCACCGCCGACCACTGTAAGACACAAAAACAGACAGACAGAGAAGAACAAAGTGCTATAGTTATAACATTATAGGATTTATATATTATTATGAATAATAATAATAATAATTAATTATTATTATTATCGTTATTATTATAACCCCCACACACACACACACACTTTTCCAAAAATGTCTTCGAAATTTTGACTTTTGGATTCCCTGCCCAAAAGAAGAAGAAAATCAAGTGGTGCGTGGGTTGCTTTCAACTTATCGTGTGTGTGTGTGTGTGTGTGTGTGTGTGTGTGTGTGTGTGTGTGCGTGCCTGCCTGCGTCTGTGCGTGCGTGTGTGTGTGTATGTGTGTGTGTGTGTGTGTGTGTGTGTGTGTGTGTGTGTGTGTGTGTGTGTGTGTGTATGTGTGTACCTCTGTGCTTGGCTGTGTCAGTGCCTCTGGATGAATTACTCTTGTGCAATCCCTCCAGCACATCTTGGACCCGCCAGAATTCCTTCTGGATGTGCCTGTGCACTAACTCACTCTGTAGCAAGCCAGGAGAGAGAGAGAGACAGAGAGAGAGAGAGAGAGAGAGAGAGAGAGAGAGAGAGAGAGAGAGAGAGAGAGAGAGAGAGGAGGGTGTGTGTCATAAGTCAGTAAACATCTTCATAAGAAAAAGGGAGTTACCAGGACATACAGTAGTCATATCATTACTCCTGTGAGGAGATTGTAAAATACTATAACGGGGTCAGGGTCACTATGCCCTGACACCCCTGACCATTGTCAATGACGAGGGTCATTGATTTGTTCATAAGTTGCACTCCTTGAGCGTAACCTTAAAAGTCCCTCCAAAAGAATCTCAATTCAATAGAAAAGAGGCTGTCTACATTATGTCTGGAGTGGACATCATCATCTGGTAGAACTTGTGAGGTACATTTGTCACTCATCCATACTTCCTTCCTAACTGCTGCCAAAGTTGCAAGTTTTTGGCAACTGTCAAGCACAGAGCCTTGATAAATGACTGCTGAGCTTTTGTCTCCATTTACAGCGCATAGCTCAGAACCCACAGATACACAGTGCATTTGGCAACGGGCCCCTGTCCCCTGTGTACGTTGCAGACTGGCTCTCGTTTAGACAAACACGCACTTTTTATCTGTTATGTGTGTATAACTCTATGCTGAGCTAGCGGCACGGAGGAGCAACAGGAGCAAATTACTCACTGCCCTCCAACACACAGGGGAGCGTCTTGGGCGGTCCTTCCTGCCGGTGGCCATTACAAGTGGCTTCATAACAAGGCCAACAGCACTTCTTCCCCATCTTTGAATGAATGCTTAGAGCCTTCTCACCCACTCTGTTGCCCTTGCCCATGGACTACTGCACTGGTGCCCAAACTATGGGTCGGGACCCATTTTTATGGGTTTGCGAGTAAATATCCCCTTTTTTTTTGTTGCCTAAATTTTCATTTTATTTCAAAAGATTTTCAAAAATGTAAAAGAAAAAAAAAAGTAAGTCAGGTCAGTCCCTATAGGTCTTCAAGTCTATTTACAGTATGCCGTCTTTATTGATAAATGATTGCAAATGTTACCTTCACGTCTATAGTACGTCTGTAGTTCCACATATTGATGGCCCAATACACTATGCACACCTGGCCTGTCTAGCTGCAGAAGGCCAGGTCATCTTTATAATCTCTTTTATATTATTTTGTCACCCTTTTTGTTATAGTGTTACTACTTCTCTTCTACATTTTCTACCCATACCTGTATCTTTGTTTCACTCTTACTGCGGTGCTGCTATGACAACTGAATTGCCCTCAGGATGAATAAAGGCCTGTGTATCTACGCTGTGTGACCTTTTTTGGGGTCGCTATGCAGATGAGAAGCCATTCGTTGTACCTGCCCTCCTGCGTTAAGTTGCTCCCAGAGGTCTCCGTGGATGGCATTGGCCTCGTCCTCCAGTGCTTCAAACTCCATACGTGATGTGGTTAAAGCCTGGGGGCAATACAAGGACATGCAAGCAAAGTTGCGGATAACCTTTTTAAAGAATAACATGCTGCAGTCACATAGAAATCTAGTGCTGCAGTGGCCTCTACAGGTTGAAACGTTCCAACTAGGTTGCACTGCGGGACACAACTGGGCATACTACAAATATGATGTAACAGTCCCTGTTCAAGCACTTTCAACCTTTTGTATCCCTGTAGAAATGTGACAATGATATGATATATGCCAAGAAAGGCAACCAGAGAGGCCATATTAAAATACATTTCCAGGATTTCAGCATAGTCATAGTTAATACGGTTCAAAGTTGAACCGTATTAAATATATTTCTGGCGTTCAGCTTTGCCAAAAGTGGTGCAAGTATCTTGGAGATGGCAAATAAATGATAAAAATGTAACCCCTGCTGAAACTGGGCCATTTCAGCAGACAAGGATAGGATCGTCGGGATAGAGACAACACTAAGTGAAACTTAAACGTGTGTGTAAGTAAAACTGTTATAGTGCATGCCAATGTATAGGATATGCACAGGACTTAAGACTCTTACGCTGGAGGCCTGAGAGAGCTCTCCTCTGATATTGATCAGCTGGTTCTGTAATGTCTCTTTCTTCAGCTGTAGTTTGTCCATGGCCAGAGGCTGATTGTGGTACAGCTCCATCTCCTGATGTGTGGCCACCAGTGCCCCCTCTAGGCTGTCCTGAGAACAACAGATGCACAGTAACAATCGTTTGAGGACGTGAGGTGCACAATGTTTTTACATGACCAGTGAAAATCCAGGTATAGATTATGTGCTACCACAATAACTCTCTCTCTCTCTCTCTCTCTCTCTCTCTCTCTCTCTCTCTCTCTCTCTCTCTCTCTCTCTCTCTCTCTCTCTCTCTCTCTCTCTCTCTCTCTCTCTCTCTCTCTCTCTCTCTCTCTCTCCCTCCCTCCCTCTCTCTCTCTCTCTCTCTCTCTGAAAAATGATACCCTAAACATACTCATTATTCATACCAGCATTGTTAATTAAGCATTATGAGATGTATTTATCAAAAGAGTAAACCAACATGCTTGTGGATAGTGTGTAGTACCTTGTCCATTCTGAGTCTGTGGACCACAGCCTCCTGGTCCTTCACAATCCTGTTCTGCTCACAGAGTCGGCCCAAGATTTTCTAAAGGGTGGGGGTTGGGGGTAAGGGACACGTGGTAGAGACAGAGGGAGTCATGTATTGCTCACGCAATGAGGCACAAAACCAACGGGAGATGGAAATAAATCAGGAATTAAGCTGCAGAAGAATGTGTGTGTGTGTGTGCGTGCGTGCGTGCGTGCGTGCGTGTATGTGTGTGTGTGTGTGTGTGTGTGTGTGTGTGCGTGCGTGCGTGCGTGCGTGCGTGCGTGCGTGCGTGCGTGCGTGCGTGCGTGCGTGCGTGCGTGCGTGCGTGTGTGTGTGTGTGTGCGTGTGTTCTGTGTGCGTGCGTGCGTGCATAGTCTTAAGCGGGTGTCATGATAAACTCATTAGAACGTACACATCATGGAAAAGTTTTGAAATTTGAATTCTTCTCACTACAGAATAAAAGAGTGGGGGGAATTAGGGGTGTATCATGTATGTTTATGTTTTGTTGTGTGTGTGTGTGTGTGTGGGGGGGGGGGGGGGTATCTGTGCAAATGATGTGTTATCCTCTGCACAGTACTTACACTGGTCTCAATTATCGTTGAGTTTGAGAGTTGGATGGAGCTCCCCTGCTGTACACATCGTGGAAGGAGGCACCTGTGAAAATAAGAATCAAACACAGTCATGCAATATACGAGCTTACTGCTTCGGCTGGGAGAAACTAAGCATTCACTATGTTAAGAAGTCGTTCATTATTCTGAGACATGTTTGGGGAAACACATCTGTTCACCCGTTAACCAACAAACCCACTGCCAGTGAAGTAATGATCATACTGCTGTTAACTATCACAAATTACTTGCTGGCCGAGGTTGTTTTCTATGCATAAAAACATAAAAAATTTGTAGCCACAATGGAATTACTATAGATTTTTATTGTTACACTCAAGAGGGCTACAGTATGCTGTTCATGCCTCAGAATAAGGAACAGTGTTTGATGCAGCATTTCAAATAATGCCAGTGTGTTTTTCAGTGCATACAGCCGTAGCTTAAAAAAAGAAAAAAAAGAAATAATTTTTTTTTGTTCATTAGAGATTTGGTACTCGGTACCACCAAAGAATAGGGCAAACAAGCCACATCAGCACAATACCTTCCTACACGTTTCCAAACACACACGTTATCAAACACATGTATATCTTAATCGTACCAAAGAAGAAATTCGGATGATGAAATAAATTATGAATGCCACTATGTTCATGGAAACGATCTTAAGAACACTTTAAGATGAAATCTTATAATATGCATGTTTAGTGAATGAGGATGAATGTGTGGGCATCGCTGCTATCGGAATGTAACTCGGACTGAGTCAACAGCGCAGCCATCGTTCCGACAGCGCGGCTCGCCGCGGGCACTCGCTTCAGCTATGGCCTTAGGGCGCGCCTCACAGGGCTCAAACTCGTTTCTGTCGCCCACCAGCCTTGATTTTCTCCCACCACCAACACCATTTCTCTCAAGGTCCCAGTTCTCCGGATACCCAGTGATGGCCTTATCTCTACAACATGCCGTGAAGAGAGAGAGAAAGAATTGGGCAGATCCCTGTACTGTGGTGTTTACCGCAGACAGGCTCACCATGAAATGTCAGACAGCAAAATAATGAGTCTTCAGAGTCCTCAAATGCACACAGGCCTTACGGTTACTGACAGATCATGTTCTTGCACGAGCTGCGTCTACATTACAGTACGTGGCGTGGGCACTCGATGATGTGATCAACAGTGAGCGGGTAATGCAGCGTGGAGAATCCACACCCTCCACTTGTTGCACCGTGGACACCCTGCTTACAGAGAGACTGTTTGACAGTCAAACTGTACAATGTGTCCTCTGGCAGCCAATATATCTTAACTATAGTAGGCCTACACGACCCCCTGCGTCCCTATTCTGGGGTGAACATTTTTTGGCAAAAATAGCCGACGTACAAGCTTGTAAATCGGCTATTTTGGGCGAAGATGTTTGGTTTAGGGGGAAAAAAGGAAGGGGCCTTGTATGGTTCCCTGGAGGAGTCCAGTCAATGATGTATAGGGTTTAAGTTTAAAGGGATACTATCATGCTTCTGATGTGGATTTCAATTATTTGTTGGTGGCTATCATGGTCTCAGTGGCCTTGCGATTAGAATGTCCGCCCTGAGATTGAAAGGTGCTTCCAAAGGAAGGCTACTTATTTACTACCGTTGTCTAGAGATACAATAATCGGCCTGGCACACCCACATCGTCAATGGCTGCCATCAAAATGATTCATACCTTCTAAAGTCAAAATTTTTATTTTGACATAAACACAGTGAACAAGGACAACGTCACATTTACTGAGGTTAGCGACTAAAAAACAGGAAATAAGGGTTGTAGTTTTCACATTCACATATTTTACCTAAATGCATGGCATTGATGCGGTAAACTTTTCAACACAACTTCAGCAGCATTTTTAGAGACACACACACTGCTTAGTTTCATGGCTGCTAACATTAGCAGCACAAAAAAAATTGAAATAATTTTGAAAATCATGTAGTACAATAAAAAATGTAGCTGAATATCTAAAAATGTGATGTGAAGACGAGGGGGAAACTTGTTGCAAGTTGTTGGTAGTGGTGGTGGTGGGAGCTGATGGTGCGGTAGCCACTGTAGCCACATAACGACTCCAACACCAACCAGAGGACAGAGGATGTGAGGGCACAACGACAAGCATAGCACTATGCAAAGCAAGTATAATGGGGAACATTCGATTTATGTTCTCCATTATACTTGTGAATGTGAATCCTTGTTTGGCGTGACATTTAAAACTCTACAGAGTGTCTAACATCCAACATGCCAGAGAAGAGGCCTGGAGGAGGAGAGAGGCAGGCTTGGCTAGACCTGGACTGAACTAGTGTACTGTAGGAAAACACTGGACCTGACAGACCTGGAGCCTGGCCTGGAAGCAGAATGAATAGAACTGGACCAGAAACCCTGGGCCATAAATGTTTGTTGTAAACACAAGACTGGGTTGTAGGCTATTACTGGTTTAAGTAGCGGAGTCAGATTAGTGGGTTAAGATTTTTATTAGGGAAATGTTCAGGATTAAAAAGTAAATCTTAAATTACAATTTCAACAGGAATTTTCCATGGGAGGCAAGCCAACCAATATCTGGGTTTAAGGAAAACTACTATGCCAATGTAATGTCTATGTAATTTAGGTCAGCGACTCACTGAGGACCTCTAGTGGCTCATGGCAAATACTGCACACTTTGTCTAAATAATCCAGCATGAATTAATTTGAGACTGAGAACTGTCTTGAAGGGTGTATATAAGGGGATATAATTACACCCCAAGACATTTCCCCTCTAAATGTTTGATGCCTAAATAAATGTGCAATTGTGCATTCTGTAACTATTCAAATACAAATCCTGTATATAGTTATAGCCTATATACTGTATATGTGTGTGGGTGTAAAATTGTACACCACTGTATCTGTTCCAATTATCTGACAGGATGTATTTGCGACTTCACTTGGGTATTTACATTCTGGAGCTCAATCTGTCCTTGTTCCTACTGTGGTTTTATCTAGACTGCAGTAAATTCTGTGGTTTTATCTAGACTGCAGTAAATTCACAATTCCTTATATCTTGATGTTTCATTTTCATGTAATTCATCTTTGTCATAAATGTATAATCCTCATCATGATATCGCTGGATGAAGCCTGCCTCTCCATGGCACTCTCTCCTCGCTTACTTGTGCGTAGAGCTTTGCTCTGGAGGAGGAACGCTCCACCAATCGGGTGACAACGCCAATAAGGTGGCTTCCCTGGTACACCTGAAGTGAATGGGTAATCACTGTATTGGTCAGCTCAATAGGACTACACAGTACTGTATGTTAGAACGACTTGAAACAACACTGCAAGGTTGTTGTTGTTATTGTTTTCTGGCTTCAGCATGAGAAACCACAAAGACAGGATCAAGTGTGAAGAGAGGGGAACATGGGGGTGGGGAATGAAAGAAGGAAGTATGGATGGAAGGAAGAAGGAAGATGCCAAAAATAAAATGTGCAACGGAGAAAGTATGAAACCAGACTAAACAAAAAATGAGATCAAACCAAACATTTCATGTTGGGGGAGGGGGGAGAGATAAAGAGAGAGAGAGAAAGAGAGAGAGAGGTAAACAAATAAATGGAAGTGAGACGTGACAGATGTGTAATGAAGGAAGAGAGGCGGGATGGAAACACAGATGTTGACATTTACAACAACATACAATATTTACAATATGAATGATGGCTGCGAGCTAAAACTTCCTCTAAATGTATGCACGTACTGTATGTGTGTTTTTGCACATCTGTTTCCAAATGTGCTAGTTATTTCATTTCATTTTCATTATTTATTAATGTTCTCCCCAATTTAGTCATTGCCAATAATATATCCAATCATATATATATATATATATTCACTGCCAACCCCTACTGTTGGTCTGGGCATACAGAAAACCACATGTATCTTCAGACACACATGGAGTCAGTCACCATGCCGCTTCTTTCCACCCAACAGTGAGGAGGTTCATGGGAGGATGTAACGCATGCGGAGGAACGCGCTATCCCTCCAGGTTCCACCAGTGTTGATTTTGACAGCAAATTTTGATTTAGTTTTAGTCATAGTCTTTTGAATATAATTCTGTTTAGTTTTAGTCATATTTTAGTTACCTGAAATAATGTACTTTTAGTCTAGTTTTAGTCAACTAAATATCATAAGATTTTAGTCGACTAAATCAACAGTTGATTTAGTTGACTAAAATGTATTTTTGGCAGGCCGTGATGGCATCAAAATGATTTTCATGCCGAAAATAACCGATCTGCTATTTTCAGAGCGCAACACCCGAGCGCAACCAAATATAAAATGACTTGTCTTTTAGTTCTACTGGGTCTCTTCTCCACTCGTCCCTCACTAACATTTAGTCTAGTTTTTATTTGTTGACGAAATTGTCAATATATTTAGTCTTAGTTTTAGTCATCGTAGCTGAGTTTTTATGTAGTTTTCGTCAGTGAAAAAAGGTAGTCAAAGAACATTTTTCGTCATAGTTTTAGTCAATGAAATCAACACTGGTGGCCAGTGGAGTGACAGAGTATGCCCTCCCCTGCCAGCTTCCCATCTGACAACAAAGCCAATCGTGTTTGTTGGAACTCCAGTCGGAGACGCCATGGAGCAACCGAACCCCCCCAGTCTCCCTCCGGACGCCCTTGGTGTATATGTCACAGGGAAAATGGCATTCCAGGGAAATTGACAGGGGAGCGCTTGTTTTATAGGCACGGGGTGGTGCTGCGAGGCGGGGCTTTGATGCGAGGACGACGACCACAACAACAACATACTAACCAGGAAGCTACGCTAGGGAAACGCTGAAAATAAAATGGATAATATGAGAGAAATACTCAAGTAAAGTACGAATACCTCAAAATTGTACTTGAGTAAATCTACTTTGTTACTTGCACCACTAGTACAAGCCTCAGTGGCGCACTTCGATAATCATTGGACTCCCCACCCACTACCACTGGGAGCCGGGGTTTGACTCCAGCTTGGGACATTACTTTTTCAAACAACCGCGGACTACTTTTTTTTCGCTGATAAAGTATAGTTTTGGACCATGACGGAAGGCGCTCCGACTTAGCAGACCTTGAGGCAGAGGAGTCGCGCCCGAGCGCCTCCAGGCGCGAGTGCCCGCGACGACCTGCCGATGGTCTGCTAGTCGACTTAAGCGCCGTCCGAGTTATGTACCGATAGGCACAGAATCGTAAATGATGTTGTGTGGGGACTGCGTTTGCCCCAAGTGCCACTCACTGCACTAACATAGCCCGCCAGGCCCGCCCCCTGGAGAGTGTGTGTGTGTGTGTGTGTGTGTGTGTGTGTGTGTGTGTGTATGTGTGTACACGCGCGCGTGTGCGCATGCGTGTGTGCGTGCTGGTTTGTGCATGCGTGCGTGTGTGGTGTGGGGCTCATGTCTGGCTTGCATTGCCCTCTAGCGTTGATTCTACAGAATTGCATGAGGGGCATGAAAACAAGCGTACCCCTTTCAATTTCCCTGGAATGCCATTTTCCCTGTAACATATATATGTATGTTAGTGCAGTGATTCTCAACCTTTTTCATTTCAAAGTATCCCGGGTTTGATATGCATTAGGCCTGTGTGTGTGTGTGTGTGTGTGTGTGTGTGTGTGTGTGTGTGTGTGTGTGTGTGTGTGTGTGTGTGTGTGTGTGTGTGTGTGTGTGTGTGTGTGTGTGTGTGTGTGTGTGTGTGTGTGTGTGTGTGTGTGTGTGTGTGTGTGCGTGTGTACGCTCGCGCATGTCCATCTGCCTACCTGTTGATCTAGGTACTCCAGGTTGCGCTGGAGCTGAAGATCTAACATGTCCTCCTGAGACCAGCAGCCGCAACACACAGATAGACAGACACATGTAACATGTAGCCCCATGTATATGCAGGATAGTCATCCACACACACACACACACACACGCACGCACACACACAAGTACGTTTGCATTACTATACTTGAGAGGATATCACATTTAAGGACTTACATTTTAGGACTGCCATAAAAAAATGCAATTTACCTTAAAGCCGAAAATAGCAGAACTACAATCTCACAGCTTCTGAGCTTACAGATCTGCTATTTCCGCTGCGCGACACTGGCAACGAAATATAAATCAGGCATGACTCATAACCCTAAACCTAACCTTTAAATGTCTAGTCCTAATCTGAATATTTTCCTAAAAGCCAAATACATTTTTAACCACACAACAACCATTTCTCTTGTGCGGACCAGGACAATTTTCCTCATGTCTATTTCTCAAATGATATCATATGCTTGTGGAGATATTTGGCCCTCACAAGTAAAGTAATGCAAGTACACACACACACACACACACACACCGGTAGGCCCAGCAGACAACAGTGTTATTATGAGTAGAGCGGTGAAGAAGGGAGAGAGGGAGAGCAGATCAGTGAGAGGAATTAAAAGACAGGTGGAAGGAGCAAGAAACAGCAACGCAAAAGCTGCACATAGTATGAGCTACTCCCACTATGTGTGTGTGTGTGTGTGTGTGTGTGTGTGTGTGTGTGTGTGTGTGTGTGTGTGTGTGTGTGTGTGCGTGCGTGCGTGCGTGCGTGCGTGCGTGCGTGCGTGCGTGCGTGCGTGCGTGCGTGTGTGTGTGTGTGTGTGTGTGTGTGTGTTTGTGTGCGTGTGCGTACGTGTGCGTGTGCGTGTGCACTTTTAGGTTGCAGGTGGGCATGTTGGGGGACAACAGTGGCACATACCATTTTGCTGTGTATGGAGGGGGATGCAGGGTAGTGGTATAGTCCTTGGCTTAGGGACCGCCTATCTCCAGGGTAGTCATACTGATGGAGGGAAGAGAGGACGGAATGACAGGAAGGAAGGAAAGATTGGAAGGATAGAAGGAAGGAAGGGAGGGAGGGAGGAGGTCGTGAGTGAAAGAGGGTGAATAATGGTTACAGTGTTATGCATATAAAAGACATACATTTATCCCGGACAACATTAATGAAATTATGTTATGCAGCCTATCAGCTGATGAACATCACAGTCACCACACACAGAAACATAAAACACACAGTCCTTTACACACACACACACACACACACACACACACACACCCGGCCGTCCCCCTCACCTTGGGTGAGCTAATAGACCTTCTCATCCCGTAGACAGAAGGGTCGGCATAGATCACTTCCTCCCTCATCCTCCCTGGAAGACGGTCGAAGCGCGTCGAGGGCGAGCGGGCCGGCGAGACGAAGCTGTGAGGCCCCGGCGAGTAGGGACCCCCGGACGACGAGGAGGGGGACCGCGGAACGGACCTGGAGCGAGGCTGGATGGACAGACGCCTCATGGTGGACTGGGCCATGTTCACGGGGTCACCGTAGTACTGCTGCTGCTGCTGGGGCCCCCCCCAGGGGTCCCTGGGCATCGGGGGCCCATAGTGCGCCGGCGGCCCGTCCCTCAGCGAGCGCCGGCGGTCGTAGCCCCCCACGCCCGAGACAGCCGAGCAGATGCTGTCAGGGCGGACGCCCGGCGGGTAGAGAGGGTACTCGTCGACGTACTGCTGCGGCCCGCCCGGGTAGACGCTGTAAAAGTCTGCCGAAACGCCGCGGTTGACGGTGTAGTAGCGAGACGGGCTGGAAGGACGGGATAAAGAAAGCAAGGAATGTGGGTCAAGTTGTTGTCTTCAACCTGTGCAAATTGCATAAGGCAGAGGTCTTCAACGTTTTTCAGCCCAAGGACCCCTTGGCTGAGAGAAAGATGAAGCAGGGACCCCCACTACACATTGTATAAAATTGTGTCGCAGATTATTATTTTTTTTATAGATTTCATAGATGGCTTCATAGACTTGTTTGACCGCATTAGTGTGTTTTCAGACATTAACCACTTAAACCCTCAATACTTTGTAAACTTGACCTTTCACTCTGTACTAAGTCTGCTCTTTCTTCCGTCTACACAAAACCTCTTTGCCGGAAATAGCCGATCTACAAGCTCACAACGCCTTGCAGCAAATATATTTGAATATAATACTGTATATATTAGGGAAAAGCTTTGACTCAAATCTTCTGGGGGTCCCTGGAACAAAATATTTTGAGATGGCGGCCAAATAAACATAGGCCTAATTTTAGGGGTCCTTGCATGAAAAAGTTTGAGCACCACTGATAAAATAGCAACAATAGTTTTTCAGAAAACTGCTAGGATTTAGAAGACATTTGTAGAATCGGCCTCAGGTCTAAATGTACTTAAGTACATGTACTTAGTTACTGTCCACTGCTATATAGGCCTACAGTAAAACCCAGAGTGGGTGATTTCACTTTGAAATAGCTACCTGTTCATGTCCTCCTGTGTGGGAATGACCCTGCGCTGATTCACCCACTGTTGCAGCTGTGTCATGGAGCTCTTCCTCTGAGCCTGCCGCTCCGGAGCCGTCCGGGGCACGAACCCCCTCATCAGCACCACGTTCTCCGGCGGCTGGTCCCTGGCCCGCTCCCGCGGCGGCCCACCGCCCTCGTCCGGGTGGCCCGGAGGCGGGCGACCGTTACTGTGGCCCCTGGGAGTAGGAGGATGACTGCCACCATGGTGCGGCGGGCCGCCGTCGTGCGGGGGACCGTAGGGGCCCCAGCCGTTGGGCTGCTGGTTAGGGTGAGGGGCGTGGCTGGAAGCGGGGCTCAGACCGACCCGACCGTCTCTTGCTGCGCCGCCTCTCTCTCCACTTCCTCTCTCCCCTCCGCCTCTTCTCTCCTCGTTCATCCTTACTTCCTGGTTGGCGTTGGGGGCGACGGGGGTGGAGGGAGAGGGCGTCTCTGCGGTGTCGACGCCGTTGACTTCAGGTTGTTGGGGGGGCAGGTTGTTATCGGCTTCGTTGTGGCTGTGTGTCTGTGTGGGTGGGTGCTGCTGCTGTGTGTGTGTGTCGGGGGCTTTGGTTACCATGGTATGGTTGGCTTCAGGAGTAGGGGCGGCGATCTCTGAGCTTCTCCTGCGGAGTGGGGAAAATAAATGAGACATACAGTAGATGACAAGAAAGGAAAACGCTCAAGACAAAAAATTATTACCGTCACTGTTTCCCAAAGTCTGTTCTGGGGAACACCAGGAGTCCAAATGAAGGAGTCCACTCCTGTGCCATTATTTATTCAACAAATGTTTCCCCATCTCTATTGATAAAATTATTTAAGTTCTTTACTGAGAAAATGTTTAATTAAAATTCCACCTTGTTTACAAACATTGAGGAGGACTTTGACTCAAATGGCTCTTTTAGACCATGAAGGGTTAACCCAGAACCTTCTAGAACCTGAAACGTTCCAGAACCTGTGAAGTTCTGTGATGTTTTTTTGTTTATGATGATTCCATTGTAACCATAACCACCCCTGAAGGGGGAGGTACGTAAACTCATGAAAAAGCTAAAATAGCTGATCAACAAGCTCATAACGCGTCGCATTGCATCGCACTGTGATGCGTAGGGAGCTTGCAGATGGGCTATTATCTGTATTTTTGAATGTTCTAATAAAAAGTACAAGTTCTGTGTTCTGGGTTCTGGCTTCCCACAACTTAGGGTCAGTAGTCTACCACCCCCTCAGCAGGGACCACATTTCTGTCAGGACAACTCATGAATGGATAAAGGACAACTCATGAAGGATAAGATATTTTTATTGAATATAAAATGAGCAATATAATATATTTATAATGGTTTGGCGATGAATTGGATCTGCTTTTAGGTACTCTGATAAAGCGCATCTCCTAACCATAGGGACTCCGAATCCCCCGTACATAAACAGCAGATCCAAAACGACAGGTGGTAGCTGGGGTGGTGGAGGGTGAGCAGCAAGAGCAGTAGCATCAGCATGAGCAGCAGCAAAAGCAAGCAGGGATGAGTAGTGCAAACTTGCAGTTGAATAGAGCGGTCTGAGAGTGAAATGAGTGTGTGATTGGATTAGTGGATGTGAACGTGGAGCTGAGGCGGCCCAATGGTCGGCCGGCAACAACTGCACTGAGTTCCCTGACAGAACTTGCTCTGTGCATGTCTGCGCCAAGCGCGAAGCTCATTAGGTTCTGAGAACCTTATCTGAAACCGAGCCGTAGCGTACGGAAACAAATCCAGAACCCACGTGACATACGTTTCACGGTAAAGCTGCTTAGTTCTTGTAGTCGCAAAGAGCTACAAGTATTCAATTTCTAGGACATGGAAAGTGGTAATACCTCTGTACGTTGAACTGTGACGCGCCACTCATCACCTGGATCCACTCCTCCTGCTCCTGGTGGCTCTCTGCTCCAAAGTAGTAGGTCCTGGTCCCCTGGTGCTCCGCCTGCATGCAGAACACAATGGTACCTTTAGAGTCCCCTTCCTCCTCCTCCTCCTCCTCCCCAGACCAAACCTATAGACACACACAGGGGGAGAGAAAGGGGGGGACATGAGACAAAGAGAGATCGTTAGATATTAGACGTTAGACAGTGTCATCATCATCAAGATGTCACCCGACACCCATACATTCAACAAAGCGTTGGTGCCCTTCTGTTGCATTAATAAGCAGCCAAGACTTAATGCTTAACCACTCAAGCCCTATTTTTTTTTAAATAGCCGCTCTACAAGCTCACAACGCATTATAGATCTGCTATTTTTTTTAAATGTTCACCTATAATGACATTCACAAAAATGGGGAAGTGGGGTTAATTTTATTTATTTATAATTTGTTGTGTGCCCAGTGTCGCATGGCAAAATCTGTAGATCTATAAGCTCACATTGTGACATGTTGCGAGCTTGTAGATTGGCTATACTTTCGGCATGCGACACCGGCGCGCAAACCATGTAAAAGTCTGCCGTTTTTGGTCTGAATCCACATGCATCCCAATAATAACAAAGTGAATTTTCATGCAGGCTATATGTTATAACATCGAGTCACATGTAAAATCCAATACAGGACAAAGGAGAGATGAAAAGCATACAGTACATGTGTAATGAGTAAGTGACACACAAACATGTGTGCGTCTGTATATGTGCGTGAGCATGCTTCTTCATAGGCCATCACCATATCCAATGGGAACATTTAGCACATCTGACATGCATTATTGTAAAAGACAAGGGGAATGAAATGTCAACACTACCTTACAATGATACCACAGGCACAGCAGAGGACAACTATGGCCCCCCCGGGGGTCCTCGTGGGGATGGATTGAGGGGAAGGAACAGAAGGATAGAACATTAGGAAGGGGCGGGGTTACAGGTCACTGATACTGGTGATGGGGCCGGAGGTGGGGGGGGTGGGGGTGGGGGTGAAGGTGTGTTAAGACTCAGTTGTACTTAGTTGCGTGCCGGTGTCGTGCTCAGTAAACAGCAGTTCTACAAGCTCACAACGCGACACGAATGTGACGCGTTGTGAGCTTGTATATCTGCTATTTACGGCATGCAACACCAACATGCAAGTATAAATCAGGCTTTAGTGTGTACTGTACTGCCCTGCACTGTACTAGGTCAGTGGTTCTCAACCGTTTCTGGATCAGGGTCCACTTTGACGTTTTTCAGAACATGTTTATTTTAATGATCAATCAATCAATTTGTGTTCAGAGATTGGATTAACGGAACTGAGTTATTAATTTTCTGTAGGTTTGAAAGAAAACATACCATGATTTTTTTTTTCACATAATGTGTGTGTTATATGTTATATTATATGTTATATTAACATTAAAATCTTTGTGTTTTGCCAATTATTTGGGGGCCCAACTTGTAATATCCTCACGGCCCAGTAGTGGCCCACAGGTTGAGAACCGCTGCTGTAGGTTACTATAATTCAGTTAGCTAAAACTAACCAAATTAAAACTAGAATTGATTGGGGAAGGGAAAAAAAGTAGTTAACTGAAATAAAAACTAAAACTAGGCTATACAAAAGAAGTCGATAACTATCTGGAACTGTATTGTGTTTACAAGACCAACTAAAAGTAACTAAAACCATAGAGAAAATGTCCTTAGTTTTAGTCTTTGTCAATATTTCATCCATACAACTATTATTTTTATCCACACCAATTCTTCTGAACTTTATTGAAACTCACCCCATGATAAATACAAAAAACTCACACTAAAGCTAATGTTTTCTTAAGTAACTTGTTACTTATGACGTCCTGGAGGGAAACATAACATTGTTTTCCTGTGCATGGAATTAAACATTATCATGTGGAGAATAAAGCAGTCATTCAAGTTGTGAAGCCAACCATACAAAATGCTACTCCAGTCCACACTGAAGTACTGAAGCATTAACACTGAGGACATCCATTGTATTGGGGGTAATTGCGCAAACACACCACATGAGGGCAGCACAGACAAAGACTTTTAGATGGCATTCATAACATCGCACACTGAACTATTACACCTGGATGGGCTGTGACAGAACAAATGGGTGTGTATTACTAGTGATTGTCTGAATAATAATAATCCTGTAAAATACCACTTGAAAGTTTTATATAATGTCACACAGAATAATTTTGGATTACATGAGGAATAGGAGGTAAATTGCATCAACTAATTTTAAATATGCAAATGAAAAGGCTTCAAACCCAGCACTACTTCCTAAAACTTGCAAACAAAAGTTCATATTAGACCCAAATTTGAGGTGCTTATCTTGTTAGTATTCTACTGTCTTTAAAAAAATCCTATTGCAGAGATATTTTTAAGTAACTAGTGACAAGTACCACACTATTTGCATGGCGGTGTTCAGTTCTCTGCCACAGTGCATGGGGGAGTGCCCTGTATGACACATACAGTGTCACAATTCTATATCAATATCAGCTATCATAATTAACACATCAAGGCAGTGATTGACTCAGATATGGTAAATGTTGATTAAAGGTGGCTTGTATTTTACACCTTAAGCCAATACATACATAATAAAACGTTCCCTTCCGGAAATCACCACCCCAGACAAGTCTTGGATGTTTAACCCTTTACTACATGCAGGAAATTGTGAACAATGGTTTTAAACCACTTAAACCCTAGCATCCCTATTCTGGGGGGAACATTCGCCAAAAATAACAGATCTACAAGCTCGCTTGTAGATCTGCTATTATCGGCGAAGAGATTTGGTGTACAGGGGGGGAAAAGAGCGCACCAAATACCGAGCCAATTCAGGTCTGTTTTAATAAGTATAGAGGGTTTAAGTAGTTAACTCACTCATATACCAAATATATTATAAAAATAACCACATGATTTCTTTATATTGAGTCAAATAAAACACAGAGATATAAAATAAACAATGGAACCTTTTCCAGTTAGAGTACTGTATTATGAGCTTCCCACAACCCAGTACAGTTAACCATATAGGTGAGTTAAGAAGTACCAAATATTATTATTATGTCACGTATTGATACACTCCCAGGTCCACAATTAATAATGAATAATACATTAACCACTTGAACCCCAGCATCCATATTCTGGAACATTGGCCGAAAATAGCAGATCGGCTATTTTTAGCAAAGAGATTTGGTGTAGACAGAAAAAAAGATGTCCAAGTTGCAACTCAGGTCTTGAATGGAAGGTTTAAGTGGTAAATTGAAAGGTTTCATTTTAAATTCATATGATGATAAATAATAGATTTCCCAAAAAGTTCTTTATTATGTGTGTGTGTGTGCGTGTGTGTGTGTGTGCGTGTGCGTGCATGTTGTGGTGGCTCACAGCTAACCCTGACCCAGTCATTCTAGCAGTACATTAGCAGTCTGTAAGCACACAGTGCAAGTCTCCATCTCCAGGAAGAAGGGAAATGGGGAGCAATGGCCAACCCCTCTAAAACAATCCAGCAAAACCACATCGCAAACTCACTCTACAGTGGTCCATGGACAGCCTTGAGAATGGCTTGAAGTTAACACTAGTATCACCACCATTCCACAAATCAACCCGTAAACATATCCACTCTCAGAGTGTGTTCACTTCTTTACACTGAGAATTTTACTGTGTATTTGTTTGAGGCATTAATCTCTCTCCCTTAATTTCTTTGAGCATTATTAGTTGCAATGTAACTCTCGCTCTCTTACAGTCTCACACACACACACACACGCGCACGCATGCACGCAGGCAGGCACGCACGCATGTGCACACACAAAACAATACACATGTTCACATCAACTCTCTCTCTCTCTCTCTCTCTCTCTCTGTGTCATCTGAGTTAGCAGCAATGTACTGTACACTGCATGCACGTTAGTAAAGGCATTCATCCATGATAATGCGTGTGCATGTGTGTGTGTGTGTGTGTGTGTGTGTGTGTGTGTGTGTGTGTGTGTGTGTGTGTGTGTGTGTGTGTGTGTGTGTGTGTGTGTGTGTGTGTTGCTCAGCTGTGATGTGAACTTCCCTGCAGTGTGTACTCTGTTTGTCCTTTGCCTGCTAATTATAGTCCAGCAATGAGGACACTCAACAGTGACTGGTGACCAGTGATGGAAGGAGTACTCCGATTATTTACTTAAGTAAAAGTAGCAATACCACAACTCTGTAAAAGGCCTGTATTCAGAATTTCCAAAAGTATCAACATACTTAAAGTACAAAAGAAATCTGAATGTTCTAACTTTTTAAATAGCTGTTCTACAACATTGTGAATCAACTATTTTTTTTTATAGACAAAGTATAAAATAGGCTTAAGTGGTTAGTATATGTTTGAAATAATAATCTAAATATACAAAGTAACTTGTAAGTAAAGCTGGCAAATAATTGTGGAATACAAAATACAATATTTGCCTCTGAGATGTAGTGGAGTAGAAGTATAAAGTATCAAAAGAATGGAGATGCTCAAGTAAAGTAAATTACACTTAAGTACAGTACTTGAGTAAATGTAATTATTTACTTTACGTGACAATAGCCAATCCACACAAGTTTCCACAGGGATCTGTGTGGGATGCCCAAAAAGGAGGCAAAAAGGCTGGCAAAGTATTGTGCTGTCTCTGCTATAATTGGCAGCCGCCACATATGGCGGAGACGCTGTTACTTATACCCATAGAGTACTGAGTGACATGCTTATTGTATCATGAAGACATATGCCATGATTTTGTGAATGTAACCTTACTGCACCTATCATATTTGTGTCCATGTATGCTCTCCTTTGTGTGTAAATAAATAAATGGTGTGTGTGTGTGTGTATGTGTATGTGTATGTGTGTGTGTGTGTGTGTGTGTGTGTGTGTGTGTGTGTGGGGGTGTGTGTGTGTGTGTGTGTACGCGCGCAGGTATGTCTGTGTGTGTGCGACTGTGTGTGTCCAGTGACCTCTCTGTTCCTCTCGCTTCCTCCTTCCTCCTCCTTTTGTCTCCTCTAAGCTCCTACTGAAACCCCACAGCATATAATGCTTTAATTACAACCACATACATCAACTCACTTCATCCGCTCAATTCATCTCTGTATCATGCTAAATGATAAGCTCACAAAGAGAAAGACGGACAGAGAGAGATGTCTGTGTGTGTACATGCATACGTGCATGTGTGTGTGCTTATACGTGTGCTTACGTGTGTGTGTGTGTGTGTGTGTGTGTGTGTGTGTGTGTGTGTGTGTGTGTGTGTGTGTGTGTGTGTGTGTGTCTGTGTGTGTGTGTGTGTGTGTGTGTGTGTGTGTGTGTTTTCCATGCGTAGAAGGCACACGTCGCCATAAGGGAAGTGACGTCACGTCAGCCCGCTACAAATCGAGTCACTTCCTTCCACGGTGGAGTGTGCTTAGGCTCCGCCTCCACCCCACCCCCCATGGCGATAGTGAAATGATGCAATTGGCTGAAATGCTGCGTAGTAACCGCGTCTAGTAACCTAGCAACAGGGGCAGCTGCTGCAGGGACAAGTGGGGGATGATGCGTACGACAGGGAATGATGGCCCCCCCTCCCCCTCATCACCCTCTCTTCCTCCTCTCCTCCATTCTTGTCATCATCCCTCCATCCATCCATCCACAAGCTGTGTTGTGCAGAGCAGTGGTTCTCAAAGTGGGGTCCAGGTACCCTCAGGGGTCATTAAAGGGGTTCCAGGGGGTCCCCAACAAAATCTAGTGATAGCATCACAATCGGTTTAACCACTTTAACCCTGTTTTATACTTTGGCTATTAAGAAATTGCCAATCTAAGATCTTGTGAGCTTGTAGATCGGCAAATCTTTTTTGCAATATTTGGAAAAACATTTAAAAAAATATATTTTTTTAACAGATCTTCTCTTCTGGGGGTCCCTGGCACATAATCTTCTCAGATGGGGGTCTGTGGCCAAATACATCATCAATTGTGGGGTCCTTGAACTTGAACATGTTTGAGGAGGACTGGTGCAGAGTCTGCACCAGTCCTCCTCCTCAGAGTGGTATAAAGGATGAGGGAGAGATGGATGGGAAATTCCCTGTGCTGCTTTTTCATAATATCCCTCTCTCCCTCCCTCGTCTGTTTTTCTGTTCTACATCCACATCTTTCTGTGTCACTCCATGTCTCTCTGTCATTCATCATGGCTCTGTCTGTGTCTCCTCTCTCTGTGCATCTCTCCATCTTTGCTACAGAACAGAATAAAAACATTTGCATAAAACAATCTTAAAAAAATGATGATTAAAAACAAAAGAAAACAATTAAAAAAGCAAGGGGGGCTTTTCCCTCACAGCCTCCACTGTGGAGCTAAAAGAAAAATTCAATTATTCCCTCACATGTTAACATGTGGGTTTATCTATCTGTGTCTGTACTCAGAGACAGATGCTGAGCTTTCATTTAACTCTGACAGTGTAAAATTGACCTATAAGGGTCCTTTATATATATAAAGTACCCTATATATATTTTTTCTTTTGTAAAAGTGTATTAAAAATAATTTGGCTATTCTTGTGCCACATCGTTGTACGATGAAGTATCATATCCTTGCCTTACAGCAAACAAAATGACAGTAAATGGTAGCCAGAAAGTCTCCCTTTCTCTATCGACAGTATCGGTCTCTGTTTGAGCTGTAAGTAAGTAAGGCCAGTTGCAAAGGTCAGTGTGGTCCCATCATGGAGATGAGTACGTTGATAATCATCCCAAGATATAAATGAGGGAGTGGTTGAGAGGGCGAGAGGATGAGCGAGGGACAGATGGGGGGGTTGAGGAGCACTTGAGGAGAGTGTTCAAATGGATTCCATTTGTACACTTTCAGCGTTCATTGAACACCACGGATTTGACTGTGTGCAGTGTGCACCTTTACTAGGAAACAGAGATTGTCCCTATTTGAAATCAGTACCAACATGTGGCACAACGACTACTACGGTTAAAGCCGTTAGTATGCATATTATATCCAAACTAACTGTGGGACAGCCCAGGCTCCAAATCTCCCCCAAATTTCTCCCAACAAAATGTTATTAAATCAAGTCAAGTAACATTCATTTGTAGAGCTGTTAATCCCCGTTACTGTCTCAAAGTTTTTTTTTGGAAAGACCCACGTGTAACAATAGAAACAAAACAACGCCCCCGGCCCTTACATTTCAATCCGGCGAGGAAAAAACTCCCAAGAATAACCCTTGATGGGAAAAGAAAGGGGTTTTAAACTGTGAGGCGTTGTGAGCTTGTAGATATTTTCACTACTTTTGTGCGACACTCTTGTATGATGGAATAGGGCATTAATGACAAACAAAAAAACAGAAAAACGTGAAATTTTTAGTTTTCTGCCTGACAGCGATGTAGCCTACTGTATGTGTTTCCGGTTCAAATCTGTTACTGAGCCAATCAAATGAAACTACAGTATAGGAAAATGAACTGGAACAGGAAACAGATAGCCATGTTCTGGAAACCCGGGACTACAGTTATTGACAGAGGCTATAGGTTAATATATTAGACCAAATCTAAACATCATTAGCATTCGTCAAATTTGAGAATTTTAGCAGTTTCAGTGGATTATATGAATGGCATTACAGTGGTTCTCAAAGTGGGGTCTGGGGACCCCCAGGGGTCCTTGAGGGGGTTCCAGGACATCCCCAGCTAAATTTTGTAATAGCATCACAATCAGTTTAGCCATTTCATACTTGATGTGACACGTTGTGAGCTTGTAGATGAAAATAAAATAAGAAACACAGATCTTCTCTTCTGGGGGTCCCTGTCACAAAATCTTCTAGGATGGGGGTCCGCGGCCAAATACATATCAATTTGGGTGTCTTTCACATGAACACTTTTGCGAACCACTGGCATATTAAACGATAGATGTGTTTTATCAGTCTACACTCAGGTTCTCAGATATTTACACTGATTTGGTTGATTTGATTGATTGATTGAATACTTTATTAACAGTGTGCAAAATGTACAGAGGTACCGTTATAATAATGCTAAAACGATAACTTAACACATTTAGACCCGCGGCCGGTTCTAAAAACACCTTCTAAATCCTACCTGAGTTTTCAGAAAAAAAGAAAAGAAAATAATAAATATGTTACTACATATCGTCTCTGTCGGGTGGAAACCTCATACTGTATGTCCAAAACTGTTACTTTTCAGGATTCAAATGAAAAAATAGCAAAAGTAGAAGATCTACAATCTTTTGTGGATCTGCTACTTTAGATGCTTTTGTGTGACGCTGTAGTATGATCAAGTAGGGCGTAACTTAAGAGTATGGAGATAAGAGGTTTCCGCCCGACAGCGGCAATAAATAAATGACACAGAGGCGTTCCCAGCTTGAAAGGTAGAACAACGTATAGGTGTGACAGGTCTAAATGGGTTAAAAGGCCCTGAGGGCTTGTTTCCATTGTGGTCCGTATTCAATTCATCAAGAATATCATTTTTGTAAATGAATACTCTACTTGATCATACTACAACATCACACAAAAGTGTGCATCACACAAAAGTAATTATTGAAAAAAATATTAAATAAATAAATAATAATAATAATAATATTTCATAAATAAATATTCCACAAGCTCGGAACAAGCGCGGCGTTTTGAGCTTGTAGAGCTCCTACTTTTGCAATTTTTTTATTTTAATCCTGAAAAGTTACACCTGACAGAGACGATATACTATGTAGTGTTCAGTTTTTATCCACCACATATTCTGGAACAAACTCCCAGAAAACTGCAGGTCTGCTACAACTCTCAGTTATTTTAAAAGCAAAGATAAAGACCTTTCTGTTTGCCGTTGCCTTTTACTGAAGTTTTTCAATAATTCTCTTATATTTCTGAATTTCTTTTATTCTCTTTGAATGTCCTTTTATAATGTGGTTCTCTTGCACTCGTTTGTGTGCTAATGTCTCAATGCCTAATGGTTTATGTGCAGCACTTTGAATTACCTTGTTGTTGAAATGCGCCATACAAATAAACTTGCCTTGCC
Organism: Gymnoscopelus braueri; assembly: GCF_963280865.1. Taxonomy (NCBI): domain Eukaryota; kingdom Metazoa; phylum Chordata; class Actinopteri; order Myctophiformes; family Myctophidae; genus Gymnoscopelus; species Gymnoscopelus braueri. The sequence continues at coordinate 29,992,471 of NC_137612.1, read as the reverse complement.
TTGGCACTGCAGAATCCTAAGAGCGTACTAATGGACCCCGTGAGCAAAGTAATGCAGCCTTTTCCTTGAGCATTAAAATGTAAAACGTGTCTCCCTCATCCGTCTCCTCCTTCCTTCACTGCTCTCTCTCTTCCTCTCCTCCTCCCTATACCCTTTAACCACCTGTTGTCTCCTCTCTCTCTCTCTCCACTTAACCACCTCTCACAGCCCTCTCACAGCCCCCCCCCCCCCTCTCTCTCTCTCTCTCTCTCTCTCTCTCTCTCTCTCTCTCTCTCTCTCTCTCTCTCTCTCTCTCTCTCTCTCTCTCTCTCTCTCTCTCTCTCTCTCTCTCTCTCTCTCTCTCTCTCTCTCTCTCTCTCTCTCTCTCTCTCTCTCTCTCTCTCCTCCTGCCATCTGCCTGCTCCGTCTTCGGCCTGATTTATGTTTGGATTGTGCACCGTGTCGCGCACCGAAAATAGCCGATCTACAAGCTCACAACGTGTGCCACGAAACTAAGTATAAATCGGGCTTTCCTCTCCGTTCCTCAATCCATCCTCTCCTTTGCTGTACACTCTTTCTCTCTGAGAAATGTCAGTAAATATTCTATCTCCATTAGCTTTGTGTGAATAGTTCACTGGAGCCTGAGGCTTCCTATTAACGTAAAATGTCCTAATGTGCTCACCACGTTCTTTGGCCGGAGTTGTGTGTGTGTGTGTGTGTGTGTGTGTGTGTGTGTGTGTGTTTGAGAGAGTACAGTACAGTACATTTAGTACATGCCACGTCCGTTTATCACACAGCTGTACCTGCCTGTGAGAGTGTGTTTGTCTATTAGGCAACATGTACTGTATGTGTGTGTGTGTGTGTGTGTGTGTGTGTGTGTGTGTGTGTGTGTGTGTGTGTGTGTGTGTGTGTGTGTGTGTGTGGGTGTGTGTGTGTGTGTGTGTGTGTGTGTGTGTGTGTGTGTGTGTGTGTGTGTGTGGGGGTGTGTGTGTGTGTGTGTAAACAGTGGGAGGCAGACGTGTGCCTGGACAGTCAAACATGCCCCCGGGTCCTCTGGCGTCACGTCCCTTTGTGCCAATCACCCAATCTGTCTGTCACGCACGCACGCACACACGCACACTCTCTCTCACTCTCTCTCACTCTCTCTCTCTCTCTCTCTGGCTTTCAGTCAGTTCAATATTATTCATGCTTTATAGGCATGCATAATAATATTAGTTGAACAACATTGCCAAAGACTGGATATAATGTGGGTGTAAAACTCAACTATGTTTTATAACAACAGCAGCAGCAACATTGTTCAAGCTTTAAGACACTGTAGATCAACAAACACCTGTAGGAGCCCAGTTCCATCAATACTTCGATGCAGGTGTGGTATAATAACCATATTCCATGGCCACGGTGAAACTGAAATTTAGAACCAATAACCAACTTTTTCTTGCTCATGCATGTTAATTGATTATTCGAGAGGAAGTTTGTTTTAAATATAATCAACTAAATCGAATACCGTAGTTTGATGAAGCACTTAAAGCCCTGTATTATACCGTACTTGTTGTTGTAAATGGTGGTGTGGAAAAAAAGCAAAGGCAAAAGTTTGAAATAAACGTGCTATTGATTTGAAGTCATATCGCCCAGCCCTAACCATGGCTATGAAGTCTATATATGTCTATATATTGTCTTCTACAGTTCTATGTGCAGTATATCACTCAGAAACACCATAAGGTTACTGACTGCAGGTCAAAGTGAAATCAACAACAGAATTTAAGGTGAACTTCTCTGGGAAAAGGTCCACCTTAAAAGGATGACAGGCAGAGCTGTGAGAAAGTAAGGTTGATGAAAACTGTGCAGTTTTAAATCTTCAAACGGCATCAAACGTGTGGTGGTTTAATGACATTTTGTGAGATTTATATAACAGTATCAATGTCAGTAAATGATGACAGTCAGAACCGCACAATGAGACTGATGAACTTGAAGAAGAAAATCTAAATGTAAAGTAGTGTTTATGCAGGCAGTCTAGTTTCCTATAGAAATTATTCTTGTAATGAAATCATTATCAAAGACAGTTTTAAAATGGAACATGCTTATGATTTTCCTGTTGCCATATTATAAAAGCAATAACTCATTGCAGGTCCTGGTATTTTATACTGTATCACAGCCATGGCCTGTCGTATCGTATTGATTATAACCTACACAGTAAAACCCTTCAGTGTACATAACTCTGAGAGTATAATAAAGAGAGCACATAGAGTACACTGTGTGTCTACGGAATGAACACAAAAAGGCTGGCAAAAACACGTGACTTCGACTTTAGAGTTCAGTCCACACTGCGGTGGCCATGGGAAAAACCCAACACAAA